>NC_139032.1:9222942-9822942 GCF_964662115.1 Mustela nivalis | reverse complement strand
AGGGAGATGGTCAGATGGCGGAGTCCAAAGTCTGAGGGTGGGGGAGTTAGAAGGCAAGGGCAGGATGGCCGGTGGAGCTCCAGGTTCTTGGCTCACGTCAGAGAAGCGGTTCTGAGGCTTGAGAGTACCTCAGACTCACTTGGAGGCCTTGTTAAAACACAGAAGGCTGCGCCCCCACCCCTGAGTTTAGGCCTCAGTAGGTCTGAGGTGGGGCCCAAGCATTTGCTTTTCTAACAAATTACCGGGGGATGCTGATGTCGCTGGTCTGGGGACCACACTTTGAGAACAGTTGCCATCTAGAAAGAATAGGAAGATACAGCTGATCTTACTGGCCTCTGCTTAGTACATGTGTCCCCCTCAAGCTGAAGCTGGGTTCGAGAGCGAACAACATCTTTCTCAGTCATCCCAGTAAATTCCACAATTTAAGGAAGAGGAAACCGACAAGAAAGGAAGGGGTTAAAATCGTCCCGTTTCACCTCAGAGTCAAAGGCATTTTTGTACTTCACAGCTGCAGTCACCTTCGGGGGTAGAGGCCACAAGTCTCTGGGGGTCTTACTGAAGGAACTTCACTAAGACACAGACAGGCTGCCAGTTCACTGCCTTGGTTGTGTATCCAAAAACAAATAGCCTTATTCTAGGGTCTTGGGTGGAAAAAGAGTGTGTGACCTCTCAGCGGCCAAGGATCTGGCCAAGCCCAGGACCAGTGATCTGGATAAAGCGCAAGTCAGAATGGAGAAACGAGGTGCTTTGAATTAATGGCACCCAACAGTGTTTGTTGAGTTTAATGGAATTCAGGTGGATCAGGAGGGGAACATAAGGGCTCGAAGTCTCCTGAGAACACAGTTTTATTTAGGAATTCCAGGAGACGAAGGAACAAAATAATAAAAGAGCCCTCAAGAGACTCTTAAGATGCTCAGGCCCATTCCTATGTCTCAGCAGAAGAATTTATGTTATTTAGAAAGCTGACGACATTGTAGCTTAAAAATGTGTGTGTGTGTGTGTGTTTGTGTGTGTGCGCGCGCGTACATAGTTTCTGTCACAAAATTAGGGCAGCCACAGCACAAACTATACGGAAAAACAGAAGAGAATAGAAGAAAAGATTCTTGTCTCTCTAACATACTTGTGAACAGCATTTCCTGCTAGTGGTTTTCCTTCTATGTAATTTTAAATTGTGTATTTAGATTTAAAAATATATTTTTTAAAAAAGCTTATATAATCATAGTGTCTAAGAGCCCAGTCTCTGGAGTTGGATAGCGTTGGTTTCAAATCCTGACTCCAGACATTTCCTGCCCTGAGTTTTGTACTTGTCCGATGGGGGAAGACACTCCATTCACAGTGCTGCTGAGGAAATTCGGTGGAAAGGTCCACATCCCGTGGTCAGCGCAGAGCCAGGCCTAGAGCAAGCACTGGATCCGTATTGGCATAATTTTCTGTTCTCACTAAGAAGCCATGCCTACGTTCCACAATCCTAATAATTGGTAATATTATCGACATCTAGAAACATGCCTATTTTTATTTCATGAGTCTGGTAAGATTTCATTCCACAAATTCTTCTGTGGTTCAGACTGTGCTTGGAAGAGGTTCTTTGACCAGCTTACTGAGAGCTCTTATTCCTTGGGTTTTCCTCAGAAATTAGACTCATCGAGGAGCAGTCCAAGCCAAAACATACCAATGACCATTGGGCTTGGAAAGTTTGGTTCATTTGCTCCCTAGCAGCCTTAAATTCTAGCAGCCTTGCTAGAGAGCAAATGAACCAAAGGCTCATTTGGAGCTTGGAGGCTGCTTCCTCCAAGACCACAAACTCTGTATCATTGCAGGCATCACTTACAGCCTTGTTGATGGTGGGTTGCTAGGGAGATAGGTGAGAAACCGTGGGTGGAGAGAGGAAGATCTCTTACCTCTATTGGACAAACAGCTGTAAACTCAGGCTTAGCCAAATCTACATCTGCAACCTGGACCTATCATTTCTGCCCCAGACCTGCTTATCCTTTCACCAACTTGACTGCCGCTGGGTGTCCTCTTGGGACCACAAACCCAGAATGTCTGAACCAAATCTTCAGGCTGACAGAAGGTAACCACACTGTCCTGAGTTTTCTAGATGCCCTGTAAATGAAGAGATTAATTTTAGATAGCAGCTTCCTGCCCGTAAAGGGAAGAAAAGAGCTCGTCATTGAAGACCTTAGTTTTGTTTTTCAGATAAACAGATCTTGACACTACAGGACAATTATAGGTACAATAAGCAGAATAGCCAGCTGGCTCATGAACTCCTTAAATTTGATGCAAACATGTTGTTCATTCTCTTATACTGCTAAAGTGTTAATTGATCAAATAGTATGAAGAACAAGTATGCAAATCCTTTGGCCCAGGAATTCCACTTCTAAAACCTTATTCCACAGCTATACTTATAAATGTGTGAATTAGCAGATGTGTCATTTACTGAACGTTATTTGTGCTGGCAAAAAGTTGTAGACAACATGGGAATGTTGTCAAGTTAAGTCAGTTAAATGGATTGTGGTAAATTCATACAATGTAATATTCCTTCATTAAAAAAAGGAACAACTGTTGTGTTCCCATTTGTGTACAGTATTGGGGAAAGAATATGTATATATGTATTTGCATCTAGACTGCATCTGTACAGTAATATCCACAAGACACTATTATGTAGATTGTCTATGGGGAAGGAGCTTACATAACTGGAAGACAAAAGTGAGAGGGCGACATTTTATAATGTTCTTTTTTATATTTAAAAGTACAAAAAATATTACATACTCAAAATAAAAATAGGATAGTTTACAACTATATCTAGATATTACATATAATTTTTCTTTTTTTCCTTTTTGGTTTATAACTAGTTTTTAAAAATTCGTTTAATCAGCCTATGTGTATAAACACAAAGGAGAGGTTTAATATTATTCCATCTGCAAAAATTAGCAAATATTTAGAAAGCTAGTATTTTTTTTTTTGACTCTGAGTTTAATTCTACTGTGGTGTGAGACTACCTGTTCTATGTGATTTCTGAACTTTGAAATTTGTTGAGACTTGATTTTTGGTTCAGTATATGGTGACTTCTGATAAATGGCACAGGAAGAATGTGTACTCTGTCATTAAGTGTAGATTTTCTGTATAAGTGAAATAGATCAAGTTTGTTTATCATCTTCAAATCTTACATATCTCTGATTTTTTGCTTTACATGTTCTATCACTTACCAAAGGAAGTATGCAGAATTCTTTCACTAAAATTATATATTTGATGTTTCTCCTCTTCTGCAGTTCTTGCTTTATATGTTTTGAGCCTTTATTACTTTGTGCATACACATTTAAGATTACTACATCTTTCTGCTGAACTGACTTCTGATCATTCAAAATGTCTTCTTGACCTTTTGTCACAGTTCTTGCTTTAAAGTCCTTTTTGCCATATTATTGTAGTTACACCAGATTTCTTTTGGCTATTTTTGCCTGATTTTTTTCCACCACTTTGTAAGGAGTTTATCTAGGCATTTACCCAAGACAAATAAAAAGAAGATGTTTCTAAAAAGGTTTGCCCATGAATGTTAATAGCAGCTTTATTTGTAATAGCTAAAAACTGGAGAAAACTCAAATGTCCATTAACAGGTGAACAGATAAACAAATGGTCATATATCCACCCAGTGGAAATCGTCTGTAAGGAAAGGAAATGAACTACTGAGAGATGCTACAACATAGATCTCAAAATAGTTAGGGAAAGAAGCCAGAAAAAAGGAGATCTATTGTATTATTCTATTTATGTAAAATTCTAAAGAATACAAACTTATCTATAATGATAGATGACAAATGAGTGGTTACCAGGGGAGCAATGGGTTGGGGGAAGGAGGGAGATTAAGAAGTGGCAGGAGGAAGTTTTGTGATTGCAGTGACGGTTTCATGGGTGTAGTTTGTGTCAAACTTATAAATTATCCACTCTAAATATATGCAGTATATTGCATGTCGGTTATGCCTCCATAAATCTGTTAAAAAAGAAAAGTATATGTGTCTCTTGTAAGTAGCATAAAGTTTTTTTATGTAATCTGATGATCTTTGTCTTGTAATTGGTGAATTTACTCTAACTACAGTTAATATAATCACTGACATGTTTGAGTTTGTTTTTTTCCCTGCACTCTTTCCTTCCTAAGACTGAGATAACTTATCTCAAACATGATGCTAAACCATTCTACCTATTTCCCTGGGTCATTCTAAGGAATGAGATCATTAGATGTAGAAGTCTCAGTGAGTTATAAATCATTGTAGTTTTCAATTTCTTTCCTGGTTTTCAGAAATGAGCAAGATGAATCCTAGATAAAATTCTAAAGCAGATGCCCCTTTTCAACAGAAAGGTTTATATTTTGGCAGATTGCCTAGCCCTTTTTTTTTACCTTTTGAACCCCTTCATTCATTTCTCCCGTGCCTTTTGGCAAGCACTAATCTGAGTCTGTATCTATGAGCTTGTTTCCGGTTTTGTTGTAGATTTCATATGTAAGAGATATCATACAGTATTTGTCTTTTCCTGTCAGATTTATTTCACTTATCATAATGTCCTCAAGGTCTGTACATGTCATTGCAAGAGGGAAGATGTCATTCTTTCTTTTACTTTTTTAAAATATTTTATTTATTTATTTTAGGGGGGGTGGCAGACAGAGGGAGAGAAAGAGAGAAAATCCCAAGCAGACTCTGTGCTGAGCACAGAGCTCCATGCAGGGCTCAGTCCACGACCCCGAGACCACAACCTGGGCCAAAATCAAGAGTCAGATGCCCATCTGACTTAGCCACCCAGGTGCCCCAAGATTTTATTCTTTTTTATGGCTGAATAATACTCCATTGTGTATGCAGTCAAATGCTCTACCACTGAGCTATACCCCCTCCATTGTGTATGTGTATACAATTTTTTTATTCATTCATCCATTGACGGACACTTAGGTTATCTCCATGTCTTGGCTTTTATAAAGAATCCTGCAGAGAACATGAGGGTGTCTGTATCTTTTCATGTTAGTGTTTTTGTATTTTTTGGATAAATATCCAGAAGTGGAATTGCTGGATCATATGGTAATTCTATTTTTACTTTTTTTGAGGAAGCTCCAAGTGTTTTCCAAGTGGCTACACTAATCTACATTCCAACCTATAGTGCCTGGGGGCTCCCTCTTCCCACATCCTCACCAACCCTTACTATTTCTTGCCTTTTGATGCTAGCTATTCAGACAGGTGTGAGGTGGTAGCTTCTTGTGCTTCTGATTTGTATTACCCTGATGATTAATGATTTTGAACATTTTTTTCATGTACCTCCTTTGGAAAGGACATCTTCTTTGGAAAAATATCTTTCTGTATATTTTCTTTGGAGAAGTGTCATTTCAGGTCTTCTGCCCATTTTTAAATCAGACTGGCTTTTTGCTATTGAGTTGTATGAATTTTTTAATATATTTTTGATATTGGCCTCTTACCAGATACATGATTTGCAAATATTTTCTTCCACTCAGTGGATTGCCTTTTCATTTTCTTGATGGTTTCCTTTGCTGTGCAGAAAGTTCTTACTTTAATGTAGTCCTATTTATTTGTTTTTGCTTTTGTTCCTTTGCTTTTGGTGTTAGATTTAAAAAATCATTGCCAAGACCTATTTCAAGGAGCGTACTGCCTATATTTTCTTCTGAAAGTTTTATGGTTTCAGGTCTTATGTTCATGTTTTTATTTGAGTTTAAATGTATATTTCTACTGTGTTTTTCCCCTATTTTTCAACTTGTCTCTTGTTCCCAGAGAGATTAGAATACATACTTACTAGAATTCTATAATTAGTACTTTAACCATTTCACAGACAATACAGAAACTTTAGAAGATTTGAACTCCATGTACCCTTCCCACCTTTTGTGTTATCGTTGACATGGATTTTGGTACTATGTATATCTTGAGTCTTAGTTTTTAAATTTTTTAAGATTTTTAATTTTTTAAAGTGATCTCTAGGGACGCCAGGTTGGCTCAGTCGGTTAAGCCTCTGCCTTGGGCTCGGGTCATGATCCCAGGGTCCTGGGACAGAGCCCTGCATTGGGCTCCTTGCTCAGTGGGGAGTCTGCTTCTCCCTCTCCTGTTCCTCCTGCTTGTGTACATGCTTGTTCTCTCTCTCTATCTATCTATCCCTCTTTCTCTGTCAAATACATAAATAAAATCTTAAAGAAATAAAGTGCTCTCTGTACCCAACACGGGGCTTGAACTTATAACCCTGAGATCAAGAGTTGCAACTGAGCCAGCCATACAAATAGTGTATATTTTGAATCTACATTATGGTCATTACTTTGTACTGTCATTGCTGCTTGGATTTACTCACACATTTATCCTTTTGACACACTTGATTGCTGTCAACACTTTTGTGCCTCCATCTGGAACACTTTTCTGCTTTCCTTCTGTCTAAAGAGCTCTTCACTCTTTCTTTTCGTCCAGCTATCCTGGTAATAAATTCTCTCAGGTTTTGTTCATCTGGTGAAGTTGTTATTTATCCTTCTTAATGAAGGATATTTTCACCAGGTAGAAAATTCTAAAGATGTCATCGCATTTGTTTTGGGGTTTCAAGATCTTTTTCAGGAACATTTAAAATTTCGCCTTGATTTTTGTCAGTTTTACTATGAGGTGACTAGGTTTGGTTTTCCCTGTATTGATTCTGACAGGAGTTCGTGGTACCTTATGAATCTGGGTCTTTGTCAACACTATTTCTTTAAATCTCACTTCTGCTCCTGTTTGGTCTCTCCTCCTCTTTGGGGACTTTAATTTACATATGTTAGATCTGTTTCTTTATGTGTCAGGACACTTTTTTGGAGGCATCTTTTTTTCCCCCCTGCTTTAAACAAGTACAAATATGGGACGCCTGGGTGGCTCAGTCAGTTAAGCGTCTGCCTTCGGTTCAGGTCATGATCTCAGGGTCCTGGGATTGAGACTCCTCTCAATGGGGTTGTGGGGGGAGATTGGCTTCTCTTCTTCTCCTGCCCCTACTCCCTCTCTCTCTCTCTCTCAAATAAATAAATAAGTCTTTAAAAAAATTAGTACTTATAGGTGTACTTTTATGCATTTATTTATTTTTAAAAGATTTTCTTTATTTGAGAGAGAGAGAATGAGAGAGAGAGAAAGCACACGAGGCGGGGAGGGGCAGGCAGAGGGAGAAGCAGACTCCCTGCTTGCAGGACTCAATCCAGGGCTCCAGGATCAGGACCTGAGCTGAAGGCAGTAGCTTAACCAACTAAGCCACCCAGGCGCGCTATAGGTGTACTTTTAGGTGATTATTCTGCCTCATCAGTAGGACATGACTATGTCAGGAGAGAAACTAACTTATGTCATGTTTTTCTTTTCTTTTTGTTTTTTTTAAAAGATTTTATTTATTTATTTGACAGACAGAGATCACAAGTAGGCAGAGAGGCAGGCAGAGAGAGAGAGGAGGAAGCAGGCTCCCTGCTGAGCAGAGAGCCCGATGCGGGACTCGATCCCAGGACCCTGAGATCATGACCTGAGCCGAAGGCAGCGGCTTAACCACTGAGCCACCCAGGCGCCCAGATCATTTTTTTAAAAAGATTTTATTTATTTATCTTGGGGATGTGGTAAGGAGCAGAGGGAGAAGGACAAGCAGACCCCAAGCCAAGTGGAGTGTGGAGCCCAATGCAGGGCTGGATCCCACGAACCCCAGATTATGACCTGAGCTGAAATCGAGAGTCAGACACCAAACTAACTAACTGATCTACCCAGGCACCCCACCTTCCATTGTTTCGGTGTGGTCAGCTCCAGGAACTGCTCACTCGTAAGCCCCGCTGTGTGTTTTCAGACTTGACCCATACCGTGCTCTGTGATCCAAGCTGGCTTATTTACATCAATCATCATTTACTTTTTCTACATACATTTAAACATCTTTATTGTGGTTGTTACGCTGTACTGCCCTGATGTTATAATTCAGGAAGTTTGGGAAATAACATTCTTTCATTGCTTACTTGGTGCAAATCGTTGCTGGTCCCAAACAATGGTTATTTTGCAGGATTTAATGACGCCATGTGCCTGTGGTCACATACATGTGTGTGCCACCCACACGTGTCTATAATGAGCATTTCTTACTAGCTCCCTACTTTACCCTTGTATTTGTTGAGTGTTTTGTAGTTATGGAGTCAGTTGTTAGTTACTAAGAGCAAATTACAATTTTGCTTTTCTCCATTTCATCCCTTTCACTATTGTTTAAAACATATCGCATTCGGGAAAACCCTAAGCCCCTTTGAACACTTACTTGGTTTTTTTTCTTGAATCAGTTTTAAAATTCTTCCAGCCATTATGGCTGCTGGCCGTCCAGCATGTAGTAAAAGAATTTTCTTTTAGTGATGAAAGCCAGCGAGAAAGCATCCGGGACGATGTAGTTTCCTAGCACAGCTGCTGGTGTAGATCATGGTGCTAAGTGTTCCACTTGGAGATTCTGGATCCTCTTTGCCAGTTCCAGCTGGAAAGGTGCCCAGGAGATCCGATAGCCCAGCCCCTTCATTCCACATGTAATGAAACTAAGACAGCTTGGTTAAGGAATCCACTTGAACTCCAACAGCTGGCAAATGGCTACATTTATTGTAAACAAACAGGACAGACTGATAGTTAAAATACTTGAAGTAGGAGTATGGAAACCTCATACTTAGATATCATGAAATGATAAAAGCAAACAAACTGCTTTTTTCCATCAGGTCTGTTCCTACTTTCTTTTTTTTTTTTTTCTCCCCCCAAGTATGCCTCGAAAGTCCTCTTTTTATTAGGGGGACAGAGGGCGAGGGAGAGAGTGAGTCTTGGGGCTCTCGAACTCCCATGGACTCAATCTCACAACCCTGAAATCATGATCTGAACAGAAATCAACCTGCTAAGCCACTGGGCACCTGGGCTCGACAGTCATTCTTATTCCAGAAGCTTCCTAAGCGTTCCTAGGCTGAATTAATAACCCCCTGCTCTTTGCTCACAGGGCATGGTCATATTTTTTTATTGTGATTCTCATCATGTTGTATTATAATTATTTATTCAGTTGTCCATCTGTCCTCCTACCTCCCACCCACTGGGCTGAGCCTCCAGGAACAGCTACAGGATCATCTTGGACTTTAATCCCTAGCACTTGGCAAAGAGCCTGGCACTTTTGTGCTCTGGATGTTTTATGAATGAATGAATGAATGAACTAATACTCTCTTATTGTCTTGCACTATTAGGGAATCTTTACTGACATAAAAATCACCTGGAGTTGCTGGCTAGCCATGCAGTTTTCCAGGCCATGCCGTAAGAGATGCTGTTTATAGATGGGGATAGGGTCTAGGAATCTGCATTTTATTAAGCAGCTGATAATTTGAAGCATATGGTCCATAGACCGCCCTTGGCAAGCTCTGCTCCATCATTAGTTCCACTGACCCTTAGTCCCAACTGCGTGTATCACAATTACCCATCCATCTGAATAAAAACAGAGCTTGGCTACACATCCCCCTCTACAATTTTGACTCCTGGGTATGGGTACCAGTGTTTAAAACAAGTTCCAAATCTCCCTCCCAGTTTAATTTGTATGAATCAAAGAAATAATATTTTAAAGCATTTTGAGTTATTAGAAGAAGAGTGTCTTAGGTCATCAAGGAAATATCATCATGATACATATAAATCTGGCATCAGGAAAATTATCTGAGACTCGTTGAATTTGGGCTGAAACTCAAGTACAGAGGAAATAAAACCCACACGCCAGGACTACCTACGTGGACACAAGTCTGGATGACTTCTTGCCCGGGCTGAATTCTCTTAGCTCTGTGGGCAGGCTTTCCCCTTCGCTAGGGTCAATGTGAAGATGAGGAGGGTTGATTCTGATGCTGGGAGGCTGGGTGCTCTTCTGAGAATGAAGTTCCATATCTTGGAAATGAACAAAATTTTAAAAAATTTTTGAAATTTACAAAATTTTAAAAATTCCCAAGACTGCACCTTTGCCTGCCTGCCTTTTTTCAAAATGCTGAATTTAAGCAGCTCTACATCACAGAGAGCTAAATGAGGTAGTTTTTAAGCTACCTTTAGATAATTACCGAACAGATTTTTTTTTAAGGTTTTATTTATTTATTTGACAGAGATCACAAGTAGAGTGGCAGACAGAGAGAGGAGGAAGCAGGCTCCCCACTGAGCAGAGAGCCCGATGTGGGGCTTGATCCCAAGACCCTGGGATCATGATCTGAGCCGAAAGCAGAGGCTTTAACCCACTGAGCCACCCAGGTGCCCCCTGAATGGATTTTTAATCCTTTTGTTGTATTTACACATATACCGTTAGTCATTTCTATTCAATTCCTCATTCTACCTTTCACTTGTAACTTGGTATGCACCTTTCCGTGGGTGAGCCTAATTTGCATTTTTATTTGAGGTGGTTAAAATCACATTTCACCTATTTGCTGTTGTTGACTTCGTGCTCTCCCTTGTGTTAGGTGTTTCGGTTATTTTCAGTTATTTGCCGCCATCTGGAATTCTGATATTCATTTCTGCTCAAATTATATGTTTGTTTGAGTCCCCCGGTGTATACTCTCCAAAGTGAAATGATTACATTGAAAGGTAACGACAGTTTTAAGGTTCTTGTTGTGTATCACAGTGTTGCTTTCCAGAGGCACCGAACCTATATACAACCCTGGGGGGTTCCAGCGAGGTGTGGGGCACGCCGATTTTCCCACGGTTTGACCAGCACGTGATTTTGTCATTCTAGCTTATTTTTGTTGCTTTAGTATGTGCTCAGGGCCTCTCCAGAGAGATTTAATTTTGACGTTCTTTAAACGATGGACGTTCTTTTCTGTGTGGGACAATTCACTATTTTCATTTTAAGGACCAACAATTCCTCTCCGTGTTTGACAGTTTTGAAGGGACGGGCTTAATTGCCTTCTGTAGAATTGATCCTGTAGGGATGGGAAATGGGGTCAGGCTCGAGGGTCAGGGAAGAGGATCGGTTGTTCGGCTCCGAGTTGGGAACCCGATGTGGAGAATCGCAATGGGAACGCCCGCGGACCCTCTTTAAGGAGGATTGAAGAGTGGGAACATTCTGATTTCGTGCTGAATTAAATCCTGGGGTTTTGGCATAGGGTGATAGATCTTGCTTCAAGATGGAAGCAAGAATGTGTCCCTGCTTCCTTTCTTTGACTCTCTGTAACACCACACCTTTTTAGAAGTTCCCATTTCAGGGGTGCCTGGGTGGCTCAGTGGGGCCGCTGCCTTCAGCTCAGGTCGTGATCCTGGGGTCCTGGGATGGAGTCCCGCATCGGGCTCTCTGCTTCGGTGGGGAGCCTGCTTCCCCCTCTTTCTCTCTGCCTGCCTCTCTGCCTACTCATGCTCTCTGTCAAATAAATTTAAAGATCTTAAAAAAAAAAAAAAAAGAAATTCCCATTTCAGGTAGACCCGTCTGGTCTATGGCGGGAAGAGCTTCCGTAGGACCAGGAGATCATGTTATTTGAGAGGTCCTATGGGGAGGCCCTGGGGGCAGAAGTCGCAGGAGCAGTAAGTCCTGTCTGTCGAAGGCCCCCAGGTCACAGCAAAGGGCCTTTGCTTGGTTGTCTTGTCCCTCTGTGTGTACGGCCATCTCCCCAAGTAAGCATATAACTGAACGCCATGGTGGTTTGGGTTCCTTTGTAGTGCCAAATGCAAGATACAGGGTTGTTCATGCAAGATGGGCCTTTGGATATGGCCAGGAGTCTAATCTGCTGGTTTTTTAAAAATTGGTGATGGTTCAGCTTGTCATGAAAATCAGCATATTGAGTACTTGGAATCAAATTCTGAAGGTTTTCCTCCATTCTTGGCTGTTTCATTCAATTTAGTAATTTTTGCCTTCCCTCTTGTGTCTTTAGGACACTTAACACACATCCATATCTGTATCTGTGTTTTTATCAGCTTTATTGAGAAATAATCCACACACCACTTAGTTTACCCATTTTTCATGCACAATTTGCTAATTCTTAACATATTCACAAAATTGGGAATTGGGTTTCTGTCACCACAATCTATTTCATTTATTTATTTTTAAAAAATTGTTTAAGTCTGTTAATTTATTTGAGAATGAGTGAGAGAGAGCACCAACAAAGTTGGTGCAGGGAAGGAGGAGAGGGGCAAGCAGACTCCCTGCTGAGCAGGGAGCCCGGTGCAGGGCTCCATCTAAGGACCCCGAGATCATGACCCGAGCTGAAGGCAGACCCTTAACCGACTGAGCTACCCAGGTAGCACACCACAGTCAATTTTAAAATATTTTCATCACCCCAAAATGAAACCTCGTTCCCATTAGCAGTCACTCCCCATTTGTCTCCAAAGCCCTAGCCCCAGACCTGATTTCTGTCTCTGTAGACTTTCTTGTTCTGGAAATTTCATATTAAGGAATAATAAAATACGTGGTCTTTGGCTTTAGCTTCTTTCTCTTGACGTGATGTTTTCAAGGTACATCCATGTTGTCCTATATGGTAATACTTCTTTCCTTTTTTGTTGCTGAATAATATTCCTTTGCATGATAGACGGCATGTTGTTTATCCAAGCAACAGGTAATAGACATTTGGGTTGTTTCCACTTTTCTATTATGAATAATGCTGTGAGCATTCCTGGCTAAACTTTTGTAGGAAATTCTGCTCTCATTTCTCCTGGGTGTACTCCTAGGAGTGCAGTTGCTGGGATCTATACGGGAACACTATGTTTAACTTTTTGAGGACCAACCAGATGACTTTCCAAAGCACCTGCATGATTTTATATTCCCACCAATAACGCGCAATGCTCTGATTTCTCTCTACTCTCACCAACACCTGCCATCGCCCGTGTTTTTTTCTGAAATAGCCATCCTAGTGATTGTGAAGTGGCAGCCCCTATGGTTTTGGTTTGCGTTTCCCCAGCAGATCATAGAATACTTCTTATCCTCATGTGTTCTTACACTTAAAAAAATTAAATAAGGACAAGATCTCAGATAATTCAGGAATACAGTGAGAACGAACTGCTTTCACTTCCTGGGGGAGGGGATATCACTTCACTGCTTTCTTCTGTAGGGAGTCCCCCCCTGGCCATGAAGCTGCTCCGGCCATATTCTTCTATCCTCGTCCCCACTCATCATCCGGAATCCTGGGAAGGAGAGATCATTGTCCTGTGTTGGGTTATGTGCCCACCCCTCTGTTTTGTAGTTATTAAGTACAAGATGAGAGTGTGGATCCTGAAAGGACTTTGAGGTGCTCTCGGATTGGGGGAATGAATGCTCCACGTGGGACCAGAACAGGGTTTCTGAAGTACCACGTTGCCACGTCGGAGGGTCAAGCAGACAATGTCAGAAACCTTATCATGCAGAGTAATTACCAATTATGCTTAGCACACAGTGTAATGGAGAAAACATAATAAGCTTTATAATATTCAAATATTATTTTTTAAAGTCATCATTTAAAAAATTTAGATAGCCCTTGGCTTGACAAACAGCATATTTCAAACACACGATCTCACCCGATCCTCAGGAAACGTCTGTTCATGTCTCCTTCTGTTATGTCGTGGTCTCACTGGGGTTTAAATACACTTCAGAGAACTAGTCCGGGAATCCACCCACCAACAAATGAGATCGGATGAGAAAGGTGACGTGAGAAAATGTATTCTGAGCTCCGAACTAACGACTAACACATGAGTGCCTCAAAGACAATCTCTTTGCAAGCTGGGGTTTCCCTGGTCCACAGCTCGGGCCAGTAGGTGTGAGCAGACAATGGGGAACAACTTTCCTGTACCTGGTTTCCAGCTACCGAGGGTGTTGGCTGGGGACAACAGTGTTGGGCTATGAATGACTCAAAGGATCGCTCTGCTAGGAGCAGTTTGGAAGGAGTGCCGTCCTTGGAATCCTACATAGCACTCAGGGTACCTGGAGGAAGGAGGGATTGTTCATATCATAGATCTCTAGAATGTTCTTTCATAGCAGGCAGCCGACCAGAAGGGTTCAGCTGCTTAAAATGAGAATGGCGGGATCAGAATGGCAGCATGGGGTTCAAAGGACTCTAGTCTGAGACCAGATGTTCTCAATGCATGTCCTCATGTCCTGAATGGCTCAGGAAGAAGGACCCAAGCACTCTGGATCTTTCCTCTGGCCTCAAACTCTTCCCTCCTTCATGCTCCCATCCTTTCAGTACTGGGCAGCAGCCATGGTCGGCTGTGGGTGTCCTGGCCTTGGTGAACTTTTCAGGGCTGTATATGGTCAGACAAGAGCTACGCTGTCCACTCATAGGCCGCCGAGGACATGTTAGTTCCGCCAATTGCCCAGCCAACGCCTGGGTTTTATAACACGATACCGAAGATCGTATCTGTAATTGTGATAATCTGTGAAAATAGCCTCTTCATTTGGATATTTGTATCTTACCCAAGGTATTCTTCTGCGGAAATAAGGAAGCAGTTCACTCTCCCTCCGAACCTTGGCCAGTACCATCGACAGAGCATCAGTACCTCTGGTTTCCCCTCTCTTCAACTAGTAAGTATGAGTATGGGTTTGCTTAGAGAATGGTCATGTGCAGAAAGGCGCAGTGCGTCTTTTGCTTCCTGCTTTTCCTTAGCTCTCTGCTGCCGCCTTACACTTCCAGTTACGAGTTCCTACCTCCATACCTGCTTCTTGACATCACACGGTTTCCCTCTCACCTTCCATCTGCCCTGCGGACCTCCAGGGACCATGCTTCTGAAGTCTCCGGCTTCAGTGGGCAAACAGGCTGCTTGATTTCCCCCAAATTATGATTCATATTTTGGGGAAGGGTGGAGTGGCCTGGAACCTGACTACCATTTGTACACAGGCTTTTATTAGGAAAATAAATCCTGAAATCCGGAAAGCCAAGTTAGGAACCTTAATTTTTAAAAATGGTTTTCTTGGACGTATAATTTACACAACAATAAATTCACTCATTTTAGGTGTATGGTTTGATGAATTGGGCCAGTTTCTAGTCATTTAATCTTTAATTAATCAAGATACAGAACAGTCTCTTTACCCCCTAGATGCCCCTCATGCCCCTTTCCAGTGGGTCTCTTCTTCAAACCTCCAACCCAAGGCAATCACTGATCCACTCCTGTCACGATTTTGCCTTATCTGGAACTTCATATAATTGGAATCACAAAACAGACCTTAATTTTTTTTAAGATATTTATTTATTTGTCAGAGAGAGAGAGAAGAAGCAGCATGAGGAGCAGCAGGCAGAGGGAGAAGCAGACTCCCTGCTGAGCAAGGAACCGGATATGGGACTCGATCCCAGGACTGGGATCATGACCTGAGCTGCAGGCAGATGCTTAACCCACTGAGCCACCTGGGCATGTCCAGACTTTCATTTTTGAAACACACTCCCCCTTTTAATTTGAAGGTTGCTTACATTTTTACATTAACACCTACTGTCGAGTGTGTATTATGTGTTACATTATTTGAGGGCTAAATGCCAGACATATGTCAGGTGGGCTACACCTCACTTAAATGAGATGATTTGTAAAACCAGAAGTTGAGTATTCACTTCCTTTGTGTGAGGCTACAGCCCTCGCTGTGCTCACTTCCTCACACGCAGCACGGCGGCACCTTATTGCTTCTTCTAGTGGTTATCTTGAGGAGGTTAGGTTTTTTTTTTTTTTTTTTTTTTTTTTCATTTCTCACTTACTACTTCAAAACCACTTCTGCTCTTCGAAGTTTTGTAACCTTCCACTTGTTTCCGGTAGCTGCCATCTTGCTCCTGTAACAATTACAAGACACGGCGTGTAACTCTGTGTCTTTCAAAGGTATGTTTGCGGCAGTGATGTGTGGTGATTTCAGTAGGATAATTTGTGTGTTGTTTCATGGACGAAATGAGAGTAGCAAAAAGTGGATAGCACCTTTTACTGCAAGAGGTAATGACATTTCTTCAAAAAAAAAATCTATTTTTTTTTTTTTTAAGAAATGCTGACTTCGGTGTTCGGTGGCTTGCTAACTGTCCTTTTTGTTTGTACTTATCCTGCTTCAAAATTGCAGATTATAATAAAAGCACATTAAAGGCATGATGTCCGTGCTTTCAGATGGATTAGATAACCTTTAGACTAAAATATTAGCTATGGGTTTTTTTTGGTTTAATTTAATGCTAATCTATATTTCATTAAAAACCCTCCTAAATTTTTTAAAAAATTTCTGCCTCACGTTGTATTCCAAACTGTGCAGAATTCAGTTAAAAAGTGACCAGATACATGTTTATAGTTCAAACAAGGTAAGGAGGGAGGAGGGTTTGGTGCCTTGCTTGTTGGTTAATTAAGACTGCGGCTCTCTGCAGTGGCTGTCTTGAGAAACAGTCGGACATCATCATGAAGAGGCTTTAAGGAAGTTGAGCTCACAAGCGTTAACCCTTTCTCTACACACCAGCTTTGACATTAATGCTGCTGTCTTAAGTTTTTCATTTAAAGACACAAAGAAAAAAAACCTTGCTGAATGTCTACGGGTGTTCTTTTGGTAGTTTTGCCTCTTTACCCATAGGTTTTGACAAAAGTGAGTTTTGGTGAATTTCTTTGTTAGCTAGGTAGTCAATTACCATGTGGCTTAACTACCCATTTTCTAACAGAGGCTATCAAAGAAGTTGCAAAAAGAAGCAGCAACGTTTAACTACACAAGACTCATGCTGTTCCTGCCTGTCCTAATTTATTCCTGGTTCTATTTGCAAATAAATAGCCTTTAAAATAGCCATATATTTAAAATATATCTTAGCATTCCAGGTTAGCTCCTGGATATCTCTGCCCAGATCACAACTCCAATTTCAACACTGGGTGCTGCCCTGGACCCTTCTTGTTAATTGCACGGGGAAGAGGAGTCAGGAGGGAGCTAAGGGGCCTTATTTTAATTCCCCCTTTAAAATAAAAGCACAACTTGTAGAGGAAATCACCTTAACATTTATCTGCTGTCACACTGTTGTATCTCCATGAAGTGGCCTTTCTTCTCCCTGAGTCATCTTCCCGAATGAAGGCTCCTCCACCAGAAATCATCAACCTAATGGTGATTTCCCTTTACCTTTAAAAAAAAAAAAAAAAAAATCAATTTCGTAGAAAGCTAATGGGACATTTCAGCAAGCTTCATTCCTGGCAAGGTAGAGAAGGAGCTTATCCTCTAAAGACTCTGAGGCTGAACTAGCTTTTAAAAACACTTTTCCTTCCCAGGGTCCTGGGATCCAGCCCCGCATCAGGCTCTCTGCTCAGCAGGGAGCCTGCTTCTCCCTCTCTCTCTGCCTCTCTGCCTACTTATGATCTCTGTCTGTCAAATAAATAAATAAAATCTTAAAAAAAAAAAAACACTTTTCTTAAATGCAAAGCTATATAGGCTGCTCATTATATGACTTTAGACAATTGGAAAATAAGACCAAACAACTTTGTTGTTTCTCAACAAAGGGAAACAAGACCTTTGTTTCCCTTACCTTTATTTATTTATTTATTTTTAAAGATTTTATTTATCTGTTTGACGGAGAGAGATCACAAGTAGGCTGAGAGGCAGGCAGAGAGAGAGGGGGAAGTAGCTCCCCACTGAGCAGAGAGCCCGATGCAGGCTTCGATCCCAGGACCCTGAGACCATGACCCAAGCCGAAGGCAGAGGCTTGAACCACTGAGCCACCCAGGCGACCCACTCACCTTTATTTATATAACTATCCATTTCAACAACCAATGGCTGTTTAATTTTTAGAAGTATTTAATGGTGCCAAGTTATTTAAAACTGGACCAGGGGTCAGTGGGTGGCTCAGTCACTTAAGCATCTGACTCTTGGTTTCGACTCAGGTCATGGTCTCAGGGTCGTGAGATTGAGCCCCACTTGGACTCTGAGCTCAGTGGAGAGTCTGCTTAAAGATTCCCTGCCTCTGCCCCTCCCTGGACTCACCCATAGGCACTCTCTCTCTTTCTCAAACAAATAAGATCTTTAAAAAAAAAAAAAAAATCAGTGATTAGTTTGTTGTTTTGCAAGCAGTCCAAAGTTGGCCACAAGCCCAGGTGGACCCCATTTTGCATGAGTATTTCTGCCTTCTGTGAATTTGTGTATGTGAATAGAATTTTTGTGTTGCAAAAAGTTGCATTGCATTATAAAGTTGTATCATAAAATTTACTTTTCTTTTAGACATAAATCATTAAAAATAACCATGAGGTTTTTTTCTACAAAAACTCATGAGATGGATCTGGGTGAGAAGCATTACTGCCACTGATTAGGTATCTAACCGGGAACAAGTTAACCTCTGTGAAGGCTTCAGCTTTTTTCATTTGCGATGTTGGATGAGTGCTCCTCCCAACCCCGTCCTGCTCCCTTAGGGCTGATAGAATGGTGACAGACGTTGTGTAAATAGTGTATTGAAGACAGCAGTGAGAAAACTGGTGGCCAGAGGTGGTTTCAGCTCTGAAAAGCCTTGTGGTCTACTTGGGAGGAAAGATGATCCCGAGGACCTATACTGTCTTTAGCGTGCTAGGTGTCCCAAAGGAGGTAAAAGCTTGCTGGCCGAGGCGGGAAGACTTAAAGGAAGGTTCTCAGCCTGGGCTGCCCCTTAGAATCATCTGGGACCTTTCAAAACACCTGCGGCCAGGCCCACCAGAGAACATATGGAAACGGTAAAGTTCGCTGGGATTTTGGCATGTGATCTGGACGTAGGATTCTTTAAAGAACCGACATTGGTGGAAGTGTTCCAAATAGGAGAAAACATAAAGTTCGTTTCTTTTGTGGTCCTGGTTACTCTGGATTTCAGAAAATGTGGTAGGTAAGGACCACTTGCTAGCCCTGTGGATATATCCTTATATAAATAGAGAGGCTTCTGTTGTAAATGGATCAATCCCATGAGAGAAAGGGTGTGTGTGTGTGTGTGTGTGTGTGTGTGTGTGTGATTTTGTTAGATTTTTTTTATAAATTATATAAATTATAAATGTCAGCTCTAATTATAAATGTCAGCTGTGATGTATGGGGTGTTTTCAAAGTAGATAAAATATTTTTGAGTCTTGCATTCTGGAATATGAGGAGGATTGACCATTTCAAGCTGGCTTTTTAGGCCTCATGATATGGTTATAGACCTGCCTTGGGTGTCTTTGACACCCCTGTCTGAGTCATTTGTGACCAGTGCTGGGGAACATGGCCTTGTGCACAGACTCATCTGTGTGTAGCATTGCCCTCTGGCTTTGGAATCTTCCATTGCCACAGCTATTTGGACAGGTTGGCCAGACCCCCTCTCATGCTAACCATCCACACCAGCAAATGACTCTATAGTTGACGTCTTCTTTAAAATGAAATAGTAAAGGACGAAAGCCATATTCTGGTCATTCAAAGTCAAAAGGAGAGTGAACTACACGAAAAGGTTGGGACCTCTGTCTGAAGGTAGAAAGGAGGATTTGAGGTGCCGCACATGGTTAGTAATCTTAACCTACATTTTCATAGAGGGAAAAATTCTATTTTTAGAAATGAGACTAGAAAAGATTGGAATGTAATGGTTCTGCTGAAGAAAAGGATATAAAAAGCCACATCCTAAACACTATGGTTACATGACTTGTTTGTGTATAACATTTATATTAAAAAAAAAAAAGTCTCATACCTTTGAAGGCGTTCATTTCTCTAGTGTGTTTAAGCTTCTGTGCAATAAAGCAACCTTTTGCTTTTACTGGCAAGGATGACCTAAATGTTAGATCACTTGATAAATACGGTTCTTTTAAATTTTTCTGATGCTGTTGTCTTTTTGTGGATCATCTGTCAAGGAGTCGGGCTGTCCTCAGGTTTCATTGATTTCCCTTGAGGGGCGTGATGGAAATGAAGATTTCAATACAGTTTTCACGCAGATTCACAATGGAACATAAAATGACAGAGTGACAGCCTGCGTGCAGAGCGGGAATTTCATTACCGTCTTTGAAAAGCAGGGACATCAAAGTATCTTGGTAGAAATAGATTGATGCCCATGATGGCCTATCAGCCATCTTCCCCTCGGTGGCAGATGGCCATTGGTAGAAGTAGGGAATCATTGTTGGAGCTAAGTCGTGAAGTTCTTTGAAATAATGGAGAAGAACTTGACTGTCTTCGGCTCTGTTTACCTACATATAGTAGAAAACTGAGAGGATTGTCTTAAGCCTGGCTTCCTTCCTTCCTTCCTTCCTCCCCACCCCTCCTCCCTTCCAGAAATATGTTTTGGGTCTCGCTCTGTGCCAGGCACTGGTCTAGGAGCTGGGGATGTGCTAGTGGATACAACAGAGAGTCTAGCGTCATGGAACCTATGTTCTAGAATGGGTGACATGGACAAACGGATGAATGCGGACTCTGTCAAGGGGTATTAAGTGTTGGAAGAATGAAAGAGGGAAAGAGGATAGAGAGTGATACCGAAGAGGAGTTATTTGGGTGTCTGTTGGAAAGGAGACACTTGGGAAGAATTCTGCATGAACTTGAGAAGCGTCTGAAGGAAAAGTTTTCTAGTCAGAAGGAACAGCAAGGGCAAAGTCCCCAAGACAAGAGTATGTCTTCTCTTCCAGCGACAGCAAGGAAGTGGAGTATGAGCTGAGCAGAGCAGACAGGAGACATGAGATCAAAGGGAAAGCAGGGCTGGGTCCTAGGCCTCAGAGACCACAGAAGAACTTCAGCTCTTACTCTGATTAAGAAGGGAAGTCTCTGGAAACATTGAGCCAGAGGCCAGGCATGATCTGACTTTTTATAAAGATGACTTACAGAGTTCCTTTTATAAGGATCACTGTACTGTGGTTGCTACGTGGAGAGTAGATGGGGGGTAGGGAGGGTATTAGGAAGTTGTCCCAGTAACCCTGGAGTAGGGCTGTAGAGAGTGATTCCAGTAGAGAAGGAGAGAAGGTTGGATGCTGAATATACTTCCAGAAGTAAAGTGGATGGGATTTTCTCATGGACAACGTGTAAGGCATAAGAGAAAGAGAGAAACCAACATAGACTCTGAAGTTTTTGCCCCAGGCAGCCGGCAGAATGGAATCACCAATCCCTGAGATGCCAAGACCTAGGAGATAAGGGAAGAAAAGATGGGCAGGAGGCAGGAAAATTAAGAGTTAGTTTTGAGTTTGTTGTGTTTGGCAGTCCTGTTAGGCCACCAGATGGTGATGTCTGGACCAGATGGTGGTGTAGCTGGAAAAGTCAACCTGGATTTCAGGGCAAACATATAAATTTGTCACATTGAAAAGTGATATTTAAAGCCATGGGATGGATGAGCTCCTCGGGGAGTGAATGGAGATTGAGAAGCAGAGACATTTAGGACTGAATCCTGGAGCACTGCATTGTAGGAGGAGAACCTGGAAACAGCGATATCCCAAAGGGAGAGTGACCGACTATTTCAACATGTTCAGGACTGAGGGGTTTCGTGGTACACGGACTTTCAGAGACTGCATCACCTTCCATCTGAATAAAGTATTGCAAGAAAGAGGGGGTGATTAGCTGTGTCCTGTACTGTAGATGAACCAGGGCTGAGCAATGACCATTGAATTTGGCAGCAGGGGAGTCTTGGATGACTTTGACGAGAGATCTCTCATGAACAGCCCAGGAGATTTGAGGACCATCCCATAGGGGTGCACACACATGAGGGCACCAGGCCAGTACCCCTGGAGACATCACGCCTCTCCCCCAAGCCCCACACAGAGCAGCATGAAGCAACCCCTGCCCCCTCCCTCACCGCTCCCCCCCGCCCCCGCCGCCAGTGCTGTAACAAAGGACCCTTGTGATTACCTGTGTGATTTGGGTCAAGTCATTTAACCTCTCTGTTTTTCAGCATCCTTCTTTCTGAAGTATTTGCCAGATTTGTTATTTTATTTTTAAAGATTTTATTATTTATTTGTCAGAGAGCAAGAGAGCACAAGCAGGGGGAACAACAGACAGAAGGAGAAGCAGGCTCTGCACTGAGCAAGGAACCCGAGGCAGGACTGGATCCCAGGACCCTGGGGATATGATCTGACCTGAAGGCAAACACTTAACTGACAGAGCCAGACCCAGGCGTCCACAGATTTGTTATTTTAATCTGGTATCCATGTGCTCTCTGCATATACACTGTGCTAGGAGCTACACGGATTCATTTTAAACAGATACCGTTCTGGTGCTGTAGGAATTGTCAGTTTCAGAACAAATGGAATCCCAGTCATGTCAGGAGAACTAGGCTTTGATGTGCATTAGGGGGCAAGGGAAAGTACTTGGGGTCTCCACGTACTTGCCAAGGGCGAGAGGAGTTTGCATCGCCTTAGGAATAGACAGCTTCCTCCCTTGTCCATTTCGGTGTAGAAAGAGAGGGGAACTAGTCAAATGCCAGCTTGTCTGTTGTGCTGGAACCATCCTCAGTGGTCTCTAACACGGTTGATGTTTACAGTGTGCTCTGCCCTGAAATCTGTGCTGACCTCCAGAGTTTCACTCTATGATCAGTCCCGCCTATTGATTACACTTGGCGCATGGCCCCGCAATTCGTGCTTGGTGAGGTTACCGTGTCCTTATGATGGCTGCCCTCTTCAAAGAGAGCTTTATCTGTGAGAATGTAGCTGACTTCGCCTTCTCTTGGCTGACCGGAGATCTGTGCAAAGATGCTGGAGAGACGCTACCTGATTCTTCTGTATCCCCTGCCCCACTCTCCACCCCCGACCCCTGCTCAGGGACTGGCGTGCAGCAGATACTCAGCAAATCGTAGCTGAAGGAGGGAGTTATCTGTCCTTGTCACCCAGGTTCCTGGACACCCTGTCCTGTAGGCAACAAAGGCTGCTCTCAGCCACATTTGTGTCACCATTCATAGCTTTGGATTTTAGGCTTGTGACAAGCAGACTACATTGGCTGCACCGGAATTAGCTTCCCTCCGATGATTTCGCACAAATGCCATTTCTCCGTGGAAGCTTCTACTCACCAGTGATGAATGCTAGCGTCACAGTGCTTCTGAGTGTGCTTCCAATACGATTTTAAAGTATATATTTAAAGGGCCTCAGCTTGAGGGATCGATATGTCTCAGCATAAATTTACATTTGTCATTACTTTAAGTAATTAATTATGTCATTACTTTGAGCAGCTGGGCTCGTGAGAAACACAGAGTGGAACTTTTGGTCAGTGTGGTAAATGTAGTGATCACCCTCTTGCAAACACACTTACTATTGCCCTTTGTTTTAAGTATTTCTGGAAGTACAAATTCCCCAAAATGCCTGCAAGAGAAAACACAACTATCGTGGTTAAGAACATGAGCCCACCTAGGTTTGAATTCCAGGAGGTCTACCGACTTCCCAGCTGTGGAGCCATGGACAGATGATTAAATCTCTAGCCTTCAGCGTCCTCATCTGTAAAATGGGGTAAGAAGGGTGTGGAACTTAGAAGCTTTAGTGAGCCGATTTCTTGGCACAGAGTAAGTGCTCGATAGTTACTGGCTTCATGGGGATCAACTTGGCAATAAGGAGATGGGGTTTGCAAAAAATGCTGTTTCCTATTTCCGTTCCTGATTCTGAGTGCTGTGTACTGGGTTGTGGTAAGGGGTGGGAAAATCCACTTTCTCCTTTGGGGTTGGTTGGTCTTAGGCAGGTCTGCAGAGAGAATGCCTGTCATTTCCTCTGGCAGAGGTCAGTAGCGGCCTTGACCAACTCTGTCCCCACCTGTCTTCCGCAGAGGCTGATCCCCGACTCCCTCTGCTCCTCTGCTGGTCCCTGTACTTTCATGGTCTTTTCCTTAGCTGGCCTGCAGGTCCCCCAAGAAACTTCCCTGTCCCCTGTCACAGTACACGGGAGCCAGGCTGAGCTAGGGATGTCTCTGCTCTCCTCCACCAAAGTATATCCTGTTGCTTCTCTTCCGCTCCCTTTGTCCTTGCAGCCCAGGACGTGACGTACGTCAGCCACCTTCCAGAATCTCAGAGAAGGAGGAGGGACCGTGTTCCCCCAGTTCTTTGCTTTGTCCTCCGTCCCCAGAACATCACTCAGGTCTCCACCACGAGGAGGTGGGAGGAGGGAGGGCGAGCCGCATCCTCTCTGATTTTAGGTCCTTTTGCCTCTCCAGCGAGCTGCGCATTGCTTCTCCTCTCTAACGTGGCGCCCTCGCATCGAGTCTGGTGTGTGGTTTCAGGGTGATGAAAAACCGGTTTTGTTAGTATTTCCTTTGGATCTGGCCGTGTTTCCCCTCGCGCCAGTTCGAATCAGAGTCTGGAGTGTTTGTTTCAGGGGTCCGTGGTTGGCGGGGCTAGAGAGCAGTTGCCTCCCTGGGCCGGTGATTCCAAATAGACCTTCGTAAGTCACCCCCACGGAGCTGCTGGTCCCGTCATCCCACGACACCCCTCGCTCCGGTTCTTTCACTTCCTTAAGGCAGTGGTTCCCGTTTTGGGACTTCACAGACAAAAAAAAAAAAAAAAGTAAGTTGCTTCATCGCCAACTATTTTATCAACTAGAGAATTGTCTATTTTGAATCACCATGTTCTTCTGTCACTTCTTTTGTCCTCTCCCTGCCCCCCCACTGCGCGTGGATGTAGTCAGAGCAAAACAGGACAGTCCTGTAAAAGGGAGTACATTGAGGCCAGTTGCCCCGAGTTTACTCATTTAACTGCAGTCCCGGTGCCCAGCACCAGTCGGTCCAGAAACATCTGGAAATCACTGCCACCAAGTCTGGCCCACGGTGGGCTGTGATTATGTATGAAGTGTTTTTAAGAAGCAACGTATAGGATAAGTGAGGCCGGCGGAAACATGGGGCCTGAGTAGTCCCACAGCAGGAGTGTTGCATTTGCCAGGATTTAGGGAAAATTGCCTCCACGTGCGACTTCACTGTATTTGGGTAGACGTGGCCTCAGAGAGCTTTTGCAGGGGAAATTATAAAATTCAGCAAAGCCTCGTGATCTCATTTTGGATCTCCTCAGGATTCCTCATCAAGACGCAATTAAGCAGAGAAAAATTCTGCCTTGGGGTGTGATTTGGGTGCCTCACCGTGTTCTGACTTGACTTGCCGTGCTGTGTCTCTTTCCATATCACTGCCTCTGGCTCTGACAGCCCCTCTGAGGACGGCGCCACTGAGTTGTGCGCTAAGAGCCAAGTGCTTTGCCGAGTGGAAGGGGCAGGCCCAGGGCGCGCCGGCTGTGGCCTTGGTGCTTTCCCTGGAAACCCCGTGGGAACCTCCTTCTCCTTCCCCTTATCTCTGCAGCCTCAGTTTTATGACCCGGTGGAGCCAGTGGACTTCGAGGGACTTCTGATGACACAGCTCAACAGCCTGGATGCAGAGCTCGCCCAGGAGCTGGGGGACTTCACGGAGGACGACTTGGATGTGGCGTTCACGCCAAAGGAATGTCGCACTCTGCAGCCCTCTTTGCCGGAGGAAGGGTAAATCGTTTTCCTAAACCGTAGCTGTCAGTGTGAAGTCGTGACTGTTACTGGTGTGGAGGGGAGACGCCTTAATTCTGGACTTCTGTTGGAACTCACGGTACCCCGATCCATTAAGATGGACAGGATGCCAACTCATTACTGTCGCCTGTGGTGCTTTTTAAATCGTTTCAACCAGAGGCTTTAAAAAGGCATGTGGGGGCTAAACCACTTAAGGGGATACTCAAGGACAGGAGGAGGGGGCAGGTGGAGGCCTGGGAGCGCGAAAGCCTGGGTGTCCGCTCAGCGACCTTGGGTGACTCATCTGAGCTCCCAAGAACCTCCGTGTCTCCATCCATAAAAATGTCCAGTGTTTCAATAATAATCAGTGAAATGATTCAGAAGCATTTGAATGGTTTCCACCAAAGACCCTGGATCAAGTCACAGACAAGTTCAACCCACATTTTTTGAGCATCTACTATGTGCCGGGCACATAGTAGATGAGTAAGGCAGCATTCCTTCCTTGGAAGAAAGTTTTGCCAAGTGGGGAGACAGTGGGGAAAGCTCTGTGGAGGAAATATGTGGAGATCTGGGTCGAATTTGAGTTTCCGCGGTGAGTCAGTCAGTGTGTTTCTAGGCGCGGGCATTAGCTCTAGGTAGTGAACAATGGAATTGTGTGCTGGTGAAACTCTTGTGACTTCCATGGTGGAAAAAAACAGTGCCTCTTTAAAAGTGTAGGGTGAACTTTAATGTACATTAATTTTCAAAACAAAATCAAGATTCGCGTCTCTCTTGGACACTTTCTACTTAGTCACCTTCCCCAAAAATAGTCCCCGGAAGGAGATCATGAAACACGGCCCCTGCCCAACTGCTGTGCAATACATTCTAGTTCTGTTTTGGATTTTCTTCCATCATAGTTTAAGGATGTGGGGTGACAGAGGTACAGTATTATCGTGAGTCTTTGCTCTCCTGTTTTGATAGTTCTTATTCACGTAGGGAAGCTTGTCACATGCTCAGCTCAGACTATTTTAGAAATACTCCTTTCCCAGAAAACAAGCAGTGGGAAACACTTCCCCCACCGTCAGCCCATCTATTCAAGTGTAACTTTCCCGTAGGCAAGCTCTGTTTTTTCACCGTTGACAAAGAATCATTGCCTATCATTTCGTCTGAAATTTATGGTTACTTATTTAATCATTTTCAAATGAGGTCAGAGTCTTGGAAAATCCTGTTTCAGATACTTTAAAAAATATATAGAGGTAGGACTTTTGAATTTTGATGAAAGAGGCAGGTTTTTCCCTTAGCATCCGTTATTTAGTATAATATTGCCTTGGGATCAGGATTTCTAGCTCACCCTGTTTGTCCGATGACTTTAAAACAACCTCTGCTATTTCAATCATTGCCCAGAAGTCTGCCATTATAATCAAAAGCCAGGAAGGCCTCGGCAGCAGCACCAGCAGCAGAGAAAACAGCCGCTGACCCCCATGGCCCCAGAACTTCGTGGGGAGCTCTGGCAGTGCGGTGGCTGGCAGCCTACACTGCACAGGTCCAAGGCCTGGGTTTAAGTCCCTGCTCTTCCCCTGCTGGGTGACTTTCAGCCCGGTTCTTCTCATCTCATTCTTCTTCAAAATTCGGATAATAGTGCAAGCCCATCCCCTCGGAGGCAGGTTGAGAATTAGCTGGACTTTTTTTTTTTTTAAAAAGAGAGAAAACATGCATACAGTAGTTATCGCAGTATCTAGTGCATAAGAAATGGGTCGGAGGCATGAGCTATGGCCAGACATGCTTCTAAAAGCTTCCATGCTGACTTGATCCTCATCCCAGCTCTCTGAACGAGGCACTCCTCTATGTAGTGCTCTAACAGGAGGACCCAGAGACAGAGAAGGAGCGCCCCAGGCCACGTAATTAATAAGGGGTGAGGCATCAGTCTTTAGCCTGTAGTATTTCGACTCATTCATCTCTAATATCGAAACACTTGGGAAAACAGCCAGAAGTTTCGCTACTGTGTAGAACTGGTTATTCGAAGACTCTGATGCACCTGGAGAGGGTCTCCCATGGCACTCTTCTGCAGGTAGGACAAGAACTGCCCAGATTAAGAATCACCAACGAAAGAAGCCAGGATCCAGTCCTCAAAGCACAAGACAGACCTTCTTCATGGCTTTCCCAAAGGGAAACCTGCGTGTCCTAACAAGGTTACACATGAGCAAAAATTAGTCTCAATTGCCCCTGTGAGAAATGGGTATTTATGCTTATTTTTCTGGTTCTGTATGTGATTACAGCTAGTTCTACCTGTCTGGCATTGGAATGCCTTTAAGGGATGGGTGTAGTTTAACAGGATTCTCTGTAATAAAGAAAACCCACAGAGCATCAAATGGCAACATGTTTGTCTCATCGAAGTAGAAATGCTGTCGCCCGAGGAATGCTGCAGACACTTGATGGATGGGTAGGAATGCCCCTGGCATTCTCAGTTGATACGGGATTGAATCATGCTACTCTCCTTAGTTATGATAAGGGATTGTTTTGTTGTCTTTATCAGGTACTAACATGATTTTATGTCATTTTCCACCTCATTAGGGTTGAACTGGACCCTCATGTCAGGGACTGTGTTCAGACTTACATTCGGGAATGGCTAATCGTGAACCAAAAGTAAGCTCCTTTTTCTTTTCTCTTTATATATATACGTATATTGTTAGCTTTTACAATTGCTTGTTGTTGTTGTTGTTTTAAAGATTTTATTTATTTATTTGACAGAGATCACAAGTTGGCAGAGAGGCAGGCAGAGAGAGAGGAAGGGAAGCAGGCTCCCTGCTGAGCAGAGATCCCGGTGCGGGGCTTGATCCCAGGACCCTGGGATCATGACCTGAGCCAAAGGCAGAGGAGCCACTCAGGTGCCCCTGCAATTGCTTTTTAATGAAAAATTTCAAGGGCAGTTTTGGGTTTACAGGAAAACTGAAGAGAGAGTACTGGGAGTTCTGGTATACCCCCTTCGAACAGTTCCCCTTAGTGTTAACCTCTTGCAGTTTGGGTGCTGTTAGTTTGTTTGGGTTTTAGTTTAATTTTTGGTTTGGTTATTGCACACATAACCACATGACTGTTTCAAAGAAACTTTAGCAAGGAGGGGAATTTGTAAGTACAAAATTCATGAATAATGAATGCGGATTGACTTTATCTTGTGCCCTATTCAGATACCTGCTGTAGGCTCTGTATTACCTTCTCTATCAAATATCAACTCTGCCTGCTTGTCTTTCAAGGGTTTTAATAATCTGGTCCCACTGTATGCGGGCCAGATCCACTTCCTTTCTGCTGGACCTGGAGCCTCTTCCTCCCTATTCGTCCTCATAACCCACTCAGTCCTACCTCCACACCTGGGCCCTTGCTGTACCCTTCTGGATGTGCTCTCCCGCTTTCCCCTGTCCATCAGATCCTACTTATGGATTCAAGACCACGACACATTTCTTTTTTTTTTTTTTTTTTGTCTTTATGCAGCCTCCTCTGGCTGATTCATTCTTTCTTGGATAGACCTTACTTAAGATACATGATACATTTGTTATCCCTGATAAGCCCATAGTGATATACTATTATTAACTAAAGCCCAGAGGTTACATTAGGGTTCATCTTTTGTATCCAAGGTCCTACAAGTTTGACAATTACATAATGCCATGCGTCTGCCATCCCAGTATCATACGGAATAGTTTCCCTGCCCTAAAAATCTCCTGTGCTTCCCCATGTTCATCTCTCCCTGGCAGCCACTTACTTTTCTACTGATTACACAGTTTTGCCTTGTTCCTTCATGTCTCGTTGTGATCTGAGAGCTCATTTCTTTCTTTCTTTCTTTCTTTTTTTTTTTTTTTTTTTTTTGCTGACGAACATTCCACTGTGTGGATTTATCACAGTTTGGTTAGTCATTCACCTATGCAAGGAGAAAGTTACGTTTTAAATATAAAGAAGAGGGCCTTTTTGTTTTGTTTCCATTCTGACGAATTCTGAGGGGGGGTGGAAATTAATGAAGTGAAACTTGGCCTCAGATTCAAAGGTAACATTTAAATCCATGACCAAGAAATAGATAACTTTCTAAGCTTCCCGTCAAAAGGGCCCTTCTCTCCTGGGTTAGCCAAATGTTCTACCACATTGTCTTGAGGTCTGTGTCTCTACGTCAATAACCTGGACAGTACCATCCCATGAGAAACATGTAGACACGCAAAAATTCTCAGCCTGTGTGTGCGAATACGTTGGGCATCAGGGAGGGGAGTGTGAGCGGACTGAGGACACATCCCAGTAGAAGAAACATCAGAGGGCCTCTGTCAAGACATAAATAGTGAAATTCTGCTCTCCTCACCTCTCTTGTACTGCTGGAAGAATTGGTGTTCTATGGGATAAAGAGCAAAAGACTGTGGGGGTTGGGTTTTATCCAGGTCCCGGAAGTGTGCCAGTGAATTTGTGCTGATGCTTTTCGGAGCAGTGTCAGTAAGCATACTATTTTCAATGGCCAAGCAAGAGAAAGCAGAGCTTGTAAACAGTGATTAAGAGAACGTTAGATGCTAATCCATCATGTGTTCTAATTTCCAACATGAATGGAAAACGAAGTTTGCCAGGTAGTCAAGGAAGATTATGCTTGGCCGGTAATAAATAAAAAATTCCAGAACAAGTTGTTCTCAAGTTTTTTAATGTTGTAATTAGAGATACTTTCTGGATATTACGGTTCTAAAAAAAAGTCTGAGAAGGAACAATAAATAGAAAGGTCTGTTTTACTACATTTGGTTTCTATTTGCTTCTTGGGACACTATTTTTTTTTCATTCCTCATGGCAATTCCCGTTGGAATATTCTTTTTTTTCCCCTCTAGGTTGCACAAACTTAAAAGAAAAAAGGACTCCTTTGGAATATTTATTTTAGACATTTTAGAGTTTATAGGGAAACAAAAGGGGAAAAACCCATTCAGTTTCCTATAGACAGATAACTGCCATTAACATTTGATACATAGCCTTCACATCATATTTCATTTTATCTGTATTTGTATAAAAACTAAATCAGATTATGATACTATTTGTAGCATGATGCTATTTTGGGTTTTTACAGTAACTGGTGATTATCTCTGTTTGCTATTAAACATTCTTCCTCAATCTAATTTTTAATGGTTGTATGATATATTTATATCAAAATTCATTTAACCAATTTTAGTGTTTGCACGAGTCCCTGTTTTTTTTTTTAAAGATTTTATTTATTTATTTGACAGAGAGAAATCACAAGTAGATGGAGAGGCAGGCAGGGAGAGAGAGAGGGAAGCAGGCTCTCTGCTCAGCAGAGAGCCCGATGCGGGACTTGATCCCAGGACTCTGAGATCATGACCTGAGCGGAAGGCAGTGGCTTAACCCACTGAGCCACCCAGGCACCCCACACGAGTCCCTGTTTTTTAGGATTATACTCCAAAATGGTAACATTCTTGTGCATAGCTATGATTTTTTTTTTTCCTTCAGAATAAATCCCTAGAAGAGGAATTTTTCTGTCTAGGATTATGCACAAATTTAAGGATTTGGAAATAATATAACTGAAAAATTATCAATAATATGTGCATGAATCCTCAAGAATATTGGATGTTACCTTTTAATAAATTGCCAATTTTTCTTGCAAAGAGACTCTCTTATTTGCATTTTTTGATTATGAAATTGGGGAATCCGTTGTCCGTATATTAAGTTGGCCAGCTTATAATTTTTCCTTCATGTCCTATTTATTCCTGAAATTTGTGCGCCTCTATTAATGTATTTGTCTGGGCCTGTTTATCTCTAGGACTACCTTTATTTATTAGGGATAGTAATTGTTTGTCTGGCATATATTACACATTCCTTTTCCAGTATGTTCTTTGTCTTTCAAAATTGCTTCTAACTTTTTTAACATTCAGATTTATTTACATAATCAAATCTGTATTCCTAATTTTCCTTGTGATTTCTATATTTGCTGTCATGGTTTAAATGTAATTCACAAACCTGATATTATTTACTGAGAATTTTAAGTCAAAATGTTAATCCATTAGTCACATGATCCCTTTTGAATTCCCTTTTGAGTCTCTATTTGATTTTATCTCTTCTATAGCAACAATGATTATTCGTATATTTATTTTATTCAAATTTTTGTGCCCTTTTTCTCCCCTCATGAAACAAAGTAGTATCTTGTTTAGCTTTATCTTTGGCAACATGCTGGGGCTGGGAGTTGCTGTTGGTCCTGTTCTCTGCGCGCTTGTATAATGGGCCAGTTCCCTTCTGAGAAATTCGGTAGGAGTATGCAACTCTAAAACTCATTGCCAGTTTCTGGAAGCTTTGACTGGTGTTTTATTTTTTTCATTTTTTAATTTTTTTAAAGATTTTATTCATTTACTTGACAGACAGACATATCACAAGTAGGCAGAGAGGCAGGCAGAGAGAGAGGGAAGCAGGCTCCCTGCTGAGCAGAGAGCCCAATGTGGGACTCAATCCCAGGACCCTGGGACCATGACCCGAGCCCAAGGCAGAGGCTTTAACCCACTGAGCCACCCAGGTGCCCCTGACTGGTGTTTTAGAGAGGAAGCACCTTTTTCTGCTCCACTGTTTGATCCTTTGGTACTCTGAATTTGGTACTCCAAACATGAAAATATATTCCTAGCACACATTCTGCCCCATATGTACCTGTAATATTTTATTTGTGGGGAGAATACAACATACTGTGATACACTATTGCCAGACATCTCCCAACCCTGCATACATTTTCAGCTCAATTGTTTCCTATGGGTTATTTCTTTTAAGGTTATTTATTTATTTATTTATTTATCAGAGAGAGAGAGAGAGAAAGAGAGATCACAAGCAGACAGAGAGGCAGGCAGAGGAGGGGAGGGAAGCAGGCTCCCCGCTGAGCAGAGAGCCCGATGCAGGGCTCGATCCCAGGACCCTGAGATCATGACCTGAGCTGGAGGCAGATGCTTAACAGACTGAACCACCCAGGCGCCCCCCTATGAGTTGTTTCTTAGTCATTGTTGAATGATGATAGAAAGAGAAAGGCAAGGCAGGGGGGGTTTCTGGTGCCAAAAAGGGAGTGCAACCAGGGGGAGTCTGGCCCTGGCTCCATCCATAAGCCACTACCATGAAGAAGGAGCATTCAGATTTCTGGCTCATGTAGACCTTGACTGCTCAGGGCCTGGCAGGAAGGACAGTATGAAGTGTCATGTGTTCCCCTTTGTGGGGACAAGGAATGGGACATCGTTCTGCCAGCTCCATCTGAGCCACAGAGATTCTGTCCAGATTCAGGTGTTAACTTTTCTGCTCATTTGGGTGAGTGTCCATTTGTTCTGGGTCTTCTTGAGCAGGGTACTGGGAAGTTGGAGGAGGACACTGTGGGCGTGCTGGCCACTTGCTGCTTAGTGATTAATTGGCTCTCCTTTGAATCTGTCATTTTATTTGTCAAATAATACATGCTCATTTTGAAAGAAATCAAGCCATGTGGAAGTGTATCAAGTAAAAGGCGGTCTCTGCCTCACTCCTTGCTCGCTCCCTGCCCTTCCTTCAACCCCCTCTTAATGCACGGATGTTGTTGCTATACAGGCTTCCAGAGTTTATCAGACCCTCACCAACATATAGATGGATATTTGTATTTTACATAAATGTTATGTATGTAAGTACACATTTATAAATATGTATGTATGTTGTATATATACACAAAGTACCATTTTTTTCAGTAATATCTTTTTTTTAAGATTTGATTCATTTTTTAAAAAAGATTTATTTATTTATTTATTTGACAGAGATCACAAGTAGGCAGAGAAGCAGACAGGGAGAAAGGGGGAAGCAGGCTCCCCGCTGAGCAGAGAGCCCGATGTGGGGCTTGATCCCAGGACCCTGGGATTATGACCTGCACCGAAGGCAGACGTTCAACAACTGAGTCACCAGGTGCCCCTCAGTAATGTCTTTGACATTCCTTCCGTGTCAGAGATCTATCCCCCTGCCTGGTATTCTAGGGGTGAGGTGAAGGAATGTATCATTAAGTTACCAAATCTTTCTCTATTGATGGACATTGAAATTGTCTCCAATTTTCACAGTCATAAATAACATCAAAATAGACATCTAGGCACACTTGCCCCGACACGTGCGTGTGAGGATTTCCAAGGGTAGATATGAAGTCTGGGCATATGACACGTCCTCCTAAGGACTGCCAGATTTTTCTCCAGGAAAGCTATACCAATTGGCTCCATTACCATCTGGGCGTGAAACTGCCCTGTCCCCCGTATCCTAGCCAGTGCTGGACATGATTGGTCAAAATAAAATATGAATTCCTGAACTTGTATTCTAGTTCTTGTAACTGGATGTACTATATTTACTTTCTGAATATTGTTTCTGTCATTGAGTTTTCTTCCCTTATCTTCTCTCAAGTCCCAGTTCAATATACGCTTATCGTACCACCTGACTTCCTACTCCTAGGTATTTACCCAAGTGAACTGAGGACCTCTGTTCCTTTAAACATCTATATGCAAATATTTATAGCACTTTTATTTGTGCCTGCCAAAAATCAGAAACCGCCCAAATCGTACGCAGTGGGGTAAGGGATAGCCAGACTCTGGTACGTCCATACAGCCCAATGCTACTCTGCAGTGAAATGGAACAAATTCCTCATGCCTGAGGCAGTACAGATGACTCGCAGTTACATCACGCAATGAGAAAAAAGCCAGACAAGGGAACCTAACGCATTGTTCCATCTGTTTGCTGTTCAGGAAGAGGCAGAGCTGTAGGGACAGAAACTTGATGAGCAGTTGCTGGAGCCTTCAGGTGGTCAAAGGAAGGGACTCCAGAAGGTCACGAGAGACTTTTGAGGTGTTGGAACTGTTCTAAGTCTTGACTGCAGTGGTGGTTACACAACTCTGCGTTTGTCACAACTCACTCAAGTGTCATCTAAAAAAGATGAATTGTAATTGGGCCCTAAAATCAATGGGTAGAAATCTAAGATAGTTCCTGACATTGATTAATTACTCGCTAAATGGAAGATCTATTACTTTGCTATGGTTTTACTTTATTATTTCACAGAATGATGATTTCTCTGGAGCAGGAGTAAATGGTTTCAAGTCCAGGCTCCCCCACTTACTGCTGTGTGACCTAAGACAAACTATTTTTGTGTGTGTGCCTCCATTTCTTAATTGGGAAAACAGGAATTAGAACAGTGTCTACCACACAAGTTATATTATATGCAATAAATAAATTAACATATGCAAAATGCTTAGATATCTTGGCCTATCATAATAGATTAGCTACCACTTATGATATTTTAAAAATAGTACTACAGAATATGGCTCACGTGTCCCTGCCCAGTTGACAAATAACTTCAATTAGATGTTAGTAAGATTATATGCAAAGGAAAAAAACAAGGGACAACTCAGTGTTACTGAAGATTTCTTTTCAATTAATGATTCAGGGTAGATTTCCCCTCAAAAGCACTATAATTTCCATATTCTTGAAATACAGATAAAGTTTGGAAAATCAGAAGGCTTTAGGGTTTATCTAGTTCCAATTCAACCCATCCAAAATATTCCTTTCAAGTGAAATAAGATCTGAACACTTCAGATAAAGCACTTATATTAGCCTGTCCAAGGAATGAACCAAAAATTCTACCTGTATATTTTAATGCACTGTGGAGGGGGGACTGCTTTCCTCTGGAAGACCATACTTAATGAAGCCATTTCACCTTCTATGGACATGTCTCTGCCATCCATAACCACGCACTCAAACACTGATTTACTTAGCTCTTTTATTCCTCAATTATCTCCTTGCTGATATTACATTTCTCTGTAATATCTAAGGATAGTCTTTTATGTCCTTGCTATCTGTGATAATGGCTTTGAATCCCACTTAGGGGGCAGGGGAGTGGAGTAATGGCCACTTGTGTTCCCTCCCACGCTCATAATTCTATAGAGCATTTGCCACTCAAGTTCTATAATTGAGGCTTTTAAATCAGACAAAGAATGCTGCCTATGAAGGAAAGAGGAAAGTTCTAGAATTTCTTTTTCACTTAATAAGAAAGATTCGACTACACAGAAACACAAACTACGTGATCTCCTTTTGGAATATGTTTTCCTACTTGAGATGTTTGTGGTACTTATAATGGAAGATGCCTTGAATGGGTTCCATTCTATCCTTCATGTCTAGAAACATAAACACCATAAAATGTGGTGTCATTGCTCTAAAAATGATAGTGTTTTTCTCTCCATGCCTTTTGGAAATGACCCTCAATCTCACAAATAGAATGGGGCCATGGTTGCATATTCATCTCATCTCATTTCCAAATATTTGATTATTTTGCTTGGACTGATGTTTGCAGGCATCTTTGGGGTCACATTAGATACTTCAGCATTATTTCCTCTGCCATTTTCTCTGCATGAACTAAAGAGTGATTCACTTACATTGTGTTTGGTGTCTTGGAGGAAAGTCGAGCTCTTAAGTAATTAAACTTGTTCGCATGTTATTTATTCTCGGTGTATTATGCACAGCGACAGTGAAACATTTCAGGAATGTTATGAGCAACCTCGTAAAAGCCCTTAGACTTTGTCTTTCATCCTGGGTGATTAAAGTAATTCTGAAGGAAGGTCGTGCTCAAGGAGAGCTAGGACATCAAGGAATGGGGTATCATCTGTTTTATTACTCCATATTTTACTCCCAGTGAACTGGTAAACAATTAAAATTCAAACACATCAGTGCATATAATTCAGTTACTCCCAAAACACCATAAAAATGTCTCCCTGATCAATAATTGCTTATTATGACATGCATTTGTTGTGCTGGCTGCCAAGGTATTCAGCTATTTGCTTTCTAAAAGTATAGGAAGCAAGCAAGGCTCGTCAGCCTGTGCAGTTACAGAGAGCGATCCAGCTGTGGAAATCACTGAGCCACTCCTGAGCTGTGACACACACCTCCCATCCCCATGAACCTACACCCCGCTGAAGCCCCAAGGCCAGGGCTTTCATGAAGCCTACCCTGACCTGGCTGGAGGAAGTGGCTCCCTTCTGTAAATTTTCGAAGCCTGCTGTTTGTATTTCTCTTGGGAACTCTTGTCATACTCTACACTGCACTCTTTTTTTTTCTTTTTAAGATTTAATTTATTCAAGAGAGAGAGCATGTGAGTGATAGAAAGCAAGGGCAGGGGGCAGGGGGCAGAGGCGGAGGGAGAAGCAGGCTTCCCACTGAGCAAGGAGCCCAATGTGGGGCTTGATCCCAGGACCCTGAGATCATGTCCTGAGCTGAAGACAGACGCTTAACTGACTGAGCCACCCAGGTAGCCCTCTTGCAGAGGGCCTCTTGCATTCTGATGACTTTTCTGAATGTTTCTATCCCCTATTAAATATGTATTTCTCACTAGACTATGACTTCACGGAGGACAGGGACTCCCTTAAAGCTAGGACTTTTGTGCATTCCTCTTTGGTGCCTTATTCTCAGGAGATAGTTTATAGACATATGTTGAATGGGAGAATGAATGAAATGTTAGCAAGCAAACATCCATATCCTGTTCTTTAAGACAATTGTTCTTGGATCTATCAGACCCAACGGCATCTTTCTGTGTAATGAGTATTTTATAATACCATCTTTGTCACCCATGAACTTTCTTATTTTTAAAAGTTAATAAATTGTCCCTACTGTTATATAAAGGAGAACTATAAGAAGCATAATACATTAAATAGCATGTATGTAAATATGCAAGTGCTTGGACACAGCTCCATCAGAGAACATGATCAAGTAGCTCTTTGCAGCTGCGGGAACCATCACTGCAAGTATCACACCTACAAAAGCAGACGACAACAGGTGTGTTGTGTGGGTGACTCAAAGACCACAAGTAGCATTGCTGTTAGTAATGTGATTTTCCAAAAAGGGGAGAAAGCTCTTGGTAGAGATTGAACCATCACAGAGTTTAATTCCCCCTACATTTATATGGTAGTTGTTTTGCTGGAAAATTTGGTGCAAAAATACTGGGGGTCTGGCTCACATATTTACAGGCTGGTTTTTCACCTCCATGAAAGACAGGATATTTGATAGCTGTGTTGGATGCTGATAGATGTGTTGGGATCATTCTTCGTTGTGTGGGATGCCCCAGGCATTTCAGGATGTGATATATAGTAGTACCTCCTGGTCATTGAGACAATCAAAAATGGAAGCATCAATTACCCTCATTGAGAATCATTGCTACTAAGCCATCAGAAAACTGAAGTCCCAAAATCCAATCGAAACCACGGTTTTAGCTGCACGACTGGGAAAGGTAATCCACTAAGAATTCCTAAAAGGAATGGAGTGGAATGGGAACAAGTTTAATGCGGACAGTAACATCACTTGGGTGTTAATTGGTCTTTTGGGAGAATTCTGCAAGTGAAATCCTAAAGTGAGTGCTTCTCCAAGTTCGACTTTTGCTTTTGGTAAGAAAGTAAATTTCCCATATGAAAATGATATTATTCACAAATAAAGATGTTAGAAGACTTTAAATTCAGCATCTCCATAAAATATGGTCATCTAGATGGTAACACTTGCATTGGTGTTACATATAATGGTATTGTCATTGCTACTACTAATAATAACTATTATTCATTGAGCTGGTGGGTGATTGTCTTAGTTGAGATGGTCTAGAAGCTGAGCCTGAGGTAGGGATTCAGATGCACATGATTTTTGAGAGTATCCTTTTTAGGAAAAGCCTGTAAGGGGATGAGGGAAGCAAGAAAGAGAAGCAGAAGGAGTCAACTCAGGATAAGACTGCAGAAAAATTCTTGGCCAACATACAGGTGCCCTGGAGGGACAGCAGTACAAAGTTTTCCCACTGTCCAGCTTTGAGGCAGGGTGTGGCAATATTGTACCCCTTCATCAGTCAGTCATTGCTCATAGCCACCCAGCCAACGTGGGAAGTTAGAGGGCTGGCAGGAAGAGGGAATCACTCTAGATGTCTAGATGTCTCTGGATATGAGAGCTCCTATGCTCACAGCAGCTACAGTAATGGATACACAGCCTGGTCAATAGGACCCACTAACAGAATTATTACAATGCCAGACACTCAGTCTATTCTTCACCTTTTGTTTTGAAACAATCTCAAATACCCAGAAAACTTGCAAGTATAACACAAAGATCTTTTTCCCCTGCCCCAAACCATTTGAGGGTAGGTTGCCAACCTAATTCTCCATTACCCCCAAATACTTTAGCGTGTAATCTCTACAAACAAGGACATTCTCCACCATAATTAGCATATAGCCATCACATTCAGGAAATTCACATTGATACATTGTTACCATTTAATTCTCAGACCCTATTCAGCTTTAACCAAATGTCCCAAGAATGCCCTTTAGAGCAAGACAATCTAGTTGAAAGGCATGCATTGCATTTAGATGTCACATGCTTTTAGTATTATTTACTCTGGAACAATTCCTGGATCTTTCTTTGACTTTTATGACCTTGAGATCACAGGGCAATTATTTTTTTAGACATAATAATCCTTCCATCTGGATTTGATGATTATAAAATGCCCAGTTCCTCACCAAACTTTCAGTTTATTTGTATCAGTATTGAATCATAGTTTCCTATTTTATTCAGTAAGTTTGAATCTAGTTCTGTGGTTTATTTTGATGCTCATATTGTCCTCACTTTGACCAGTGTGAATCCCTCCAACTGGTCCTTTTGTCTTTTTCACATGCCCTCAAACAACCATTGAGCCCATCCTTGCTTTTGGTCACAAGGTATTCCAAGCTGCTCTTACAGTTTCCTTTCCTCACCACTGGATTCAGTCATTTCTCCAAGTAGATATGACTCCTTTTAAGTGGAAAGTGGTACTTAGAAGCCAAGCTGTAGGTGTTGAGTGTGCTCATTGCTATTAAAGTGTCACTCCTCCCATGTCTTCTCAGTGAACAGTGGTAGGGAGTGTGTGTGTTTGTGTGTGTGTGTGCGCACACGCACATGTGTTCTGAAAACCATGAGTTCATGTTGATACATGTAATTCCAACACGACATCAGAGTATTTGTTCCAATTTTCTTCCTTTCCATATTTTTATCCCTTCTCAGGTAGTGGAAAACATGACTCTTATTGTCCTTATGATGTTTATTTGATTAATCCTCTGATATGCAACCACCTCAACTCTCCATCCCACAGTCACCCTCCTCCTAATATGCTGGCTCTGACACTAACACCCTGCGACAGGTACCATGGATGGGCACCATCCACACCAAGCTGTGTGACTTGCCCTGCACTGATACTGAGTGCCAGGCCACCCCTCCATAGAGACACACTTGGCAGGCTGCCCCTCCAGGTGCATGCCTCTTTGTTCTATGCAGAATGTCTACTCTGTTACCACATGCCAGGCTCTTCCAGGCGTGGGCGCCCCCCTCAGCCCAGGTGAGTTCTGATTCTCCATGCCAGGCAGCCCTTTTCTATGCATGTTCTCCTCCCCCTGTTTGGCCTTCAACTTCCCGTTTTGGGCTTCCTCACCTACTCCCCATCCTAAGGCATGGAGGATTGCCATGTTCTGATGGCTTTAGTGCCAAATTGTATGGGAGGGATAGGAAAGAAAGGGAAGTGAAGGAAGGAGAAGAAGATGTATGTGTATTTGTTTCCAGTCATCACACAGGCTTTCAAAATGAGCAGTGTTACTCCGCATTTCACCCTTGAGGAAACTGTGACTCAGAGCAATGAAATCACTTGCCTATGATCTCATGGCCAGTACATAAGGAGGCAGCATCTGAACCCTGACCCCAGCCTCTAGAGCCAAATTCTGTCCACTCCATACTTTCTCTCAAGACTTTGGTCTTTAAAATCTGTTTGGTCTTAGGGTGCCTGGGTGGCTCAGTTAGTTAAGCATCCAACTTTTCATTTTGGCTCAGGTCACCATCTCAGGGTCCTGGGATCAAGCCCCATGTCAGGCTTCTCATTCGGCAGAAGTCTTCTTCTCTCCTTCTCCCTCTGTCCCTCCCCCAGCTTGCACTCTCTCTCTCTCTTTCTCTGTCTAAAATTAACACATCTTTTCAAAAAATAAATAAAATATGTTTGGTCTTTGTGTGGTTCCCAAATATACAACAGTAGGTAGTGTCTGGAGAAAAGGAATGCAGTTCTCTTCAGAAGCAGTAGGTTTGTTCATTTTAAGAATAGATTTCCTACCACTTGGCCCACTTCCCTCTCTCTCTCTTGTCTGCAGAGAGGTTCAACAGGAGCAGGGCTTTATTTGGCTCAGTTGCCCACGTTGGGTAGCGAGGCTGCGGTTTCTGGTGGCCACTGTCACTCAGCAAGCAGCCTCACTACTTACGGGTGGTGGTTTCTGCCTTCCATGGCTGGCACTTTTAAAATGAGTCATCTTTACATCCTTACCACCCCTTATCCTCTCCCCCAGCTAGCTCTACCCCTGCTGCCACAAGGCAGCTTTGTGACTTTCTGAGACTTCAAAATGGGGAAGTAGATGCTAAATCCGGAACGAGGAAGGGGGGAAACATTTGCTCTGGTTTCAAACACACAACCATGAAAATCTTTAGTCTAAATGCTTCCCATCCCCAAAATGCTGAGGGCTGGCACATATAGAGAGTTAGCATATATCTATGTTGTGAACTTTTAACACTATTCTGTGACTCATTTTCTTAATGCCTATTTGTCAGTGTCTTTGGGGTTCATTTAAGTAACTCCAGAAAATGTTCAAACAATGGAAGACCAAAAAAGAAAGAAAGTATTTGCATAAAATAGCAGAAGAGCAAGAGCCAAATAAATTTGACTTCTCCCAGATCTAATTTCTTTGGAAGAAAACTGGTTTGAATATTTCTAGATATAGTGTATGAACTTTTTCCTCATAAAATCTTAAAGCTGGGCAAATATCCTAGAATTCACCTCGTGTTTATATGTCATTGATGAAGAAATAGAGGCACTGAGGAAAGTGACTGAGGGTGATGGGGGCAAGTGCAGAGCTGTAATTGTGTGTGTGTGTGTGTGTGTGTATGTGTGTGTGTGTGTGTGTTGTTCACTTGTTAGTAAATACTTGGAAATAGGTGTACTTTGTAAGATAAGAAATAAAGCTAAGGCTGGTTGTCAGGACACACACGGTCTTAAGTTAGGCTGCTTCCTGATTTTTATTTCTCTGGCCCGAGCAGGTGGCCTGGTGAGGAGACATCTGACATTGAACCTTTGGCGTGTACAAGCCTGAAGGAAGGCCAAGGGCAGATACCAAAGTGTGAAAACAGTGTTTTAATTCACTGTTTGCATTCGATTTTAGAATTAATTCATTAATCAATTTTTAAAGGCGGGGAGGGGCAGAGCGAGTGGGGGAGGAGAAGTTTAAGCAGGCTCCACGGCCACGCCCAGTGAGGAGCCCGAGACGGGGCTTGATCTCACAACCTCGAGATCATGACCTAAGCAAAATCAGGAGTTGGACGTTAACCCACTGAGCCACCCAGGCGGCCCTAGAATTAATTTATAGTACTTAATTCCTTTGGGAAGTTTCCCCTTAAAACTGGATCCTTCAGGAAAAACAGGCACGGATTCAGTGTATTTTAATGACGACAGTGATCTTAGGACACAGCTCACTATTTACCACTACTTTGCGCTGGGTACTTTTTCCCCAAGACATTATAGTCCATGTAGCCTTTTCTTTGAACTCTTGGAGAGAGTCCCCAAAGGCTATTTTATCCACTAGCAAAGCCGTGCATCCAGCGCACACATGCGTGTTGCTGGGGAAGTTTATGTGGATGAGAATCACTTTTAAAAAGCTAACATGTTCAAAAAAAAAAAAAAAGCTAGCAGGTTTATGAAATCCCATGTGGGGCTTTCTCTCAAAGGTCTCTGTTCATAGAAAATATTATAGTAGAAAATAAATTGCGAAAAAAAATAAATTTTGCTCACACATATATCTCTTCTTTTTTTTTTTTTTAATATTTTATTTATTTATTTGAAAGAGATTACAAGTAGGCAGAGAGGCAGGCAGAGAGAGAGGAGGAAGCAGAATCCCTGCTGAGCAGAGAGCCTGATGCGGGGCTCCATCCCAGGACCCTGGGATCATGACCTGAGCCCAAGGCAGAGGCCTTAACCCACTGAGCCACCCAGGCGCCCCTATATCTCTTCTTCTTAACACCGCCATTTGCACACTTAAAGCAACTGGAACCAACATAATTTTCTTAAATATTTTAAGTGGTTAGTTACGTCTGGGGAATTGTTTGAAGGGGTCCCCCAAAATACTTTTTGCTAATTGACATTTATGAACAAGATGATATATTACATTTTATTTATTTGGTTGGGGTTTAGGAATTCTAAGCCCGAGATTATGCTGCATATTTCTCTTGAAATCTTTTCTCAGTGCTCACTCTCTTTTCCTTACTTGGAGTGTACCTTACTCATTTACTTACTTTGTTCAGTTCCCCGATTTGGCATGCTGAATACAGCCCCGTGAATACAGGTTTGGGCTTAGGGCAGTTCAGCTAGGAGACCCCGAAGATGACCATTTATAGCTGACGGTGACTTGGATTAGTCACCAAGCCCATCTTGCCCCTCTTTTGGGGGCCATTTCTTGTCTCCTTTTCTTCAAATTGCTTGTCTTGAGAGCACAGTAAAATCTAAGGACAGAGCTGGTTCTCCCTGTAGACAACACTGGGACATCTCCTTCTTTTCCCCCCTTTAATTAACTTAATCAACGACAATTGATTGGATACCAAGTCTGTGCACAACCCAACACTTCGCCCTCCCAAAGAGTTATAAACTCCGTGTGTGGATCATTGAGAGTAACGCTCCCACATCTCCTGCTCGATCTGTTTCCTGCTTGATCTGCCTAATAAATCCGTACTTATTTCATATCCTTTACCCACTCATGCAGGGGTTTTTCTAATAGCAGGAGAAATCAAGCCACATGGGCGTGTGGCTGTGTGGTTGACTTTGAGCCTCTTTTCCAAGAAGACCTTGAGTCATAAAAATGGGGAATAGGCACGTAGCTTTCTACAGTTGGTACCTGACAGCCTCTATCTGTTGCCTTTTTCACAATGGTCTAATTTCTTTCCCCAGTGACAGGGCTAGCCATTATCTTTGAAACCCTTTTCATAGCTACACGGTTTTGAAACCCCGCTTTGATGGCGTGCACGGGGTGGAGATTGAGACAGCAGAGATTTTCAGCCTGTCGGTCATTTATTTCTATTTTTTTCTTAACCATGTCCCGCCTTTCTAATTCACTGTGAAACACGCTGATGGGGACATTCAAAGTTTTCCTCTATTTTTAATCTTCAAACGATCTTTATTTGCTGCTCTGCACAGTGCTAGATTTATTTCAGCCTCTTAACACTAGGGTCATAGTTAAGCATCAGCTTGGAGCCAAATAGCCCGCAGCTGAAATGACCACACCTCCGAAGTGGCATTTTCCCAGACCGTTCCTGCCTTTAATAAGGAGCCAGCCAGGAGGCGAGTCTGTATCTCATTACAGCAGAGCCTTGTATTAGGCCTGGTGCATAATTAGATGTGAGGAGTCACAATCGGTCCTCTCTTTGCAAGATTTCTCAGCGCCGCATCTGCTCCCAGCCATTACTTTTATTTTTAATCTAACGCATTTGTACCTCTCTCTCTTTCTCTCTCTCCAAATTACGTAACAACAACAACAACATAAACAACGAAAGAAACCAAGGCAGTCCGGAGATCGGCGGCTTTAAAAAGTCTGGATCCCGAAGAGATTTTCACAAGACGCTGCAGAAACAGACATTTGAGTCAGAGTCCTTGGAGGGCCGTGAACCAAACACACAGGTATTTTCTAGCAACAAACATGGTTACCAGGTTACTGGGCTGTTCTGCCCAGGGCATGATGTTGGTGTTTGAACTAGAGAAAGGGCTGGAGTCAGAGAATGTCAGAGTAGGAAGAATGCTACTAGCTGACTTTTTTTTTTGTAAACCTGTTTGTAGCTGTAGAAGTTGGTGTTCAAATGAGAACCCGCAAGTTCAATAATGAAAATAGGTAGAATTGGAGGGGGGCACCCCCCACCCCGTAACAATTCCTGAGGAGACACAGTGGGGCCTCTAAGGCAGGCTGAGGACTGAGTGAAAATCCACACTGAGGCCAGTCTGCCCGGTTTCTCTTCATGATTTTGCCACATATTAACTCTGTCGCCCCAGGCAGGATAATTAACCTTTCTGGGATTCCTTCCCTGGAAGACAAGGATGATAATAAAGCCATCTCGTTTTATTTTAACTTTTACTTTTAGTTCGTCATTCCATTAAATTTTTTTGAGTTCATTTAAAAAATATATGTATGTAAGTGAGTTATATCATCTGTACATGACCTTTCAGAAGGCGAAAGGAGGAATGAGGAAATATTTACATGAAAAAGGAGTGTTGGGTATGGAGACCAGCTGGTGTAAAGGGAGTAGCGCCTTAGGAGAGCTGCTTGGCCGCCATCTTGGTCAACCATTGTTTGATCTTGGGGAAGTCACTTTACCACCTGAGTCCGCTCAGTGGGAAACAATGGGCTGCAGTGGGTCTCTTCCAATTTTGAATCTCAGCTCTCTGATATTTGAGATTTGTTTGAGAATATTTAAACCCTTTGGGGAAAAAATGGAAACAGCTGAGCTAACGAGGCACAGTAGTGTTTTGAATCTGATACACTATGTTGGATATATTTGAGTGATTGCTCTAGAAAAGGACAGCCATGGTTAACTGGAAAGTTTGAGAACTCAGGCAGAGGTTCTGTGGAGGAGTAGTTGAGCATATATACTGTGTGTGTCCGTTAAAACCACACAGCCCCTGAAACCTTAGAAGAGAATGTTGAAACTATGGGAAATACTAATATGTTAACCCAAAATCAAGAATCCAACTCTTGAATTTGGTAGGAAAGGCATGCCTACAGAAATAGAGAGGGCAGTATCTTTGGGTACTAGGACTCTTGTGTCTTCTTAAAAAGTATTCTTTTCTCAATTTTATACAGTTTCTCTAACAAGTACTTATTAATTATTCAGGGGAAGCTGTCTTTCTTTAAAGCATTTTTTTTTACTTATTTTAGAGAGAGAGAGAGTGAGAGAGAGCGAGACCATATTCATGTGAGGGGGGGAGCAGCAGACGGAGAGGGAGAGGGAGAGAATCTCAAGCAGACCCCCCACTGAATGTGAGTCCTCACTTAGGGCTTGATCTCATGACCCTGAGATCATGACTAGAGCTGAAACCAAGAGTCAGATGCTTAACCTACTAGCCACCCAGGCGCCCGAAGGGAAGTGAACTGTCTTAGTCAACTTGGGCTGAATAATAGAGTACAATAGACTGGGGTCGCTAAAACACCAGACATTTATTTCTCATAGTTCAGAGGTGGGAAGTTCCAAGATCAAGGTGTCAGTGATTTCATTTCTGGTAAGAGTCCTCTTGCTGGTTTGCAGACACCTTGTTGTATCACCACACAGTGGAGACTGAAAGAAAACAAACTTTCTCATATCTCTTATAAGGGCACTAATTCTATTCACGAAGGCCCCATCTTTATGACCTGATCACTTCCCAAAGGCCCTACCTCCCATTAGCCTGTTAGGCAGTAGGATTTCGACACATGAATATTTCAGGGACACAAATGTTCAAGTCCATAACACTGGTCACAATGACACCAAATAGTAACTAACACATGGGGTTGTTTGAGTAGTAAATGAATTAATATGTGTTAAGTATTTAGGTCAATGCCTGCTCATCCTTAGTGGCCGTATCTTCTAAGTAAAATAAACCAGTCATGAAAGAACATAAATTATCACTTGTGTGAGGTCCCTAGAGTCCCTCAGTCCTAGAGGTCCCTCAGATTCCTAGAGACCAAACTTAGACTGGTGGTTGTCAGGACTGTTGGGAGTGGGAGGAATGGAGATTGTCTTGTAACGGGTATAGACTGTAGTACAAATGCATACCAACGAAAAGAATTGTGGATGGTGGTTTGCACAACAGTGTGAATGTCCTTCACCCTACGAGCTGTACTCTAGAAAAGGATGAAGATGGAAAATTTTACATTCTGTATATTTTACCACAATTAAAAAATTTTTAAAGAAAGCCAGGGCTCTATTCCAACTTGTCCATTTTATAAATAGGAAAAATAAAACAAAGGGGAAGAAATTTGTTCAAGTTTTATAGAGCATCTTCTGAAATTTAAAACACCTATGGAGTTTTAAGCTTTCAGGCTCTCCCATTATAAGCATCTCACCACGCTGAATGGTAAATGACTAGAGAGTTTTACAATAATACCTATTTTCCAACAGTGTGGTCTCTACCGCCCAGTTGACTACTTAATCCGAGCCCTGCAGAGGAATCAGCCATCAGTTCCAGGGCTGAATATGATGGGCTTCCTGAAGCATGGGACATCTGCACTCTGTAGATTTTTAAGGGATTTTTCACTGGGAATTTTGACTAAATTCAGTTTTTATTTTATATCATGATCAACTCAATTTTTCCTTGTTTTGGTCAGACAGAAGTCACACCAGGTATCTTAACAAAGGAAATATAATATAAGGAATTGGTTAACCAGTGTAGGAAGACGGAGAGAACCAAATGGGAGAATTTAGGTCCTACAGAAATAAGAGCTGGAAACAGCAGGCCATCCTGCGGCTAGGGCCCAGAGCAGAGGCTCTAAATCTGGATCTTTATCGCAATCCCCTGGAGGGCTTGCTTGAACCCACAGGGCCACGCCCCACCCCAGAATTTCTCATTCAGTAGGTCGGGGTAGTGCTTGATATTTTGCACTTCTAATTAGCGTTTCCCAGGAGATGCTGAGGCTACTAGTCCCAAGACCACACTTGGAAACCACGGGTCTGGTGGGAAGAGTTTGGAGTTATCAGAACCTAGAAGCTTGGAAGATCCTTAGAGCGAGGATTCCAGTCTCTGAGGGGAGGGCCAGACCTAGCTAGAGGCCGTGTCTTGGGAATCTCAGAGGAAATACTCCACGGGGTCTGGGAGTTTGGACTTGGACCGCTTAGGAGAAGGGCCTGACTGGCTGGTGCTCATACCTCCAGGGAGGTAAGATGAGGATGGTTCTGGAAGCGTCCAAACTCGCTGGAGGCCAGAGCTCACTGCCACGACCAACGTTCCAGGAGCCGCCAAGTCCCTTCTCCCTCTAGCGCCCCCTACTGGCAGAACCCAAAAGGAGAGGTGGCAAAGCAGAAATGTGCCTTGCTGAGGACCAGGCCCAGCATCACAGAGCGGAGTATAAACTTTGGAACAGAGAGCAATGGGTAAATGACCATCACCCCATGAAGCACCCTCATCTGGCATGCTAACAGCACTCCATTAAGTCATCAGCTAGGTTGTAGAGCCAAGTTACACAAACGTGTTCGACTAATACTCATTGTGCCGAGATGCTCAGACTGTGAGACAACCGGCAACACCTTCCATGTCGCTCCCATTCTGGGCACCTTCTGAGTGGAACGGGGAGGCCAGGTTCCTGAATGTACGGAAGTTCAGTCCGTGTATGGTGCACCTCCGTGGTACACACATATTCCATAAAAATTAGAGGATATTATGGATAATAACGAATACCTTCCCTTTTCATATTAGCAATACACTGTGCTGTGATCACCTTTCTTGTCCAGGGATACATGTTTACTTGGGTTTTCTGCAGATGGCTGCATAACATCCCATTATATGAAAGTTCCCAAATCTTTGAATGCTACTTCTTTGGGGAGATATTTAGACACTTTCTATTATTTTGATACTACAATGTTCCAGAGATGCTGTTGTCCTCACAATCCTTGCTCACTTGTCCATCATATCCTTGGGATGAATTCTGGAGATGATCTCTATTGACATCCTTTCAAAGAAACTTGGTAAATTCAATTCATTTTCCCAAAGTCCTCATCAATTCTAAGCCAAAAAATCAGTAATTAAAGTACCAATATTAATTATTGCTAGCACATTCAGTTAGGTAACATTTGTGATCGAGCAGAGTAACAGTTTTTTAAGGTAGATGGATGTCACAGGAAGGATATTTTATAGAGAAATTGTGTAGTGACACATCCATTTAGTCGAACTTGAGAACATTTTACCATTAATTTTATAGTTATTTATAACAGTTCATCTATATTCTTATGATATATCGCCGATTGTGGTTATATAGTCTTTGCCAAGTCTTTGGTTGGGTTTGCCATTCCCCATTACCGGAACATTCCTAACGGAATAAAGCATCTGCTTAGTGAAAGCTTTCAGACTCTTTTTTTCAAACACACTGCGGCTAAAAGAGGATGCCCTTTGAATAGCAAAGGGCTTTTCTGCTTTTTGTTCTGGTGCTTTTTCCTATAACTGCTATGAAAGTCCTGCAGAAGAATATTCCCAGCCCCACATCCCAGTCTTCAGAAGCCTAATATTCAGTCTGAGAATTTCTGGAAGGTTTCATTGGGAAGGCTCCTCTCGGAGCCTTATTTTCTAGTTTCGGCTAGAAACTAGAAAATTCTGAAATTGAGATTGGGATGAGGTCCCTGCACACCCCAGTCCAGACTTCTCTCTGTTCAGCCTCTTCCAGTTGTGTCCTGCCCGAGCATGGGACCTGAGCGATGTGCCTTAGAGATTCAGCTCCCCCCCCCCCCCCGGAAGACAACATGCCCCAAACAGATAGGAACACAGTGCTGTTTCTCAGACCTCTCCTCAAGGACCGGTTTATCCACATCCGAGGAGTAATTACCTGCTTCCAGGTGGGAAGGAGACATTTAATTTTAGGATATTCAGGCCAGGAAGCAAAGCTGTGGTTTTTGTCAGACCCCCCCGGTTTGCTCAGAAGCCACTTGAGGCCCGATCCTCAGTCCTCCGTGGGTGCAGGGGCGAGACCCGCTGGGGTCTCGCGTTCTCATTTTGGACCCACCGTCTCCCTCTCACACGATGGGTCTCTTCCCGCAGGCGCGTCCCCGCCACTTAAACGTGCTGTGCGATGTGACCGGGAAAGGGCCCCTCACCGCCTGTGGCTTCGACCTCCGCAGCCTGCCGCCTGACCCGCGGCTGGAGAACCTCCTGCAGCAGGTGAGCGCCGAGGACTTCGAGAAGCAGAATGAAGAGGCCCGGAGGACCAACCGGCAGGCCGAGCTCTTTGCCCTGTACCCGTCAGTGGACGAGGTGGGTGCGACCCTCCCCGTGCTGGAGAGCTTCAGGGAGGAAGCGGAGTCGCCAGGAGAATATTATCTAGTCATGACCAGATAGCCCTGTCCGGATGCTTCGTTGTATGATTTCTGGGCTGTTGTCCTCCCTAGGACAGGCCTGTGCGATAGCTGTCAGTTACTAATCAGTCCTGCCAAGAGATTCCAGTGATAACAACCAGGATTTTCATTGCTCTCTACAAAACACTTTCACTGACTTTTGTCTCTTTTCATCCTCCCAACATTTCAAGGGTCTGCAGGTAGTGACCTCACTCGGTGAGTCAAACCATTCAGTTATTTGGGGGTCTGTTTTGGGGGTGAACCCAGCAAGACGTGCGCTACTTGAACTTTGATATTCTCGAGTGTTAAGATCTTTGTAAAAAATAATCTCTATGAACAACCTGAAGGGAATCGCTTTGAAAACATTCCAGCCTAAAAGAACATACCTGTGTTCTTCTTCTTCTTTTTTTTTTTTTTTAAGATTTTATCTGTTTATTTGACAGAGATCACAAGTAGGCAGAGAGGCAGGCAGAGAGGAAGGGAAGCAGGCTCCCCGCTGAGTAGAGAGCCTGGGCTCGATCCCAGGACCCTGGGATCATGACCTGAGCCAAAGACAGAGGCTTTACCCACTGAGCCACCCAGGTGCCCCCATACCTGTGCTCTTAACGCATGAACTTCAGGATCCCAGTTGCCTACTTTTTTCCATGTTGGAGCTGACCGAGGACAGTGCGATCACTTAGGCTTTGCCTTGTGGTCTCTCTCTGGGGTACTTCAGATGGCTAGCATGGGAAATGACTGTGACTCCAGTCTGTTTAGTATCCTCATACTTAATAGAAGGCTCTGTGCCTTTCCTCTATCTGTCAGAATGTCTGTACTTCTGGTTCTTACCAAAACTGGCGACAGCAGCAGCTCTGCTGTTCGAATTTTATTGAAAGCTCAGTTGCAGGATCCACAATTTGGGGGCATTTTTGCCCAAGGGATAAACCATCATCCCTGCCTCTAAATGTTAGAAATTTCGGATCCAACAGGAAGACCATTAGCGGTGCAAAGCCCCCACCCCTGGGCGTTGTGTTTGCTGACTTGCCCTGGGATGAGCTTATTGTTGGTAAAAAAAAAAAAAAAAAAAAGCCTAGTAAGGGAGGCAGCAGTCACAAGATGTGACGTGATGTCCACTGTGCAAATATTACCGAGGACACAGACCTCCTCCTCATCCAGCACCTGCTTCATTGAGGATCCAGAGGGAAATTGTCTCTCAAGCCTACAGACAGAGAAGTTGCATCCACTGGGGAAGCAGGAACACTTAGACGACTGTGCACAGCTTCTTCTTAAGTCTTTACTTCAGGTCAAATTTCTGTTTGCAGCTACTAAATCTAGTGGCTTACTTACTGGCATTTACTTCTCCTTTGTTCCTTCTTTCTTTCTCCTTATATTCCAGCCGCCTTGGTTTTCTGACCTACTTATTTCATTTGCAGGGGCCTCAAGTCCTTTTCTGAATGAGGCAGGTTAAAAATAAACATGAATAATCTGGGCGGTGTTATCGCCGCCGTTCTTCAGGTTGCAGAGTAAGAGTCAGGAAGGTTAAGTATCTTGTTCAAGATTCAACAGGCAAATTAAAATACAGAATGGGCATCCCAGCCCCGTAACCCCAACCTTTATAGTTGCCTGTTTATGTTTCTACATGGGACTGCCTTGTGTGTGAGCCCACCGAATTGAAATCCAAAGATGATATAAGCAACCACATTGTGTATCATACCTTTTCAGTTTCCATAGAAATTTGATTTTTTTTTTTTTTACCAACTTTGTCAAGAAGTAGTAACCTGATAGGTTCGATTTCTACTTACATTCCGTTTCCTCCCAGTTCCATGGTGGAGGTGCCTGTAGGTCAGAAACTGTCCCCACGTGGATGCCAGGAGAGAGAAAACAACTAAGGAGTGAGGAGGACATGTCCAGTGGGATGTCCGCTCACTCAAGTCCCTGCTGGGGGACTAAATGAGAGGGTGTCCAGTCTTGCACTGATTACAAAAAGAATCACGGACTCTGAGGAAAGAACTTTGTTTTTTTTTTTATGGTCTCTGGAACAATGCAGAAACTCGATTAGGACTGAAAGTTATAGTCTAGAAGAGGTTTTAGGTATGCTTTATTGAGTGGAGAGGAATGCTTTGTAATGATTGTGCCAATTATTTGTAAATTGCTATGTCTGAAATGCTGGAGGGCCCCTCTACCAGCCTTTCCTATTCTGAAGCTCATACACACAGAAATTGCATTTGTCCTTGTAATTTGAACTTCCTCCAAAGATGGTTCTGCGGAAGAAAGGAAAATTTCAGGCTACCTTGAAGTGATCACCCCTGCTGATTTTTTTTTTTTTTTTTTTTGGAAACACATTAATGAAACTATTTAGTATTACCTTGAGTTTATTTCCTGGCGAGGAGAATGAGAAGAGAGGTAAACTATTCTATCCAAGTTATGACTGAGCCTACAGGAGAGGTAAAAGGAGAACATAACCACCAAGCCTCTGTGAGGTGACGTCTTCCCCTGATTCACTCTCGGTTCTGTGAAAGGCATCCTGTGTATTGGTCCCTACAAAGATGCCCCTGTCCTCGGGATCACAGAAGAATTTGCATTCAATCTCCCTAGGCTGTAAGTGACAGAACCCAACTAAAAATCAATTATGAAAAAAAATGGTGGTGGGGGATGAGATTTATCCATTCACATAATGCCAGCACAGGCGGCAGATGGAGTGTGGGCCTCGGGGTCTCCTGCGTCAACTGAGAGAGGGATGTCTCTCCTACTGTCTTTGTCTTTCTCTCTCCCTATCTCTCTCCCTCCCATTCTGTCTCTGTCTCTCTCTAAATATATATATGTACACACACACACACACACACACACACACACACTCAGGAAAGTAAAACTACAGACATCCACTTAAAAGTTTGTATTTGCTCTTCTCCTTCTCTGGAAACTAGTTCCAATTTCAGATAACTATAAAGGCTCAAGAAACACATATGGATTAGAAGAGACTTAGGAAATGCATCAATATGTAGACCTTGTTTGGATCATGATTTAACAAACTGCAAATAAAAAAAATGGAGAGGGGGAAATTTGGAACTGACTGTTTAATATCAATAAGAAATTTAACTGTTTAGTAACAATAAGAAATTTAGTAATAATAAGAAATAAGAATAAGAAATAAGTAATAATAAATTATATCATGATATTATATATCATGATTCTAAAAAGGCACAGCTGTGATATCATGAGATATCATGATATATCATGATATTGTATCTCATGATATCACAGCTGTGCCTTTTTAGAAATCTATCTTTTAGAGATTTACAAATGAAGTTGTATGATGTCTGGGGCTTGGCTGCCAAGTAATCCACTATTGAGTGGGGAGAGGTCGTAAGTAGGAGTAGAGGTGAAACCAGGTTGCCCATGACTTGAATGCGTTGAAACTTACATGATGGGTAAAGATGGTTCATGACATTTTTCTCTCTAATTTTGTGTGTGTTTACATTTCCCAATGAAGAGCTTTTAACAAAGGATCCCCAAGATTCAAATCCAGACCAGAGAGAGAGGTAGCCTTAGACACCCATGAATGTATGTTCAGTTTCTTCTCCAATGGTGGGGGGCTTCTTGTTTTCGATGTGTCTGCTCTGGTCACCCTGCAAGTGACCTGAGCTTGCTCCGAGGGAGCTGAGCTCCGTGTGGGTGTCGGGCAGTGCCTCCTTGGAAACAAGCCCAGCCCTTCCACCGGACAGGATGGCCAGCAGGATTGGGCCTTGGAGAATAGAGGTTAGAGTAGGTGTGACTTAACCACTCTGTGTCACCAAACCGGGTGTAGAGTTATCGGGAAGGCAATTCTGTTGCTATTTCTAAAAATGTTACCGTTGCTGTCGGGTATCTGGGAGGAGCTCCCATGCTTTATAGCCCAGGAAAACTTTATTAGCCCTGACTACATTCTTTGGAGCCTTGTGAGCTACAGACCACCAGTGTTGGACTAGTCTATGACAAGGGCAGGAATTCAAGTTTTCAGGACTTGGCACTGTTACCTTTGCATGCATGAAAATAATTAAGATCCCGTGATAGTTCAGGTTTGAATGTGAAAAGTTTCCTTAGGGACGTGGTGTTTCTCTTTAAGTCTTGAGTCCCAAGGCAGTAAAATAGAGTCCCAAATGTGGTTAGGGGGGTGGGGGGGAAAGGTGTATTTACCATTACTAAGTTGTTACTCATGTGTCATTACTAAGTTTCCTGTACTTAGAACTTCAGCAAGCTCTACCTGGATATGCCTGTGTAGAAGCTATATGTTTAGTCTCCAATCTGTTTAAGAAAATGGTCAGCTAGAAAGACACTCTCTTCTGAGTATCAGTGGTTTACATACAGCCTGCTGTGAGCTGTTCTGACTCAGGGTTCAAATATGAAACTCACTTTTTACTAGAAAAACTTGGCAGGAAAAAAGTTCTGAATGGGGACTTAGAGCAGCCAAAAAAAAGCAGTCCGCCACACCAACAATAGGTGTAATATTTTGCAGTGCTGCCTGGTGGATGTTACTCAGTCCTATTCGTGTTCCAATTTCCTTCCTTCCTCGCTCTGTCTCTTTGTCTCCAATGCCTTGCCTTCCTAAAGGGGAAATTGTTTGCGGTCAGCGTTGACTTCGAAGCTCGGGACTGAATAACAAACCCTCTTATAAAAGGCAAAGTGTTATCTGTCTGTTAGACATAAGGCCAATGCAGGTTGAGCGCTGGGCAGCAGCCTTCCCTTCCCTGGACTCACGCCCGCCGGAACCCCTCATGGAAATTCACTTATGATTTCTTCGCCATGTGATTCATAATAGGAGGATGCTGTGGAAATACGTCCGGTGCCAGAATGTCCAAAGGAACATCTGGGCAACAGAATACTGGTCAAGGTGCTGACCCTGAAGTAAGTCTCAGCAAGCATACTAACCACTGCACGGAGCTGATCTTGCCTTTTACAGACAAGCTGCGTCTGTAGGGACGGAGCTCGAATGGGGAGGGCCGTGGGGCACCCTTGTAACCGTGTGCGGCTGTGACATGATGGGAGAAGCAGTGTTTGGAGTCAGCTAGACCCAGATTCTAACTCTCCCAAGATTCTAATTCTCCCAGTGGTCCCTCCTGTGTCATAGCGAAGGCACACCCTGAAGGGAGTCATGGAAGGGAACTGAGAGAAACAGAAGGAACAGGGAAAGCTGGGCAGGGGGAAAAAAAAAAAAAACACCTGAAAAGGAGTGAATGGTGTACTTGAGTCCACTCTGACTAACTCATGAGTGCCGGTGGTGCGTTTCTCTTCCCAGCTCTGTGTCTAGTGACTTCCCGTCGGTCCTCACTTGAAATTGGCCACAGTAGGATATTTGCAACATAGAAATGAGAAAATGCTACAAATCAGAGCTTTTTTTCTCCCCCCCACAGAGACTTGTTTGTTGATTATTGAAACAGCGTTAAATGCTACTAAAACCCAGTCTCCATGCCGGGGACCTCAGAGGACCAGAGAGCAGTGTGAACTCCAGCAAACCATTTTAAGGGAGTCCCCACTGCTAGCAAGGGCCAGTTCTTACCATCTAAGGATACAAGCCCATTGTGGCCAGCTGTCTGTTCTGTTTTTGTTTTTGCTTTTTCAAAAGAAGCAGGAAATTCAGATTTTTCTGCATGATTTCCTGACTTCTTACATACCTTCTCATTTCCTTTTTAACTATCCTACGACCTCATGTCTGCCATCTGGATTCACCTGGTGGGCCAACTGTTTGCCACATCTACTTTATAGCAATTACCTCTATTTTTTTTTTTTTTGATGGTTTACTTTTAGAGTAGGAGAAAGTCCGCTGTCCTTTGTTGACGTGTATTAATTTGATACATGCAGATCAAAATATTACATACATTATTGAATACACATAAATGAAAAATTGAAATGTATGACCTAATAAATCACAGTAAATCCAGCACACAAACAGATTGTTGCATATCTAGTTGGAAGGGTTTGCATGCCTCTCTTGCAGACGTCTACTTTGGAGAATTCTTCCAACTTCAAATCACAGACTCTGGAAAATATTCAGTTGTAAAATGCTCTATCTGGGCAACAGTACATAAGCATATTATATTTTCATACCCCATTAGGAGGGTCATTCATCTGCTGAAGTCACTTCATGGCCCCTCAAATAGCACCTGGTTTGCAATTAGGGCACCTGGATCCCGGATTCAAGGCTGTATTTCAACCCTGGGAGCTTCTCTGGGTGTTTTAGCTCTTAGGGATAAATGATGTTGTTCCGCCAGGCATTCTTGAAGTTCTTACTTGCCCTAAACTTCCGTGATTCTAATGAACAGTTTCCCCAGATCCTCTCCTGAGAACACAAGCAGGCAGAGCTGCTCAACCGGTCGTGGGGGCTCCCTTGATGTGGTAACCCCTCCCCCCAGCCAGCTCTACCCAGCGGTGGGGGGGAGGGGCGTGAGGGCCTTTTGTCTTATACAGGGAGAGGAGCAGCTCATAAAAGAGCTCTCTGGCAAGTCTGGGCTACAAAAGGCAACCTCTAGCCCTTGCAGGCCCATCCGGAAGTGGGAGTGGGCTGGCCCTTGAACAGGGGAACTGAGTGGAAGTGACCGCTGGTCTCCTCTGCGTTGCTCAGGAAGCCCCCTATTGTCTGAGGCATTCACGCACCCCCACAGGATGCACATCAGGCCCCTGGTAGGTGCAGTAACTGTGCTCTTCAGGATTGGAGAAATTCTCCCTCCTGATGTCACTATGCCACCGAGCCTTCCAGATCCTTCCAATAAATAAAAAGCAGCAGTTCTCACAGGTGGGAAAACATGACCACTAAGACAGACATGTATTATGAGAACAAAACAAAACAAAAAAAACAACAACAAATAGAGCCATTTGGATTTCTCTTAATGATAATTGTCAGTTTTCTGGCAATGTTTTTCCCCATTGTCAAAGCAGGAATCAGGTAGAATTGAGGTGCACTTGGCCCACTCAAGTGTCTTAAAAAATAGTGTCCGTATCAACATACATCTGTAAGAGGAGCAATGTACCAAAGAGACTGTCCCACTTCTAACTACTCCAAATAAACCGGATTAAAAAAAAAAAAAAAAGCAAGTTCTTATAAGTAAACCTACAGTGTCAAAATTATGAATAGTAAAAATGTAATGGTAGTGTTAAAGACCCCCATTTCCCCATTGACACGGACATGCAGTATTCTGTTTTGACCACTACAGATTTTATCAGCTTGGGAATTTTTCAGAATCTGTTGAGATCTCTAACTGTCCCTGTTTTGCTTTCGAGAAACATGTAAAGCCTCAAGCATGTAGAAAGAATCAGGCTGGTGTAGAATCTGCAAATGTTTATAGCACCTAGAAAAAAAAAAAAAAGAGGATGGCAACAAAGTATTTTTCTCTTTTGCATTTAATGTGCAAAAATCTTTAATAAAAGATTTAATGCTATCTTATGTACAGTAACCTCAGTTCAAGGAGTCTCCTTGCTGGTGAAACTGAGTGCATCATTAAGTTTACTCAGATAGATTGACTGATTGATTGATTTAAATTTTATTTATTTATTTGAAAGAGAAAATAAGCAGGGGGAATGGAGGGAGTGGGGAGAGAGAGAGAGAGAAGCAGACTTCTGGCTGAGCAAGAAGGCTGATGCAGGCTCCCCAGGACCTGGAGATCATGACCTGAGCTGCCCAGGTGCCCCCCCCCAGCCCCCGAGCATGTTTTAAATGCAGATTTTGGGAGACCTTGCAGCACCATCCTTCCCTCTAAGAGATTATGGTTCACTGGACCTCAAGGGGGACAAAGAAACCTACATTTTGATAAACTTCTCATTTGCCTCAAAATTTAAGTTTCTGGGGACTACCCTTGTCCGATTCTTGGTTTGGGCTCAGTTCATAATCTCGGAGTCATGAGATCGAGCCCCATAATGGGCTCTGGGCTCAGCATGGAGTCTGCTTGAGTTTCTCTCTCCCTCTGCCTCTCCCACTCATTCTCTCTCTCAAATAAATAAATAAATCTTAAAAAAAAAAAGTCTTCTTTTTAGACAAGGTTACCCAGCAATAAGGCCATCCTCTCACACATGCCTTGAAACAAAATTTGGCCTAATTTCCATGGCTTCTGACGTAATGGTGGTCCAGGGCCTGGTTCCTGGTGCACTCAGCTAGCAGGATCCTAAATCACGGGTTGTTAGCCTGAGAAGCTTGGAACGTGTTCATCTGTGCTTCTCGTGTCTTCCGTAACATGTGGAAGGATTATGCTCTGGGTATGCGGTCTCCTCAAACCCACCATTTCAAGGGGAACGGGCGGTTAGGGCTGACATGCTTCTAGCTCTCACTGGGTCCCCACAGCTCTGATCCTGACCCAGCAACTCAGCAGCTCCCCAGACAGAGAAATTAGGAAAGACCAGACATCCACCCACACGAATGGTCCCACTATAAATTTATGCAAAAGCAGCAAAACTTTATTTAACTCTGAAATGCCTTGTCCCCTAGAATTGAATAAGAGGGATTCTTACCCTAGTAGTAAAGGGTAAACTGGGAATAAAATCTTTGACTCAACAGAGGCTTTACCATTAGAAAACACAGCACCCACAATGGTAAGTAGAGCCATATTGGATCCCACTGTGGTGCCATTCTGCCCTCTGTCCCTTGCATTGCCCCAGACAAGTACTTTTTAGGAGAAGGTGCCATCCAGCCCAGTCTCCAATGACTGGGCAATTTCCACCAACCTCCATCTTTCTCCACTAATATCCCAGTATGAGTCTCATCTGTGTGGAGTTATCTAAATATTTTGGGGGAATGGCGTACATGTTTAAGCAGTTTATAGAGCTCAGCACTTTCAGCAAATTCAAAATCATCTAAATTAAAATGCTATTTTTTTTTCTTTCTCTGACAGGTTTGAGATTGAAATTGAGCCTCTGTTTGCCAGCATTGCCCTCTATGATGTTAAAGAAAGGAAAAAGGTAAGGAAGCAAAGAACATTCCATCCTGGGGGGCACACTATGGCTCATGATTGGGGGGGGGGCGTGTTTTTCAGATCTCACTTCTCTGCAGCAAAAACACATCAGATTTGAAAGTAGATGACCTTTGACACATCTGGTCCTACTGCCCTGGCAGTTTTTGCAGGATTGATCTGGCAATGTTACCAGTCATTTATGTTCTTCGAAGAATCTTGAAGGGAAAGCCTGCCGGAGGTAGTGGCCTGTTGAGGATCGAGAGACCAAAGAAATAGCAACATATGGGATGACACATAAACAGGGCAATTTAAATACATTTTTGACAAGTTTGGATATATATGTAATGTCACCTCTGTTTGGGAGTTTTTGCACTGTGAGATAATCTCGTCACGGATGGTGAGGACCATGAGATGAAGACCTCACTGAATGTGATGTCCTTTTAATGAAAGAGATTTTGAGTACCTCAGCCTCTTCTCCAGGAGAGTTTTACTGTTTAGTCACTTTGTGAACCCCGGAGGAGGACAAAAACAACCCAGCCACAAAGGATGCTGTTGCCCCTTTGACCTGTAACCTCTCTGTATTTAAGGAAGTGTGTATCTCTTGGATAAATGTTCATAACAGCTGAGATGTACATCAGCTCGGGTAGGTTTACTGCTAAAACTGCCAACCCCTAAATTCCAAAATGTAAGGTAGTAACTGTCCCACGTGAGCGGGTGTCAGAGATTCCCTGGAGGACTTTGACATCTCAGATGCTGGGCTCCCGTCAGAGCGTTGGACTCCAGAGGTCCGGGGGAGCCCGAGAATCTGCATTTCTAACAGCTTCCTTGGTGATGCTGAACCTGCTGAGCAGAGGACCACATTTGGAGAACTTCTGGTTTAAAAAAGAAGTTTCTGTCTTGGTTTCTTAGCAATCCAGGGTGGCGTGGGGTGGGTGCTAGCTCAGCAGAGGTCTGCTGCCCTGTCGTTCTAGAACCCCTGCTGGCAGAGCTCCACCATCTTCAGTATGCACCCTCCCTAAGCCTTGTCCTTGGCGCTGTACTCCCCAAAAAGGGAAAAGATGGGTGGGGGAGGGCTGGAAGTGTTTCGTTTGTTGGTTTGTTGAAGTGCAGGGGGCATACTAGTTTTGAGTATACGGTGCAGGGATTTGACAGTTCTATACATTCGACAACACTCACCCCCTTACCTGTTGTTACCAGCTGGGTGGCTCAGCCCCTGTGCTCACAGCTCATTGGAAAGAACCTAGTCACATGCTCACTCCACCTGCAAAGGATGCTGGTAAATGTAGTTTCTGCCGAGCAGCCAGTTCTCAGCTACGACTCTTAGCGATGAAAGGGAGACCCGACTACCCAGCGGCTCTTAACTAACACGGCACTGGCGAGCCTGGCAGCACGTGGCCTGCCCTGCTCTTGCTCAGAATCTCGAATGGGGCCTCGCCACCTGCGACATGAGAAACACTCTTGAATTTCCATGCCTGGCTTCCTTCCCGGGTTAGCCAGTGAGCAGCTAGTGTCCTCGCTGTGAGCGACCCTCGCTCATGGCTCTGCGCGCTCTGAGACCTTTCTCAGGCTTCTCTGTGCAGGGCTCTCTCCCCAGTGAACCGTCATCCTCCAGCTCTGCCCATCTGTCCCTATCCAGGGACCCTCCGTGTCACATGCCTCCTGATCGCCGTCCCTCCACTGGATGCGACCTCCCACCCTCTGGAGCGTCCCCTGTGCTCTTCCGTGCGAGTGCGGTCCCTTATCTCTAGCTCCTACTAGTAAATGGCAAAATTGCCTTTTTCCTCATTCTTGACTGTAAACTGACTGGGGTGGGTGTGGGGCAGAGACGATTTCTTGTGTTTCTTTGCCGCGGTGCCCAACGCATCATTGGTATTCAGGAAATAACGGGTGGGATAATAAAAATGCAAATGTTTCCAGGATCATCTCTCCAGCAGCTCCAAGACATCTAGAAATTGCGACAAAATGCGTATCAGGTTTTTCCCCCACTCCTGGTCCCTTATTCTTGCGGCAACATTTCTTCATGGGTTCCTTACCCTTTAAACACACGTAGACCAGAAGAACAGCAGAGGTGACTTCTTCTTTGCCTTGCTCTTTGTTTACAGATCTCCGAAAATTTTCACTGTGACCTGAACTCTGACCAGTTCAAAGGCTTCCTGCGTGCTTACACGCCCTCCGTGGCCCCCTCAAGTCAGGCGAGATCCGCGGTCTTCTCCGTCACCTACCCATCCTCCGACATCTACCTGGTAGTCAAGGTAATTGAACGCAGGCTGGCTTGCACATTCTGCATTCGGAAGCTCTCCTCATTGCCTTATTCCCAGAGCATGTTTGCGGAAGAGAGGTCAGAACGGGTCCACATATTCTCCGAGAGAGTCACTTTGTTCATTTTGTTTCATGTTCAACTGACCCCTTTTCCTTTCCAAGCAAATCCTGTATCTGAAGCTAGCACAACTCTGGGTTTGGGAGTCATACACTCTTGGTTTTGAATCCCCGCTTTGAAACTCTGTAGCTATAGGACTTAGGGTGATTATCTAACCTTGCCAAGACTTCGTTTCCTTTTGTGGAAAGTGGAGGTTATAATACTGGCCTCAGTGGGCAGTTGTGATCGCAGAAGAAAGCCGGGCCCATTACAGGCTTTATTCCTCCTACCCTCAGTGGCCCTGTTCTGGGAGGCTACTGTGGAGGAAGTCTTGGAGAGAGTACCTGCTCATGTTCTTCTAGACACCTATAGAGAAATGTTCCCAAGTCCAGGCTTTGACAATTTAAGTTGTGGCCTGTGGTTTCCAAATTTCACTCTCCCTTTGTATCACCGTGTCACAGACTATGACTTTGTATGGTACAACTCAAAATATGTGGGACAATTCCAAGTAGAAGACTGTGCATGCTCAGCTGTACTCTTTGCTGATGTAAGAAAACCAGAGGCTTTCTCTGCACCCCAGAATGACTGGTTAGAGGTTAACAATGAATATTGGGTATTTTACTTAGCTTAAGCCAAATATTTAGTTTTATTGACTGTTTACTCCAAAATTGTAAGTAATAATAATAATAATAATTTAGGTTTTATTTCACATCCATGCAGAGTTCCAGGCTTGGAACATTTTCTAGTTAGCACAGTGTTTTACTTCCAGGATCCCAACGATTACCCCATGATCCCAAGAGAGCAACCTAGAGATTCCAAGAAATTAAATGACTTACTGGTGTCTAATCTCCACAAAGGCTAATGGGACTAACGCCACTTGTTTTTCTCTTCAACCTCCAAGTAAAGCTACATTTCCTTGGAACCGAGGGTTGGCAAATTTCAGATCTCTCCTTTTCTTTCTCCCAAACATGGTGGTCACATTTCTGGCCAGTCAGATCCTTCACCTGAACCCAAATGGAAGAAGATACTCGACAGGCTGACATTCATTCGTATTTCCAGCCAGTTAGCCAAGTGAAAAGCTGCCGCATTCCATGCCTTTCAGTTTCTTTCCATGTCTGTTAAATCCAGAGAAGCGGCCCTAATAGGAAATACAAGCGAGACAATTACAGATAATTTATTCTATTCCTTGATTCATTTTGTGGAAGGTTTTGGTCCCTAACCCGACTTTTACGGAGGCCATATCTCTTTTTTACATTGTAAGTAATAATAAAGAAAATGAGCTTTTCACTTCTTACATATGTCTCGTGGGTTCTGTTTTATAAAATAACTTTTATAAAAGCATTTTATATTGCATTTTTTATTGTAGGCATAATGCATGTTTATGGTTTAAAAATAGAAAATACACATAAGCATTAGGAAGAAGATTAAAAATAGCACACAATCTCACCATACAAAGATAACTACTGTTAACATTTGCTGTGTATCTACTATCATCCTTTAGCTCAGCCTTTATGATTTTTTCTTTTTTTTACAAAACTGTGTAGTACTCTTTTTTTTTTAATTTTTTTTTTAAGATTTTATTTATTTATTTGACAGAGATCACAAGTAGGCAGAGAGGCAGGCAGAGAGAGAGAGGAGGAAGCAGGCTCCCTGCTGAGCAGAGAGCCAGATGCGGGACTCGATCCCAGGACCCTGAGATCATGACCTGAGCTGAAGGCAGCGTGGCTTTACCCACCGAGCCACCCAGGCGCCCTGTGTAGTACTCTTCATGCTAATTTTTTTCACCCTAATTTTTTAATAAAAAATAGCACGAGCATCTTCCCCTGTCATCAAGTACTGTGACAAAACCTCATTTTGATGGTTGCATTGATGTCATTATATGGGTATAATTCATGAGTTTTGTTTTAATATTTTTTTTTTTGTTGTTGGTAGATTGAAAAAGTCCTTCAGCAGGGAGAGATTGGAGACTGTGCCGAACCATACATGGTTATCAAAGAAGGTGATGGTGGGAAGGTATGACGCTTTGGCTGTTACTAAATGGTGATATCTTAGAATAAGCAGCTATTTTTTTGGAAGTTCCACAAAATAGTAAAGTCCATAATATGTCCGTAATATGTCCCCATATGAGACATTGATAAATTATGTCTTTAAAAAGAAGAAAGGAAAGCTGGTCATGGATAACTTTTTTTAAAGGAATAAATTCTTGAATTCAACAAATGACATAGACACCAGTGTCTGAAAAGAACTTGGCTAGGACAAAAGCCACATCCTGCTGTCTTGGTTCCAAGGCCCTGACCCAGGTTGGGAAGGCCACAGAGACCTCACGAAACTAAAAGATATCAGAGCTCTGCTGGGCTTTCTCAACAGTCCCAGCCCATTTCCAAATATCTTTTTTGGTGTGGTTATTTGGAAATAGGCTGAGACTTCTGTACGGGATAAATTCACTGGGGCAACACAGGTACTGAGCCTGTGAAAAGGACATCTTTTCTCCGCATCCATTTGCAAAGGTTTCCAACGTGACTCTTAAAACACAGCCTTTCTGGAAGAAGGCTTGGCTAAGGAGCACCCTGTTCCAGACTCATAAATTTCAAATACAATTTCTTGAACTCAAGGCATTCATTTTTTAAAAACTACCTTCTCTTTTGAACTCAGAACACCTTGGACATGTTACCAACCTAATAAGGACGTGGTGAACCATTATTCATTTTTCTAGAGTTTCCCAAGGCAACTTTTGAAAAGTAGACTCTCTTGACAGCTTGGTATTTAATTTGTAAAATATTTCATTCCAGAATTTTGTTGTGCAGATCCAAGTCTTAGAGCTAGCCCCTAAAAGCACTTGTTGGTTAGGTTGGTTAGCTGGGATAATGATACTTGGACTTTTTTCTTTTTTTTTTAGCTGAAGGTATATTTAATAATTGAATGTTGACTTTCTCTGAACTCTTCGATTTCTGATCTGTATTCTCTTGTCAGCAAGAATCCTAGCCTGAGTCGTGTCATTCTCCTGCCCATTCACCCTTTTTAATTAGTAGGGTAGGGACTTTGGAAGTGGCTGTCATATCCATGGCAGAGACCGTTGACTTGGTGCTGGCGCCATATTGTTTGTTTCTGCTTGTGTCTTTCCGCTTTCCTCTAGAGTAAAGAAAAGATTGAAAAACTAAAACTTCAAGCAGAAGCCTTCTGCCAGCGTTTGGGGAAATACCGGATGCCTTTTGCCTGGGCTCCCATAAGCTTAACAAGTTTCTTCAATGTCTCCACCCTGGACAGGGAGGTAACCGATGTGGAGTCCATGGTTGGTAAGATTTTTCAACTGCAGTGGGAAGGGGAGGGGTCCCCAGTGCACTGACTCTGAGGTCAGGGGCTTAGGAGTGGGGGCTCAGAGTGCAGTAAGGTGTGGAGAGTAGGAACAAAGACGGTAAATAGAATGAAACACGTTATGACTGACTTACGAACGCTTGATTGGATGGTGATCCCCAAAACAATTACCATGAACATCTGTGGAACTTAAATATACTCCTGGAGTAAGACTTTTGGTTGGAATTTTCTGGACACTCTGACACTATAAAAAGTTAATTTTCAGTAGCTGCCTCCCTTTCAAAGTAAAAGTTTTGAAATAACAAAGTACAGTAACTATCTATAGTGGCTTAGACAGTGCCACCATGGTTGGCTCTTACAGGCTTCAAAAAACAGAACTCAGGTTTCTCAGCATAATTTCCAGTCCCTTCAAAAAAAAAATTTTTTTCCCCTAGTGTAATGAAAAAGTAGAGGCCAAAAGAACATTTCTGTTACTGTTCCAACTTATTTAGTGTATTTCTCCTTTTCATCACCTCTCCCTGGATCTGAGTCATTAACTTCCCGAACAGTTTGGGTATGGAAGTGTCCAGGGGGGTTCAGAGTTCTCAAGCTGACCCACCCAGTGGAGTGTCTTTTTGTCCTGAGTGTCTTTGTGTTCAGCAAATATGTGAGGCTGTTCACTTTCCTCTTGTGTTCCCACGCCCTGCCTTTTCCCAAATGCCGCCCTTAATGGGGGACCGGAGGGAAAGGTATTTTATCACTGCTGTGAATTACCAGTCAGAACTGCGGGGTTATTTCTGATTTACCAACAACAAACCTCATTCAAGTGCATCCTGACCTTCACACCACAATAAGTGGGTTGTTGTTTTTTTTTCATGCCAACTTCTATGTAGACCCACGTAGCCTCATTTGAAAAGAATACTCACAGACTTCAGAGGGGACCATAAACTGGGTAATTTAGCCATAGGGTAATGTCCGGGTCATGGATAAATTAACCTGACTATAGAGGCTGCCTCTTAAGAAGCAACCAGAAAATGCAGTGTTTAATCCTGGAGCAGTACGGCAAGTTTAGGCGGGCAATGGAAGCAGGAAGTTCCTGTTCAGGGGCACCTGGGTGTCTCAGTGAGTCAAGCATCTCCCTTCCGCTCATGTCATGTTCCCAGGGTCCTGGGTTTGAGCCTCACTTCAGGCTCCTTGCTCAGCAGGGCGTCTGTTTCTCCCTGTCCATCTGCTGCTCCGCCTGCTCTCTTTCTCTCTCTCTCTCTCTCTCTCTCAAATAAATAGATAAAATCCTAAAAACAAAAATAAAAACTTCCCATTCAGCATCCCAGCAAGAATTAAGGATAAGAGAATATTCATAGAGTGGGCTTGGCGACATTAGAGTTCAAGGCAATTTGACCGTTCCCAGTGGAACCCCTTAATTTTGCCGGATAAAAGCAACAAGGTGCCCACCTCAATCCGAGAAGGGGATAACAGATAACTGTGCAGAGTATCGGGGTCCCAGCCCAGGTGTGGGTGTGACTCAGGGTTCTAATCCCTATTGGACAGGTCAGCCAAGGAACCCCCTTCTGCTGCCTGGTGCCCACAGGGAGAGCAGAAGAACGCTCAGATTCAGAACGCACACAGGCTAACCCTGGCAACTTTTTTTTTTTTTAAAGATTTTATTTATTTATTTGACAGAGAGAGATCACAAGGCAGAGAGGCAGGCAGAGAGAGAGAGAGAGGAGGAAGCAGGCTCCCTGCTGAGCAGAGAGCCCGATGCGGGACTCGATCCCAGGATCCTGAGATCATGACCTGAGCCAAAGGCAGCAGCTTAACCCACTGAGCCACCCAGGCGCCCTAACTCTGGCAACTTTGGGTCACAGTCCCAAAGTTCAGGGGCATTTGACCTCAGGCCTCTCCCAGCAGGATGCAAATGTAAAAATAAAACAAAAGCAAACAGTGTTGGCTCAATAAAGCTTCTCGGCAGACCCAGCTCTGGCTGCAGTGCTGGGCCCTGCTGGGTGGCCTGCCCTGATCTCCATGTGGGAGGGGCCTGCGGCTGCGCACGGCTTCTCCAGTCTGGTCAGAGGAAGACGAGGGGCTCCGACAGGGGGACAGAGGAAGGTGAGGCCAGTGGAGGGAAATTTTCATCCAAAACAAGGATGGCCACTTGCCATGTTCTCATTTCATGACTTAAAACTTCTCTTTCATGTACACTGAAATGAAGAAAGCATTGGTGTCAACTACACTTCGATACTACATTTTTTAAATGCTGTCTTTTATATGATAAAGGTCATGACTGCTGTGTATTCACACAGAAAGGCATGTTTTCGAATGACGATTGTCTTCCTTACAGGGAGAGGCTCCGCGGGTGAGCGGAGAACTCTGTCCCAGACTAGAAGGCTTTCTGAAAGAGCCCTCTCCTTGGAGGAAAATGGGGTCGGCTCCAACTACAAGACCACCACCATGACCGTCAACAGCTTTTTCAAGCAGGTATCTCTTCCCGCTCCATTGGGTCTGAACTTCTCCCCTGGGTGGTATGGGTGTTGGAGCCCAAAGGGGAGGTATATGTAATGGTTAAGGGAGCAGGTTAGTTAACCTCATCAATCCTCAGTGTCGTGATCTGCAAAACAGGGACGACGGTGCTTGCCCCGTGGGGCAGGTGGGCGTGGTAGATGGCCCGAGGTGTGTAAAGCTCTGCTCAGAGAGCCTGGGATGAAGCAAGGGCTAAATGAGTGTTGGCTTATTTCATTGACAGAAGGTTTTGTTCCCACTAAGGCAAACCCTCCTCTTTGAACAATCACAGTCAAGTTCATAATCAAATCAGTTCCATTTATTGGACTATTAAGAGCATCTGGCCGAAACAGCCCTTTCCCCTTGGTCTTGGGCTTTCCCAGCCCAACTGTGGTCCCTATCACCCCTACTCTGTCTTTCCACATTTCTGCCACATTTATTTCCTCATAGAGGGTCACCATCACGGATCTTTCTCTTTATTAGTTCAATAGATAGTCAAGGTTATTTAAAAATCAGAGAACTTCTGAGAGTGACGACATTCATAGAGACAGAAGGTAGACTGGTGGGAGCCAGAGGCGAGAGGAAGAGGGGAATCGGGAGTTGTTGTTTAATAGATATGGAGCTTCAGTTTGGGAGATGGAAGAGTTCCAGAGATCGGTTGTACAACACCGTGAATGTACTTGGCCCTAATCACTGTGCGTTCAGAAAGGGATACGATGGTGCTGTTCTTATTAGGTCTATTTTACTACAAACACATTTGACTTAGACCTGGTTTGACTCTGACTTGGAAGAGTTTCCAAAGCTCAAGCAGTCTTCACGAAGCAGTTCAAGGGCCTCTCAACAACCCCAAATGCAAAAGGAATGCTGGGGGTGGGAGGTGTGGTGGCATGCCCATAGAAGTAGCATGGGACTGAAGAGTTTCTGTTTGGGATCTAGCCCTTTCTCTTGTCCTTGTGGGGACAGGGAGCAAAAGTACTTAACTGACTTTTCTTGTCTGTACTTAGGAATAAGACATACCTACTTACTTATCTACCTTAGCTACCTAGCTACCTACCTTCCTGGGCTATTGGATTAGAGCTCTTGCCCTTGAATCCTTGGCAGAGTACCTGGCCCTTATAGGTGCCTGGAGAGTAGTGTTTATGCTTAGCCTTCTTGTTCAAGACAAATCTGAAGAAAAGGAAGATACGAAAAATACGGAAAGATGCTTTCTCTTTCTTTAAATGTTTGAAGAAGGAGGTAATCTTATTCTGCCTTGTCTCAGAGGGTAAAACAAGCATTAGTGGATTTAAGTTACAGGGGAAGAAACTTTTGGCCTAGATTTGTACAGGTCAAGCAGGCTTCCTTAGAATGTAGTAGGATTTTTGTTGAGAAGGATTTTTGTTGAGACAGTAAGTTGGGAGTGGTACAGAAGGAGTGTATTTTCCTTGTAAAAGGTATCTTTATTTTATTATACTTATCTTTCATTCAGTCATCTCATGTAATTGCATTATGGTCAGTCTCTTGTTTCTTGTCCCTGCAGTGTCCCGAAAAGCAAGTTTTAATTGTCTGGCTTAGCCTGTGACAGACCAAATGGACAATTCAACCCGTAGAGTAGTAGCATTTATCAAACACTCAGACCCAGAAGCACTCTTCTGAATGCTTTGGGTTAAGTACCCTTGTGTGTTCCTCTAAGTAGTCTTTTGAGGTGGGGTCTCTTACTATCCGGCTATGCCAACAAACAAAGAAGCATAGGGAGTGAAAGTCAGGATACAGAAGAATTACATAAGGTAACTGATGAGGCATATCAAGTTGATGCCCTAAAATCCCAATCCTGAAAAGAATGGATGCTCCTTCTTTTCAAGTATCCATGGATCAGTCTTTATTTTTATTTTATTTTATTTTATTATTTTACTTTCTTTTGTTTTACTTTATTTTATTTTATTTTATTTTATTTTATTTATTTGCTTTCCTCACAAGTGTACTACTTAATCCCCATCAACCATTTCCCCTCTACCCCCCTACCCCCTTCCCCTCTGGTAGTCATTGTTTGTTCTCTATAGTCAAGAGTCTGTTCCTTGGTTTGCCTCTTTTCTTCCCCTTGTATTTATTTGTCTGGTTTCTTAAATTCCACATACAAGTGAAATCATAGGGTCTTTGTCTTTCTCTGACTAACTGACTTTGCTTAGCAGGATATGCTCTGGCTCCATCCACGTCACTGCAAATGTCAAGATTTCATTCTTTTTTATGGCTGTGTAATATTCCACTGTGTGTCTATACCCATATTCTTTATCCATTCATCTCTTGATAGATACTTGAACTGCTTCCCTAATTTAGATGCTGTAAATTATGCTGTTATAAGCGTAGGAGTACATGTATCCCTTTAAATTAGTTTTTATATCCTTTGGGTAAATACGCAGTAGTTCAAATACTGGATCATAGGGAAGTTCTATTTTTAATGTATTTGAGGAAGCATCATAGTCTTTTTTGCAGTGGCTGCACCAGTTTACATTCCCACCCACAGTGCACGAGGGTTCCTTTTTTTCCACATCCTTGCCAACATTTTTTTTTCTTGTGTTTTTGATTTTAGACATTCCGACCGGTGTGAGGCGATACCTCGTTGTGTTTTTGATTTGCATTTCTCTGATGATGAGTGATGTCGAGCATTTTTTCATGTGTCCATTGGCCATCTGGTTGTCTTCTTTGGGAAAATGTCTCTTCCTGTCTTCTGCCCATTTTTTAATTAGACTGTTTGTTTTTTTGGGTGTTGAGTTTTATAAGTTCTTTATCCTGGATACTAACCCTTTATCAGATATGTCATTTGCAAAGAGCTCCCATTCAGTATAGACTGTCTTTTAGTTTTGTTGATTGTTTCCTTCACTGTGTAGAAGCTTTTCATTTTGATGTGGTCCTGATAGCTGTTCCCCTTGCCTCAAGAGCATATCTAGAAAGATGTTGCTACAGCCGATGTCAGTGAAATTACTGCCTGTGTGTTCTTCAAAGATTTTTATGGTTTCAAGTCTCACATTTAGGTCTTTAATCGATTTTGAGTTTATTTTTGTGTGTGGTGTAAGGGAATGGTCCAGTTTCATTCTTCTGCATGTGGCTGTCCAATTTTCCCAACACCCTTTGTTGAAGAGACTGTCTTTTTCCCATTAGACATTCATTCTTCCTTTGCTGAATGTTTATTGACCATATAACTGTGGGCTTATTCCTGGGCTTTCTATTCTGTTCCATTGATACGTGTATCTGGGAAGGAATATTTGACAAGAGGTTGAACTAAATTATTTCAGCAGTGGCTATAGTCATTGTTCCTATGAAAACCATGTCAGAATAAAACTTAAGGATCAAGGTCTTCCTGGAAATCACTGATCCTCACCCCAGGAGCCAGTGATGTCTCTGCACTAACCCTGAGTTCTCTTTTTGCAGGAGGGGGATCGCCTCAGTGACGAAGACTTATTCAAGTTTCTGGCTGACTACAAGAGATCTTCGTCCTTACAGAGAAGAGTCAAGTCGATTCCAGGTGTGGACATCTTGTCTTTTCCTCGCTAACTGTCCCAAAACCATGAATGAGTGGACATACTTTTGGTCTAATGCTACAGTTTATAAAATAATGTTTGCGGGGCACCTGGGTGGCTCAGTGGGTTAAAGCCTCTGCCTTCGGCTCAGGTCATGATCCCGGAGTCCTGGGATCGAGCCCCATGTCGGGCTCTCTGCTTAGCAGGGAGCCTGCTTCCTTTCCTCTCTCTCTGCCTGCCTCTCTGCCTACTTGTGATCTCTCTCTGTCAAATAAATTTAATCTTTTAATAATAATAATAATAATAATATAATGTTTGCTAAATGAAATGTGGGATTTTGCTTCAGGAGGGAAGAGTCTGAATTGGTCTATGTTTTTGAAAAATCTGTTAATATTTCTATTCCTATTAAAGGAGCATTATGTTTTAGATCTGGCTTTTCAGATAATCAGATAATAGTTTGAACAGAGCAGCATCTTTTATCAAATAAAATATTATATGAAACTCTTAGTGCAAAAAGAAAAGTGAGAGTGAGGTGCATTGGTAGAAGCTGAGAACATCTTCCTTTTTATTAGCTTAATAGATCCTGAGGCACCAGGGAACCCAGTTTGAAAACCAGCAGTTGTTAACTATGTGCTATTATAATGTGGTATTTTTAGAAGGAAGCTTAAAGATCCATTTTTTCTCATTGTACAATTCCTTGCTCTTTAATTTCTAGAAACTAAATCTCAAAAGTTATCAAAACATGATTTTTTTTTTCCAACTAGAGGAAATTAGCTAGGAATTCCAAAACTCTTATACTCCCACAACTCATCCTTTCTTTCATAAAAGAAATACAGCACAACAGTCTTTCTTGAGTCCCGTGTCACATGACTGCATTTTTACCGAAGTAGTCCTGTTTTCCCTCTTTAGGCTTGCTCAGACTGGAAATTTCCCCAGCTCCAGAGATCATCAGTGGCTCCCTCACTCCTGAAATGCTGCCAGTGAAACCGTTTCCTGAAAACCGGACACGTCCACACAAAGAGATTTTGGAATTCCCCATCCGGGAAGTCTACGTCCCTCATACTGTGTACAGGTAAGAAACTTGGGCTCAGGGGAAACCGTGGAACCCACATGTAGAGTTGTGCTTGGAGACCACTCTCCGTATCCTTCAACCGATCTTCTTCCTTCCTAAATTTTGGGGAAAATGAAATACGATGTTTCCATAACTGTGGATCATGGTGAGATCCATTTCTAAAAATGGTTTATCTAATTTTATTTAACCAGAACATGTTACTTGAGTCAAAGTTGGAACGTGGGATTACTTTGGACATATTCCTTCCAGAAATGAAATAACGTTCCTAGTCATTACCTCGGTTTCCCTTTGTGTAGAAGGATGTTATTAGGGAAAGAGCAATGTGACCAAAAATGTTCTCATTGTCTAAAAGAAAGATTTTTTTTAGCTCAAGATCAAGTCTGTCTTATAACATTGACAGCAACGGTAGACATCTTCATTATGTGTGTTTCCGATACAACAGCCACTTGCCACCTGCGGCTGTTCGGCATTTGAATTGTGGCTAGAGTAACGGAGGAATGGAGAGTTTTATATTATTTGATCTTTCTTGATTTGACTTTAAATCCAGATGCAAGCGGCCGGTGGTTACCATAGTGGGCAGAGCAGAACTGGACGGTAAAGGCCTAAGAGGTTAGGCTGCCTTGGTTTCTTGGTGGCCCTTCGCGGAGGGCTGGGAGGAAGCTGGTTCTCACTTATTTTGCCAAAGACATTGCTGCTCATGTATTTTGGTTTTTCTTTTGAGAAGATTTTTTTATTTTTTTTTAAGATTTTATTTATATATTTAAGGGAGATGATGAACATGAGCTGGGTAGAGGGGGAAAGGGAGAAGCAGACCCCCCGCTGAGCAGGGAGCCTGCCGTGGGGCTCCATCCCAGGACCCTGGGATCATGACCTGAGCAGAAGGTCATGATCAACTGTTCAACTGACTGAGCCACCCGCTCGATCCCAGGACCCTGGGATCATGACCTGAGCCGAAGGTCATGATCAACTGTTCAACTGACTGAGCCACCCAGGCACCCCTTGAAAAGATTTTTTATTTTATTTTATTTTAAAAATATTTTTTTATGTATTTATTTGACCGAGAGAGAGAGAGATCACAAGTAGGCAGAGAGGCAGACAGAGAGAGAGGGAGAAGCAGGTTCCCGCGCTGAGCAGAGAGCCCGATGCGGGGCTCGGTCCCACAACCCCCAGATCATGACCCGAGCCAAAGGCAGAGGCTTACCCCACTGAGCCACCCAGGTGCCCCTGAGAAGATTTTTTTTAAATTGTGGAGAAGAATGTTATAACCAGTACCTTTTTGCCACCATCCAGAAATGACGTTTGTTTTCGTGCATTTTATACACATACACATGTACATTCTTACTGGTTATGTTGAAGTCTGCTTTATCCCCCGTCTCCAGACACAGGCTTCTACCTTGCCTCCCACACACCGCAGTTATTATGAAGTTGGATGGTTCCTTACTTCTGTTTTACAACACACACACACACACAACACACAACACACGTGAACCCCGAATGGTCTTATTTTTATATTCATTTAAAATGTACATCAATAGCTTTACACTCTGTGTTACATTGTACTTTTCAATATAACAGTATAATTTTTCTTCTTTGATTATTATTGCGGCTTCGTGAATCCTATTATTTCAATGGGTCATACTCGGCGATGATAAATTATCCTACATAATTATTCTGATTTTCACAAATTTGACCAAGTTCTTAACAGCTTGTGTTTTGGAAATATTACTATAGATGCAGATAGTGCTTCGTCGTGCTTTCGACTGGGATATAGTATTTTGTAGGAAGAGGCCCTACTGTATTTCTCCATTTCTTATTTTTCTATTGATGGACGCTTATGTTTTTACCAATTCGGGGCTCTTCGAAACACTGCAGCGAGGGTTTCTGTCCTTGTTTCTCTTTGCACACGTGTGACCGCCTCTAAGCAGCGTGCCTCAAAGTGACCCTGCTGGGTCGCAAGGAATCCGCATTTTCAGTTTTATTCATGCTGCCCCCTTTTCCAAAACCGTACCCGCTTGCAGTCCTTCCTCCGAGCATGGAAGTGAGCCCGTTCCCCCACATCCCCACTCACACTTCCCAGTGGGAAGCGTGTGTATGCGACCCGACATGCAAAGAATCTCAGAACTGACCCGGTCCCCACCCTCACATCTCCAGATGCGCAAAACTGAGACCCGGGGTGGGGAAGTGAGTGGTTTGTTGACGTCAAGAATTTCAGCGAGAAGTAGGAACGAGCATCCGTTCAGTTAGAAATGGACATATTCCTTCAGTACCAAAGTCCCTCCCAATTATTCCCTGTTCCGAAGCAGCTTTTCATTGTCCTTGCTCAATCCTCAAACACAGACTCCGCCCCCATCCCTTTCCATCAATGAATAAGTATTTCTGGCTTAGTGGTTTCAGCTCCCCATTCCCAAGAGGGAGAGGAAGGCATGAAAAGGTTTGCTTGTGGAGGCTGTATTTGTATCTTTTTAGAAACCCTGTCCTATCATTGGAAAAAGAAATGCTTCTGACATTGGAATAAACTTGCATCAAATGAATTCTGTGGTGACTCAACTTCTCCTCAGTATTTAATCACCCCGGGGAGGCATTTATGGCGCTTTCTACTCCTTGCTGCAAACATTATCCCTTAATTACATCACAGCGGGACTCAGAGTGCATTTGTGCGATGTGGGATTCAGGAGTTCTAACGAGGACAAGTCCGGACAGATTCCTCTGAACCTGACTTGGCATCATGAGAAACACCCACAGGGACACAGTGAATGTTCTTCAGCTCCACTGGACACTCTAGACGCGCCAACGCCGGCCCACTAGGAACCCGGCCTTCAGTATCCCTTCGGCACCGTCGCTGGGCTCCTAGGCCAGCATATTTTATAGCTTCTGTGAGGAAGGAGAGTCACAATGAACTTGGCTCAGAACCTCACTACCGGGCAAACGTCAAGGAATTCAGAGAGCGTCTTGTCTACCTCTCTTGTGCTCTTGTTAAATGTTTACTATTTTTGCAACAGTCCCCACATGCTTTTCCGTGGTTCTGATTAGGTTGGGCTTAAGAGCAGCCCAGCCGTGGGTGAATCTTCCCTTCTCCACACACCTCCAGCTCCATTTCAGACAATAGAAGTGGAAAGCTTGGGTCAGATCTGAAGGCTGGGTCAGACCGGTGAGCTGACTGTGGGCCTTCGCTGACCGAGGCTGCTCACCTGTGCCCGAATCCAACCCTCTTTTGTGCCTTCTCATCTCCTTATACCTCCGGAAACCTGGAACCTTGTGGCTTTTCTATCCCTTTTCCCCTCTGATCAAAGTCTTTCTTTCTTTCTTTTTTTTTTTTTTTTAAAGATTTTATTTATTTATTTGACAGACAGAGATCACAGGTAGGCAGAGAGGCAGGCAGACAGAGAGGAAGGGAAGCAGGCTCCTCACTGAGCAGAGAGCCTGATGCGGGACTCGATCCCAGGACCCTGAGATCATGACCTGAGCCGAAGGCAGCGGCTTAACCCACTGAGCCACCCAGGCGCCCCAAAGTCTTTTTTCAAGCAAAGATTTCCAAACCTTCTTACACTGTGGTATCAAGAGTGGGTATGCCCTAAAGTCTTCTCTGTCGCACAGGTTTTATCATTTCAGCAGGAGTAGCAGTGCCTTTCTCTTTAAAAAATTTTTCCTTCGACCTCGTTGAATTCTGGACAGCACTCTAAGGGTTTGGCCTGTCGCTCGCTGTCCCTGCTGACATTGCTGTTTCCGCGTCTCTGATCCTGGTCCCAGCTGCGTCCCTTTAACAAAATCAAGGGAATGAAAATTAAGATTTACAGAGTGGGTGAGTTCGTTTTATAGAGGGTCCACCTCAGGAATTTGAAATATAGCTTGACTTAGAGAAATTTGATTTGCCTGGAACTTGTGGGGATGCGTCTTCTGGGCCAAGCACGGAATGTCTGTGGTGACAAACCCAGGATCTGAATTTGGGTAATTTTCACCTGAACCGTTGAGCTCCCTGGGTGTGGGAAACTCTTAAGTGGGTCCAGTGGGAGGTGTGTTTTCTTTTAAAAAAAAAAAAAAATTGGGGGGGGGGCGCCTGGGTGGCTCAGTGGGTTAAAGCCTCTGCCTTCGGCTCAGGTCATGATCCCAAGGTCCTGGGATCGAACCCCGAGTTGGGCTCTCTGCTCAGTGGGGAGCCTGCTTCTCTTCCTCTCTCTCTGCCTGCCCCTCTGGCTACTTGTGTCTACTACTACTGTCTGTCCAATGGATAAATAAAATCTTTTTTTAAAAAAATTATTTATTTATTTATTTGACACAGAGAGAGAGACAGCAAGAGAGGGGCTACAGGCAGGGAGAGTGGGTGAGGGAGAAAGTGGCTAAGTGGGGAGCCTGATGCAGGGCTTGATCCCAGGACCCTGGGATCATGACCTGAGCTGAAGGCAGACGCTTAACCACTGAGCCACGCAGGTGCCCCAGGAGAAGGTGAGGGCTGGCCAGAGTCACACATGAGAGGAATCTAAGTAGGGGTGAGGCTTCGATTTACCACCGTGTGAGTAGAACTCAAGAGAACTGTTTTTTAGTGTCTTCGAGGAGCATCTGTCGCAGAGCCTCTAATACAACGGGGCTAGATAAGCTGACATTGACCTCCTGTTCTCAGTCCCCTCATCCCTCCAACCTCTGCAGGAGCCCTCTGCCAGCCACCAGCTGGTACCCAAAGGAGCTCCATCCACACTGTCTTCTCTGTGGAGTCCTTGGTGCCTCTGCCTTACTCAGAGTGATTTACGAAATAATCTAGACCAGTTACAGGAGCCCTGCACCCGGCTCCAGAAGCATCCACATGAGCCCCCATGGGGCGGTCACTCGTGAAACAGACCCACGCTCCGAGGGAAGAGGTGAACTTCTAGAGCCAGAAGTGCTATTCCCAGGAATGGCCGGCCTCTCCCAAACCAGGGGCTTTGGCCGTCGGTGCGCCACATGCAACCTCCCGGGACAGGGGCGTGGGGTGGGACGAGCGGTCCCTGACCCAGACCCAGCCCAGCCCCGTTGCGAAATCATGGGCAGGACAGCTGGGAAAATGAGGTTGATAAACAGGCTTATCCACGTCTGACGTGGGCACCCCTTTCTCCACGGCCAGATGCAGATGTTAGCCCGGTCACATGTTTGAGCCCACTCCTGGCTTATGTCCCAGGGGCCCAGCAGCTGGTGAGGGGGATGCCAGCTGCTGCCTTCTGTGGGGCTGGGGATGGAAGAACAGCGGGGCTGCCGCCGAGGCCCAGCCTGACCTCTCGGGGCACCCGGTCCTGCGGCTGCCATGGGGGTGTGTGCGGAGATCATAGGCGCTGAGCTTGTAATTAGCTTGTTAACCTCCTGGCCATCCTTTTAGCGGGTGATTAGATCAGAGAAAGCCCCATGAAGTACATTTTCACCTCCTATCCCCCCCTCCCAAAGGCTCTGAAGCCTTTTTTTTTTTTTTTAAAGATTTTATTTATTTATTTGACAGACAGAGATCACAAGTAGGCAGAGAGTCAGGCAGAGAGAGAGAGAGGAGGAAGCAGACTCCCTGCTGAGCAGAGAGCCCGATGTGGGGCTCGATCCCAGGATCCTGGGATCATGACCTGAGCCGAAGGCAGAGGCTTTAACCCACTGAGCCACCCAGGCGCCCCTCTGAAGCCTTTTTATCCAATTAGCAGTCTTGCTGTGGAGGACCGAGCTTGCCGAGAGCAAGTATATCCGTTGGAACACGATTTCTTGGATGGATAATGAGCTGTTTTTAGGCCTCCTCCTTTTTAGCAGAATGTTCTCAGACCAGCAGTCCGCATGCCCAAAGCTCGCCTGAGGCCTGGTTGACCAGGGAGGTGTCTCCCCTATCACAGGGGGAAGCAGGAGGTTGAAAACCATCAGACCAGCATCCTACAGAGGTAGGGAGAAGGGTGTAAGATAAATGTACAAGCTGATATCCTGAACAGATACCTGAAAGTCAAAATTTCGTGGAAGGAAAGGAATAGAAATAATTCTGGAGGGGTGGGTCGGAGGGGGCCGGGGCACACAGAGTAGAAGGTGACCTTGAGACAGACTTCTCTTGGGTCCATGGCAATGGACTCCCATTCTGAGCTCCACTGGCTGTACGTCCAGCCAGGATCTTTTCCGCGCTGTGTGTTGGGGCCACAGCGGATCCTGCTGCTGGAGTATCAGGTCAGGAGAATTGGGAACGACCAAGTGTTGGAGCAGGAAATCGCTCCCCAGGATGACAGTGTTTTTTATAACACGATATGCTAAGATGCTGTGAGTACTCCAGCATGACTGCTAATTAACAGTCCGTGGCTTCTGATAAGGCTGCCTGGGTGTAAATCACCATCGAACAGTACCTTCCTTAAGTGGCTATCAAAATAATAACTCCCCGTTCTTGCGTGTCTCTTATGTTCCTTGAATTTTATGTCTCTTGGAACGCACAGCCTACTCTGGCAGTTCTAAATTATTGAAGTACGAAAATGCAGAGTAAATTCTCTCTCCCACTACTGATTTCTAGTCGTCCAACCCCTTCCTTGGGGAGAGCCTTTTAAATATGTGTACATATACATCTGTTTGATTTTATCTGCATATTTATTCCACAAATACTGAGTGCCTACAGTGTGCCAGGCCCTTTTCTAGACAATAGAGAAATTCTAGTGAACAAAATAGATGAAAATCCCATAAATTCCACAGTTCTGTTTCTAACCCTTGGAAACAGCCATTTTTATCAATGTGTGTCCCTCCAGAGATGGATGATGTCTGTACAAGCCAATATAGCTCTGGGATTTTTCCTTTCACAATGCAAGCATAGCGAAATCTCTACACTGTTCCGCGTCTTGAGTTCTCATCAAATACTGGGTTTTGGAGAGCCCTTCTGATGAGTACATAAAATTACGTCTCTAACAGCTGCACTGAATCTCATTGAGATGCATTATGATTTACTTAACCCACGATACCGAGCATCTAAGATGTTGCCAATCTTTTGTAACAAATGATGTTACAGTGAAAAAAAAAATCTTATATAACTTTTCACACCTGAGCAAACATACTTACTGGATCCACTTTCTCCTTTTCATCTTTAAAGGGATGTTGAAAGAACTCTGCTTTATAAGACAATCCTAAAACCCAGTCCTTGGTTTTACTAACCTCAGCAAGTAGTTGCTTGAAGAAAATAAACCCTATTATAAACAAACATTTTATTTAGAACAGCAGTGCAACACAGGCAAAACCGAAATGAATTCCTACTGCGTGAACTGTCCCGATACTTAAGTCCTTGTACGTGATTTCGCTGTGGCACGTTGGGCTCAATAATAATTCGGGAACACGATCCCACTTTCCTGATGCCTTGCTCCAAAATTCAGTTGTCTTCCTTCTTTTCAGAATGAAAGGGATCAGAAGGGAGGCAGTGACCTGGCAGGACTTCCCCACAAGCGCGGGCTTTGCCAAGCCCAGCCCGCAGTACATCCTTCCGCCACTTGAGGGCACAATTTGCTCACTTTCTAGGTGCTGACCCACCCGTTTTGGTTTTCCCCCATTACAAAGCAGAGGGAGTCGTGATTTATTAAAGGAAAACACACATTTGATTGATTGATTGATTGATTGATTGATTGCCTTTGACGCGCAGGACCAGGAAGAACTGAAAAGTATTGCAGTGTCCTGAGAGATTACTATTGTCTTTTTTAGGGGGGTGGGGGGCAAAGTCATGAATCCTAACTGGTCCCCTTCTGTCTTCTTTCATTAAGTAAGTCATGACCTTAGAAAGCCGGCACTTTTCAAAGCTCTGTGCTGTCCATCTGAAACTAATGTAATGTTCCGTGGCAACTGTACCGAAATCAAGAATTTGTTAAAAACGTGAGGCAGTGATGAATCCTCGCGGAGATCGCGTGTGCACGGTAGTGTCCCTTGTTCCTCAAGTCCCTGCCCCACGTTCATCTGAAGTTCAAGACTCATTCCCTGGGAGGGCACCTTGCGTGAATGTGACTGTCCTCCTGAGAGACCCTGCCCTGTCCCCTGGAGGGTGGTGTCCTTCTCCTCCCTGAAGATCCTTTATCCACAGGCGGGTTCACGCTGCCTCCCATTTGGACCTGGGCGGGACAAAGTTGATGAGTTAGGGGCAGCAGGGAGACGGTGATGCAAATAAAGCAGACCTGGGTATGTATTTAATTATGATGATGAACAGTCGGGCTGGCCGAGGAGGAGGAGCCCCCTAAAATGCAGAAAGCCTTCTTTCTTTGATTTCGGGACTTTAAAAAATATATATATTAAAATTGGTTCTTTGAAGTATCTTTCTCCTGATGAGACATCTTTGAAGTGTCTTTCTCCTGATGAGACATCCTTCAGGGAGTTATTTCTTCTTACTCCCCAGCCGAGCACGTGCAGGGGGAAACAGCTTCTCTCCTTTTGAGCTTTTTCATGCTCAGATCTGACTTTCTCCTGTGCTGTGTAGACGATCCGGGGCGAGTGGTCACCCACACTCTTCCTGTGCCGTGCCTGACCCCCGCTAACACAGAGGTGTTTTAAGAGCTCTCACTCGTGATGGACGTCCTGTGGTTTCAAGGCGTCGGACCCCATGCCCTTGACCCTTCTCAGCAGAAGTCACAATACCCTGGGGCCAGAAGTTAGAGGCTGTGTCAGAGTCTCCCCAGGGGACAAAGTGGGTAGGGGTTGGGGCAGGACAGGTGGGCCCCACAGCATAGAGTGAAATAGCCTTTACTGTTTTAAATGTTGCTGCATTAAATTGAACTATTTATTGATAGTTAAGTGGTAGGGAAAGACTGAGTTTTACAGGGGCATAAGGGAATTTTTAAAAAATGCTCATCAATCAGATTTTGTGTATCTTTTATAACTAAAAAATGAATTTCATTTATCTGCAAGCCTAAAAACCAGATAGGTTATAGAACTTAAAATGTGCCAGTTTCACCTCATGTGTTCTATGTTCTTTGTTTGACGACCTTCAAAAGGTATGTTGGGGGTTTGGCACGCCTGGTGGCTCAGTCAGTTAAGCCTCAGGCTTCCTGGGATCCAGTCCCTTAGCAGGATCCTTGCTCAGAGGGGAGCCTGCTTCTCCCCCTGCTTGTGCTCTCTCTCTCTGACAGATAAATAAAATCTTAAAAAGAAAAAAAAAGAAAGGTCAACTGGGATCCGTGCAACCATGTAGAAATAGAAATATTATAGGTTAATAAGGATAATAGAGGAATTCAACTTACTGGCTCCTTTGAGCAATTTTAAAGAGATTTCCATGCCTACGGCTAAAAATCCCACACTTAGCAGTAAGAACCTCTTGAAGCTCATTTCTCAACTTTCCCTAAAGTTTCAGGCTTTAAAACTGCACCTGTGGTTCCTTTGGCCCCTCCCCACTTTCTTCATTGGGGGAGATGTGGGTGGTGTTTTCTCTCTTATCAGAGCCCCTAGACCAGTGCCACAGCTTCTCTGAGGTCCCTTCTTGGGTTTATAGATAGAAGTGGGCCAGTTTCTCCATATTATTAATAAATTTGCACTGTGGCCATATCAGCCTATCAGCTTGTGTCCGCCAGGGTGACACGCAGAGATACACCCTCTACTTTTTTCCCCTTTGAGAAAATCGGGAAAAAAAAAAAAGAGGCAAATGCAGAAACCTCAGCTCCTCCCGAGCTCAGAGTTCGGTTCTGTCTTGCCTTCCTTGCATCACTGACCTTAACATATCCCAGTGGCAAAACTTTGTACCCCACCATCGTTGACCTGAGTCCCGCCAAAGTCCGCACTGTCCAGGACTCTCGGATGGTACTGGAATTCTCCCATAACATCAGTGAGATCTTCCCAGTGAGGAGAGGAAAAAGGAAGGAGGTGACTCATTTTCCCCAGATGGGCTTTCTCTCGCTGTCCTCACCAGCCAGCCTCCACCTGAAGGGGTAGCTGGATGGCTGCTTTCTCTTTTGTAAAGAACAAACCTCAGATTAGTGGTCTGTCCTTACTTGGTGAAAAAGCAAACTGAGAGCACTTAGCAGTGTAAACCACCGCCCCCCCCCAATAATATTTTGAAACCAGTGAAATTTTGCTGAGACCAGACATAAAGAACAGCTTTAAGGGGGACAAAGGGAGGACATATTTTTACCAAACAGAACCATTCAGCCTGAAGGGAAGCTGCTCTACTGCCCAGAAAGGTACCCAAGATCAGAGTCAAGAGACTGAGTCTCAGTTTCTTCATCTGTAAAATGGAGTAACTCCAAGATACTTGGGGAGATAAAGACTTCACGTGCGAACGTGCTTTGCGAAATGTAAAATGCTCTACGGTACACGTGCTAACGGTTGCTATTTGTGTTACATCGCATCAGTAACTGCTCTCAGTATTCACATGTAGCAGGGGAAGAAGCAGGTTGAATTTAAGATGACTTGCTGGTGTTTTGCTCTGGTGGGGGTCTGATGGGACCATGGCACCGGCTGCACTCTTTATGTCTCTAGCATCCTGCTGGGTGGATTTTCTCCTCTGCAAGGCCTGGGCAGAGCCAGGGTGACTGCCCCAATTTTCCTTATATGGTCAGTCTCCGACTGAGAGTAAACTCTAAGCAGGTGCCTGGGGAGGGCATTATTCTCATACGAAGGTTTTGTTGTTGTTGTTGTTTTTAAAGATTTTATTTATTTATTGGACAGAGAGATCACAAGTAGGCAGAGAGGCAGGCAGAGAGAGAGGAGGAAGCAGGCTCCCTGCTGAGCAGAGAACCCGATGCGGGGCTCGATCCCAGGACCCTGAGATCATGACCTGAGCCGAAGGCAGAGGCTTTAACCCACTGAGCCACCCAGGTGCCCAATGTCTGGTAGTCTTAAAAAATGCAGCCCAGTCCCAATCTGGCATTGGAAGAGTGTCTTTAATTTGAAATTTAGGTCTTTTACAAAGCCAAATATTACTGAAGTGCTTGTTCTGTTTTTATGTGGGGAAGCAATCCTTAAAATTTTGCTGCTTTAGGGGAGAAGAAAGGATGTGGCTGATACTTCTTAGCATTCTTCTTAGCTTTTGTCTGACTGGTCGCAGCCTCTCAAAGAGACATTCATTAGTTCGGTTAATGGAATCAGAGCTAGAACCAAAGAAAAATTACTTATGTTTTTCGTAATTCTCAAGTTTTTATACTTAGTTGGAGATAGGATGGATGCCAAAGAGGCTCTTTTGGTACTAAGAACATTATCGTCATTATATTATATTATAATGTTACAACGTATATTATAACGTAATGGGTTGTCATTATATTATACTCCTTAGGCCAGGAGAATAGCTCTGAGATCCAGTTACGAGGCAGAAATTTTATAGGTATTAGAAAGCATTTTCTAAAGGAATCCTATGTTTAAATGTCAGTAAATAGTTGACCGATGATGTTTTAAAAACCTACACACTTGTGTTACCTATTGCTGTGTAACGAGACTTTACAGCATAAAACAACACACAGTTGTTATCTTCCAGTCTGTGTGGTTTATCCAGGTGTGGTTTAGCTGGATGCCATGAACCCAGGGCTCTCAAAGGCCACAGTTCAATGGTAGCCAAGGCTGTGACCACCGCAAGGGCCAGCTAGGGGAGGATTCACTTCCAGGCTCACGCCTGTGGTTGTTGACAGGATTCAGTTCCTCTTGGATTACAAGGGCTTTCATTCATCACTAGCTGTTGGCAGGAGCCCTCCAGAGGTTTTTGCTATATTTGTCTCTCCATAGGGCAGCTCCCAACATGGCGAGTGGCTTCCTCAGAATGATGAGCAAGAGGGTGTATGCATAAGCAAGATAGAAGATAAAAGCCAGAGTCTTTTTTTTTCCCTAAGATTTTATTTATTTATTTGACAGAGATCACAAGTAGGCAGAGAGGCAGGCAGAGAGCAGAGATTGGGGTAGAGGGAGCAGACCTCCTGCCGAGCAGAGAGCCTGATGCGGGGCTCGATCCCAGGACCCTGAGATCATGACCTGATCCGAAGGCAGAAGAAGCCACAGTCTTTATGTAAACCTTCAGAGTGACATCCTGTCACTTCTGCTGTATTCTGTTGGTTAGAAACGAGCCACTGGGTCCAGCCCGCAAGCAAGGGGAGGGGGTTTCACAGAGCAGGAATCCCAGGAGGCAGGGTTACTGGGAGCCATGTCGGAAGCTGCTACCACAGTTCTAACCAAGCTACAGAAGTTGGGGTGGAAGACGTAGCTGAGAAAGGTGAGTTTGGCCAGGGTGTCTGAAATGTGGACTGCTAAACAGGCCTGTTCCAATCCCACCCATGTAGATAAAATATATACTTATTAAATGCTTTCTAGTCACCATGGAAGAAAGAAAGAAAGACAGGCAGACACTAGTGATAATAGAGTTCTAACACAGTGACTGGGAGCTTGATCTGTTCAACAAATTTCTGAGCCCTCCCTATGTGGGAATCGCAAAGAACATCTAACCAACAGACCTTAAAAACCACATCATAGGTTTCATGTGTGTAGCTGGGAGTTAGGAGAGATGTGGTTAGCCATTGAATGTTTTGACTGTTTTGTCAGTGTCAAGTTTAAGAATGTTTTAGGGGAAAAAATGTGGAATAAAAAAATTTGGATTTGAGACCTGCCCCCACTTCCATGTTTTGTGACTTTCCTTGACGAGTTACATATCCAGATCTTCCCAAGAGCAGTGCCTCATGATTAAAAATTACCCCATCTTCCTGTCTGTCTCCTTTCTCCACTCACACCAACAGTCCAAATCCAACCTCTTTGTAAGGAGGAAAGGAACCAAGAAAACTAATTCATACTAAGGTGGTAGTGGATGATATTTACACCTCTGAATATTTGAAAACTCCTAAGTGGTGTTTCAAAAAAAACATTTGGTAACAGGGATGTCTTAATTGGTAAAATTTCAATGAGCACAATGAAACATGTTCTAAAAAAGTTTCAAGTGGGATTGGAGAGAGATTGACTCTTTTCTAAAGCAGTCGGTTTTCCCCCAGCAGGTCTCAAATGCTTATGTATTTATGATTCTTTTCAATGTGAATCTGATTCAGACAAGATGTAAGATTGTGAACATCCCAACTTTCCCTTTGGGCCATTCTTGTCTGTGTTTGGGGAAAATGAGATTGTACTCGATCCTATGCATGCACACTGGGCCCGCACGGGCGAAATCCCTCGGCCAGAAACAGTGAGTCTCATCCTGCTTATGGGCTACCTTCTCGAAAGTCGTTAGATGACATCAAGTCTTGGATTTTTCTCTAGCTAACATGAGGCATGTACCTTATTACATATAAAACATAGAGCCCATTCATCAGTGTCTTGATAATCTTACTTGGCTTAGGTTCTTCAGATTCCTGAGCATGTGGGTAGATCTTCCCTCCCAAGAAATAACATTCTTATTTTTGTGGACCCGTTTTCTCTCAAAGTGTGCCCATTTAACAAAACACATCAGGTAACGTTGATGCAATAAGAAACATAATAATCCTTGGGAGATTCACCTTCCTAAAAAAAAAAAAAAAAAAAAAAAAGTTTAGGTAAAGCCCTTTAACCTCCCTGGAGTCAGGTTCCAGGTTTGCAAAAAGGGATGCTGAGCTAAATTTTCTGGAAGTTTTCTTCCAGCTGTGTGTCCTGCAGAAAGTGCATTCAGTATGGGGCAGGGAATTGAGTGCCCATGGTGATGAGGTTTGAGGACAGGGGTTGAACATGACTGTGGAACAGGGGTGGACCGGTGTTGGGGGGACAGGTGGGTCAGGTTGGCGGTGCCCCTGTACTGGGACATGGAGATGGGTGTGGGGACAGCTTTTCTGCGTGTCCATTGTGATTTACACGGAGCCTTTGATCCAGCTCCTTGAAAATGTTTTTATAAACTCTGGCTCATTATTTCTTCAAGCCCAGAATAACAGAAGGTGGGTTGGTGTTTTTTTTTTTTTTTTCTATGGATTCAAAGATGAAGAAATTGAACTCTACAGAATGGAAAGAGATTTTTCCAAAAATACACCACATCACAGAGGGGCAAGATAGATAAAAAGTGTGCATCACAGCTTAAGAACTGAGAAAGAGGAAATAACCTCGATGCTTATTCTTGGACACTGCTGTACATGACGGCTTCCTCATCCCATGGAGTTATCATGTAGCCGTTAACATCATGTTCATTGGGAAAACGGTCGTCACTGAACAACACTAAATGATACAAAACCAAGATAAAGCTTCATCTACACAGTGGGATAAAACTGTTCAACATACAGAGGAAATAAAGACAGAAGGAAATAAGCTTGTCTGGACAATGATTTTCCTCAAGGCATTAGGATATTGGGTAGTTGAGATTTTATTCTTTATACTTTCCTGTACTTCTCAGCTATTCAAGACTGAAAAATGGATTCATATTATTGTCATCATCCTTGTGCTTTCATGGTCATGATTATAAAAGAGTTCATGTAGGGGAGAGAGTGGAGTGGACCGACTCTAGAGGGTGATAGGAAAGATCTCTTTGATGATGGGACATCTGAGCCAAAGCCCAAGAGATGAGAAGGGACCAGTCATTTAGAGAACCGGGAGAAACTCTTCCAGGTGAGGGAAACAGCAGGTACCAAAGCCCTGTCATAAGGATCAGTTTAGAATGATCTAGGCCTTGGGGGAAAAAAATAACAAAGCAAAACCAACAAACAAACAAAAAACTAGTACAGGAAAGTAATGAGCAATAGGGTCAGAGAAATTGCCAGGAGCCACACCATATAGGGTTCATAATGAGAAGTGTGGGAAACCCTTGTAGGGGTCTGTCATAATCTGTTTCACACTTTTGGAAAAGTCCTCCTGACGCATATATAAGGAGTAAATTGTAAGGGGCAAGTGTAGAAGTCCAGAGATGATTGGAAAGCATTGCTCTGGTCCACGGGAGATGGACGGTGATTGGGAGTGGAGCGTGTAGGCTGTGGTGTGGGTCTGGCTTTGCTGTGTGCAGGAAATCATCGTCATCATAACTGTCCTTAGTAAGTTCTTGCTCATTGATGCACACCACAGCCCTGCGAGGTCCGGGTGACTATTAACCCCACCGGGGCTTTGGAAAGCCTGAAGATCTTGCCCAAGGCCAGTTCTCTGGCCCCAGAGCCAACACCCTTACCCACTCTCAACACAACCACTGGGACACATTGGTTCGGCAGAGGGGCATGGTGACCTCAAAGATAAGCAAGCGAGAGCAGAGAGGGGTCTGTACCCCCAGCCACGTGCCCGCACCCGACCTTGGACTGCCTTCTGCCCGCCTTACGACATCCGTGTCCATTCCCAACAGCCTCACAGTTGGGCTCCCTCAGTTTGACAGAACAAGATCTGGACGGTTCCACGGACACAGCCACGGCTAGGTTCAGAGAGGACACACTGTCCCTTTTTCCTTCCAGGGCCTTCATTTTCTCATTTTCAAAGATTGGGGCGTGGCGGGGGTGCCCCCCGACTCTGGCTCCCCAGACTTCTGTGCTCATCCTTTTACTCTCTCCCGGCCTGCCATCTCCTCTTTGGAGGGTGGTCAAGACTTTACTGACTTCTGAAGCTTATTGAGTATTGTGCCCGTTCTCGAAATTTAATTAATTTCCTGGTGATGACTCTCTTGCCTTGCATCTGTGTTATTTTCCACTTACGGTGTAGGTTGCAGTCAATGGACTTGACCATTCACGCCGACTCTTGGTCCTGAGATCACAAGAGATCACCAAGAGGACAGGATGATAGCTAGAAAGAGCTGGAAACAGAAGCCAGGAGGCAGGGAAAGTGTGTACCCCAGTTGGTACAATGCCAGGCATCAGTGTCCGAAGCAGAGTGGCCTAGAGAGCTCCCAAGATGGAGCAGTTGGGATCTGTCCCCAGCACTCTGTCACCCCCATCCTGCCCCCAGCGAGTCTGGGGGGAAACAAAGACATAGGAATGTTACTTATTTGCATCCTTGGCCTTTGAACTTGCACAAGCAAATGAGCAGCTGCTGGGTGTTCTTGGTAATTCCAAGTAGCATTTTCTCTCCTTGAATACCTGTGAGTCTTCACTCATTATCCTGCAAAACCATTACAGCAAGAATCCGCCAGCGTTTTTCCTCCCCTAATGTGGGATGTTCCTGTGTCTCCGGAGAAGTTTATTTCAATGTATTCCCAAGTGATTTCTCAGCACATTACACAGGGGAAATATACCATGAAAGAAAAGATTAACGAAATGAGTTCTGAGGTCAAAACATTTAGGGAAAGGAGGTGCCTCTTTCCCCCTTGAAGCGGTTCAGGACGCACATTACCTTCGTGTCCCCTGAGTCTCCCCCACCTCCCCTGCTTCCCCACGGATGTGTTCACGTGTTGCCCAGCGCTGGGGCTCTGCGGAAGAGCACAGGCAGTGCCGGGTTTGCTGGGTTTTCCGTGAGCACCGGGCTAATGGGATTCGCCTTGCCTGATACCTGGCGTCGGACTAGAGGTTGTGTGACACTCAGGGAAATAAGCATCTTTGCTTTTAACAATGATAAGTCCCATGAACTGTATGACTCTGAAATTTTATTGTGAAAGTGGGATTCTAAGCATCGATGCATCCATTCCTGGCCGTTCAGGAAGCTCTCCCTTGAACATGACCTCTGCCACATGGCTCTCTATTTCCATGTCTGGTGCCCAATCATTGACTGGGGGCTGTGAGCCCGGTCCATCGGGAGTGGGTTCACTCAGCCCCTGCCCTGGGTCTTGTCTGAGGGGGTGGTTATGAGTCTTGTCCCTGCTGATACTGTCATACCGAGGAAGAGCCATGGGGTAAATCCAGACGTTTTTGCGGAAGCAGGTCCGCAATGGCCATTGTCACCGGTGCGTGATGGCAGGATCAATCTGCCTGTTACAACTAAGGGGTTAGAGTGGCAAAAATGGAGTCAAGGCCAGCTTCGTCCTTCCCTTTTGATTTTCCTATCAGAGATTGCATAAACTAAACAGATACAGATTTTTCATCGCCTGCCTTCGCCCTTTTCCGGTGGGGCATCCTTTACATTTGAATATGGACCCAGTGAGTGGCAGCGACTACGTCCTCAAGATGGGAAATCGGCTGGGGATGGAGGCACAAATCTTTCCTGTGCAAATTCACATGCGTAAATAAGTGGTTCTCAAACCGGGGGGATTTGGAAGCCTTTGGAACAAGAAGATTTCTGTCTGGGGTGAACATGCTGTCTAGGATTTGGAACAGTGGACCAAGTGGGAAGAAAACAAGACATTTGCCCGAAGTAGGGGACATTAACTAATTGAGTCAGTCCAGTCCTTGTGTCCTGTTGATAAGACCCAGAAAGTTAGGCAGACTTGTCACTGAGATGTCATGAGTGACCCAGTATGGCAAGGTCATTCTTGTCATTTCAGTGGGTCTGATGAGAGGGAACACAGCTCTAGAGCCAGACTTCCTGACTTTAATTCCCGACTGACATTTCCTACCTCTGTGATTTGGGGCAAGTTATGTAACATATCTGCATCTCATTTTTTTATTTATGACATGGGGATGATATCATGAACATAGTACCTAGCTATAGGATAGTTATGAGAATTTAAATTTAAGTTAATAAATAAGAGTATGTCTATGTGACTCAGATGATTAAGGGTCTGCCTTCGGCTAAGGTCATGATTCCTGGGTCCTGGATTGAATGAACCTTGCTTTGGGCTCCCTGCTCACCGGGGAGTCGGCTTCTCCCTCTCCGTCTGCCTTTTCCCACCATTCATGCTTTTTCTCTCAAATCAATAAAAATCTTTAAGAAAAAGAAAAAGAAGTACTTGGGAATAGTGCCTGACACAGGATAAGTAAGTGCTGTAATATCATTGTTTCTTTGAGTCAGGAATATGACTCATCAAAAAAATACACATTTGTTCTTCTATTCAATGAATATTTATTTAGTACCTACTATGTTGCAAGCACTAGTCTGGCTGCTAGTGATTCATCAGTGGATCAAACATCAGATAAAAATCTCTGTCTTCCCAGAGCTTTCCTTTTAGTGGAATATACTAGTAAAAATGCAAAGGGAAAGAAAAAAAAAATAAAAATTTTAGTTAGCCTAGTACCTGTTCCATAGCTGTTAGATAAATGGATATATTTTTCGTCTTGTTATTGTGTTATTGTCCTATAACTTTATTGGGCTGGGGGTTTGAACTCTCATCTTAGATAGGAGAAGAAAGCTAAACCTATCCAGAATGCCGTGGTAAGAAGAAACTGAAACTACTCCATACAGACTAGAAAGGGAAAAAGAGAAAGAAAAGAAATGAAGTTAGGCCCATCATCTGTGGTCACAAACTGTGTGTAAAAGGAGCTGAGGGGCACCTGACTGGCTCAGTCGGGGAGCTTCTGGCCCTTGAGCTCAGGATTGTGAGTTCAAGGCCCACGTTGGGTGTAGGCCCACTTAAAAATAAAGTCTTTCAAATAAATAAATGATATGATTAATGAATAAAAAAATAAAATAAGCCGAGCCTTTTGTTGCTTTCTTATCCCGGTATCAGACGTTCCACCTCTCGGCAGATTTCCACGTAGGAAGGCAGTAAGACATTCTGAGCAGCAGACCTGTCTCGCTGTGTATCAATGCAGAGAACAAGGTTGGTGCTTATCAGTTGGCTGCAGCTGAAGAGAAGAATCCATAAGGCCTCATCCCTCCAAAAATAACTCACCTCTGAAAGGAGACACTTCTTTGTGATAGTGACCTCCTGAGCACAGGGTTTTGCGTTGAGGGAAGAACTTGGCACAAATAAACTCCAGACTTTATTCACTAGTTCTTTTTTTTTTTTTTTTAAGATTTTATTTATTTAATTGACAGAGAGAGATCACAAGTAGGCAGAGAGGCAGGCAGAGAGAGAGGGGGAAGCAGGTTCCCTGCTGAGCAGAGAGCCTGATGCAGGACTCGATCCCAGGACCCTCAGATCATGACCTGAGCCGAAGGCAGAGGCTTAACCCACTGAGTCACCCAGGCGCCCCTCTTTTTTTTTTTTTTTTAACAACATATAATGTATTATTTACCCCAGGGGTACAGGTCTGTGAATCATCAGGCTTACACAATACACAGCACTCACCGTAGCACATACCCTCCCCAGTGTCCATCACTCAACCACCCCAGCCCTCCCACCGACCTCCCCTCCAGCAACCCTCAGTTTGTTTTCTGAAATTAAGAGTCTCTTATGGTTTGTCTCCCTCCCCAGTCCCATCCTGTTCCATTTTTCCCTCCCTCCCTCCCACGGCTCCCCGCCCTGCCTCTCAAACTCCTCATATCAGGGAGATCATATGATAATTGCCTTTCTCTGACTGACTTATTCCACTCAGCGTAATACCCTCTAGTTCCATCCACGTCGTTGCAAATAGCAAGATTTCATTTTTTTGATGGCTGCGTAGTATTCCATTGTGTGTATATATACCACATCTTTATCCATTCATCTGTTGATGGACGTCTATGCTCTTTTCGTAGTTTGGCTATTGTGGACATTTTTGCTATAAACATTCGGGTGCACGTGCCCCTTCGGATCACTACATTTGTGTCTTTAGGGTAAATACCCAGTAGTGCGATTGCTGGATCCTAGGGCAGTTCTATTTTCAACATTTTGAGGAACCTCCATGCTGTTTTCCAGAGTGGTTGCACCAGCTTGCATTCCCACCAACAGTGCAGGAGGGTTCCCTTTCTCCGCATCCTCGCCAGCATCTGTCATTTCCTGACTTGTTGATTTTAGCCATTCTGCCTGGGGTGAGGTGGGATCTCACTGTGGTTTTGATCTATTTCCCCGATGCCGAGTATTCACTGGTTCTTTATCTTCTCTTTTCCAGGAATCTTCTCTACGTCTACCCACAGAGGCTAAACTTCGCTAACAAACTGGCTTCGGCGCGGAATATCACTATAAAGATCCAGTTTATGTGTGGAGAGGATGCTAGCAACGCGATGCCGGTAAAGACAGAGAAACATGTGCCTTCCAGCAGGGCGGGCTGAACCCCCTCCTCCTCGCCCCCGGTCGGGCCACGGGGACAAAATGCAGGGCTTGTCCGCGTGCAGAGTCCGTCGGGTCAGGCCTACATGTCAGCACCTGCCTAGGCCTTTGGGGCTACTCGAGTATGGGTCCCAGGGTGCTGAAGGGGAAACAGGGTCATTCTAAGCTGAAAGTCTCTTCCCCGACTTACTCGGTAGTGATCTGTGACATTTGGAAGAGCAGATCATTTTAGAGCATTGAAAAACATGATGAAATCTTTCCACATCACCCTTCTGGCGGAAGAGCTGGCGAGCGGGCCCGCTGTGTCGGCCACGTTTGCACTCACCCAAGCCCCAGGCTGCCTCTGGAGGCAAATGTGAAATATTGCCTAGTAACATAACACCCACGCCGTCTCAGCACCCTTCAGGAGCGGGTCTTCAGCCTGAGACAAAATATAAATCAAATAATAAGATATACTACCGCACTCTCAAAGGCACCCAAAAGGCCAGAATTTGTGTTATTTTATGTTTCTGCCACTAAATGAGATGGGCGGTTATTCCATCCCTAAGCCCTAGAGTTCCGGTCCCGTACCTTTCTACTGAAGGAAATTTTTTCCAGTGTTTCTGTTCTTCAGATACCTACTCTATTTTTTTTTTCCCTTTAAAAAAACATCCTTCTCTTGACACATGCACCTTCCCAAGGCAAGGTCTCTCTCTCTTTTTTTTTTTTTTTCCAAAGATTCCATCTATTTATTTGACAGAGAGAGAGAGAGATCACAAGCAGGCAGAGAGGCAGGCAGAGAGAGAGGAGGAAGCAGGCTCCCCACTGAGCAGAGAGCCTGATGCGGGACTCGATCCCAGGACCCTGAGATCATGACCCGAACGGAAGGCAGAGGCTTTAACCCACTGAGCCACCCAGGTCTCTTTTTGTGGCAGGGATGGGAAAGCAGTCCTCAAGAAGGACTCCTGTGGTTCCCTGCTCTGGCCCTTAACAAGGCTCCCAGGGCTGCCTGGTCCAGCTGTGCAGAAGCTTCTGGGAGGGGACACGTGAGGGCCAATCCCAGCCTGTTCTCCTCTCCCCAAGCCCTGGGACCTTGTCATGACTGCTGCAGTAATAGGAGAAGGCTCTTCTTTCCTTTGCTCAAAGAGGAGTCAACTCATGTACCTTCAGGGCTGAGTCAGGCCACAGGAGGTGTCCTTTTTTTTTTTTTTTTTTTTTAAGATTTCATTGATTTATTTGACAGAGCACAAGCAGACAGAGCAACAGACAGAGGCAGAGAGAGAGGGAGAAGCAGGGTTTCCGCTGAGCAGAGAGCCAGACACGGGGCTCGATCCCAGGACCCTGGGATGTGACCTGAGCCGAAAGCAGACATTTAACTGAATGTACCACCCAGGCGCCCTAGTATATTTTTCTAAATAACAGGAGCACGTCGACAAGCCAGGGAATGTCCTGATCACACAAGAGACCAGGTCCATGTCTTTGGAGGAGAAAGAACCTGGATCAGAGTCACTGGGGACAAAACCGTGTGGCTTTGCCTGGAGAATGGACCTCTAGACCTTGAGGCCCAGTGGAGAGGGCACTGGTTTTCTAGGCTCACACCCATCTGGCTCTCGGTCACTAATACAGCTCCTTGGGGCCTCAGTTTACCCTTCACAGCTGGTTCTTCTGCGTCGGTGTGCAGTTGGGTCAGTTGTAAACCTAGCGCACTTAATTTACAAAATGTAGCTTTGCCAGACCCAAACATCCATGGGGCTGATGACAGTTGCTTTGGTACGCCCAAAACCCCCTGCTAATTTGGTCCTTTCTCTGTTGGCACACAGGTCATCTTTGGAAAATCCACTGGCCCTGAATTTCTGCAGGAAGTATACACCGCTGTCACATACCATAATAAGTGAGTACCTTTCCGCATCTCAGATATATGCCATGGTTGTGTCATTATCTCCTGGTTTTTCTGAACCCCCTTTTGGTGATTCCTCCCAAAAGGTTTTATAACTCAGGGACTACGGGACAAAGGAAATAATATGTCGGTTCTATGATTCTGTGCTGCAGCTGCATACTTTTTGTCACTAAGACTGAGAGTAGAACATGTCTTTAAGAAGTGAATATTGTTCTGACTTTTCAGGAGCCTTCTGATGTAGCATGAGACAGAGAAGTTTTATGGTATTAAACAAAGTAATACATTTCCTAACGAGCTTGGAGATACTGCAGGGGGTCAGAAGCAAAATCCAACCCTCCTTTTCCTGTCTCCTTGTCTTCTAAATATTACTCCACATCTGTGCTACTATCTACTTTAAGAACATGGAAGTTGGCCAAAAGAGAAATGGGACCCTCATTATTCTGTGGGTACACTGAGTCACAGATTAATGTCTCAAACCATCTTTGACATTTCACAGGTTGGGGAGGGAGCGTCAGATGCACTCAGGTTTGATCCTGGCTTGATAACCTTGGCCTATTGAAATATTTCTCTGAACCCTCTTCCCTCCCTTGGGACAGGTTGAGATGAGTAATGTACTTGAAGCCCTTAGTCAAGTATCTGGGTCTTTGTAATTCAGTGAATCAGGTTCCCTTTCCTTCCTGTCGGCATTCATTTGCTAATCTAGATTCCTCTGATGAAGGCCAGAGATGGGCCCGTCCCTGTTCTTGGGGGTAGAGATAGAAAAGGAGGCCACAGCAAGACTGAGTCTTCTTTTGGAAATAAGTTGAGCTTTCCCATTATGTGTGGAGTTTGTTTGTTTGTTTTCCTAACAATGCCTTAAGTTTGTGAGGAGTCCTTTGTAAACAAAGCACATCTGGGGGTATAAAGTTGGTCTCAAGGATCTTCAGCGTGGGAGCAGAATGATGTAAAATGAGAAGCACACCAAGCAGGCAAATTCTGAGGTGCAAAGGGCCTGTGGCATTAGAAGGGATTGTTGGAGAAAGCATCATTCTTGCTTAAGCTTTCTCATGTACAATGTACTTTCGAAACAGGTCTCCTGACTTCTATGAAGAAGTGAAAATCAAGCTCCCGGCTAAGCTCACTGTAAATCACCACCTCCTGTTCACCTTTTATCATATCAGCTGTCAACAGAAGCAGGGGGCCTCCGTGGAAAGTCTCCTGGGGTACTCGGTAAGTCATTGCCACCTTGCCGATTCACACTGCGGTGGTTGGACTCCAAGGTCCCTGCAGACATAAATAACTCAGTTCAGCTCACTTGCTTTTTTCCAAATGTCAGAAGTAGCAAAATGTGCCAAACCAGATTCTAGCAAAGAGCAGAAATGACTTGACTCGGCACGTGACACATTTCTGGAATGGCAAGCTAGCGGGTGGTAGATATTGGAAGAATACGCATTTATAAAAAAGCACCGCAACATCCATTATTTCTAGATCCCATATATATGCTCCACTTCCCCCAGGGGAAGAAAGTTATTTCTTTAAGAAATATAACGGGTAAAATAAACGTTGATGTTGTCTAGACACTCACTACTTTGGCTCTGAAAGCAGTAAATCACTGATACCCCTATCTCAGGAGCTCTCAGAGAATTTAAAATGCAAAGAATTTGACAGAAATTACTGCTTGCAAGAGGCCTGGTCAATATCTAATCATCATTCAGTTGCATTTGATTATTGTGAGCTAGATAAATGGCCAAAATGATATGCTGTAATAATTCCACTTTATTCTTTATATCATCTGTTTCAGTGGCTGCCAATTCTCCTAAATGAACGTCTTCAGACTGGATCCTACTGTCTCCCTGTTGCCTTGGAAAAGCTGCCCCCCAATTACTCTATGCATTCAGCAGAGGTAAGCGGCAAGCTAGCCACTCCCGTGCCTTCCTATCTTCCGGTTCTCCAAGGAAGTTAGAAAAGCAAGCTTTGGGGGCACCTGGGTGGCCAGCTCAGTTGGTTGAGCGCCCAGTTCTTGATTTTGGCTCAGGTCATGATCTCAGGGTCGTGAGATCGAGCCCCGAGTTGGGCTCCCTGCTCAGGCTGGAGTCTGCTTGAGATTCTCTCTCTCCCTCTGCCCCTCTTCCTACTCGGTCCCTCTCTCTCTCTTTCTCTCTCAAATAAATTAAAAAAAAAAAAAAAGTCTTAAACCAAAACAACAACAACAAAAAAGGAAAACAAGCTTTCATGTGAAATTTCTTGACTTTCAAATGTTGGCTGCTAGTTGAAAATGTTTCCAGCCCTGGGCCACACAGAACTGTCTGGAGGCTGGATCTAGCATTGGGCCCTCGTCTGTGACTCTGTCTTGGAGAGTTCCAGAAGTTCACACACCAGGCACTCTTCCGACTCCTGAGAGGACAGCGTGCTTCCTTTCACTAGCGTGCAAGAGGTGCCCACACTCCCGTGGCCGGGTCAGGCTACACCGTTCTCTTGCAGGGTGTATGATGGTGTCTCTAGAGGATGACTATTCTGATGGGGATTTAAGGCCAGAAATGGTCCCCAAGGACTGCAGAACCACCAACATATAAATGGTATGAAAGAGTCATTTTAAGTACTGATTACAGAAGCCTTTGGGACTGCTCTCTGGAAACCTTTTGTTAAAAGACAAAGTGACTTCAGGATCTCCAAGGCATTAAAATTTCATGTCTCGTAAGATATTCTACACTTTGTCTCGACGTTCCTGATTAATGGGGAAATCACTGCAATATGACGGTTTTTTTTTTAAAGATTTTATTTATTTATTTGACAGAGATCACAAGTAGGCAGAGAGGCAGGCAGAGAGAGAGGAAGGGAAGCAGGCTCCTTGCTGAGGAGAGAGCCCGATGCAGGACTTGATCCCAGGACCCTGGGATCATGACCTGAGCTGAAGGCAAGGGCTTTAACCCACTGAGCCACGCAGGTGCCCCAATATGACTTAAAAAAAAAAAAAAAAGATTTTATTTATTTATTTAACAGAGAGAGAGAGAGAGAGAGAGAGATCACAAGTAGGCAGAGAGGCAGGCAGAGAGAGAGGGGAAGCAGGCTCCCTGCCGAGCAGAGAGCCCGATGTGGGGCTCGATCCCAGGACCCTGAGATCATGACCTGAGCTGAAGGCAGAGGCTTAGCCCACGGAACCACCCAGGCATCCCCAATGCAATAGGATTTTATTCCCGTCCCTAGAATCCAGGGTCCTCAATGCTGGATGGGAGCTTAGGATCCATCACTCATTTCAGACCCCTCCCATCTGTATAAGCAAATGAGAGTTCATTCGACTCGTCAAAGTAACAACAACTCGTTCGGTGAAAAACTGAACCCGAGTGTTGGACCCCTGACTCCTCGGCTAGTTCTCTGGCTTCCAGGGAGGGAGACACCTGCGTAACCCTGACATTCACACTCACACTGCCTCGCTCTGCTAGTCTATAACCAGAAAAGGGGATTGGATCGCTAATTGTTTTTTTTTTCTTTTCCCTTCAACACAGAAAGTCCCTTCACAGACTCCCCCCATTAAATGGGCTGAAGGACACAAGGGAGTATTTAATATTGAAGTGCAGGCTGTTTCTTCTGTCCACACCCAGGTAAGGAACATATCAGCGTCCTCTTCAGATCAGAGGCAGAGGGCTCGTAAGAAGAAGGGGGTGCAGCAGAGAACCATCTGTGGACAGGCCAGTAGAGGACCAGTGACAGAGTTCGTGCATGGATAAAACAAGAAACCACCTTCACTGCATCCTGGAGGCTTACAGGCCTGTTCAGGTTTTACTGGTCATTTAAAGGGAGAGACCTCCTAAAAATGTCAAGTGCCTGGATGAAGGAATGCAGTATCTGCCCTTTGGGCTGAGAAACCATGCGAGGGGCACCATGAGCAACCTTTTCCTGCTGCTGTCTCACTCCCCGCTGTCAATCGGCCATTTTTCCCCGCTTTGTGATTTTGTTTTTTTTTTTTTTTTTTTTCCCAGTTCTCCGTTCCTTCCTTTTCTTGGCCCTGTCTGCACTTTCCATCTGTTCAGTCCCCATTTTGGTTGTGTGTTTAACCAAGTGTGCTCGCCTCTGCCCACAACCAGATCAGATCCGAGGCCAAATTCTATTTTCTTCAGTTACTAGTCATCCAGAGGCTCTGTTCTGTGCCCGCTGCTCTTCCGAGGCATCCGTAGCCTCGGTCTGAAACCTCCGGGTCCCAGAGCTTTGGCTCATGAGCCCCCCCCCCCCGTGGAGCGTGGACGGGGTCCGCCCCAGGATGCCTGCTGTCTGTCTTCCCAGGACAACCACCTGGAGAAGTTCTTCACCCTCTGCCACTCCCTGGAGAACCAGGTGACCTTCCCCATCCGCGTGCTGGACCAGAAGATCAGCGAGATGGCGCTGGAGCACGAGCTGAAGCTCAGCCTCATCTGCCTGAACTCCTCCCGCCTGGAGCCGCTGGTGCTCTTCCTGCACCTGGTGCTGGACAAGCTCTTCCAGCTGTCCGTGCAGCCCATGGTCATCGCCGGCCAGACAGGTGGGGCCCGCGGGGCTGGGGCGGGGCTGGACGGGCAGGCGGCGCCTTGCGTGACCCGTGACTTTCCAGAAATCCTTAGAATGGGGACAGTGGGATCTTCCTTTCTATCGATGATGTGAGTCCAAGGGAAGCCAAGACCAGGGGTAATTTTTTTTTGAGACTTCCTGGACATTGAATAAAAAACAGATTAATTTAGGATGCTTAAAATGATAGTTTTCAAAAATAGGTGTATTGAATGATTAGAGGTGATCGTTCCAAGTCCATTCCTGGTAATGGATGGATTTATTTGGACACTGGGATATTTTTATTTTCTTGACCGACAAGGAAATACGATGTTTTTAAGGGAGTAAGACAGCTCGTATTAAATGGCGGCAAAGGAACTCTCTAAATGGAAACTCAGTGGGATCACTTCTTTAATTGAGCTATAAAACACATACCCTAAAATCCACCAACGTGTACAATTCATTAGCTTTTAGCCCATCTCATGGCTGGGCAACTATCACTGGTCTCCAGTTCCAGGAGATTTTCATTAGCCCGAACTGAAACCCGTGCCCCTTGGCAGCTGCCCCCCGTTCTCCCTTCCCCCAGCCCCTGACAACCACTCATCCACTTTCCGAAAGTATATTTTAAATGCTGACTTGGCACAAATTAACACTATTTGAATACAACGTGTAAGACTTCTCTTGGAGACAATGGCACGTAAGACCTGGGTCCAGTGGTCCTCCCGACTCCTGCAGGAGAAGGCCAGGCGGTGGGGCGCCTTTGTTGGACACTGTTTTCAGCTGGGCTGATGTCCTTTTGAGCCCCCCAGACTTGCAGATGTCTTTCGGACATTTCAGAGCCCTGATCCCAGGGCTCTGCTAAGTCTTGTGGGCTTGGCAGTAACAGTTGAGAGCCTGTGGGACCTCAGAGAACTTGAAACTGAGCAAAGAGCATCAGCGCAGGACCGTCCTCTAAAGGACACAGCTAAATATTGGGGGGGAGGTGAAAACCTCAATCTGGGAGGACGAAGGAGGCCCCCAGGAGGAAGACAGAGGTATTTGAGATAGCTTTGAAGGATGGGTGGGGGACAAGGGGCCCACATAGGGATAGTCAGATGTGCAGGGCAAGCGCAGAAACCCGGAGTGTCTGGTTCAGAACAGAAGGGGTTCTGAAAATGGTATCAAAAGACACCTTCCTGGGAGTGTCAGAAGAGAAGTGACTCACACAATGGGGCACTCAGAGCCTGGCACACGCTGGGCAGCCTTCAGAGCCAGGGGAGAAGAGGACCTCCGAATCCCTAGCTCACGCCGTGTCCTGAGATGCGTCTCTCATGGTGCCACAGTTAAGGTATTCTGTGTTGCAGACCAGCGTTTCCTCTCTGCATCCGTTGCCTCTCCAGCTAGAGCCCTGCTGAGTAGCTAGCTCCACCATTCCCAGATTCCTTCCCATGCCCCCACATATTTGCACTCGCACACAGACCTGTGCAGTAGACAAACCATTTATTCCTAGGTTTTAAGCTGCTTCTTTGTAGCAAGTTGCCACCCGTCCTGGGGCGACAGCCACCAACTAGGTGGAGGCACTTAACATAGAAGCATTTATTCAGAATATGTCAGGTGCTCTGGTCATCACAGGGGTGAAGACAAGAAGAAGGGAGAAATACGCTTCTCCCCAGAGGCTGGAAGCCTGCTCAGGGAGACAGAGGTGACCACCGGGAGCAGCCAAAGAACTTTGAGTCTTGGCATCTCTGAAGCCTTGTGCCGAGTCATGTCCGAGGCTTCATGGAGGAGGTGGATGGGGCCCAGCGGTGAAGAATTTGTGGGATTTTGCTGGCGGGAGCACAGAGGGCTTTCCAGCTGAGAACAACAACATGCGAAAAATTGCAGAGCTGAGACAGAGCAGACACGTGATGGGGACAGGACAATTGCCTCATTTTAAAGGAAGTTGAATTGGAGCAGGAAAGAAGGGTAACAAGTTTGGGTAACGAGGTGAAGCCAAACTGTGGAGGGCTGGGAGCTCCTGAACAAGACCATACATGGTAAATCAGTCATTTTGTGCAGACCCACGTGGAGGAGAGCACGGCACAGCTACTTTTCCAGATTAATCTATATGCCAAGAAACTGCATGGCGCAAGGACACATCTCAGACAGGAGGGCATGTGAGAATCACCAGGGCATCTTGCGATCACGGCTCGGTGATGGTGGGGAGGCTGCCTCGATGGTCTCCTGTCTTTGCGGTGAAGACCCACAGTGCTGGCCAGAGGAGGCTGAGGAAGGGGGAGAGGTGACGTGGTTTGCAGTCAGCAGAGCTGGGATGGAGGAGTTGTCCCCACAACCACTCACCCTGTCCTGGCCGCCGTCTTGCCCAGCCTGGTTCAGCAGGTCCGCTCTGAGGACTCCTTGACGCTGCCCCAGAGAACATTCTAGCTCGGGTTCCCTCGGGACCAGTTGTGAGGCTGCCTGTCTTTCTCTTGGTTCCTCAGCCAACTTCTCCCAGTTTGCGTTTGAGTCCGTGGTGGCCATAGCCAACAGTCTGCACAACAGCAACGACCTGGCCAAGGACCAGCACGGGAGGAACTGCCTGCTCGCCTCCTACGTGCACTACGTCTTCCGCCTGCCGGAGCCGCCCAGGGACCCACCCAAGTCAGGTAGGGTTGCCCCCCACCCCCACCCCGGCCATGGGTGCCTGGTGGGTGGGACCCTGCGCCTGGCCTGCTACCCGGTGATTCAAAATATCATAAAAAGCCCAAAGTTAAATTATATGTTTGATTTTTTTCAGTTAAAATTGATTTTATTAATTTTTAATTTATTTTTGTATTAGTGAGACCAAACTTATGTGAATGCTGAAATTAGAAAATTTGTTTCTAGTTTTTATTTTCTGACTCGCTTTCTTGCTGCCTCCCTTCCACCCCCCCTTTTTAAGATTGATTCATTTATTTTAGAGGGTCGGAGTGCATGAGCACGGGCAGGGGCAGAGGGAGAGAGAAGGAGGTTCAAGCAGGTTCCCTACTGAGCACGGAGCCCAACACCCAGAGCTCTGTCCCAGGATCCTGTGATCACGACCTGAGCAGAAATCTAGAGTTGGACGCTTAACTGAGCCACCCAGGCACCCCTCCCTCCCTCTTTTTATACCTGAAGGACTTGTTTTTTTTTTTTTTTTTCTGCCTCTGTGATAACCCAGTGGGTAATTTGATTTGGGTGAGGATTTTTATTTTAAAAAATGGAGACAACAGGTGTCTGGGATGCTAGGATAAGAATGACGAAGGAAAACAAATATCCCAGCGTAGTGGTGAGCACCGGTTCCTCCAGTTTTCGGGATGAAAAGCTAACTCCCTTTCCCCATTTCCCCCAAACTCAACTTCTGAAATAATAACAGGACATCTCTCCATCCTTCCCAGCTACGTACAGAGGTCGTCCTCCCCTGATACTTCCAGTCAGCAGGAGGTAAAAAATAGCATCAACAAGTTTACAAAGTTCAAGGTTCTAACGAAGAAACTTGCCCTTTTTATTAGTCCATGCAACGTCATTACAAATAAACCTGGTTTTTTTTTTTTTTTTGAGATTTTGTTTATCTGGGAGAGAGCAAAAGTGGAGAGAGAGCGAGCAAGAGTAGGGATGGGTGCAGAGGGAAAGGGAGAAGTAGACTCCCCGCTGAGCAGGGAGCCCAACTCCGAGCTCAGTCCCAAGACCCCGGGATCGTGACCTGAGCCGAAGGCAGACGCTTAACCGAATGAGCCACCCAGATGCCCCAGAAAACCTATAATTTCAGCTGAGTTTTTAAAGAACTTGCATAATCACTTCGGAAGGCATACACCTATTGAAAAGTGAGAAATGATGTATAACATATACTTATCCTTGGATTCTCCTATCTCAGAAAATCTTGCATGACTTATAAAGTTGTCTTAATTTAAATATTAATAAATTTAGAAGTCCCCATTTCCAGCTTGTCTGGAGCAAGCTGCAGCTCGGGCCACCCTGGGGGCTGTTTCCCTGGGGCCCTAAGAGGCTGAAGCTTCGTAGCCGCCCCCCCCCTTCGGATGAGGCAGGTGTTTCCCGCTACCACAGTCCTCACCCCTCCCTGGAGCCTCGCCCTCATCTCCTTACCCCCAAAGCCATGCTCCTCTGACCTTCGCTAGGCCTTTGATGATAAGACCCTAATTCCGAGATCTGCTTAGGTGGGTTTTTGTTCCCCTCCCCACCCTGTCCCTCTTCAGTTCCATCCCCAGCATGGTTCAGTGACGCGGATCCCCTCTTTCTGTTGACATGTCTGGGCCTGGTGGGGTGCAGGTGGGACCGCCGCCCTCCCTGACCCGCGCTACCACACGTATGGACGCACGTCCGCGGCCGCCGTGAGCTCGAAGCTGCTGCAGGCCCGGGTGATGAGCAGCAGTAACCCGGACCTCGCGGGGACACACTGCGCGGCCGACCAGGAGGTAAAGCACATCATGGCTGCGAAGGTACGGGAGATGCCAGAGCCAGGAGCGCAACACGAGCTTTTTTAGTTTTATTTTATTTTATTTTTTAAAAAATCTTATTTATTTATTTGACAGAGAGAGAGAGAGAAAGAAAGAGCATGCACACAAGCAGGGGGAGAGGCAGAGGGAGGAGAGAAGCAGGCTCCCTGCAGAGCAAGGGAAGCCCGTTGCGGGGCTCGATCCCAGAACTCCAGGATCATGACCTGAGCCGAAGGCAGTGGTTTAATCCACAGAGCCACCCAGGCACCTGAGCTTTTTTAGTTTTAGCGAAAACTTAGAGAAGCAACACAAAACGGACCACAGCTGGGGCCACAGTTCTGCTGGTCACGTGTTCTCATGCTTCAGGTTTTGACATGATTGAGACCGTTCTGGAAAGAGGCAGGGGCAAGACTGGCATTTGATCTGCTCCGTTAGTCTGTGGTTGGGAAGTTTTTAGAGCAGGGCTGATTGAGCCACTTGGAGTCTGTTTTCAAGGGAAACAATGTAGCTTTAACTGTTTTTTTTTAATGCCTTGGAACAGTTGTTTTTTATTTCGTTTTATTAACTTTTTAATACCTGCCCTTTAACATTCGTTAACATCCATAGATTAATTATACCATAGAGTAATCCCCAGAGCAAAGCCAGGTTTGTTTTTTTTAAAGATTTTATATATTTATTTGACAGACAGAGATCACAGGTAAGCAGAGAGGCAGGCAGAGAGAGAGGAGGAAGCAGGCTCCCTCCTGATCAGAGAGCCCGATGCGGGACTCGCCCCGAGGACCCTGGGATCAGAGCTGAAGGCAGAGGCTTAACCCACTGAGCCACCCAGGCACCCCACAAAGCCAGGTTTTACAAACAAAAACAGATCAGAGACGTTGATGACTTAGGCTATAATGTTTTTCTTCCATGAATTATTTTCTTTTTCTTTCTTTTTTTAAAAATATTTTATTTATTTATTTGACAGAGAGAGATCACAAGTAGGCAGAGAAGCAGGCAGAGAGAGGGGGAAGCAGGCTCCCTGTTGAGCAGAGAGGCAGGGCTCGATCCTAGGACCCCAAGACCATGACCTGAGCCGAAGACATAGGCTTAACCCACTGAGCCACCCAGGCACTCCATCTTTGCTTTTTCTTGATAAATATTCTTTTTATTTTAAAACAGTTGCAGATTTATGGAATTATCGTGAATAGAGTACAGAAAGCTTGTGTATCTGTCATGCCTCGTCTGTTATTACATTAGAATGGTACATATGTTCCAATTCATGAACTAATATCGGTCTGTGATCATTATTAACCCAAGTTCATATTTTATTCAGATTTCCTCCATTTTTCCCTCATGTCCTTTTTCAGTTTCAGGATCCCAGCCAAAATACCACATTACATTTTGTCATCCTGTCTCCTTAGTTTCCACTTGGTGGTGACAATTTCATAGACTTCCCTTGTTTTTGATGACCTCGACACTTTGGAGGGGTCCTGGTCAGATTTTGGTAGAGTGTGTCTCATTTGAAAATTTATTTCGAGCTTGTGATATAACCATACACTATAAAATTGACCAGCACAAAGCTGCCGTGAATTCTTCTTCTGAATTTTCTTTCCAGTTACCTGTGGCCCCTGTGTCTAAACTTCTAGAGTAATATTGTTTCCCCTGAGTATGATAAATCATACTCTCTAAGTTTTGACATAATTTCTCTTACAAAATCCACCCACTTGAGACGGTATATTGTAAGAAAAAGGAATTTGGAGACCCCGGTCTCCAAAATTGGTTGGAGACCCCCGGGGTTGGGTCAGGACTCTACCACCACCCCACTGTGTGATCCTGGGTGAGTCCGCTCCTGCCCTGGGGCTCTCGTTGCTCATCTCCGTAGAGTTTCTGAACCCTGGATGGATTTAAGGATCATCTATGGACCCGCCACTGGAGATTCTGACAATCTAGAGTGTGCACGCACCTTACGAAATTGTTCCTACCCCGGCGTTTTTGACTTACAGAATCAACCCACGGTGGGGCTGGAGCCGGCTCCTAGCAGTTTCTGAGAGCCGGTCACTTAAATTTTCTGGAATTTTCTGAGCTGGTTGTTAGACGCTCTTAAAAAATGAAATTATATAAAATAACAAGTTATATTGAATTTAAAATAATCTAAATGCACTGTGGTATCTTGGACTGTATCTTGAAGCTGAAACTGGACCTCAGTGGAAACCTAGTAAAATCTACATCGGTGGTTTAGTTGCTAGTAAGGAGCCAATGATAATTTTTTAATTTTGACAAAGGTACCAGAGTGATGTCAGATGTTAACATCAAGAGGAACTGGGGAAAGAAGCTGTGCGAGAACTCTCGATCACCTTTGCAACTTGTCCATAACTCCGAAATTACTCCGCTTTAGAAAGGCAGTACTCAGACACTATCCCTTCCTTGCTAGTTTACTACATTTTACTCTTTTATCTGTGTTCTTGAGGGTTTTTTGTGTCTCTTGTATCTGTATGGTGGAAGCACTCTATAATGGTTTGCTGGTGCGTATTTCTTCCCAACACCGTGTCCAGTGACATCATCTGAACTTGCAGTCTGTCGTGATGAAAGCATTTAAGGTACAGAACTAAATATTGCAAATCAGGTTCTCCCCCCAAGAGCTGTTTGCTAAACGTTTGCCAGCGTACCACAGTACGACCTCATACGTAAGGTCCCTGTAAGCAATAACATTTCCCGATTTTCCGGGACACGTGGCCTGTCTCTATTATTCACAGCCTTGATCGTTCTGGTTTCCTTTAAGAAAAGTGAAAATACTAAATTTCTTTGTGGATGGGGTTAAGAATTATCTAACTGTTTTGTAGAAAGGGGAGAGCATTTGTCCACAGTGGTTTTTTGGCAATTTTTTAAATACAGTGTTTGGGAGCCCAGGAGAGTACCATCCTAGCCCACAGAGAGGCGCTGTTCTCACATTTTGTTTTATGCTCCCCACCTCCCCCCAAAAGTCAGAATATGCAGGAGACTTCAGCACCCCCTGTCCCTAACTAGGTTGTTTTGTTTTTTTTTTTAATTAACATATAATGTATCATTTGTTTCAGGGGTGCAGGCCTGTGCTTCCTCAGTCTTCTATAATACCTGTGCTCGTTGCAACACTTCCCTGCCCAGGGTCCATCCCCAGCCACCCTATCCCTCCTCTGCCCTACCCTCCAGCAACCCTCAAATTTGTTTCCTGAGATTAAGTCTCTTATGGTGTGTCTCCCTCTCCGGTTTCATCTTGTTCCATTTTTCCCTCCTTTCCCTGGTGAACCTCTGTCTTCTTTCTCAAATTCCTCCTATCATCAAGACCATAGGATAATCCTGACTAGGTTCGCAACTATGGGTTGTTGTTCTACACATGAAACCACTAACAGGGATTGTGTCAGGAGCAAGTATAATGTGCTGTGACTTTATATCCTTTGCTTTGTTTTGTATTCATTTGTGATCAGTGCTTTACCTTTGTAACCAGAAAAAAAAAACAAAAAAAAGTAAGAAATAGGTTATAAGTGAACATTGAGGGTGCGAGTTCCAGGCCACGGGCTCAGCTTCTAAGGGGACTGATGTCGACTGGCGGATGTGTCATGGGTTGTGTATTTCAGAACTCAGATCGCAGCTGCAATCGGATGTCCTACTATTGTTCAGCCAATAACGAGGTCCCAGGATCGACCACAGCCCCAAGGCCGGCCAGCAAAAAGGTACTGAGTGTGAGGACAATTTGCTTGTTGTTCTCATTGTGATTGATAACGGACACCCTCAGAAGGCTCTTCTGCCTCCTTTCCCCGCCCCCACCAACACACACACACACACACACACACTTCAGTAGCTCTGTTCCTTGTCATCCATTTTTTTGACCAAGTGATTCCTGTTCCCGAAGGGTGGTCCAACTTACCATGTACCCAAAGTCCCGGGAGGGCTCATTAAAACCCATAGCTGGACCCTACCCCCCACCCCCCGAGTTTCTGATGCAATAGCTCCGAAGCTGGGCCTGAGATTTTGCATTTGTAACAAGTTCCCAGGAGATGCTCGTCCAGCGATCAGTCAGAGAATGCCTGGCTTCCTTTCTTCTTCAGTCGAACGTGGGCTGGGAACAGTTCATCCTCGGCAAAAGCAAAAGGCAATGACTGGGCATCATTTATTTCAGTCCTCCATCAGGTGACCTGACAGGCTTTCCTCCAAATTCATTCTAATCAGCTTTACTTAGGAGCTGGGAGACGTTACAAGCTGCTCACCAGAACATCTGATAATAGCAGAATTCTCCAGTCATCGCCGCGGCCTGTGTGGTCTGAGGGCCCGGGGTGTCTCGCTTCAGTTTTTTCTCTGCCAGACACCCGAGGATTGCTCCCTGAGAGCAGTGACTGAAGTTAAAGGTCTCAAGAGTCTTTCCAGATCCTTATTAAAATGTAAATACTCTGAGTGGAAGGATAACATGGGAAGCCATTTGCAACAGCTGACGCCACAGGGAATGTTTATTAAACATGCCAGGGGGGGAGCGAACCTCAGCTCAGCTCGCTGTGCACCAAGTGAGGGAAAGATCAGGCATGGGGGGGTCCTGCGGGGGTCTGAGGATGCTGGCTTCTTAGTGATCCGGGCACAGGGCACCCTCTGGGGAGGGATACAGGGAATTAATTTTTTAAAAAGTGAAAGAAGATCGGGCGAGGTGCTGAAGATATTTCACTTACCCTCAAACTCGACCTTGGGCTTGGCAGGAACTGGTTCCACGAACCATTCGACCTTCTTTTGAAAGCCACAGTTTGCCTACAGCCTCGCCTCCTGCAACAAACAATGGCACTTGGCTTTCCCATTGCCTTGTTTTGATTTTGTTCTCAATGATGAGAAGAGAATTGTTTCATCTCAGAGGGAAGTTTAGACTGTTTGTTCACTAGCTCAGCAAAAAGGATTTTAGCTGCTTGGCTCTCCTCTCTAACCTCCGGAGCAAGGTGTTCTTGTAATAATGTTGCCTGGTAAGCAACATAAATTACTTTAAGAAGCAGCTTATCCTCCTCTAATCTCTAAGACTCTGGCAGTCAAACTGACCTATTTCCCAGAGGTTACCTTTGAAGCCAGTGGCGTGAGGCTTTCCTACAAGGGCAAGCTCCCCGAGTAGCTGACTTACGTCACCGGCACACGCAGACCACCTGCTGGGTTGACAATCCGCCTCCCACCGCTTCCAGGCCGGTGAGCTTCATGGACGGCTCTGGACAGCAGACAAATGTGTTTCTGTGTCCGAAGGTTATAAAGGTTTGACTCAGCTGGCAGAAGGTCTGCGAACCTTCTGACATGCTGAAACACTTTAGCATTTTGGATTGTTAACCGGCTGAAGCTTAAATAGTTAGAACACCCAGAGATCTGCACGTAGAGTTTCCATTTGTATCCTTTTAGCACGGCTTAGTAAGTCTGCAATTATAATGTGCATAAGACAGTGAAATGAGCTGCAGACACGCTGTACAGCGTGCACACCGTCAAGGCATATCAAGGACAGTCTTTGCTGTAATCAGTTTTTGTTTGAGGGGTTGAGTTTGAGACTTAACTGCTGTATGTGCCAGTAGCTTAGGGTGTGGTATGAGGATGTTCAAATAGTTTTAGTTCTTTTACCCACAGAACAATAAATAAATTAGTTCATCTGTATTTATTCTAGGTTTTATGGTCAGCAGATTAATGATACCCACAAACACCCAAGGCATCCTTTTTGCCATTAGTTAAGGCGATCACCCATCCCTGTTTGCCCAGGACCAAAGGCTCGCTGGGATGCAGGGCTTTTCTGTTTTCAGACTGAGGCAGTCCCAGGCAAACTGAGAGGAGCTGGCGGCCCTACCTTCAGTCTTGAGCTTCTTCCCCAGCAAACCTGTTGTCAAGAGTATAAGTAGCCAGATAAACCAGGGAACAGGAAATGTACAAAAGATGCAAAAGTCACCACCTGCTATGTTTGCTCTCAAGCAGTTGGATAACTTGAAGGGAAGTGTAGGCGTAAAGCAGAGCTGAGTAAGCTTCCAGAATCTGACCCTGGGACAGAGGGGGTTGAGAAGTTGGAAATTCAGGCTGCTACCACTGTAATGGAAAGGCTCTGCCCATCAGCCCATCATGTTCCCCACAGTGCTGTAGTGGGATTAAAAAAACCAAGAACTGTCCTATCCGGGAGGCAGTTTAGAAATCACGGAGACATTGATTCTCTAACGGAGGTCCCTACGCCAATGGCGTCACCAGCACCTGGGAACTTGCTAGAAACGTGAAATCTCAGGCTCTGCCTGAAACCCACCAAATCCAAATCCAAACCTATGAGGGCAGACCCAGCAGTCTGAGTGTCTTCACAGTCCCCCTAGGGGATCCAGATCCACTGCCCGTTTTGACCACCATTGCTACCACATGGCTACCACATTGAAACCACTAGATTTCACAGACGAGAAAATGGAGGGCTGAAAGAGGAACGGCTTCCAGGGGTCACGCAGAGGGTTTGCAGCAGGGCCTGGGGGGAAGGAAGAAGCCCAGTTTGGACTGCTCCCCCAGAATGCAGAGTTTCTCCCAGGCTGAGGCCGTCCCTTCAAACCAACCCTCTTACCTGATGCCGCCACCGACCTTCTCCAACCCATTTGGAAGGTCCTACCCCTCAGTTAACCTCTGGCATTGACTTTGCCGTCCAGCCGGGGTCCGGGACAGCGGGGATGCCCATGCCAGGAAGTAACCATTGGTACAAAACAGAGGGCATGAGGGTGTCGAGAGCCCCTGCCTTCTCGGACTGGTTTTTGTCCTTGTCGCCCAGCATTTCCACGAGGAGCTCGCCCTGCAGATGGTGGTCAGCACCGGGATGGTGAGAGAAACCGTCTTCAAGTACGCCTGGTTCTTCTTCGAGCTTCTGGTGAGATTCTTGCCCGTTTCTGTCTGCGCTCAGCGAGGCCCGCGGCCTGTGGCCGAAAGGCCGCGAAGTTGCCCTCCCCTCCCCCACCCCTTAGGAACTGATGTCTTATCTGCAGAGTTGCTCCCGCTAAGAACCTGGGACTGTTCCTCAAAACCCAGCTCTGCCTCACTCCTCTGCCGGCTTCCACTCGCTCTTGTGGCTGCTGCCTTGAAAACACACCTCGCGCCCCTCCCTTCTCCTTACTTCGCCACTCCCCACCTGGCCGCCTGCCAGCCTCTCTTGGAAGCTTCTCGAAGTCACTTCTCCTTTGGCCCACCTGCCTGTCTTTTTGTTCCAGCCCATCCGTTCTGCCCCGGGCTGCCGATTCTTACCACAGGTCATGCCGGTCTCCTTTGGAAAACCATCCATGATTTCTGGTGTACTGGAAATCACGAATTTTATCATGGCCTGCAAAGCCTTTGCAGAGCGGTGGGGAAGAGCGTAACTGGGATTTAGAGAAAGTTGAGGCGGAGCGGAGCCCCCCCACCCCCGGAGTGCCGGAGTCCTACAGAATGTCGGCCCTGCCGGAAACCTGCTGTGGCCCAGATGAGCGCAGCGGAGTGGACTCCCTCTCCCTCACTCATTCCCTGCCGGTGCCTCCCTTGGCCAACTTCAAGCAGAAGCCCGAGGGCAAGGAGGCCTGACAGGTGTCCTCCATAGAGATCAGCTTCCCGAGGGCATGAGATTGACACAAAACACCATTTTTAAATACAAAACACCCCAGTCAGAACTTTGCGCAGGAAACCTACCCCAGACTCGGTCGCAGTGCATGTTTCTCTATGCATTGTTTGTGCATTTGCCTTATGGATGCTTTGGAAGTTATTGAAAAACAAAAATAGGGGTTTTCTCCCCAAGAAGCCTGCAAGAAAGAAAAGACACTCTCCTTAGACTCAGCCAACAACCTGGGCCCTTTAACATCCTTCAATTGCACGGATGGACAGCTACTTGGCCTCAGAGCTGTTGGACACAGGCCTCAGGCCAATTTCATACTCGCTAATGAATAAATGCTTGTGCTTCTAGAAAGTGCTGAGGCAGACCCACAGGTAAATAGGTGACCTAGTTTACTCAGAACATGAAGTATTTCACCAAGGGGTTCTTAAGAGGTACCCCGGCTGTGACGGGTCATGGAGGCCAGTAGGGGGGAAAGAATTTTCCTGCCTCACCCCACGTACAAATAATTGACCAAGGATCCACAGTATTTATTTCTACTGGATGTTCTTCTCTGAAGAGCTGAAGGACACGTAGCTGGCAAGTGACTTTAGAGTCTGGAAAGAGGCCATCAGTTGGAAGTAGGGGATTGTGAGAATTATTTATTTGGCTGTAGGATGGCCAAGCTCAGCAGGAAGGAGCCGGATAAAACAGTGAGTTCTAGAAGTCTGGTGTAGGGCAAGTTCGCCAGAAGAAAAATCAGGATGGGGACAGCTCGAAACAAAGAGGCCTTGTCTTCCGTAGGTCCTTTGATAGGAACCTAGTGAGAGAGACATGTTTGTCAGACAAAAACTGGAGCCCAGTCCGCATCCCTTCTCCTGATCCTCCCTCCCACCAAGTATGTGAGACTCTGTGAGATACAGACTCCTCTGTGTGTCCGGAACCAGGCAGGACCCTACACAGTGAAGAGAGTCCATTGGTCCTTTCGCTGGGCTTAGGATCCTACATTCTTGGGTCTCCTCTGAGCTGGCCATGGTATCATCTGAAAACATAAAACACATAAAGCCTGTCTGTTAGCCTCTTCTTGTGTGACCTTCTCTCTTTTTCCTTTTTTTTTTTTTCTTTTTTTTCCTTTGTTATCTTTGCTTGTCTCAATGCTAATGAAAATTGTTGGCCCTGGATTCTTGGAACCAGAAATCTGCTGGTCGTGCATGGAAATTCTCCCATATAGTGACTTCAGCTCCCATCATAGGAGTGGAGAGCATTTTTTCCATATAACTGGCTTTGTCCCTGCTTCTTCCAGCCCTGGCCTAGAGGGTCATCTTCAGGCAAAAGTGGGCAGTTAACTCCTAAGGCCATTTCTTTCTGCCATGACTCTCTGACTAGTCTAGGGACATTCCTGAATATGGCCTTAGACGTTAGGCATCCAAGGGTAAGAACTCCTAGTCTTGCCCATCAGAGTGTTCCTGAGGAGACATGACCTCAGATGATGTCAAAGGGGCTTGTATTACTCCCAGATCTCCTGGCCTCAAGAAGGTGTCCAAAATCAAAACATGATCTTGATTTTATTTTTTATATATATTTTTTATGATCTTGATTTTAAATGTGCTGTATTATTGTATATTGTATATTGTATATTTTTAATACATTTTCTTTAAATAAATAAATAGATACTTTAAGCGGATACATAAAGCAAAGTAGTCTTACTGAATTCAAAACATAACTTCTCCTGGAGACAGTGTTGCAAATAGTGGTTAAGTTTCCAGCTAGCTTAACAAAGAATTGTTTTTGGAAAACTGCGCTCCCTGTTTCAGCTTGAAACTCAAGAGAAGTATTTGTCCCCTCTTCTCCTCATTGTGGTTTTGGGGACAGAAGTGACTTCAGTTCCCATGAAAAACTGTACCATAAACAGTTCCTTCTGTGTCACTCGTTGGTGCCATCACCAACCAGGGCCCGGAAGGGGACGGATCCCCATCTAGCTCCGCCTTCCCATGGGTGGTTGAGGAAGGGGAGTCTTCCTACACTATAGCTAAAGGATGAAGCTCCCTGGCTTTATGAGCAGCAAGAAGGAAGCGCCCTGACTTGGGTTCAAGAGAAGGACATCCTTCCCAACTCCCGCCACCATGGTAACCCTCTGTGTCTCAAGAGCATTTCTTGTCCAGAGTCTTCTTGGGCAACCCCTTGGGCAGATAAAGCATTAGGAAGTCCACAGTTCATGAGCTTTCCTTCACGTCTTCGCCCCTTCTCCCCGCGCCGGCAGCTCACCAATTTCTGCGTTTTCCCCGCCCCCTCTGTAGGTGAAAAGCATGGCGCAGTACGTGCATAACATGGACAAACGGGACAATTTTCGGAGGACTCGTTTTTCCGACCGGTTCAAAGATGACATAACTACTATTGTTAATGTGGTCACCTCGGAGACAGCAGCCCTTTTGGTGAAACCTCAGAAGGTAACGGGGCCTTTATTTATTTTCTAAATCTTTGCCCTTGCGCGTCTGTTATTTCCATAAGCGGAGAAAAAGAAGCATCCTCTTAAGACAGTGATTTAAATATCAGCAAGTAAACATGACACCTAAGTGTGGTTATTACACCGGCTGGGGTGGGGCTAGGGGATGGGCCATGCAGATCCCAGAGGGAATGTTCTGGTTCTTAGAAAATCCATCTTGAAGTGTTACATATGAGGTCATGGGCGTGATTTTTGCAGCCTACTCTAAGGGTCAATGACTCTGGACAAAAAAAAAAAAAAAAAAAAAAAACCACTCATTATATACAGAGAGAGCAGGATAAAGCTAATGTACGAGCCTAATGAATGAGCCTAATGTAGCCAAAGATAAAATATTAATAAATCGGGTCAAAGGGCGCATAGGAGTTCTTTATATTCTTCTTGTACCTTTTCTGTCTTTGAAATTATGTCACAATAGGAAGTTGCAAAGTGAATAAAATGAAGTAGAACCATTTTAGAAGGTGACTGTAAAATGTGAGGCTGCAGTGGTCATTATTAACACCTTTATTGTAATTAAGAATATGCTCAGGAGATTTCCGTGTGGTTATTTCTTGCGGCAAAATGTCTCAGGGCAGCAGGGCTGTCTGCATTTTGGCAGGCGTGGAAAAGGAGTTGCAGTGAGGTTGATAGAGTTTCCAAAATCCACGCGGGTAGCAGCAAAGCCAGGGCTGAAGAAGACTCCAAGCCCAGAATATTCAGACAGTTAACGTCAGCTCCCCGGGAGTGGTCCCTCTGCCGGACCCTGGGGCAGGCAGACTTGCCACAGAGATAGATGGAAACTTCCCTGTCAGGTCCCGCTCCATCCCAGGAGCTGTGCGGGTTGGCCCGAATTTGCAAACAGCCCATCAGAACAAAAGGACCACATTCTGAAATCGGATTTTCAATAGAGGCAGAGAAAAGTGATTTATCGGGCGCCTGGGTGACTCAGTGGGTTAAGCCGCTGCCTTCGGCTCAGGTCACGATCTCACGGTCCTGGGATCGAGTCCCGCATCGGGCTCTCTGCTCAGCAGGGAGCCTGCTTCCTCCTCTCTCTCTGCCTGCCTCTCTGCCTACTTGTGATCTCTCTCTGTCAAATAAATTTTAAAAAAAAATCTTTAAAAGTGATTTATCCTTCTGAGAATGAAGGACATAAACTTGGAAAAGGGACTCCCCAGGGGCTCTGAAGTCCGGTTGAAAACTGCAGTCATTGTCTCTGTCGGTGCAAGAATTCGCTCTAGCGTGTGTGGCTCTGACCTCTCCTGGGTAGGAATGCTGCCTCGGTGGAGGGCAAAGAACTCCTTTCGTAAAAACCGGTTCTTGTATCCTGATGAGATTTTCTCAACCATAAAGCATCTGTCTCACTGAAGAGAGCGGGTACCTTTTACGTTAGTTTTGCCAAAGCAATAGTTACCAGAATCAAACAAGTTCCGGTAGAAGCGTGTGAAAAAATATGAGACAGCCATTCAAAACGGGTTTTGAAGAAATGCTAAACGTGCGGGAAGGTGTCCTTAGTATAATGCTGAATGAGATGAGAGGCCCAACACCGTGTATGCAGAACGAGCCTCATTACGTACCTGTCGATATGCATGTAGGGGAAAAAGATGGAAGAAAAGGTACCTAAGTAGTAACTGTAAATGAAGAAATGTTTGATTCAACCTCACACGCATGGCACCTGCTAAGGGCTGACTGGTATTTGCAGGGTCACCAGCTTCGTCCCGTGTCTCCCCTAGGGACAGTGGCCGAAATAATAGTGAATCTTTCCCACCACGGACCTGGTTGTTTGTGATCAGGGTTTCCCGCAAAATGACTCAGGTGTTGGGTTTTTTTTTTTTTGGTGGTGGTGGTTGTTTAATTAATTTATTTATTTATTGTTGGTTTGTTTTTAAGGAAAATGAACAGGCAGAAAAGATGAACATCAGCCTGGCGTTCTTCCTGTATGACCTTCTCTCACTCATGGACCGAGGCTTCGTGTTTAACCTCATCAAACATTACTGTAACCAGGTGAGCGTCCCACAGACGTAGCTGGGTTGTCCCTGGTTCCTTTTCTTCCAACGTCATGCTCATTGCCAAGTTAGCTTAACTCTTGTATGTTCTGGGTTTCGCGATCATTTTATGTCATTTGTCTTCTGCCGTGGACATCCCTAGACATACGGGGCCACAGAGATTCCCAGAGCATTTGCCAACCCAGCACAGAAGGGTCAACAAGTTAAATGTGGCAGAACTGGGAGGTGTTAGTGCTCTGATTGTCTTCACTGGAGCAATTAATAGAAATCACGTGATGGTCACGTTGGGTCTCAGACCAGGTCTAGAATTCAACGTATGAGGTCTCTTTTCACATATTAGGGCCATTAATTAAAATGTGCTTGTGGATTTGGGCTTTAAAGAACCCTGATAAAATCGGTCAAATAGCTCGAACCTCACCGAGCACAAAGCAGATATTTACAATTTAAGAGCGTCTTAGCATCTTAGCGTCTTAGCCCACAGCTCAGATTTTTAAGTACAATTCTTCTTTTGTTCGCCATTCTCCTTAAATTGCCCCAACAGTAGTCACATAAATAGTGGTTGGCTGGTGTGGTTGCTTCTTCTTTCCTTCCTTATTCCTGCTCCAGCCACCCCCCCCCAACTGTCACTGCCATGTCACTACGACTACCTCCGACTCCCACTGTCAACCTCCCTGAACTGTCACCAGCCCTGTCACCATGGCTGGGTTCTTCCTGAAAACCAGGTACTGTGCTGAACGTTTTCTAGAAACAGTACCTTTAGTCCTTACAAGGTGTCTTCTACCTTTTGCAAATGATAAAGTCGAGGTTTGGAAGAGTCGTGTAATTTGCCCAGGTTGGAAAGAGCCACGTCTGCCTAACTCTAATTACCCTCTCCCATCAGGCCTGGTTCTCCGTGGTTCATCTCTTGGTGACCCTAAGTAATTCATTCAAATTCTCTGGGTCTCATTTCCTCATTTGTAATAGAAAAGGTTCTCCCCATTCCTCCCCACAAAAGACCGTGACTTTTCCAAAGGAGCTACTGATTAGGAAACCAACCTGTAAAAGGAGAATCCTAGGGAAACCTCAGGCTTCCCAGAACACCAGCATCTTGAGGGCCCCGACCTCCTGACCCTGTGTGGGTCTTCTGTTTCGGATTCCACCAGAATGGAGGGTTGGAAGACGACACCTTTCCTCTGTGCCTTCCATCTTAGCTATTGAGAACTTGGAGGTCATCAGATGGATTGCAAATATAAGTGTATATGTTTTTCAAAACAGGTCATTGGATGAATTGCAAATATAAATTAATCCGTTTTTCAAAACTTAAAGTTGGATATAGAGAAAGGAGATACTGAACATCACGGTAGGCCCATGGAGAGCCGCTTTTAAAGAAAAATTGAATCATGATGCTTATTAAACAGTAAGGCAGAGTTTTATTCAGGCCATCGAGATAAGTGTGGGGACCGTTGCAATGCGATTTCACCCTACTGGACACTGGACTCAACTACAAAGACAAGGAAAAGTGGGAACCTGGACCCAGGGAGCGGGGTGGGGGGATTCGTGGATAAGAAATTCGTAAGCAGAAGCCTCCGAAGTGAGGAGGATTCTGGCTGAACCACCCTAAGAGGATTCTTGGTGACGACAGACCAGGGCGACCAGAAACCATCCAGGGGCCGCTGAGGGATGAGACGTTGAGGCTGGGGGGCCGGGGGGACTTCGGCTAAACTGACGAAGTAGGATCCTTGCTAAAATCGAGCTCTCGGGGACGTGCCCAAGGGTGGGCCTATTCGGAAAACAGCTCAGAGTTGCCTGGCTCGCGTTCAGTGAAGGAGAGACTCTACCACATGCAGACGCTTTCCATCACTGAAAAACCAACAAGGCATCCAGAGGAGAGGCCGGCTGCCCTGCACAGGCCCTTCATACTTTCTCTCTTGCTTTCCTTTCTTCTCTCTTTCTCTCTCTGTGTTTTCAATCTTCTCCTTTTCTTCTACATTAGGGTTGCTTCTTATTTCCCCTCTCTTTCTTTCTCTTTTGTGTCTCAGCCTCCAGAGAGCCTCAGACTTGGAATCTGGAGACCTGTGTTCTAATTCCCGTGATGCCATTCTATGCCTCTGTGATTTGGGCAGCCTTACATTGGCCTCCGTAGCTCCCTCATCTGCCAAAAGCCAGAGCTGAGGGGCCCCTGGGTGGCTCAGCAGGTTACGCATCTGCCTTTGGCTCAGGTCATGATCTTGGAGTCCTGAGATCGAGCCCTGCATTGGGCTCCTTGCTCGGCAGGGAGCCTGCTTCGCCCTCTGACCATCCCCCCTCTCTTGTTCTCTTTCTCTCTCAAGTAAATAAATAAAATCTTAAAAAAAAAAAAAAAAAGCCAAAATTGGATTAGATTTGTTCAGGCTTTGTCGTTTTGATTCTGTGCTCTGTTTGCCAGTGACGTCTGTGGGTACTGCTAGCATAAATAGTGTAGTACTCAGACCTGCAGTGATCAGTGCTTGGAGTTGAGGGCAATTGAGCTCAGCTATGAAGGTGGAGTATGAGCATCCTACCTGAGGCGAGTTATATTCTTCCAAAGTCTTCTGATTTTATCATTTTGCGTACCATCACCCAAACATTCTATCATGTTTTCTGCCATTCATAGACCATGACCATGGGTATGATCTCAGCCTTTTTTAAATAGTCACTAACAATACACAAATCTAAGCTTTTCAGTTGCTTGAGGTGGCCTTCAGCCTGCCACTAAGGGAACACCCGTCCCTTGGGGAGTGCCACCATGGGTCCTGACCTTGGGGGAGGATGTTTCCAGAACTGTATCTTATTTTGTTCTCAACATCACCAAAAATATTTTTGAAATTCCCATCTTTAATGAAGTCTCAAGGGACCTATTGAAGATACCTATACTGTGACCTTCTTTCAAGGACAAATATCTTACGCTTTCACATTCTGACTGGTTTGACCCAGCAGCTCCTGGTGAGGGACCGTTTGGTGAGGGGCATGCGATCCAGTTCTGATCAGTTGAGTTTACTGGTGGCTCCACTCGTCCAAAGTCAGCCAGCAAGACACACTGACAAAGAGCATAGGTTCTGTAACTTTGTTGCACAAAAGCCACATTTTATTTTTTATGTAACATGTAACGGTATTCATTTGTTTCAAGTAAAAGTCTAACTACAGACTCACCGATCCTATAAGCAAAGTGACCCACAGTGCAACGGCTTCTTCTAAGATGGCTGAAATATGTTGCTCATTTCAATTATGTCATTTATAAAATCACTCTCAGAGTCCACGAAGAGGAGGTGTGTCCATTCACAAGGACCCTTGCTGGGGCGTGAGGTTGCTGATGATGAACTGAGAGGCTCACGGTCCCACATAGACCCCCTTTTCCTTGCTTTGCCTTAAAAGAAGCTGCCTTCAGAGTCTGGGTCTTCAGTTGTCACCTCCCCTGAGGGAAACAAATGTTCTCTTCCATTTTGTCACTGTTGTCAGCTTTCCGTTGCTTATTGCGTGGTTTGTTTTTGTTTTAATTTTTTTAATTGAAGTCAAATTAACAGTAGAATCTTACCTTAGTTTCAGGTATGCAACATCGTGATCCAACAGTTCTATACATTGCGCAGTGCTCACGACGACAAGTGTGGTCCCCACTGTCACCGTACAGTGTTCCTACAGTGCGGTTGACTGTCCTCCCTATGCTGTACTTCTCATGGTTTCCTCGTTGAAGGAAAGACTCTCCCAGCTGTCTCTTGCTTTCTCTTCCACTTCCTCCCCTCTTAGTTTGGGGCAAACGCCAATCTTTTTGCTGGGACCACATACTTTCCTCAGTAAGGTGATGCCTTTACCTAGGGAACTGGTCTGAGAACTCCACATTGGGGACTTTAATTAGCAACTACAAAAGAACAGTCATGATGTGAGAGTCACCCAGTCTTATTCCATTAATTTTGTGTGGCCCCATGTGGGGTCAACTCCTTTCATTTAGCTCCTCGGATACAGTGACATTAATTGTGAAATTAATGACATTATGTGACCCCGAAGACATACCTCCAGCTTATTTGCTGCCCAGGTTGGCCACAGCACTGTAGATGTGACAAGGGTGGGCATCGGGTCAAGGAGCCAGGCTAGAGTTGGGCTAGAGTTATTAAGGGGAACAGTGATGCGTGACCACTCGTTGGGCCTCCCCGGAATATAGAACTTTCCATCTGTTGCACTGTCCTATTCATTTTTATTAAATTGATTGTCCTAATCTGGAGAGAAAGGAGATTTTTGTATCTGCCAGCTTGGACTCCGTTTGCCTTATAATAAACACTTCTTTCCTCTTTTCATTCTTCTTCCCAGCTGTCGGCCAAGCTCACCAACCTTCCGACGCTCATTTCCATGAGGCTGGAGTTTCTGAGAATTCTTTGCAGCCACGAGCACTACCTGAATCTGAACCTCTTCTTTATGAACGTCGATGCTGCTCCGGCGTCCCCTTGCCCCTCCATCTCTTCCCAGGTGATCAGCTCCAGAATTCCTCAAAATCTGATTTGATTAGTCGAGTCGTTTATTACTGTAAAGGTTGGTCTTATTCATTAAGAGGAAAATCCAGCTGTCCACGCTAGATCGGTTGATCCAGATGCACACAAAGACGGTACCCAGTGTTGTGCATCTAACTGACCCCTAACACGGTCTGTGACTGGTTTCTTCCTAAGCTCAGGCGTCCTTGCTGAAGCCAGGAAGAGCACAGAATCCACACGCATGATGAAAATTTAGAAATGCATAGATAAGCCACGTAGCTTCCTCTCTCTGGCATTAATCATCTTTCCACATGAGGGGGACCATCTTCTTTGCTCACTTTCCTTTTTCTGCACCCCAGAACCGTAAAATTCATGAAATTGCCTATGTCTTTATGTTTATTTCGAAATGGTTTTTAACACTGGTATTATATCTTTGAGCTATTCTAGAACTTTCTGTTGGTACTGTTATAAAATGCAGTTGGGTGCAAGATGAGTCCATCTTGAATTATACTCCAGATTACTTAGTTCTTGAAGCACTAAAAAGACCTTGTCATAAATGAATCCGACAGTCTCTTTTATAGAGAATGTATTTCTAATGAGTCTTGTTCTTTAACTGCCACACACACACACACAAATAACACTTGTATAATATTTAGAGACAAGGCTTTGACTGATGTGGCCGATCTTTTGTGGTAACAGTTTCTCACAGGTTAGGTTCAGCAGGGGCCCCAGATTCTAGAGGTATTATGCAAATACAGAATTCCAGAGTCAAATAAGTTTTGGAAACCCTGTTTTGTTAACCTGTGTTAACAGGTCTGTTTGCAGTAGACCACCCAAGAATCTCTAGCTTGTTAGTGTAAATTGTAAATACCCAAAGGGTGGAGGAGAAAAGTGTTTAATAAGCACTGATTCCCAAAGTGATTTTGCTATTGAAAACCTTTTTTATTCCCGCCCCCACAGATTTCTCAAGGGACTTGTGCTCTCTAGAAAAACTTTAAGGAAATGCTGTTTTATAACCCCATTCCATTTATAGGTGACAAATCAGTAGTAGCTCAGGACAGCAAGCAAGTTTTCTCCATGTTAGGGTCTATTTTTGTTGCATATTCCTTGAGACTAATACAAAGGTGAAGGTTTGTCTTACTAAATAAAAAGAAAATGTAGCCATTTATGCCAATAACAGGAGCTAGTTGTCAGCCACATGACCGTCTCTGTGTGCCTTGGGGAGGATCAGACTTAGAGCAGCAATTCCAAATGGGCTAACTTTGCCCTGAGTCTTCTACCCCATTTCCCTTCTGACTACTCCAGGAAGTTAGCAACCCTGGGGCCCACAGGGTGAGCTCCAGCCCCACCCAGCTGTAAAGGATTTCCAGAGACACTCGGACAGTTCCCCTGCCTGACTCCCCTGCTAGTCCCGGCAGCAGAATTTGGGCAGTGTGCGGAAGCCAGACTGAGAAGTGCCTCGGAGAAAACAGGGACCTCAAATCAAGGACGCAGTTTGTAGGAGAGGCATGCCCTGCTCAAAGCCACAGCATGGGACACAGTGCCTGTTTCCCTGGGTTTCCCGATCCACGGGATACAAGGATATGATACGAGAGGAAGCTTTCATCTTTGCTTCTGATCTGGGATGGGGAAGGGAGTAGGAGTCCTTTTGTGAGAGACCCTGGGGGCTCTGTTTTCATCTTTCCCAACGGACAGTTCTCTGCCAGCAGGGATGGGAACACAAAGCGACCACCAGGGGTCCAGCTCCCTCCTGGGGACTGTCTCTGGGAAGGGCTGATCAAGCCTGCGTGGCTCCTGAAGTACGGGCCATTGTGATTTTAATTCCTGTTCCTGTTCCTTTTGGAACTGCTCTTTGCATTTCTTTTTTTTTTTCCTTTCTTTTTTTTTTTTTTTTAAACAAGCATCGTGGTTTATTTATTTATTTTTTAATTTAAATCCTTGCATTTTTGTAGAACTCGAGCTCCTGCTCCAGTTTCCAGGACCAGAAGATTGCCAGCATGTTCGATCTGACCCCGGAGTACCGCCAGCAACACTTCCTCACGGGTCTTCTCTTTACGGAACTGGCCGCGGCTCTGGATGCTGAAGGAGAAGGGTATGTTGCACAGGTGTTAATCGCGATACAAAGCAAAAACAAAAGCAAAAAAAAAAAAAAAATCAAAAACCAAAAAAAAAAAAAAAAAAAAAAAAAACCCCTGCAAAAACCAAAAGCTCTTTCCTAGAGTTTGTAGTCCAACCTCTCCTACTTGGCAAAAATCCCTACCATTGACCAGCTCTGAGGAGTGGAAGCATCCATGTGCTGAGAAAAAGGTGTTCATAGGAACGTGGAAAGGCATGAGGGACTGAGGAAAACCCTCATAAAATGGCTTTTTCCAGCCACGTAATCACTGAGTTTTCCCGTTTCTACTAAGCAGGCTTCCCAGGGATGCTTTGATTAGTGAACTTAGGAACAAAGCCGTTTACAAGACATGCCCCAGGTGATCTATGTACACAGACAGCAGCAAGGTGCCCCTTGGCTTCATGTTGACAAAGGAAGTGGCCGCTGACTGGAAGGCAGTCACCCAGTGTCCAGATTAGGTTTCTTGCAGAGAGACCTTCCCAGGTTAAAAGAGATGTCCGAGGTCCAAGGCTTATACATCCTTTCGCCTTTTGTAAGCCTGATTACCCATGGGCTCTGGCAGGATCTACTCTTGAAGTCAACGGACAGGGATGGAGACCGACCTCCCCTTCTTTCCTTCTCTCCCTGTGCTCCCTGAGCCATAGGATTAGAAAACCCCCATCTGTCCAGTTGGACGGAAAGAGACAGTGCCTTCCAAATAGTATACATTCCATTCAACACTCACCAAATGCTTATAGTCTGGAGTATATCAGAGGTACATCAGTGCACAAAAGAGACAAAATTCTCTGCCCCGGTAGAACTCACCATTCAGGGACTCAGATCTAGAGATCGTTGGCATTGATAGATAATTCAAGCTCAGGCCTTTTGGTGTTCGGGTTAGGCACAAAGAATGGAAGGAACTTGCCCAATGTTACGTAGCAGAACCCACCCAGAGCCTTGGTCTCCTGAATCCTACATCTCCTTTAACAAGGTACACCCTTACACACCCCATCACTGCTCTCCCTGGACAACCTCTACCTACGACTCCTCCGCTCTTCCTCGCTGTGCTAAAGAAGCTTCTGGAATAAATTATGCTCATTAGTGGCAGCATTGCTGTATGTTTACAGATTTTCATCTAATGGGAAGTTTTCAAATTTTCTCTAAGCGCTTACAATTTAGAGAAGGAAACAATGATAGAAGCACCTTCCGTTTACGTTAACTGCAATCACAAAAGTACCCTAAGCACTTTGCCAGTGATGTTCGCCGAGTGAACGTCTGTCTCTGCCTACCAGGAGGCCAGTGTGAGAAACGGAATTTTCTTCTCCCTAAAGTTTGCCTTTTTCCAGAAATTCAGGTCCCGAGTGAAAGCTTCCATCTCATCTTCTCTCAATCCTAACTACACTTCTCTCAGGTTTCCCAGTAGAACTTTTTACTGTATAACGAGCGTGAATCTCCACAGCAACACAGAGTACCCTGACCCATAAGGCGTTGAGAATGAGGTTTGAGCACAAAGAAAATTGCCTTCGTGTACACAACGCGTGAGCGTGAGCATGCACGCACACACGCGCGCGCGCACACACACACACATTTTCCTTAATTGTCTTTGCTAGCACTGATCCACGTGGTATCAGAAAGTACTCTTTAGTATTTAATTAGCGGAAGTTTCTAATCGCAGTTTCCCTTCCACTGAGATGTCAAGGGAAGCAGCCCTGACATCTATTTTGATTCGTCATAAAATTGTTGCTATAATTTCACTAGCAACAGAGTAAGACTATATTCAGAGGATGTCATGTCATTTTCAGTAATTTAATTGTCACATTCTTCACACACACACACACACACACACACACACACACGGGACCTTTTCTGCCTCTCAGAGGGTAGCTAATTAAGAGTGTCTCTCCTTTGGCAACACAATAATTCCCGATTTCTGGGTTGTCAGTTACTCCCCTGGAAAGTCATTAGAAATAACTGTCACATACTTATTAGTGACTTTACCATGTGGGCTAAAGCCTCAGAAAAATCTCTTTGAACAATCCTTCCTCTTTATCAGTACTTCCTTTCGCTGCCAAAACAATGACTAGACTCAGCAACACCTAAAGGGCATCTGAAGGGCAAGGGCCAGTGAGACACATCTCAGTGTCTGGACTTGTGCAAGAGCCCTAGCTTCAGTTTCTAATAAGTCTCCCTCGAACCCCTCACTTGGGGCTGCCTACAAATGTCTACATGTCTTAAATCCCTAGTGTTTTTCAAGTATGCAGAAATCATCTAGCAGCTCTGAGTGAAGACTTAATTCCAATCCTTCACACGCTCTTCCAGAAAATAGAAGGGTGAGATCACCTTCCAACTCCTTCCATGAAGCCGGTGTCTGCCTGATACCAAAATCAGACAAAAGACATCACGAGAAAACTGAACACCAAAATATGACTCTAGATACAAATATCCTCAACAAAATGAACACTGAATTCAACAGCACATAAGAAGGGTTATACGCTGCAGCTAAGTAGGATTTATCTTAGGAATGCAAGATGCCAATGCAACACTGGGAAAATCAATTGATATGATACACTCAATGCATAGAATAAAAGTCGAAACCCATTCAGTCATCTCAAGAGATGAAGAAAAAGCATTTGACAAAATCTAATACCCTTCTTGAAAAAACACTCAACAAATCCTACCGAGGTAGAAGAGCACTTCTACAAGCCCAGAAAGGGCATCTATGAAAAATCCAAAGCTAACATTGCATTTATCAGTGAAAGGTTGATTGCTTTCCTTCTAAGACCAGGAACTAGATAAGATTATCCATTCTTACTACTTCTATTTTACTTGTCATTGTACTGGAAGCCTTACCCAGAGCAAGGAGGCAAGAATATGAAATAAAGGCACCCTTGTTGGGAAGGAAGAAGTAAAACTATCTCTGTTCACAGATGACATGATTTGTTTTTAGAAAGTCCTATGGAACCCACTAAAAACCTATTAAAGATAATAAATGTGTTCAGCAAGGTGGCAAGGTACAAGATCAATATGCAAAAATCAATTATATTTCCATATCCTTGTGGTGAACAATGTGGAATGAAATTTAGAAAACTCCATTTAGAATAGCATCAAAAAATAATAAAGATCATAGGACTAAATTTTTAACAAAAGAAATATAAGATTTGTACACTAAAAACTATAAAACACTTCAGAAATAAAAAGATTGAAACAAGTGGAGACTCATGATGTATTCATGGGTCAGAAGACTTAATTCTGTTAAGTTGGTGATACTCCCCAAATTTATCTATAAGTTCAGTGCAACTCCTCTCAGAATTCAAGCTAGATTCTTTGCAGATACTGACAAGCTGGCCCTAAGATTCATTTGAAAATTCAAGGGAACCAATATAGCCAAAACAATCTTAAAAAAGAACACAGTCGGAGGGCTCACATTTCCTAATTTCAAAATCTACTACAAAGCAATAGTAGTTCTGCCATAAAGGCAGACCTATCGATCAATGCAACTGAATTAAGAGTCCAGAAATAAATCTTCACGTTTATAGTCAATTGACTTTTGACAAGGGTGCCAACACAACTCAAGGGGGAGAGAGGAGTGTTTTCAACAGATGATGCTGATGTAATTGAGTATCCACATGGAAAAGAATGAAGTTGTGACCCTATCTCATACCATGTGCAGAACTTAACTCAAAATGATCAAAGACTTCAATGTAAGGATTGAAACTACAAAACACTTCGATGAAATCATAGGGATAATCTTCATTATCCGTATGAAGATGGATCAGGCAATGGCTGCTTAGATCTGACACCAAAAATAGGCACAACGAAAGAAAAAGAAATAGGTAAGTTAGATTTCTTAAAAGGGACAACTTCTGTGGTATATAGAACATCATCAAGAAAATGAAAAGATGATGCACAGAATAGGAGAAAATATCTGCAAATTGTGGACCTAATAAGGGATTTGTGTGCATTATATCATTTTTTTAAAGATTTATTTTTTTTATTTTAGAGAGAGCACACGTGCATGTGAAGGAAAGGGCAGAGGGAGAGGGAGAGAGAGTCCCAAGCAGACTCCCCACTGAGCGCAGAGCCTGACAGGGGGCTTGATCTCGTGACCTAGGGGATCGTGACCTGAGCTGAAATTGTGAGTCAAAGGCTTAGCTGACTAAGCCACCCAGGCTCCCTGCTCTTTATATAATTTTTAAATCTTACAACTCAATAACAAAAAGACAAGTAACTCAGTTCTTTAGAAGGCAAGGATCAGAATAGACATTTCTCCAAGAAGAGATGACCAATAAGCACCTGAGAGAGAAAAGTATTCAGCCACATTAACCATCAGGGAAATGCATATCAAAACCAGAGGAATACCCCTTCTCGCTTAGTTCCTTTAGGCAACTGTAACAAAAACACCATAGGCTCGGGGGCTTCTAAACAACACAAATTTATTTCTCATAGTTCTGGAGGCCGGGGAGTCCAAGGTCAAGGCGCTGGCAGATTCAGTGTCTGATGAGAACCCACTTCCTAGTTCACAGATGGTCATCTTCTTGCTATAATCTCTCATGGCCAAAGGGCAAGGGAGATTTCTGGGGTCTCTCATAAGGGCACTAATCCCATGAATGGGGCTCCACCCTCGTGGCCTGATCCCCTCACAAAGGCCTTTCCTCCATCATCACGTTAGGAGTTAGGTTTAAACATATGAATTTTGGGAGGACACAAACGGTCCATAGCACCTTCATACCCACTAGGATGGCCATAATAAGAAGGTAAATACCAACTAGTGTTGGCAGAGAGAAAACAGAAACTTGGAGAGGCTTGTAAAATGGTGTATTCACTGTTGAAAACAGTTTGGTGGTGGGGCGCCTGGGTGGCTCAATTGGTTAAGCTTAAGTTGGTTAAGCTCAGTTGGTTAAGTTGGTAAAATAAACCCTCAGTTTGTTTCCTATGGTTAAGCATCTGCCTTCGGCTCAGGTCATGATCAAACTGTCCTGGGATCGAGCCTCTGGGCAGACTGTGCTCAGTGAGGAATCTGCTTGTCTTTCTCCCTCTTCCTCTGCCCCTCCCCCTGCTTGTGCCTTTCTCTCTCAAATAAATAAATAAAATTTTAAAAAAGAAAAGAAAACAGATTGGTGGTTCCTCTAAAGGATAAATATAGTTTCCATAAGATCCTGTAATTCTACCCCAAGATATGAAGTAAACTTGATATCCGAGAGAAGTAAACTTATATCCATACAAAAACTTATACACAAATATTCACAGCAACTTTAATAATTTATAATAGCCCAGAGTGGAAATAATCCAAACGTCCACCAGTTGATGAATGGGGTATTAAAATGTGATCTGGGGCTCCTTGATGACTCCGTGTGTTAGGCATCTGACTTTTGATTTTGGCTCAGGTCATGATCTCACTGTTGTGAGATCGAGCCCCATGTCAGGCTCTGCGCTGGGCATGGAGCCTGCACGGGAGTCTCTCTCGCCCTCTCCCCTGCCCCTCTCCCCCACTTCACAGCCCACCCCTCTCTCTCAAAATGTGTTCTATCCACGCCATGGAATATTACTCAACAATGAAGAGGAATGAATTACCAGATGCTACAATATGGTGGACTTTGAAACATCAAGCCCAGGAACAGAACTCAGGCTGTCTCTTTCTGGATTCTAGACACCTCTTCCTCCTTTTCCATGGTTTTCACATGTCACCCCAATGATCCAGGAGCGTTCTGATGCCTCCTTGTTGTTTAAGAGTGTTTTGGCCGATCTCCGTTCACCATAACCTCTAGCTTTCTGTGTTGTCTCAGGATCAGCAAAGTGCAAAGGAAAGCGGTCAGTGCCATCCACAGCCTTCTGAGCTCTCACGACCTGGACCCGCGCTGCGTCAAACCGGAAGTGAAGGTCAAAATCGCTGCCCTCTACCTGCCTTTGGTTGGCATCATTTTGGATGCTTTGCCGCAACTCTATGACTTTACAGGTAATAATGCCTCCGTGTCCTTCAGGGACTGAATGAAGGGGCCCCTGCCAAGTGCCCCACTGGAATGAAGTTTCCGCTCTTAGTTCTAGTGCTGATGTGTTTGTGTGAGCAGTTTTCCACACCGGTGCTCTCAGAACTTTTCCACATGAGTCCCAATAAGTGTTGGGGGGTTTTGGGGGTCTGGGTTTTCTTTTCTTTCTTTCTTTCTTTCTTTCTTTCTTTCTTTCTTTCTTTCTTTCTTCCTTTCTTTCTTTTTTTTTTGGTTCCAATAAGTTTACTCTTCGTTTATTTTGTAAAGAATCATAGTCATGTGTGGTGTTTCCTTTCAACATTTTAAAAATTTAAATTCAGCTAATTAACAGATAATGTATTACTGGTTTCAGAGGCACAGGTCTGTGATTCATCGTGTTCTAGAATAACACCCAGTGCTCATTGCATCACGTCCCCTCCTTAATGTCCATCCCCAGTGACCTCATCCCCCCATCCACCTCCCCTCCAGCGACCCTCAGTTTGTTTCCTATGATTAAGAGTCTCTTACAGTTTTTCATTTAGAAATCATTTTTTCACTCATTCACCCATCTGCTGGTATATGATGAACTTTATAGACCATCCATCGCAAAGGATGAAATACTAACAGAATTATTCCCTTGGCAGATCACCACTCTAAGGCATTGAAATAAGGTGTTCCTGGTCTTTTTCTTAAGAATGGCTTAGGAGGGGCGCCTGGGTGGCTCAGTGGGTTAAGCCATTGCCTTCGGCTAAGGTGCTTCCCTTCCTCTCTCACTCTGCCTGCCTCTCTGCCTACTTGTGATCTCTCTCTCTCTCTCTGTCAAATAAATAAATCTTAAAAAAAAAAAAAAAAAGAATGGCTTAGGAAAGAAGCAGACCCAAGCATCCTTAATGATTGTTCCATATCATGGTGTCAGGGCACCTGGGAGGTTCAGTTGGTTAAGCATCCAACTCCTGATTTTGGCTCAGGTCAGGTCACGATCTCAGGGTCATGAAATTGAGCCCCGCATCAGGCTCTGTGCTGAGTGTGAAGCCTGCTTGGGATTCTCTCTCTCTCCTACTCTGCCTTTCCCAACTCTAACTGGAAAAAAAAAAAATCATGGTAATCGTGGTGTCTTCCGTATTAAGAAATTCTGCCATGGCAGAGGAATTTTGCCTTTGGCCGTAAGAGGCTGATTCTGGAGTTGGAAGTCAGTATCTCTCATTTTTCAGCAAGAGGAAAGGATACATTGTCTTAAAGGAGTTTGTGTACCTCCTGAGTTTATTTACATATTACAGTGTGGGTTAGGGAACAAAGACGGATCAGAAATTGGCAAGGGATGTATGAAAGCAAGCTTGGCCCAGCGGGTAAACATTCTCTGGTAGTGTAACATGGTGTAATGCTTCAGGTGTGTAATATAACACTTTTTCACATGTCAGACTGAGCCCCGAATTGTCTTCAGGATTTAAGGATATAATCCAGAGCACAGCCAGTGACCTGCAGACCATTTCCAGAATTTTGCTGAAAGTTTCTAGAAAGTTCCATTCAAAGACCTATGACTCATTTGTTCCCAAAGCAGGAAACGGCTTTGGCACACATTCTCCTGTGTGTCCATGTTGATGAGAATTTCCCAAATCAGTCCCTTTGGATCAGAGCTTTTCAGCACTTGGCCCCTGAGCTTTTAAATCTCAGTGGTTTCTTGATGTATGGGTTCGACCTTTATAGTCATGATGTAGCTGACAAGTGGGAAATCAGTGGAAGTATTCTATTATTAGAGCTAATATAGCTTATTTATTACATATGGAATCCGTAGATTGATACACTAAGAAGGATATAGTTTTTTAAAAAAATAAGCTAAATTCAAACTCTAGCCCATTTATGGCTACATGTGACCTTTGAAAAATTCCTCAGCCTTTCAATGCCTTCTCTCAACCTTTCCTCAACTGTAAAAATGTGGTAACAATGTCTACATCTTAGGATTGTTATAAGGATGAACCGAGAGACCATAAAACGCTATGAAAGCGTTTTATGTGGCAAATGTGTATGACCTTCTCTCTGTCTTTTATAACCATGACCCTGTGGATATTTGGGGGAATTAAGAATGCATCCTCAAATCTGATAATGTTATCAGGCCACAGGCTATTCATTTTACCATTTTACCATTTGTTTAAGAACTTGGCCACCTTTAAACCCAAATAATAAACTATTATTTTAAAACACTGAGTTCTAAAAATATTTGAGTTCTGTTTTTAGAATTTTAGCAGAAGGATATACTGTTTGCAATCTAATTTTCCTGAAAAATCGAAGATCTAAATACTTACAATGTTGACAAGCATAACAAAATATGAGTTTTTAACGAATCAATGGGTTGCAAGTGTTTTTAATACACTTTTCTAAGGTGGTCAAAAACCAGCCTTTTAAGTGGTGGGACCTTCTTTTGTTTGCAGACATCTAAACATATAAACATAAGTATATCTATATTACATAGAGGTAATAATTAACATTTCAGACATTTGAAATTTAATACATTATTGCCGAATTTGTGACCTTAGCTTGTTATTTTATAAGGAACAGTTTAGTTCTGTAATTATGGGTTCCTTTCTATTTGGTCATTATTTAAAATGTGTGAATAGAATAAAAAATGTTATATTACACACCTGAAGCATTATACCATGTTACACTATTACACTAACTGGAATTTAAATAAAAACTTAGAAAAAATTGTAAAATATTATATTACAGGAAAGTGTTATGAAAAGTTTTGAAAATTTTCATTTTTACAGTTTGAAAAATTAATTTCCAGCTGAATCTTTTGCTGAGCATTTTGTCTCTTTTATTTGCCTGCTTTTTCCTAGAGACGGTAGCAATTTAGCAGTACAATTAATAACAGGGATTTTTTAAAAAAGATTTATTTACTTATTTTAGAGAGAAAAAGAGTGCACGTGTGGGGGGGAGGGTCAGAGAGAGAATCGCAAGCAGACTCCACACTGAGCAAGGAGCCTGAGGAGCACATCAGTCTCACAACCCTGAGATCATGATCTGAGCTGAAATCAGGGGTCAGACGCTTTATCAACGGAGCCACTCCGGCGCCCCACTTGACATCAGGTTACTGTGCAGACCTTAGTGACTAATAAGTATCAGTCCCTCTGTGGGCATTGGGTAGGAGACATAGGGAAATACTGATTTTTGGCTTCTCATCAGCAAAGATTTTTTAAAGACTTTTAAAGAGCAGCTTTAGGTTCACAGCAAAATTGAACAGAAAGTATCGAGACTTCCTGTATGCGCCCGCCCCTCAGCCCCCTGTGTACACAGCCTCCCCTGTTGTCAGCATCCACCCAAGTACCAAGTGGTAACATGGGTTACCACTGATGAACCAATAGAAGTACATCATAATTACCCAAAGTCCATGATTACATTAGAGTTCGCTCTTGGGGTTGTAAATTCTGTGGGTTTGGACAAATATATAATGATATGTATCCATGATTATGATATCAACCAGACTCATTTCTCTACCCTAAAATTCCTCTGTGCTCTCCCCGGTCATTCCTCTCTCCCCCAGGCCCTGGCAGTCACTGAAGCTTCCTCCATGCCTTTTCATGGCTTGATAGCTCATTTCTTTCTAGGGCTGAATATTACTCCATTGTCTGAACGTACTACGGCTTGTTTATCCATTCATCTACTGAAGGATAGCTTGTTTGCTTCCATGTTTTGCCCATTAGAAATGTGCAGATTTTTATGTGGGCATAAATTTCCAGCCCTTGCCTAAATACCAAGAAGCACAATTGTTGGACGGTATGGTAAGGCCAATGATGTTTTCATTATAGCTGCAGATGCCCGTAGTGGAAAAAGTCGTGCCAATGGCTCTGATGAAGACCAAGAAGGAACCAGTGCAATTAACCAGAACGTGGCGCTGGCCATCGCCGGAAACAATTTTAATTCGAAGACAAGTGGAACCATACTTTCTTCCTTGGTATGTTGGTGCACCTTTCTCTGGTTTATTTTTTGTCCTGTGTCCCATCTTCCGATGGGCTTATTCTTATATTTACCTACTGGAACCCAGAGTTGAGCAGGTTCTCCTGCCTCTTTGGTCAGTCCTGAAAGGCATCAGCGTGGAGCCTGGGGCTGAGAAGTGAAATGGCTCAGATGAGGCAGCGTAGTCCCAGATGGTCCCGGATGCAGCAGTAGGTCCACGAATCAAATCCAGGCAGTCTCAGCGGTGCCTGAGTTCAAGGTTCAGACACCAGAAAGAGGCGAACTTGGGCTATCTGGGGTCAGCACAAAGTGGTATTTATTGTATGTTTATTATTACACTGTGTTTGCCTCCAAAAAAATGATTGAAGGAGCCAGTTTCTTGGGGGTGAGTACTTATTTGGCAAAAGACTTCAGCTTTTCTGGGTCCCCAGGGAGCCCAAACAGAGTTGGATAGCTCTAGGCTTTTGCACAGACTCTGGCTTAAAGAGCACCATCTCCAGAAGCACAGGGTCTGATTTCCTTGAGGTGGCAACTCTGTTCCTTGGGGAGCCTTGACTCCCTTTGGGAGATGGTGACGGTGCCTCCCCATCCAGCTTAATTTAACTTTGCGTCTCAGCTTAGGGTGTACATCCACAGAGAACTCCCTCGGTTCTCTCCTGGGAAGGCAGCCTCTAGACCTCAGTAGCTTCTCTGCTGGATGGCTTTCCTCTCTTCTCTCCAGCACTAAGCAAACCCCTGACGCCCACCAGGATACCCTCAGGAGGGCTGGAAGGCAAGGAAGTAAGAAAGAGAAAAGACATTTGAGAGTTGACCTCCCTCATTGTTGGGGAAATGCTGTATTTCATGACTTCCTTCACCTTAGTAATGTGCGTCTTACCCAAGTTAGTTGCCCAAGGGAGTCAGTGCCTTTTACATTATTATTTGGCTTGAAGGGGACATCCTCAGATGCCCAGAGTTCACAGCTAGAAGATCTTCCCTGGGAAGTTATCACTAAGGTTTTCTGTTTTTGTTTTTTTTTTTAAAGATTTTATTTATTTATTTATTTGACAGAGAGATCACAAGTAGGCAGAGAGGCAGGCAGGAGCAGGCTCCCCGCTGAGCAGAGAGCCTGATGTGGGGCTCGATCCCAGGACCCTGGGATCATGACCTGAGCTGAAGGCAGAGGCTTTAACCCACTGAGCCACCACCCAGGCACCCCTATCACTAAGGTTTTCGTAGCTTCTTGTCACCATACTCAGGAAAACTCAGCTAATTTCAGAAGCTCTACCATTCGCATCCCAAACCAACATTTCTCACACATACTCACCAACAGGGGGTTTCACATTCCATTGGGTGTTGGTACACGGCCTTGTGAACCAAAGATGTGGTACACTGGTCTCTGTCTTCATTGGATGAGTAACGAAAGCGCGCTCAGGACTCGAAATCGAACCCTTGGGACTGGGGTCTTTAAGCAAATAGCCTGATCCCCCAACCCCCAACCCCCCAGGACAACATAAATTGTCCCGGAAGTCCCAGCATCGAGGACTGCACTAAATTAGGGATTTGATTTCTTTGCCGAGCACTTGGTGACCCTCGTAGTATCCTCCGGACTCCGACAAAGAAGTTAATTCCTGCACAGTTAGGAGGTTTCTGGATCCTGGCTAGTCTTGTTTTCTTCCCTAAGTTCAGCCCTCCGGTGTCCAGCTGAAAGGAGAAATACTTGGAATCTTAGCAGTTTGGAAGCCTCCTTTTTATCAGTGAGACTGGGGGGCCCTGGTCAAGGCAGGACAGACCACCAGACCACGCTGCTCCGGAGATGGAGGGAGCCCACGGGATGTGCCCGAAAGCCTGGCTCAGACACTGCCGAGCCCCTCAGCTCAGGGATTGCAGCTTCATAGCCCAGGAAAGGCCGGATTCCTAGAAACAGTTCCTCAGCCAGGAGCAAAGGGCAGTGCCTGTGTTCTAAGAACGTAGCATCCCCGAAGCCTTTGGGGTTCCCGTCACTCACTCCTTCCCCTGCATCCACCTCACCCTCTGCCTCCCTGCAGCCCTACAAGCAGTACAACATGCTGAATGCCGACACCACCCGCAACCTCATGATCTGTTTCCTCTGGATCATGAAGAACGCCGACCAGAGCCTCATCAGGAAGTGGATCGCCGACCTGCCGTCCATGCAGCTCAATAGGATCCTGGATCTTCTTTTCATCTGTGTCTCGTGTTTCGAGTACAAGGTGAGCATGAGGTGGCTCAGCCTTACAGCAGCTCTTAGCTCCCATGTTCAGATCAATGTCATTACTATGGTTCCCCTTGGCTTGGGGGACAATGGAGGCATCATCTATTGGTCTCACTTCTGTCCTAAAACCCATAACCTCTTTGCAGTCTAGACACGACCGTTTTTCAGGGAAAGGATCTCTGCCTTCTGCAGAGAGAACCCCATTCTCATTTGCAGGATTTGAGCCACGGGACCCCCTGCGCAGCCTCTCCATGGGGGCACGTGTCCAACCCGGCAGCCGTTCGCCGCAGAGTATGTTGTGTTTTGAGGATTCTTCCCACGGACAGAGATCTCACCACACTAAACATCCTTCTGCCTCTGTCCTGTCCAGGGAAAACAGAGTTCTGACAAAGTCAGTACCCAAGTCCTGCAGAAGTCAAGGGACGTCAAGGCCAGGCTGGAAGAGGCTTTGCTCCGCGGGGAAGGGGCCCGTGGCGAGATGATGCGGCGCTGCCGGGCTCCCGGTACGTTCGTTGGCCTTGCTCTTCCTTGCTTCTCGTCAGCGGGTTTTACACCCTTGGTGAAGGGAAACATCCTTAAATGCGAGCAGACCTACTCGCTTTCCTAAGATGTCAGGGTAATGAAGGCAAACCGGTTCCCGGATTCTGTGCCTACTCTGTGCTTGCAAGGGAAGGCTGCTATCCGGAGGTCACAAGAACCCCGGAAATGTCCCCACGTGCATCTTCTGTTCAAGACTTGTCCGTGGTACAGGTCACCTCCAAGGACATGAGTCACAGGATAGATGGAATGTGGTCGCCCTCAAGGTCAAAGCCTCTCCCGGGGCGTTTGACTCATTTTTGTGAAGCATGGTCAAGACACTGGATAATACTGATTCCAAAATCGACTCCCCAGATCGTTCAGGGTATTTCTAGAACACAACCGACCCCCCCCCCCATCCCAGCCACAGGGGTGTCCGGGTGTTCCAGGCTCACCAGGAATGATCTCATCTAGGTTGAACTCGCTGCTGTATGGCAGAGAGAGGTGGTCAGGCATGCTCCGTCTTGGTCACCCTGCTCCAAGTTACACAGGGTGACAGCTTGTCCATGTCATGGGACACAGTGGCCAGGAACTTGGGAGAAGCTCAGCTCTTACAGTGCTGGGGAGGGGGCACCCTCCCCACACTCTCCTCTTCAGTAATTCACTGAGAACCCCAATTTCACTGGGACCCTCTGTTCAGGGCACGTATGCTCACCCCCTCTCCAGAAAGGCAAGGGTTCTAAAACGGTAGGCTGTCCGTCAAAGTGCAGGCGGCCGGCTCCCAGGCAGCCCTGTCTCCCTGCCCCAGCGCCACCGCCCCCCACCCAGCGTCCAGCACGGGCTCTAATTAGCCAGAGGCACAGTGCTGAGTCCTCTCTGCCCTAGCGGGTTACGGAACTTCTGGTTATCTTGGAGGGTTTCATGCTAATCACATTCCTCTCGTGCATTTCTTAACTCCTAGGAAATGACCGATTTCCAGGCCTCAATGAAAATTTGAGATGGAGGAAGGAGCAGACACATTGGCGGCAAGCTAATGAGAAACAAGATAAGTGCGTCACTCAGCAGCTTTGTGCTACTTTTACCTAAAATCTAAAACCCTTTTTCCCAGGCTACTTGTATTACCAAAACAACTGTATCCTTCCAAGGGGAAGGAAGGGAAACATCGTTACCTGTGTAAATTCGCTCTGTCCGGGCACCCAGGAAGATCGAAGGTATAAGGAGCTATGATTCACAGCTCTGAAAGCTTGACCGCACTGCTAAGCAGTTAAAGAAAACGAGTGTTTAGCAATGTCAGGTAGCCTTACCGGAGCTGCTGGAGGGGACAGGGACAGGACAGGGGACCCGAGACCACATAGTTCAAATTCATAGTGTGCAAAATGTGTAGTCACACATATTTACATCAGTATCGCTCAATATTTTAAAAATGGAAACATTCTAAATGCTCGAGAATAGGGAACTTTGTAGAGAAATATTAGGTTGGTATTAAAATTGCATGACGTAGGACATGCTTATGATGTAAGGTTGGAAAAATAGGACAGACACTTGATTTTGGAATAGAATCTTAAATCCTCAGCTGCTTAGGGTAAATACACTTTAAGACTGGCAGGAAATTTACCAAAATATTAACAGCGGTTTTCCTTGGGTCCTTCTCTCTGGACATTTAGGTTATTGATGTTTTCTTCTTTATACTTTGCTGTATCTCCTACAATGGGTGTGTGTATGATTCTCTCTCTATACACACACATGCACTATATATAACATAGACATAAGATAATGTATGCTATTATCAGCAAAAAATATAAAAAATGAAAGAAATCCTGCTGCTTGGATTGCAATGTCTAAGATAAACATGTGTAAGAATTTGAATATGTAAGACGTGCCACTAAGTATGTTGAAGAGAGCTCACCTGTGCTGTTCCTCTTTGCAGCAGGTATGAATCTCAGGGTTCACTGAGCAGAACATTACATGGTTCAAGGCCCCGCCCCACACACTTGACACACAAAGAACCACTTAGGGGGTTGGGCTGTTTACTTGCTGAGATTAGGACAGGAGCCTGGTCCTGTTGGACCCGGGCTGCATAAACTGAGGTTTGGGGAAACTTTTCCCTTTTGCTTGCAGAAATAACACCACACAGGGGCGCCTGGGTGGCTCAGTGGGTTAAAGCCTCTGCCTTCAGCTCAGGTCATGATCTCAGGGTCCTGGGATCAGGCTCTCTGCTCCTCAGGGAGCCTGCTTCCTCTTCTCTCTCTCTCTCTGCCTGCCTCTCTGTCTACTTGTGATCTCTGTCTGTCAAATAAAGAAATTAAAAAAAAAAATCTTAAAAAAAAGAAAGAAAGAAAGAACACCACACTGAGTCTTTCTGTGTAGTACTTCCCAGCACTCCCCAGTCGGGCTGATGTGGGTTTTGGGGTTTTTTTGTTTGTTTGTTTTTGTTTGTTTTTCTTTTTCGAGAGAACCATAGTGAGAGTTAGCTATTTGAAAAACTTTTCGTAATTATAATAGTGGGGTCTTTTACCTTTTTCTTTCAGATCATTTTTTAATTATTTTGGGTCTGTTTCTTCTAGAGCAGTCATGTTCAACAGGACTATAGGTTAGAATCAACCAGGAGAGATTTTAAAGCTGCCCAGATCCAGATGGACCCCAGAACAATGTATTCAGAACCTCCCACAGTAGGACCCAGACGTCAGTGTTCGGTAAAACTCTCGAGGTGATTCTGCTGTCTGGTCCAATTTTAGAACCAGCATCTTAAAGGACTGGGTGGTAGGCGTTCTAAAAACTAGATAAGTGGCAATGAGAGTTGCAAGAAAATACAAATGTGCTTAATACCACTGAACAGTACACTTTAAAATGGTTCAGATGGGAAATTTTATGTTATGTGTATTTTACCACAATTGAAAAACTTTGACAACAAAAATGAAAACCAGATCTAGGTCTGCTTTGTCCCATAGAGTAGCCTCATTAGTGCTACAAGTAAAACATACAGGCAAGATTTTGATGATTTAGCACCAGTGAAGGAATGGAAAAGGTCTCATTAGTAATTTTCATAGTGATTACACATGGACAATTCTTTTTCTGTATTGGGTCAAAAAAAATTTTCTGTTACTTTCACATTTTTTTTTTTTTTTTTTTTGCTTTCTTTAGTTTGGCTTCGGCAAAATGGAGAACGACATTTGTTTTCTTCATTACATTTCTGTCGCATCGCCCTGCTCAAAACCTAAATCTACCAATACGTTTTTTAAAAATAGCTTCTATATTTCACTTTTTTATGCAAATATTATCACTTGCAGAATGAAATACAATGTAGAGCCCCTTGGAACCCAAGACCCTGTCCTAAGCTTAAAATTTTAAAGATGTTATTTGTGTATTTGTCAGAGAAAGAGAGCACAAGCAGGTGGAGAGGGAGAAGCAGGCTCCCTCTCCCTTGGCAGGGAGCCTGATGCGGGACTCGATCCCAGGACCCCGAAATCATGCCCTGAGCCAAAGGCAGACACTCAACCGACCAAGCCCCCAAGGCTTGAAAACATTTAAAACACAAGGAAATATTTATTCTGAGCCCTCAGCAGGGAATAAGCAATGGCAGAGCTCCCACAGTTGGGTGAAGGGGACTCAGGAACAACGAGGTGCTGGTCCTGGTCAAGACTTGTGGGCTCACACATCCTGACGCCCCAACCCCTGGGGTGACATTTTAGCCTCTGGGCGTCTTGGGGAAATGACATCTTCACACTTCCCTTTTCTGGCCAGTAAATGTAGATGTTACAAGATATCCCTTTCCAGCATCACTTAGATTTTATAGGAATCATTGAATAGTGCCTGAAATGTTCTGGTTCCTCAAGACAGAAACCTCGAGGAAAAGCAGCGCCAGGCAATGTCCTGTTCCCTACCGTTCCCTCGTGGGCGGTAACACCCACCGGGATGTCAGATGAACCTGTTGTCCCGCAGAAGTACCACCTTGCTGCCCACTGGGGGAAAAGTCTAGACAAAAGGTCTACACTTGACCAAGGAACCCCCCAAGGTGGTCTTTGGGACATCAAGAGCCTAACTCTTGCCTGCCCCAGTTCAGAAGCACCAGCTTTCCTCATCCAGCACCGTTGCTATCTACGGAGCTCAGATCACACCCTGCCCCACTCCCTCTGGCCTGTGCCACAGGCTTCCCTTGACTCCGATCTAGAGCTGGTTCTCATGCAGGAAACCCAGGAATGGCTCGAGGCTTCACCAGCATCGGATTGACTCGCCTGGTGGTTAGTAGCCACCAGTAATTGCTTTTTCTCCCCATTTTGCTGTTTCTCTAACTGTCATCATTATTCATAGTAGTAGGGCTACAGATAATCTGGAGACTTGACCTAAAAAATGGTTTTCACCAGGCAGTGGTCGCAGAAAGCGCCCTGCACTCTCTGGTGCCCTGTGGCCACCTCCTCTGTTTTCATTTCACGATGGGCTATTCAGAATATTTCTTTACGCCTTGGTGCACAGATTGCCATCACTGGAACTCAGCCGGCTTTGATAGGCTCTTCAATTTGACCTTTTTTTTTTTTTTTTTCTTAGAACAAAGGCAGAGTTAGATCAAGAAGCCCTGATCAGTGGCAATCTGGCTACAGAGGCAAACTTAATCATCCTGGATATGCAGGAGAACATTATCCAGGTGAGGACAACACACACCTGATCTGTTCGACATGTTCACTGGAATTTAATAAGGATCTCTTTATAGGTAACTGGGAGAGAAATGTGATCCCCAAATGCCTTTTTTTATTTTAACCATTTATAATACTGTTCACCTTACAAATTCCAGAGATAATCAACGTTCTTCTGGCTTCTTTGACTCGCTGCTCCCTTGGGTATTGACCAGGTGATCCTATACTTAAATATGCCAAGTGTGTACCAAGCGTATAATACAGATGGGGGCTTGTAGCTGATGATCTAGAATAGGGATGAGAGCTAAGGTGGTTTGGGACAACCCCAGTTGAATTAAGGTTGACATCTCGTATGGGAGCTAAGATTATGACTGGACCAGGTGGCAGAGGTGCTGGGTCTGAATAATGAGGTCTACTTTGGACCCCAACTGGGGAAGGAAAATCACTTGTACCATGAATCTGCCATCCCCACTGCAGAAAAGCATAGTGCCACTATAACCGTTGCAATAAGAAAATTTTATCTGCTAAGTGAGTGTTTCCAAAAATTCCCAAGAAGTCTAGGGGATAATGGGGTATTGGTGAACTTGAGAAATGAGTCCCACCATGTTTCCAGTGAGAAATCATTTATTCGGGTGGATCCAGTGATGCTTTGGGGAACTAGAAAAAGAAATATTGTTGAAACCCAGGGAAACCTTAGTTATCCTCCTTCTAAGTGGTCTAAAATCAAAGTAATTGTTACAGAAACAGAAAGACAAAAAGTATGTGATGTCTTTGATATCTTAAATATTTGGCCTCATATTGGTAATATCTCTATCCATCGCTGCTCTGATTGCTATACACTTACCAGTCCTCACAGTGATTTTTTTTTTTTTTCCCAAAGAAATGGCATTTACCTGTCATTACCTTCAGTGGGATTAGTCTCACTGTTCTATTTGGAAACACTGCTGCCATCAAGCAGCCCCTTTTGTACTGGGAAGCCCACAGTTGTGCTTTGAAGCCCACAAGGAAAGCTGTGCCTTCTATATAAAGGAAGAACATTCCAAGAGCTGTTGTCTGGGATGGGGAGGGGGAGGTGTGCCTCATAACTTAGTGTAGCAGCCCGGAACTGGGCATAAATCCCAAATCATTTGGGAGTTTTAGAGTAAAGTCATTTGGATATAGGTCCTCAGCTGTCATGGTAATGGATGATGTGTGTGGTGGCCAAACCCTGAAGATCTTAGACTCAGAGAGATGGGATGTCAGCATCGCTGTGCTAATTGTCAAGAGGGCTGATTTGTGTCTTCACCCCACCACTCCCTGGCATGGCACAGGGATTCAGTGATGCTGTTCTTCTGTTTCCCCCAGGCAAGCTCGGCTCTGGACTGTAAAGACAGCCTGTTGGGAGGTGTTCTCAGGGTGCTGGTGAATTCTCTGAGCTGCGATCAGAGCACCACCTACCTGACTCACTGCTTTGCGACACTCCGGGCTCTCATTGCCAAGGTAAACACGGGATGCTTGTTTTCTTATTCCTAATTAAGAGCTGAGAGTTTCACCTGGTTTCACACATTCTCCTCTCAGGGGTCCCCAAACCCACACAGTGTGGTATTAAGTGACATCAAGGTAAAGATTTTAAGCCTCTCTAAGAATAAAGTGAATGCCCTGATTTTTTGAGAAGTCACCAGGAGAGAGTCAGTGGGTCTCCCGCTTAAAATGTGGGCAGAACTATAGGCATTTGACATGGGCACTTATCGCCCTCGCCCCGCAAGGATGACAAGATGCCCTGGTTCGGATGCATCTTCTCTCTCTTTATTTCCGCAAGTCTACACACTTATATACGCTTACATGACCAATCAGCGAGCAGGGTACAGGAGCGAGCGAATCAGGCTGTGCACCTAAACGAACAACTTCGCTAGCAACCAATGCTGTTTACTTCCTCTTTGGGCGTTCTGCTTAGTCTCACGAGGCAATCCTAACCTGGCAACTAGCCAGGCGCCATCTTTTAATGGCGGAGGCCGCCCTGGCCAGGGGCCTGCCTCCGACAGGCACTCAGTGGAGACAGGAGAGCAAATGCAACCTCACACCCTTACCTTTCACCCTTTCCAGTACCACACCTGGGTGAGATTACTTTCCTAAACGCGGACGCCCATCAGTAAGTCTTCCAGAGTGTCTTGTCGTAAAATGAGAGAAGATTTAGAAGTAAATTTTTCATAGCCTGAAGAATATAGATTTTCCTGACATCAAGTGGTCTAATGCAGTTTACTTTCTCCTCCAGGATTGGAAAACTCTCAGTTGGTACCTGCTTAATGGGATCTTTTACATTTTGTTTTAAGTTTATTTATTTATTTAAGTGATCTCTACACTCAGCAGGGGCTCAAACTTATGACCCCGAGATTAAGAGTAGCATGCTTTTCCAACTGAGCCAGCCAGGAACCCTGGAATCAGTTACATTTAGAAAGTACGATTCTTCTGCTCTCCCTTCTCAGGTTGATTTTCTCTTTCTTAGTCACCAGTCCTTTCCCGGGGGCTCAGGAAACGTAGGTCATTCCTGTACAGAGATGACTTTGCTGGTACATGTAGCCTGGATAACATTGTGGTTAATTACACCTATGCCCTGATCTTAGTTGTGTGGTTCATAATTAAATCTTAGGTGGACTCTGTGGCTTGCATTCTTCTTCAGACTCAAGGAGCTCATTTTCTTTATGGAGCAATGCATGAATTCTTCTAGCCCCTCTGCTTGTCCCGGCAGACATTGCCTATTTCAGCAGGCATCCAGCCCAGACAAAATGTGAAGGGACCAAGGGCTGCCTCATGGCCTCTGTGTCTCTCCTAGTTTGGGGATTTGCTGTTTGAGGAGGAGGTGGAACAGTGTGCGGACCTGTGCCAGCGAGTCTTACACCACTGCAGCAGCAGCATGGACATCACCCGGAGCCAAGCCTGTGCCACCCTCTACCTGCTCATGAGGTTCAGCTTTGGAGCCACCAGTGTAAGAACTCCAAACAGTGGGCAGGGGCGGGGGGACCCAGAATCAGTGCAAGTGGCCCAAAGTCAGTGCAAACATTGGTTGAGAGAAAGTTTGTGGGATCACCATTTCCTTCTGTTGCATGTGATGGGGAGACCGTTGACAATGAAGACGGATAGCAGCTTTTGAGTTTGTAACCAGAAGTGAAGATGGAGACTGGTGAAGGCAGTGGTTTCCATCTGTGTGTTTCAAGGACGGCCGAGTGAATATACGTAGATTAAAAGTTGTCCTCTGTGGGGAAAAATACACCAGGCAGGCTAAGAATTCAGCAGCGTTTGTCTTGTTTCCAAAATCTGATTGCATGGGACCAGTGTGACCTGTGGGTGAGAATTTGAATGTCCAGCGTCATCTGCCCCTGAGTTTTAACTGAAGCTTTGCAGCCTTTGGATTTATGCTTTATTGCAGAAGCATTAACCTTTGCTTTAGTTTTTCTAGATCTTAGTTTATTTAGATTTATCTAGATTTTAGTTTAGTTTGTGGTCATATTGTGGTCATATTGATGAGCACCCCCAAGAGATCTTAAAAGATAAATTGGCCCGTGGAAAAAAGATAGGATCCTCATCATGTGTGAGACATAATTATTGAAAATATTTAGGACATTTTCTTGGGGCCTGCAGGATAACCATATTTTTCCATAGGGCTAGAAGGGAAGGAGAAAGAGAAACTCACTGCCTGTCCAGGGTCCAGAATCTCAGAAAATGTGGCCATGGAGATACTGTTCCTTTTTCCGGTTTAAGTCATGCCCCAAGAAGAGGAATCTTGGTACAAAAGGATCCATTTTTGAGACCCAACTTTGTAGCAACCTCCTAGCCTTGCAGCATAGAGGCCATCCAGTCCTCCGTGAAAATGTAAAGGCCGCTGACGGATTTATGTCAGAGCAATATCCATTTAAACCGTTTAAACAATGATATGAATCTCGTGCAAAGCAGAGCTCACATTTCATTGAGAGAAAAGGAAGCGGTGGAGACGGAGCAAAAAGAAATGTTGGGGAGTCCCGGGTGTCTGGCGCGCCTACCTTCCCTTATCTGCAGGCCAGGTGCCTCTTATTGGTTCCTTCTTCTCCTCCTCCTGACGCAGAACTTTGCAAGAGTAAAGATGCAGGTAACCATGTCTCTGGCATCTTTGGTGGGCAAAGCACCAGACTTTAATGAGGAGTACCTGAGAAGATCCTTGAGAACGATCCTGGCTTACGCAGAAGAGGACACGGCCATGCAGGCCACTCCTTTCCCGACCCAGGTAAGCTGAAGAGCGCGCCTTACCTCACACACAGGTTCGAGATCAGCCATATAAACTTGAGTGTGTGTGTGTGTGTGTGTGTGTGTATACTGTGAATTTTTTAACACATATAATATGTAATTATGTAACAGGTTATATATAAAATACATAAATATAATGTATACACATGTATTTAATATATAGCACACTCTTGTATTTAATATATAGCACACTATGTTATATATCATATATATCACATCATATATATTACTGTATCATATATTATCATATATTATTGTATTATATCATATTACATGCACACACACACACACACACACACATACACACACATACATAGTGTAAGCAGAAGTCCTAAGCTGCCTCCTATTGGTGTAAAGACCCCTGATGTTCCAGAGTACAGCTAGAGGCTCTTTTAGGTGGCAAATAACCGAAACTAGCTCAAGTTACTTTAAACAAAAAGAGGGAAGATAGTATAAGGATTCAGGGCTAAATCATGGATCCCAAGGGCCAACTCACGTCTGGGCCTCTGAAGCACAGGGGCCTGCAAAAGTGAAGGCCACGGACGGCCCCTCCCGGCTCCCCTCCACCTGCGAGTTCTGCTCCCACCAAGAAGCCTGCCCGTGGCTGGCCGGTGCCCTTCCAACGCAGCTCCAGCCTGTCACCGTGGATGACAAAACCAGGATTGATTAGAGCCGCTCGCTTTTTTTTGCAGGTGGAGGAACTTCTGTGCAATTTGAACAGCATCTTATACGACACCGTGAAAATGAGGGAGTTCCAGGAAGATCCCGAGATGCTGATGGATCTCATGTACAGGTACACTTTTCTGACCAAATCAAGGCCGTCAGCTGAGGGCCTAGGGTTTGTCACTTGGAGGTCTTGTTAGTGTGATTATTATAGGTCATGTGAGTACAGTGATTTCGATGACATCCAAAAGCATAAAGAGAAGTTAGTAGAAAGTAATCATTCACAGTGGGTTGATTCATGTAATCCCTTTTAGAAATATCCCCCTGGGGTGCCTGGGTGGCTCAGTTGGTTAAGCAACTGCCTTTGGCTCAGGTCATGATCCTGGAGTCCCAGGATCGAGTCCTGCATTGGGCTCCCTGCTTGGCAGGAAGTCTGCTTCTCCCTCTGACCGTCCCCCTTCTCATGGTCACTCTCTCTCATTCTCTCTCTCTCTCTCAAATAAATAAATAAAATCTTAAAAAATTATAATTTTAGAAATATCCCCCTACTTTCAACTGAGGTACCTTTTATAATACTATCCTCTACTTATCGTAGAATGAGAGAAAAGAACTATCTGTTATCCTATGAATTATTTCCTTTTTTTTCCAGTTATATTCAAATATACATGCACCCTTTAAGTAGAATTCATATTTTACTCGATAGTTTGAAACTTTGTCTTTATGCTCCTCGTTCGGGAGAAACGACTTAGAGAAAAAAAATTGATTCTGGCGTGCTGTCATAGACGGGTCGTGCTTCTGTCTTGTTATTATTATTCTGAGAGAAAGGAAGGAAAAGGAAGAAAATTGCTATAGATGCATTAAGACAGGCCTCATTTGATTGGGCCCTTTTCTTCCCCATGAACCTGGAAGTAAATGCTATTTCTCGAGGTCCAGGACACCCTACCTGTGGATAGAAAGCGACCGACACATGTTTGCTTTTTCTCTCATTTTCTGAACAGGTGGGGAAAGGGCAGGTCGGGGGAGGGATTCTTGGCGAGGAAGAAAGTGGCCACCCACAGCAGAAGAACAGGGTCCTGAGCCAGCTGTCCTTGAAACCTTCTTAATCTGTCCTCAGAATTGCCAAGAGTTACCAGACGTCCCCTGATCTGCGGCTGACCTGGCTCCAGAACATGGCGGAGAAACACACCAAGAAGAAATGCTACACGGAGGCCGCCATGTGCCTGGTGCACGCGGCTGCCTTGGTGGCCGAGTACCTGAGCATGCTGGAGGACCACAGCTACCTGCCCGTGGGCAGTGTCAGCTTTCAGGTGGGGGCGGACACCGCTTTTCCTGGAGGGCGGTGATTCTCAACAGAGGGGCAGGCTTGCCTCCCACCCCAGAAGGCATTAGATGACCTCCAGAGACATTTCTGGGTTCTTACAGCTCAGGGTGGGCTGGGGGAGTGGGGCGCTGACCCCTGACACGTATAATCCAGAGACCCTGCCGAACACTCTACAATGCATATCGGCAGCCACCACCAAGAATTATCTGGCCTCAAATGTCAATACTGTCAAGGTTGAAAGAAATCTCCTTCAGTGTATTATATTTGCCTCTTCTAATTGCTTTACTATCTTGGGGTTTTTTTTTTTAATTATTTACAATAAATGTAGAGTTGATAGGCACTCTAGACATTCCCAAACACTGAGGTCCGTGATTTCATTTGACCTTCTGTCTTCAGGCAGATAGGCAAGGTACTATGACTCCTACTTTACGACTAACACAACTGAGAAAGCAGTTTTTCTAAGGTCACTTAATCTCCTTCCCAAAGACTGGGAGTTGGCGCAGGGCACTGACACCTGGGAAAGCATTTTCCAGACACTAGAGAAATGATTTCCCAGATGACCCATTCCTTTGATCATATGCCCCAACTCTGTAGCGTCCCACACTTCATCATCCCAAAGCAAGGAAGAACCACAATGACCTGGGGAGGGCCAAAGGGGTCTGAACCAGCACTTTCTTAGGATAAGTTGAATATTGCCCACAGTTAGCAAAGGAAAGTGGTCTACCAGGTCTGAAAATGGACTCTGGCTAGGATGCTCCATTGCCATTTGGACACCTTTTGCTGAGTAGTTTAATATGGTCTTTAGAGAAAATAAAAGTTTTATGAGTCCTTTTGTGAGAGAGACAGAATCTGTAGCAATGACTCTCCTTGAAACCAGGCACAGTCCAGTCCAGAAATAGAGCCCTTTTCAAGCCAGACTCGTGTGTAAGTGCTTGCATGATCCTTGTTTGAATCTGTATGATTGATTTTATCAAAAGCTCTTTTTCAATCTTGTTCTTCAACGCAGTTTTGTGATGGCTATGTGAACCAGAGGGAGAAGACAGTTCAGAGTAGCTTCCCCAGGCTTTGGGAAGAAATTACTGGAACTGGTGCCCCGGGGATTGGGGCCGGGGGGCCCGGTGGATAGAACTCTGTTCACCTGTGCACCTGTTTGCTTCTTATTATTAATAATAAGCCCTTTCTTACGGCTTTCAGTAACAATAATATTTATTCTAACATTTCATCCTCAACAAATCACTTCTCTTCTCAATTCGAAAGTATGAGTTTCAAAGGCTACAAGTGAAATTCTTACCCCAAAAACACAAAAAGATCACATCTGATTTTCATTCACGTAAAAGTGAAGAAAGTTACAAAAGTCATTTTAGATGTATCTGCTTCTTTCATCACATTTATTTTGGCCCTTTGATACTACCAATGATTAATATTTTAAGTGCTCCTCTTTCAGTTCCCAGAAAAATCTTTTTTTTTTTTTTTTACTTAATGTTGAATTATATCCTTCTGTTTCCATGCTTCATTAACTGAAGTATTTCATATCACTCTTTTATGCCTTTCTCACAGCTACTATATTCTATTTGCTATTTATCACTTGAGTGTTGGCATTTCCTTGCTGATTCTCATGTTTGTAAGCTTGAGAATTCTGTGTAGAATTCATTTGATTTGCTTATAAGCCATCCCAAGGTGAGATAAGATAGTTATTCTTTTTTTTTTTTTAAGATTTTATCTATTTGACAGGCAGATCACAAGTAGGCAGAGAGGCCGGCAGAGAGAAAGGGAAGCAGCCTCCCTGCTGAGCAGAGAGCCCAATGCGGAACTTGATCCCAGGACCCTGGGATCATGACCTGAACTGAAGGCAGAGGCTTATACCACTGAGCCACCCGCCCCTAGGATAGTTATTCTAAAACCAATAGAAAAACTCCACATTGTCCCTACAGGAGAGCCTTTAGCTCTATTTTTCATATATCTGTCTCCATCGATTTATTCTTCTGGACTATATTTATTGAGCACGTATTTTGTCCTCGTGACCTTTACCTTCTAGCCAGGGAGAGCGACATCCTCTAAGTACTCTATTCCTTATTCGATTACAATGATGATAAATGCTGTTAAGAAAGAGGTACCAGATGCCGTGACTGTTTATAATCTGACCTAACCTGGGGTTGTGGGAAGCTCAGGAGGACCAGGAAGGTGGAGGGGGAGGCAGAAGGAGCTGAGAAGTGTGAGGTCACCGTGATGCACAGAACATGGCGAGGTCGGTGTTCTCGGCTACATAAGAGAAGCCAAATTATGCTGCTGCCTCTGAGGCGAGCCTTTTCTCTCAGATGAGCCATGCCAGACCTTTTGGGAAATGGAGGCTCGCAGGTGACAGAATCCCAACCCTCGACTGCCCTAGCGGGGAAACGGAATTAACCACTTGCAGGAGGGAGGCGAGCCTGGAGCCGCCCCTGCCACACTGGAAGGGGGGCCCAGACCACATCCTCAGATCTCAGTGTTATTGCCACTTCCTGTTTCCGCTTTCCCTGACGCCGACCTTGTCCTGCACTGGCGTCCTGTGCCCCCTGAGATGTGTGCAGGTGGATGCCTCCCCAGGTTGGAGACCAGGAGAATGCAGGGATGGCTCGTTTCTGGCAGTTGCTGGGGAGGTTTCAGTGCCTCTTATTGGCTCTGGCAGGGTCATGTGCTCCTCCCCGAGCCAATCACAGTGACCGGAGAAATGGTTCGCTCTGATTGGCTGGGCCGGAGGAGAGGTCCACACCTGGGCTCGCGGAGGGTCCCCCGGAGGCCGGATTCCGCAAGGGGACGGTGGACGTCTGGGCAGCATTAGCAGCAGATGTTCGGAGTTGATTTCTTAAGTGCTGTGCGCTTCAGTTTTCAACCCCGTTCTGCTCCAGTAAAATTGAATTTTTGGAAAAGAATTAGAAACTGGAGATAAATAAATCTGTACAAGGAAAATAACTTCGAGGCCACTGAATTCCAAGGCAGTGAGATCGTCGAAATTCGATGCCCTGGGCTGCAGTGTTGATCCCGCAAATGTAGATACGGATACATTCTCAGGTACTGCTGACATTTTCCTCCCTGATTCTGAGGCCAGGAAAGTCTGCCAGAATCCTTTCCCTCTGGTTACAGCTAATAAACCTACATTGCTTCAGGTCTGTTCCTCTACCGGTGGAAAACTGCATACAATTCTCCTCGTACTCATTTCTTGAGTTATTAGATTCTTTCAGCTGAATCCCTTGGACTTTCTATTATTTTCGATTTGGAAACATTATAATAGAAAGGCCAGGTTTGGAAAAAAGACTGGCCCCAAGACTTTCTGAGAGCCTCCAATAGTCCTAAAACTACATTAGAGTCTTGGATGTGAAGATAGAGGACTGTGATAGCTTTTCCTTGATCCAGGTTGATTCCCTGGATCTTGCTAAGGTTGATTCCCTGGATCTTGCTAAGGGTGATCCCTGGATCTTGCTAGCCAGGCGTGGGGGCAGGTGATTTTACTTCACAAGCCAACTCTGGTCAGTTGATAGTGGCTGACTGCAGTGCGATGCTGAGAAAACTTTTGAGAACACAATTAACCTTTGAAAACAGGGACATACCCTCCCTACATAGTCAAAAATCCACAGATAACTTTGATTTCCCCTGAAACTTAACTACTAATAGCCTATTGTTGAACAGAGGTAACATAAACAGTTATTTTATTGTATTTTGTGTTCTAGATATATAATATATTCTTACAATAACTTTTATTTAAGGAAAATGAAGTTATGTAAGGAAAAAAACTTTTCCTTAATATCTTCAGTATTTCTGAACTACATGATTTATGAGTTTTTTCAAATCATTGCAAATCTCAAAAAATCTTTCCAGTATATTTTTAAATTTGATTTTATTTAAATTCAATTAATTAACATATAGTATATCCTTACTTTCAGAGTCCAGTATATTTTTGAAAATGTGTATAAGTGGACCTGTGTGATTCAAACCTGTGTTGTTCAGGGATCTACTGTATATCCAAACTTGAAGGGAAATGGTGTTATAATTGATTAGTTATGCCTGTTAAGAGTGTAGGAATAGGAAGGAGTGGCCTGTGTGCTACCCATTTGCAATCTCTAAGCTGGGAAGATGTGCCATTGCTTTTATGCTCTCTGTGCATTTCTGCCATAGCTGTAAGACGGGTTGAAGAAAACAGACTCTTAACATATCAAGAGTATGAAAGTCACTGCAAGGGCCAGAGCTGGGGTGAGGCAAGAGGTGCCTAAGGGGCAGAATATAAGGAAGCGCTCACTCCTAGGGTCAGGCAAATTCAGAGTCATCACTTACTGAGATGGATGGACCCTGAGATTGAATGCCTCTCTAAAGATTGTGCCCTCAGTTTCTCAGTAGGTTCACCCTAGCCCAGGCCCTGGTTATTGCACTCTCTGCTAGAGACTATAAACTCTATGGTTTGTGTAAAGGAAACGCTTGAAAGAAAGAACAAAATGAGAGACAACAACAGTAATTGTTGTACTGCTATCAGCACGGCCCCCAAGAGGACATTCTCACTGGCTATTATCATATAATATGGCTATTCACCTGAAAGTCAAGTTAGGAGCGACGCGCCTCCAGGGTTCACTGGGCTGATGAAACAAGGAGTCTCATTAGCTGAGAGTTGGTCTTCCCCTCTTAAAAACCAGGACCCCCGCTGGGGTCGTTTCATGACTGTAGCTCAACTGTTGTTACTTCGTCCTTTATGTATGTCCTCAAGGTCAAAAAGAAAATTCTAAGTTTTGAAGACCAGTTGCTCAGTGTATCCGTTCAAAAATAAATGGCAGCCAGGATGTCTGGTGGTTGGAATTAGAGACATTCTATAACCACAGGCTCTATGAGGATCTTTGAACGTAGGCTGGCTCAGTGCCCCACCTTGGGTTCCTCTGGTACCCTTTGTTAGTCTGGTTCCCCTGTTCCCTGGGCTTATACTGGGATCTCTTTCAGAACATTTCTTCCAACGTGCTGGAGGAGTCCGCAGTCTCTGACGACACCTTGTCACCTGATGAGGACGGCGTGTGCTCGGGCCGGTACTTCACCGAGAGCGGCCTGGTGGGCCTCCTGGAGCACGCAGCGGAGCTCTTCAGCACGGTCAGTGTTCACAAGGGTCCCGGGGCCTCCACTTGGGCTGAACTCCTAGCACTGTGAACGCCAGTCTTCACCCCGAGCCAGGAGCAGCTCCTGCTAGGCTGTACTGGGCAGGGGGTGGCCCCAGATGACTTTGATGTATGCAAATTGCATCAGTTCTGGAGGGAGCTGAGAAAGCCTTTCATCACTGCAATATTCTGGTTTCATGGCAGGCTCTTTGGCTGGGCAGCAACAAACACTGTATTATTCCCATTTAATAGGGTGGAAATTAGGCCACAGAGAGGTGAAATGGCTTGCCCAGGGTTATACTACATATGATGAGACATGTTCTCACTCCCTCATTTTCCTTCTGGTGGAGAAAAATATTGGGGCAGAGCCATTGGGAGGGGAGGGAGGGAACGGATGGACCATCTGCATTTCTGACAACTGGGTGGCCATCAGGATTGGTGCAACCCAGCCACAGCTCAGAGAACAGTGGGAGGGCCAACTGCTGAGATGCCCCTCACTAGCCTAGTCTGGGTCTACACACTCCTGCTAAGAGAAAAAAATAGGTAGATTAAGTCAGGGAGATTCAGGGCAGTGGAGAAAGTCTCTTGCCCATTTTCATATTAATAAGCCCAATCCTTTCCCCAGTTTTATGCCAAGTAAATATCAAATACTTTGCTATATTTAGCTGATCCAATTTTTTGTTCATCCTTATGGTTTTCTTTCTTTTCTACCTTTCATTTCCAAGTTCCCTGCCCTATAATCTCTATGAATTTTTTTCACTTTAACTATCTTTTCTTTTTTCTGCTTTCCCTTTCAGGATTCAGAGAAAGGGCAGCATACTTCCATTTTTCCTAAAATTCAAGAAATTGAACTAGTTAGAATCTGACCAACTCCTTTTGGGCCATGCATTGAACATCTTGCCTAGGGTGACCCTGATGATATTTAATGAGGCTGAGGCTGTCTTCCTCAATAGTTACTGGTCCCTGCTGCCAATCTATCTGTTGCTATTACTTGGAAACCCGTTAGCCCACTTAACATCATCACATTTTTAGGACCATTTAGCGTGTGTCTAATTCCATTTGCATGCTCCGGCCATCTCAGAGAAGCCCAGACACCACTCCTGCTCTGTAAAATATTGTGGTGCCCATGACTAATCCATTCTCCAGCACATAATGAACACTGGATGCTCATCTTAACTTTCCACTGTGTTAAATTCTTGTTGATTTTCTTCTCTTTCCAAGGGAGGTTTATACGAGACGGTTAATGAGGTCTACAAGCTGGTCATTCCCATCCTGGAAGCACACAGAGACTTCCGGAAGCTGACCTCCACCCACGACAAGCTACAGAAGGCTTTTGACTGCATCATTAGCAAGGTAACTAGGGGCACCTTGCCAGCAGGTCCTGTTAACTGGCAGCAGTGACCCTGTCCCAGAGACCCTTAGCCCTGCTTCCTCTCTAGCGAGAGATTTGCCTTGAGCACAGCGTTGCCATAGTTCTCACCTACCCGATGGACAGGGGCTGGGAATAGGCAGAGTACCAGAGTTCAGACAGTTCAGACTGAAAGAAGGCACCTTGAATGACTACAACCAGGAAATGTGAGAATTTTTAAAGTTCATCTCAAAGAAGTCTTTGAAATCTTTCATGGTATTTCTTTTTTTTTTTTTTTTTAATTATTTCCAAAGTTTCTTCCATAAACACACATTTTTTTAAAGACTTGATTTTGGTTGATATTAGCCATGGGAATAACTGCTTTGTGACACAATAATAAAAGAATCCTGCCCTTTGCAAGCTGGTAGATCCTCATGAGTGACCTAACTAAAGAGAGATTTTCTTATTTCCCTCACTAGGGTCACAAGAGAATGTTTGGGACCTACTTCCGAGTTGGTTTTTATGGATCCAAATTTGGGGATTTGGATGAGCAGGAATTTGTTTACAAAGAGCCCGCAATTACCAAGCTTCCTGAGATCTCTCACCGCCTAGAGGTAAGGAAAGTGCTCAACACCATATACTTCACAAAAACAAGTTAGAATGGGTCGTTGCCAAAAAAAAAAGTTGTGCATTTGTCATTGGTCTGTATAAAAATTTGTCCACATTGCATTTATAATATGAAGGTATTAGGTGAGATCACAAGGTAAAGCAGGAGTTCAAGAGTTTTCTGTTTATGCTTGTCAAAGTTTATAAATGTATAGGGTGGATCTTTATTTTCAAGACTTCCAAAAGTCAGTCAATGTCAGGTGCTTTCCTATCACTCTTGAAATTTTAGTAATAGTTTCTCAGCCTTAAGAGTAGTATTACCTTGACTTTGAATCTGGCCAAACTACTGAGTTATCCCTAGAAAGTGCTATAGCCATCCTTTTGGTCTCATTGGAGAGCACATCCCACTTCTGACACAGAGATGCTCACAGTAGCCACGCCATGAACTGCAACATGGTGAGCTCTTCCTGCTGAGCTGGCCCAAGGAGCCCTTCTGTGCGGATTATCAGAGTCAGTGTCCCCTCTCCTAGGCTAGCAGCCCCAACTCCAGATTTCTGTCTACATTTGATCCATATTGTCACAGAAAAAGACAGCATGTTCCTAGAGCAAATGATGGAAAAACAGGAAAACAGCCTAGAAAAAAGGTGAGAAAAGCAGACATGGAAAGGGCCAAGCCCTAAGAACTCGGGAGGAAAGTCAAGGGGTGCCCTCCAAGCAAAACCTCCTCAGGCTGAGTATCTGGGTTTCCCCAGAGTGCTGACACTTAACTCAAGATTCACTCCTTATGCCTGCTTGCTGTTGCTTCGAATTTATGCTTTTTCATAGCTGTACAACTTAGAACACTTTAGTTGCCAAATTGCTCCTTATGCTGTTCATCCCTGGAAAATAAGAGACTTCAATTCTTACTGGACTCAAAGAAGCCATGGCCCAGAGAGGTTGAGTAACTTGTCCAAAGTCACACAGCTCATGAGAAGGAAAACCAGCAACTGACCCTGGGCCACTTGTTCCCTAATATATTTCTCCAATGCAGGACTAGAAGTGTATGTTTTGTCTTCTTGTAAAGTGTGGTTCATCACATTCTGGGAAGCCTAGTGACCTCCAAGTTCCTAGGGTACAAAAGGCAAGATGTAAATAGTGCCATTCCCCTGTAGCTGCTTCCAGAAAGATGAAGACATTGGTTGAATTAGAGGTCAAGTAACACTTATTTTAGGGAAGCATCCATCCGTCTGCAATTCTGCACTTCCTTATATTTTTATTTTTGTCTCTGGATATGCCAGCTTGCCTCCTTAGCTCAGAAAGACTTCCAATAATCAATGTGCAAATTCTTCCTTAAGCTTGTTCCAAACTTACACCACTTCTGAGACCCAAAGAGTTGCATTTTAATAAAATAACCTTTGGTTCTCCTTGCCTAGGGATTTTATGGCCAGTGTTTCGGGGAGGAATTTGTGGAAGTGATTAAAGACTCTGCTCCTGTGGACAAAACCAAGTTGGATCCTAACAAGGTATTGGGAAGTTTGCAAAAAGTCACCCTTAGGCTCTAATTCTCTTGGTCTACCCCCGAAAACATAAAATGTCCTCCTCTGTCTGGGCTCTCAAGGTCACTTAAATGTAGCTGAATTTTTTATCTAGGACTCAACTAGTATATGGTTAGATCTAAAAGAAACAATATTCCGAGGCAAGAGCCATTAGAGCTACCATTTATTAAACACCAACTGTATGCCTTGGCACTGCACCATGCCCTTTGTGTACATCATTTCATTTCATCCTCCAAGAGCCCTTTGAAGTAGGTGTGGTTATTCCTATTTCACAGATGAGAAAACTAAGGTGCAGAATTGTCAAGCAGCTTTCTGGGACCGTGCAAGTGTCAAAGCCAGGACCCAAGCTCAGGGTCTTATCCTCCTCAAACCCATCCTCTTGATCACTGCTTTTTATTGCCTTTCTATGCAAAGTTTACACTCAACTTCACATATTGGAAAGATGCAAATTTCTCACTGCCAGCCCTTACTGGCACCCTGCTTTAGGCTGTAGGAATTTCTAACAACCACATTCAGCCCCCCCCCCCCCGGGTGACGTTGGGGGAATGATGGAAGGGCTTGGACCTCAGCGCCCTCCCTTGTCACAGGAGAGCGTATTCGGTCCTGTCCCCAGCTGGGTGTGCCCCATCCAGATTGGACACTCCCCACCCTGAGCCTGCAGCGTGGCTCAGACCCTCCTAGCCCTGCCCTGTCTTCTGACACCAGCCTGAGGCCATCCCCACATCTGACCAAATGGTTACTAATTTGGCCATTCCCGCAGCAGCCCTCAAGTTAGGAGATTCAATAGAGTGACAGGCACCTCAGGAAAGTGCCTTATGACAATGACAATTTTATGATAGAGGGTACACTGAGAGCAAGGTCTGGGAAGGCCCCCGTGTAATTCCATGCCCCCTCCTTGTAGAATCCGGGCATGTCCCCCAACACCCCCCTTGCCTGGCAGGCCTATCCATTCACCTGTCAGGAAGCCCCACCCAGTCCTGGTGTCCAGTTTTAATGTCCAGGCATGACTGATGAATTCCTGAGCCATATTATTAAACTCAAGTCTCCAGGCCCCCCCAACCCAGTTGAGGTCAAAGTCAGCCCCGACTCCCAACCCTCTCATCACATGATTGGTCTTTGGGGTGACCAGCGTGCATCCTGGAACCCACCAAGCTTGGGTCACCTCAGGAAAATAACAAGAGACACTCCTATCCCCTTAGGACATTCCAAGAGTTTTGGAAGCAGCGAGCCAGCAAATGCAAAGACTAGATATATTCCTTAGCGTATCACGGGGGACTGTCCCCCTGCTCAGCCCTCCTCATAGACAGATGTGTGTGTGAGGCTGTCTCAGCTGCTGGGAGTAAGATGAGTTCCAGGTTTTTACGGAACGCTGGGGGTCCGAGGAGCGTTGGCCGTCTGGCAGGCCTGGCCAGTGAAGAGTCCAGACTGTCCCCTCAGATCTGACCTCCAGGATATTAAGGAGATGATGTAAGTAGGGAGGAATGGACCAAAGGCAGGAGTTTGTTTTTCTCCAGATTCCAGAAGACTCGCTCACTCCAGACACCTTCCCTAGTCCAGGCCCGAGGTGGTCAATGTGCTAAGAGCTGAGCCAGCCTTCGACAGAGGGGTCGGAGGTCCTGGGAAGACAGGCACACACAGCACACGCCACAGAGAGGTGACAGTGTCGTCACGGACATCTCTGACACGCGGTGCACTTGTCTTCTAAAATGTCCAGGGCAGGTGCTGAGAGTTTTAAATGAGAAGCTGAGCCCAGAACGACAGCCAGATTTCATCACACTAAATAGTGATATACAGGCTGAGGTCAGGGATGTCCCCCACCCTTTCCACTGGGTGGGTATTACCGAGACTGTGGTCACATGGTCACAGTCATTCTTTTTTTTTTTTTAAGATGCCTTCTTTCTTAATAAGGGCCCTTTGTCAGTGTGTGTGTGTGTGTGTGTGTGTGTGTGAGTGCGCACACATGTGGGCACATTTCTAAATGAGGTACGTGCAGTGAAATTCACCTTTCTGCAGTTGGGTTCTATGAGTTTGGACAAACACGTGTCACCGCCATCAGGAAGAGTTTCATCACCCCCAAATACGTCCCCATGCCTCTTCCTTCTGCTCTGAGCCCCTGACTGTCACTGACGTGCCATCTGTTTCTGTAGTTTTTTTTTTTTTTTTAAGATTTTATTTATTATTTGACAGAGAGAGACACAGGGAGAGAGGGAACACAAGCAGGGGGAGTGGGAGAGGGAGAAGCAGGCTTCCCGCAGAGCAGAGAGCCCGATGCAGGGCCCAGTCCCAGGACCCTGGGATCATGACCAGAGCTGAAGGGAGATACCCAGTGACTGAGCCACCCAGGCACCCCTGTTTCTGTAGTTTTGCCTTTTCCAGAAGGTCCCATAAATGGAACCCTTGAACAATAGGCACAGGCCTACAGCCCTTTGAATCTTCACTGCACAGAGAGCATCTGAGATCGCTCCCTGTGGTAGTCCTCTGTTCCTTTGTCCTGCGGAGTCATCCTCTGCCGTGAGGCCGTCACACCCTCTGTTTCCCCGTTCCCCGCTGGAGGGACGTTTGGCTCGATTCTAGTTTTTGTCTGTTACGAATTCTAAAGCTGTAGACATCATGTGCAGGTTTTGGTGTGAAGGTGAATTTTCATTTCTCTTGGATGCACACATCAGAGCAGGATTTGGGGATCAGATGGCCAAGGTCACCTACCTGTGTAAGAAGTGGCTAGCCTACCTTAGAAAGGGCTGTCTGCTTTGCATTCCCATCATCGGTGAGCAGAAAGTCCAATGCCCCTGTCCCTGCCTGTGCTCAGGATGTCACTCACCTTCAGTCTGGCTGTCCTCCTCAGTGGGTAGCAGTCACAGTGGCTCCAAAACAGGAAAGCTCGTCCGTTCTGAATAGCAGTTGGAGAACTTTTGTAGCAAGTTTCAGTTGGACTCATGAGGTCAGCTTGGAGGGGCAGCTTGGAGACCGGATGTCCCATGGGCACGCTGCCCTGTCCTCCTCACCCACAGCCCTCGGTCTCCCTGGGGGTGCAGAGCAGGGAGGGCTGACGTCTGGCCCCACGCGCTCAGCTTCTGTGGCTTTGGGGCGCGCACAGGGGCGGAGCAGGGGTGCCGTGCCCCAGCCTGCCTCCCCACTGCCTCCCGGGGGGCGGCTTGCAGACGAGCCCATCATCTCCTCCGTCCCCCACCTCTTCCCCTCAGGCCTACATCCAGATCACGTTTGTGGAGCCCTACTTTGATGAGTACGAGATGAAAGACAGGGTAACGTACTTCGAGAAGAATTTCAATCTGCGGAGGTTCATGTACACCACCCCCTTCACCTTGGAGGGCCGGCCCCGGGGGGAGCTGCACGAGCAGTACCGGCGGAACACCGTGCTGACCACCGGGCACGCCTTCCCCTACGTCAAGACGAGGATCAGCGTCATCCAGAAGGAAGAGGTAATGGCCCCCGGCGCCAGCGGGCTCGGGACCAAGGTCACCTCGGAATGCCTGGGTCTCCCTCCCAGGACAACACGCACCCCTCCCCCCACACTCCCTCTCAGCAGAGAGAAAACCAAAGAAGGGGACACCCTGGAAATATCCTTGTGGTGGTGATTTTCCGACTGTCACGGCACCAGGAAATCCCAGTTAGGCAGCGACGCGTTTCATAGCATTACTTAACATTCAAATATTTTATACTTTGAGGTTCTATCTTGAACCTCAGTAGAATGACAGAATTACAGTATTGAACGTGTATATTTTTATGATACATTTATATGAAATTGCTATTTAACTTTTAAGTATTTTATATTGAATTTTTATATATTTGGAAGCTTAGAGGTGGTTCAGACAGAGTTGTGTTACTAGTGGTCAGAGACCAGGAGTAGCACGCGGGTGTCCCCAGGAGGGGCGATGAGCTGGAAGGAGGGTCCCCACGGACTTCGAGTCCCAGGTTCTTCCTGTGACACTGCCCAAGGCACTGACACTCACCCCGCTTCCTCACCGCCACACGGACAGCAAGGACCCCTTTCTCTTCTGTGGTCCATCGGAAGCGTCCGTTGGAAAAGGGCTGATCCACAAAGTGTCTCAAATCTAGACAGAGCACAAATGTTTCATTTTACTTTAAAATGCATCTGCGGACTTTATTTTTGTCCAGTTTACAGAGGGCCTCCGCCTCCCCTGCGATTTGGCGTTGGCGGGTCACAGTTCGGCTTTGTCTTCCCGTATAAGCCCCACCCTTAACACACTGACCATAGTTTCCAGCTTTCGTTTCTATAAAGCAGTCGAGGAGCTGGATAATGTGAGCGCAGGTCCTTCTGGATGCCGATGGCTCCTCGCCCCAGCCTTTTACGGTTGTCTCGCACACACCTAACACGGCAGGAATCTTGACAGCAACTCGCTTTCGTGCTGTCCTGCCCCGGCATTCCGCTTGGTGTTCGTAGAAACAGTTCTGTTTTGTTCCACACCCACGGCTCATCCGTTGGTGCACTATTTAATGAGATGAGGTCATGAAAATAACAAGCATAACAGGCATCATCAGGTTGGTGAACGCGCAGAGCTGGGCCGTGGTGCACGGAGGCCTGGCGGGGCGGGAGCAGAGGTGACTGAGCTCACCGCCCGCCGGCGAGGGTGTTCTGCAACCGCATCAGAGAGCGAGCCTCACGGCCGTGAGAGAAATGCTGAATGAGTGACTCGGTTAAGAGGGGGTTGGTTTAGAAAGCATCTATTACATTTCTTTTTGTTGTGGACTTTTAAACACTAGGGAGGCATAGCGCAGAAGTAAGCTCGTGGTCCCAGCAAGAAGCCCCACAGCTTTTCTTGGCCATGTTGCCCTTCCCTGAGAACCTCAGTGTGTTAGGTCACTAGGACTGTTGTGACAAAGGACCATGGGCCACATGGCTGAAAGGCAAAAAATGTATGGTCTCCCAGTTCTGAAGGTCAGGGACCAAAGAAAGATGTTGGTAGGGTCGGTTCCTTCCGAGGGTTGTGGGGGAGGGGTATGTTCTGGGCCTCCCTCCACGTGTGTCTCTGTGTCCAAATTTCCTCTTTTTATAGGGACTTCTATTCTATAGAGTCCATTCAAAGGACTTCTCTTTGATTTGATTACCTCTATAAAGTCCCTATCTCAAGTAAGGTCACATTCTGAGGTACTGGGAATCAGCAGTTGAGCATAGGAAATCAGGGGGAGGGGCACAACTCCACCTACAACATTCAAGAAGGACCTACCCCAACCTGCAGAACTGACCCGCAGATTGACTCTTAACAGAATTCTGATAACCAGGAATTCACCTTCAAGGTGAGTTAGAGAAGGTACACATGATGCTGAAGTTGTGTGTTATGGTGGAGACAAAAACCTTGAGTGCTGTGCTTCTGATACCTTCCAGTTGTAAGTCAAGTTCAAGTAACTTGTTCAATAATTGGAGAGGAAATTGAACAGAGTAGAAAGAACTCAGATTTTGAATGTAGACATCATTATGATCAAATTCTGAGCTCTCTAGTTACTACCCTATGTCACTTTGTGGCACTTTCTGAACCTTACAAATCCCTCTTGGGCTGTAAGATGGAGAGAATACAGAGAAACAGAGAGAATATGGGAGAAATATCCACAACGTTCCCCAGACACATAAGTGTTCAAGAAATGTTAGGTCTTTCCTTCCTCTTAACCTATCTAGTATATTTTAAATACTCGAAGTCCCCTTACCTGCTTCTTCAAATCCATGTCTGTCATGGCCCCGGGTTTGTCCATGGCTTCCAAGACCGGACAATGACTTCCCTATGCTTCTGTCTTGTGTTCAGTTTGTTTTGACCCCCATTGAAGTCGCCATTGAAGATATGAAGAAGAAGACGCTGCAGTTAGCAGTTGCCATTAACCAAGAGCCCCCCGACGCCAAGATGCTTCAGATGGTGCTGCAGGGTTCCGTCGGAGCTACTGTCAATCAGGTGAGCCGGACCGGCTGCCGGCACCTCCCCTGGGCCTTGTTCCTTGGGTTTTCATTACCTGTCTATACCCTCCTTCCTTGAGGTTGATGAGGAAGACGGCTCCATCCACATGTAAACAGTATCCCTACACTTAGACCCAACACCTGTGAGGTGTAGAAGACGACACCTCTTGCCATGGTAGCAACGAGGCAGGGACACCTGGGTGAGTTAGTTAAGTGTCTGCCTTGGGATCAGGTCCTGAGCTCAGGGTGCTGGGATCGAGCCCTGCATTGGGCTCCTTACTCAGCAGGAAGTCTGCTTCTCTCTCTCCCTCTGCCCTTACTTCACTTGTGCACTCTCTCTCGCTCACTTTCCCTACATAAATATATAAAATCTTAAGGGAAGAAAGAAAGAAAAGCCATCCCAGACATGAGTGGACAGTGGGTAAGGAGTACCATTTCCACAGAGAGGTCTTCCCTGTGAGGCCAGGCCTGGCAGCGTGCTCCAGAACCGGGGTCCTGTTGCAGAAGGCTTGGTCATGCCCAGTGTAGGCAGAGTTGTTGCAGAGTGTGAGGTCAGTCTAAGATCATCTGGTAAGGGAGAGGGTAAGGGTCTAGAACATGCAGCCCCTGGGTCAGTCACCAGACAAATCCAGCCTTACCAACCAGGAGTGACCAGGGACTAGGCTTCAGACCCAGCTGGGCGTTCTCAAACCCCTTAGAATCCTTACCCCCAAACTAAACCAGTCTCAGATACAGGGAGGGCTGGCCCCACAGTTTCTGTCCAGTGGGCCTCCTTAACTACAGATCCAGATCTGCTCTTATCTACACCTCCACTCCAAAATCCAGTGAGTGTCATGACCTTTTCCTCACTCAGCACAGCTGGACTTCCCTACAGAAATTGGGTCCAGATAATATCACGGGAGCAGAAATAGCACAGAGGGGAAATGACTATTAAATTTCCCAGATCAGGAAATATTAGGAAGTTTTTGCTTTCCGTCCCAATCCTTTAATGAAAATGGAAGACTTTATGAGCCCATAACCATGTACTGTGTGTATCTCTGACGGAAGCCAGCAATTACACAAAACGGTGCCCACCAGTGGGGCCACTTAACAAGTGAATGTGAAAGGATGAATCAGACAGACCTCAGTTTTAGAAAAGCCACTCAAAGCACATACCCTAGGATGTAGTAGTATTGCCTTTACCTACAAATAAGAACCTATTATTAGTATAGCATTTAATTAAGAAAATACATCTGGGGACACCTGGATGGCTCAGTGGGTTAAGCATCTGCCTTCATCTCAGGTCATGATCTCCGGGTCCTGGGATCGAGCCCTGAGTCGGGCTCCCTGCTCAGCGGGGAGTCTGTCCCTCACTTTCGACCCCTCCTCCTCCCACTCCTGCTCTCTCTCCCCCTCTCAAATAAAATAAACAAATAAATCCTTTAAAAAAAAAAACAAATATGTTTATACTTCTGAGTATTCTCCTAAATCTCTAGACTCCTAAGAAATCAAAGTTTCCTGAGAAGTTCAGTACCTACCTTTGATTTTTTAAAAATCTTTTTAAAATTAAAAAAATTTTTTTTTCCTTCCTTGATTTTTTATTGTGGTCATGCTACCTACAGAATTAAATGTCCAAACTAGGAAGTCAATCCAAGATTTTCTCCCAAGTAATTTATTTTTTTCCCCAATGTCCTATTGTTCTGTTCCTTTTTCCATCAGGGACCACTGGAAGTAGCCCAAGTGTTCTTGGCCGAAATTCCAGCTGACCCAAGACTGTATCGACATCACAACAAGCTGAGATTATGCTTTAAGGAATTCATAATGCGGTAAGATGGACTATGGCTGCGAAGGCAGCCGAGCAGCAGTTCTCAGAGTGGGGTCCCCAGAGCAGCAGCTAGGGCACCCCTAAAACTTGCTAGACCTATGGAATCAGAGCCCCCAGAGGTGGGGAGTGGTGGTCTGGGTATAACCAGCCCTCTGGGGATTCTGATGCAGACTCACGTCTGGAAATCATTGCAGTAGATCAGCCTCATGTGTACTAAGTAACCAACATTGAAACTCTGTAGTGTTTTCGCATTTACAGTCTTGCGTGCTCCTCCCACATCAAACCGGTATTACCACCAGCCTCATTTTGCCAAAAGGGGAAGCAGAGGTTTGGAGATGGGAAATGATTTTGCCTGAGGTCACGCAGCTAGTTAGTAGGAGAGCTGAGTTCAAATCCAGATCTTCTGAGCCGCATAGCCCACACCTCCGTCCGTGTGCTGACCGTCCATGAGGCTTTCAAGTCCAAGAGGGTGTTTTAGTATCATGTAATAACTTGTTTTTGGAATCTTAAGAATAGAACCTGCTTCCAGTTTGGTGAAAGCAATTCTAACACTGGGCTTTTTCAAAAGTATCATCTCTCGGGCAGTTCCCATTGTCAGACAAGCCTCTGTGGGCTGGCATCAGGAACAGCCCGTTCAGGCTGCATAAGAGTGGGTCTTTGAGCAAGGTCTTGCAAACTATCACACTACAGACAGGTACAGCTGGGTCTCCTGTGGCCCTGAAATGAATGATAATGAAGGTTGGGATGACCTTTCACCCATAAGAGGGAACAACATCAGGAAAATGTGTACTAATATTTCTTTCAACCGTAGAGCAGCATATCAAGTGTGGGTATAAACTTACTTGGCAGATGGGGACCAAAGGAGGCTAAAAGTGAAAGTTTGCTAAATTCACTGAAAACTCATCGGCATGCCGGTGTTGAGTACGAGGAGAGATCCCTCCTCCACAGGCGTCGGTGAGAGGTTTGTAAACGTGCTGTGTGTGGAGACACACTCGTTCTGTGGGCACGCACCCCCCCCCACAGATGGCCTATACACAGAGATTGTATTTATTAATATTTTGGGATTTGAATTGCTTCCTGTATCTGAGAGCAATTCTGATATTATGCAAAAGCTGCATTTTCTTTAGTAAATAGTACCTTTTTACAGAACAAAAAACTAGAAAAATACTGCAGGAATTTTTAAAGAAAAGAGGAAAGGAAAGAGTTCCTTTCCACTTATCTTCATTTAAAATTTGTTATGCGGGGACACCTGGATGGCTCAGTTGGTTAGGCGCCTGGCTCTTGATTTTTGCTCGGGTCGTGATCTCGGGGTCCTGGGATGGAGACCCATGGGGGGCCCCATGCTCAGTGGGGAGTTTGCTCAGTGGGAGATTTTCTCCCTCTTCCTCTCTCCTTCCCGTGGCTTGCACTCTCTCTCTCTCTCTCTCTGAAATAAATTTTTAAAATCTTTAAAAAATAGATAAAATGAAATAAAATAAGTTATGGTTGAAAGCCCCTGAAGTTGGCCGCGGCCCAGGCCTGTCTGGTCCTCTGGAAGGACTTCGGCAATGTTTAATGGGACAGAGTATGGCCCGGGTTCCATATCAGTTGTGGGGAGACCGGAGCTGAGTGTCCGTCTAGTCCCGACAGGACCCCATGTCCATGACCGAACGCCAGCCCAGGGCAGCTCACTAGCCCCTGCTGAGAGCGCAGGAAATACAGGCCTTCGGAGCTCAGAAAGGGATGGTCTGTGACAGGCTGGAGGCTGGGGAAGCCTTCACGTAACCTTCGTCTGGAATATTTAGGGTAGATCAAAGGAGACGGTCAGACGTGGGAGCCATGCCTGGTAAAGCGACAGACCACAGAACCTCGGGGGTGCCTCTGGGCCCCTCGGAGTCAGCCAGAGTAGTGTGTTCTGGAAGCCTGTGAGGACAAGAGGAGAGACCAAACACAGTCGTCTTGGCTGACGGGGCTCGGACAGAGGGAAGAGTAAAAGCAGCCGCGTGAAGAGCTGACGGATTTGGCGCCCCAGCCTGTGGCTCGTACCCTCAAGGCAGCGGGAGGCGAGGAGACCTTCCTTTCCCCTCACCCCGGTTGCTTAATTGCTTCTCAAGTCCCCTCAGCAAGTTCCAGGCTCTTAAGAACCAGAGTCAATATTCTGTCACATTATTTCCCCCCGGCTCTCTGCTTCCGACCCAGACGAGGTGACGCAAGACTGGAAGATTCTGGGGCTGGAACAGCTCTCGGGCTTTCCCGTGGAGGACCTCCCACTCCTCGGCAGACTCGAGCGGTGGGTTGATAGCCCAGATTTCCGGGGTGAACGCTGTGAACCCTCCGACGCCTCTTTGCTGAGCGCGGACACGCAGGCCTGCCGGGTGCCATGCAGTGAGCAGTGAGGGCCCGGCCCTGGGCGAGGCCTTGGACTTGGCTGTGGCAGCGGCCCCGGACTGGCCACAGAGGACGTGGCAGGTGATGCTGCTCGTGGAGCCGGTCCCAGAGCTCCTCCTCAGCCTGTTGCCAGGTCGGGACCTTGATCCGCTCCTGCCTTTTCCTGCAGTAAGAAAAAAAAAAAAAACCCCAACACCTCAGGGTTTCAGAAACCAAGATGGTGACATACACCATCTGTTTCCTTCTCTGCTCCCCAAAGTGCTCAAGCTGTTTCAGGCAGTGAGACCAGAGCCAATCCGGGTGTTTAAAATTTCTTCTTGCATTTCTGCCTTAGCTCAGGCTGGTGTCATCAAATACCATGGACCGAGTGTCTAGAACAACAGACTTTTATTGCTCACAGCGTTGAAGGCTGGGGAGGCTGAGACAGAAGGTGCTGGCAGGCCAGGCTCTGGGACGGGCCCTCTCGTACTGGCCCGGCCCCCTCAGGGGGTGGAGAGAGGAAAAGGAAGAAAGCTCTCTGACAAGGGCACTAACCTGACCCCGTGGGTCCCATCCCCCTCTGTGAATCCACAGTGATTCACACCAGAACTCTTCTGAAGGTCCTTCCCTCCAAATACCATCACGCGGGGTGTTAGGGCTCCAACATCGGAATTTGGGGTGGCAGAGGACACAAACCTTCAGTCCATATTATCTGAACGCTCCCAGCCTTACAAGGACTAAGTGACCCTTCCACTTATTTTTATGTTGCAATAAAAGACCACGCCCTCCACGGCACCCTCACCAGTGGTCTTTAGGGGACGTAGTTCCTGCCACACCCAGGCGGGCTCCTCCCGCACCTCTGGTCCCGGAGTCAGGACCCGGCCCACAGAGCGCTGGTCACACAGCAAGTTAAGAGGCAGGACCAGGACTGAAATTCTTACCGAGGATAGGCTGCCCTTGAGGTTTGGGGTCTGGTCGAGGCCGCCCAGGGAGGGAGGAGGGAAAGGGCTGAGTTGGAGAAGACCACTGAGGAGGGGTGCCTGCTGGGGCCATGGCCCTCTCACACCCCCGGCAGGCGACCACCTCAGCCCCGGGCGCCCTGCCCCCACATGATCCTTCCTTGCCTGAAAGGGCCTGGAGCCCAGTCCCGGAGGGCGGGAGGGAATGCAGTCCCCAGCCTCTCCAGTATTGCTGCCAGACCCCCAGCGTTCCAGCAGTTCCATTTCTTTCCTGGGCCTGGAGTGGGGGGTTGCTAAAGAGGGACAGGGAAGAAGCTGAGAAAGGCAGAGGATGAAACTGGGGCTCCAGACAGAATACGTCCAACTTGAGACGGAGGCCACCTGCCTGGATTCTAGCTGGAAGGGCTTCTTCCCAGGTGGAGTACACGGTGTCCCAGTTAGCAGTGTGAGCTCCTGATCCAGGCTGCTGGGGTTCACAGACCCACCGGGTCTTAACTAGCCGTGTGACCTTGGGCACGTTACCTGGCCTCACTTTCTCCAACTTTAAAATGGGAATTGTATGTATTCATAACTGTCTCTTAGACCTAGTGCCAAGATCTGCTGAGTCAACACACAGAGCTTAGGACAGGGCTGGGCACATCCTGCGTGACCGACCAGTGGAACATCATTTGGTGGGGCAGAGAGCAGATCAGTCTGAGAAGGAAGCAGAAACTTACCCGTCTGATTTAAATATAGATGTCCACCCATGACTCGGGGGCCTCAAGTTTGTACCGTAGACACAGTGGGGCCGAGGACACATGAGTGGGGGAGTGCCAGGTCTCTGGATTTGCACCTGACTCTGCGTTCCTGCAGGTGTGGGACTCGGGAAAGGGTGTTCCATCTCTGCATTCTTCCTTAACTGTGAAAAACAAGGGTCAGGAGTGGAAACGCTGGAGTACTTCATCCTCCTCCTATGGGACAAATCGTTTCTGTGCTCAGACTGCGTCCATCAGGAATCATAACCATAACGATAAGTGTTCTTACTCAAACATTCTAAGCATTTTGTATGTTTTCACTCATTACACCCTTACAAGCATAACCAGGTTGGCTATTATTATCACCTCTGTAGCGCAGGTAAAGAAACTGAAGCATAAGTGCCCGGCTTCATGTCACAAAGCTGATATGCCACAAAGCAGGATTCAGAGTCTATACCCCTAACGACTGTGCTGTGCTATTCTCTTTACGAACAGTGTTCAGTGGCTCATAACAGAGACCTGAAGGAAGATGGCTTAAAGAACATAGAAACTTATTTTTTTTCTCATAGAAAGTAAGATCAGAGATTGTCGTCCCAGAACTACGTCATCCTGGCTCTCTCTCCATTCTTTTGCTCTGCCATCCTGATCGTAGTGCATCCATCCTCATGGTCACAAGATAGCTGCTAGGGCTCTAGCCATCATGACCATGTGAAATATCAGGAGCGGAAATGAGGAAAGAGCAAAAGGGCTGTGCCCCTTTAAAGAGCTTTCCTGGTGACTTCATTTTGTATCTCATCAGCCATCCCTTTCTGTTAAGGGAGGCTAGGACCTGTAACTTCCCAGGGAGACTCATCAGATGGAGTTCTGTTATTAGAAAAAAAGAGAGAATGGATTGAGGAAGGAACTAGAAATTGTTGGCCATCCCAAGGGACTGTTGTGAGGACTCTGCTAGAGGAACATCACAGAGGAGGGAGGCCAATGGATACAGAGATGGAGGGCTACCTGATGACCCTCTCTGTAGGAAAGACACCTACCTCCTTCTGGAGTGGCCCCTGGAAGTGACTGTCTACAAAAGCCAGGAACCATGTTCTGGACTTAAAATTTTTTTCCTCTCAGTCTGGTTTCTCTAGGATTCTGGGTTCTGGAAACCCCCAGGCACCTCTGCTATGAAAAAATGCTTGTGTTCAGTGACCTGATCAACAAAGGGGGCAACCAAAGACCTGGGATGGTGGTGTCACTGAGTGAGAGCGGCACAGTCTGTGTCTGCAGACCTAAGGACAATGTGACAGATAAGGTCACTTGAGCAATCATCCCCATCGTAGACCTATGATATTGTGTAGATTTCCAAAGAGAAATAGCTCTTCTGGAGGAGGTAGATTTCGTGCATGGCTCTCTCATTAGTTTATGGATTTAAATCAACATGATGGTGGAGTGTCTGCTGGTTCAGTCAGTTAAGTATCTGACTCTTGATTTTGGCTCAGGTTTATGATCTCAGGGTTGTGGGATCGGTGGTAAGATTGAGTCTGGTGTCAGACTCGGTGCTGAATGTGGAGCCTGCGGAAGATTCTCTCTCCCTGTCTCTGTCCTCCGCCCACCCTGTCAGTTAAGCATCCAACTCTTGATTTCAGCTCAGGTCATGATCTCAGGGTTGTGGGATCGGGCCCCCTCATTGGACTCGACTCTGTGTTCACCTCGGAGTCTGGCTGTCTTCTCCCTCTGTTCCTCCCCACCACTCCCTCGCCCCCCCCCCGCCTCAAATCAATAAAAGTAATATCTTAAAAAAGGAAATCTAGAGTATAGAATCCAAATGGAGGAAAGGAAGAAATACAGAAAATGTATTTCTTCAATTCATAAACTATAAAATTTGATAAAATACAACTTGATGTTACTATGACAACATCTGAAAAATTTTTACCCCACCTATGAATATATTCCTCTTTGTCAAGCGCTGTGTTCATCTGTCGCTCTACAACGAGTTACCTCCAGACTTAGTGGCTGAAAACAACAACATTTAATTATTGTGCGTGGAGTTCTAGGGGCTGGTGGGCTCAGCTAAGTGGTTTTTGCCCAGTCTCTCGGTGGCCCCCAGGCAGTAGCTGTGGCCTGAATTGCCTGAAGTCTTCCTCACTCACATGTCTGGTGTCTGGGCTGAAAAATGCTCAAAGAGCAGGTGGTTTGGGACTCCAGAGGCACGTGTCCCAAGAGACAGAGCCAGGTAGAAGACACACTGTCTTCTTCACCCTGTCACAGAGCCCATAAAGCATCCAGCCAGGTCCAGGACACATGGCACACCGTCAGAATGTGCCAGCTGCCTCTTACTACTTTGGAGCAGAAAGGCTAGAGGGCATTTAGTTCATTCCCCTCAAGTTTTCAGAGACACACTCCCAAGGATGCGGTCAGCCCCTGCACGCCCCTACAGTCTGCCGATGTTACAAACCCGGACTTTGAAGTCATCCTGAAACTGATTGGATTTTGCACACTGATTTTGCAGTGGCTTTTACAGATTGGATTTTACACACATCCTGAAACTGATCAGATTTTATTGCTTTTTAGTTCAGAAGCAATAAAAACATAGGGGCTGGTGGTGATTTCTCAGGATTCGGAGGTTTTGTACAGCCCCTCCCCAGCCCTACCTGGAAGCTTTGATATGCAACCTTAGACATCCTACAATTTGCTGCAGTTAACATCAACTTGAAAGACTGCTGAAGGTCCAGTTAGGGGAGTTCTGGCCTCAGGCTGAGTTAAATCGGGGCTAATTGTGTGGGAAAGCTGTGGTCACGGGTTTATTTTTGCCAAGGCCAGATAGCTTCCCCCTGTCCTGTGGCCATCTTCCACGCTGTTTGCCTTCGGCTGCCACCCTGAGAATGTGTTCAGTGGTAATACAGAGGATCGGGGTCACAAGGTCTGGGTATCCCCATGACTCATCCGAGGTTTAACCCTGCAATTAGGAAAACAGTTTAAACCACATTGATCACCAGGATCCCATTCATCTTCAGGGCAATAAAGAATTATTACTAATTTTTGCATGTCAGCTGGGTTTCAACCATTACGATGTCCCTTCTAGGTCTGTAGATTTGTAAGTTTCCCGAGGTAGCACAGCATAAAATAAAAGGCAAGACTCTTTATTGTGTTTAAATAACACGGTTTTCTTCTTTGGTATGTAGTGTACTCTGTGAGAGACTGTGGAAACACTAGGCTTGAGCTTTCACGATTTTCTCTCTGATGCTTTGCAGTTTCACCGCGTGGAGCTCCGTAGGGATCTGTTTCTGTCAATGAGAGGATTTATGTCTGTTTGCAATTCTGGAAAATTACCAGCTGTTATCTCTGTTAAATGTTGCCTCTTAATTTTCATTCCCATAGAGAGTTATTTAGATGTGGGCTGGGCATCTCCATTCTATCTCCAGGTTCTTTTTTTTTTTTTTTTTTTTTTTAAGATTTTATTTATTTATCTGAGAAAGAAAGAGAAAGCTTGGGTTGGGGGGATGGGCAGAGGGAAAAAGAAAAGCAGGTTCCCCACTGAGCAGGGAGCCCAACAGAGGGCTCAGTCCCAGGACCTGATGTCATGACCTGAGCCAAAGACAGACACACTTAACCGACTGAGCCACCCAGGTGCCCCTCTAGCTCCAGGCTCTTAGCCATGTTTTAATATTTTTGACTAAAAAAAATTTCTTTGGTGATTTCCTTAGATCTGTGCGATAGTCCGTACGGTCTCCCATTCGTGTCTGGTTTATTCTCTACCCCGTCCATTGGGATCTTTCTCTTTATCTTAGTGCCTACATTTTTATTTATAGAAGTTCCATTGGTTTTTTTCTGATGTTTCCCTGATCTCTTTTTCTTCATTGTCTCTGATTATTTTCATCATGAATTTTGTACCTTTTTTTTTTTTACATCTCTGTATTAACCTCTGGTTTTTTATATTGTTCTGTCATCTCACATTCTTTTGGGGATGTTTCTCCTGCTTGTTGTTTCTGTGGGTCTTCTCCTGTGATGATTGTATCGTGAGCTCATCTTTGGCAGGGGTCACTGTTTCTGTGGGTGGCCCAGGAGCCCTGATGCAGAAAGCATTTCTCCAGAGCAGCTACACACTCATTTCCGTCCGAGCCCTGGGGGTTCCAGTTACCTTGGTTGCTTTTTAAGTTAATTTCTCACCTTGGAGCACACACCATACAGGAGTATAAATGTATAACCCACACCCACGTGTGGTGCAAACCTAGAATTTCAGTTCTTAGACTTGCTCTCCCAGTGATGGCCCCAGACTGTTAGCAAGCTTTCATTCCACCTCTCTGGACCCCTGGGGTAGCAGCTTTTCAAGCCCCCTGACTAGATGCAAGTGGCATATTCAGAGCCCCGCTTTGCCCTTGGCCGAGGCTACCTTTCCTGTCTTATGTGGGCTCCCAGCACGCCACACCACGCACCCTCCCCAAGCCTCTAGGACCCCTGTGCAGGCTTGAAACTCTAATGGGCACATCTTGGGACAGCTGCTGTGACATCAGCTCCTGCTATCACTCTGATTTGGATTCTTCTCCTCCTCTCCGGTGCCTGGGGCTCCCCTTCGTCCTACGACAAATGTTTGCTGTACGTTCCAGCACTTCTATGTGTATGCAGTGGAGGATGGCGGGGGAGGTAGTGGGCTGAGTGCATTGGCTCCGTCTACTACATCGCCATAAGTCACCGTGAGTTCCTTGTGAGCACAGCAATGACCCTGAGTTTGAATCCCGGACTCACCGCTTCCTCACAGCGTTACCTCGGGCAAGTGACCGAACACTTCTGAGCTTCAAGACAAAAATGAAGACAAATACAGCCTTTCTGAGTTTGTTGGGAGAATTAACCAGATAATGTATGGAAAACTCCTCGTATAGTGCCTGGCTTGGGGCAACTCAGAGGATCATGGTCTCTGGGTCACTTTTCAAAGACATTAATTCCTGGGTGTTCCTCCTTTGGTGTTCTGATTCCTGAACTCTGAGGTTAAGGTCCAGAAGTCCGAACTTTTGAAAGGCTCCACAGGGGATCCTGACAGGCCATCGAGTTTGTAGGTACTCTTGGAGGGGGTCAAGAAGTGTTAGATAACCTCCAAGCACCTCAGACTCCTACAAAATACCACCTCATTCCACGCCCCCAACCCCTGTGTTCCCATCTCAGGTGCGGTGAGGCCGTGGAGAAAAACAAGCGTCTCATCACGGCGGACCAGAGGGAGTATCAGCAGGAACTCAAAAAGAACTACCACAAGCTGAAAGAGAACCTCAGGCCAATGATCGAGCGGAAAATTCCAGAACTCTACAAGCCGATATTCAGAGTTGAGAGTCACAAGAGGTGAGTTCAGGGCAGAGGAGGCCTCCTGCTGGGGGATGAAGGACAGGGCTTGGGGCCCAACGGGTCGGGGCACACTCTGCCGCACAAGCTTCGGGGACTGGCAGTGCACCTGCAGTCAGAGAATCCACCAGAACCTGATCCGTCCGGCCTCTCTCCTGAGTGCCTTCCACTCCCTCTACCTTCTCCTTGACCTCCCTGGGACCTCTTCATGCTGGCCTGCTGCCTGTGGTCTTCCCCAGGACCCATTTCCTCCTGTGTTTTCTCTGGTGCTAGCATGAAGGGATCTCAGGACCTTTGCACATTCACTAACTTAGTGAGTTGCTCATAATCCCTGCCTTTTCTGGTGGGTGGTTTCCCTCTCCTCCTTAAAAAGATTAATTGATCTTTCTTACCTCTGTTTTTGTGTTTTTTGTTTTGTTTTGTTCTCTCTCTCTCTTTCTCTCCTTTGTAATTTCAGAGACTCCTTCCACAGATCTAGTTTCAGGAAATGTGAAACGCAGTCATCACAGGGCAGCTAGGAAAAGCTGTCCTCACGCATGGAGACCGAGGCTCTGTGACCCTGGAGAAGTCCTCGCTGGTACTTCAAGCACTGGATATTTGCTGCACAGGACGGACTGCATTCTCCTTGACAGGACAGCGCCCCGGAAGCCTTAGGATCCCAGGGACCGTGGGAATTGCACCCAAATGGGGTCTGACCGGATTTTGGCCATCCGTCCTGCAGGATGGGGAGACTGGAGGGTGGTCAACCAGGGGAGCCTGTGTATTTATCAAAGCATGGTTTTCCACAATATCGTACAAAACAAGGCAGAAACAGCACCTCCTGAGGAGTGGTTGGTCACTGTTTACCAGAGAGATGACTTCCTCTGGCCATATGGGATTTACAGGATAAACCCGCATTGCCCATGGGGAAATGGAAACACTGTCTGCTGTCCCATTCAGGGTGAACCTCCTGCATCCCCTGTTTATGGGAGCGGAGGGTGAGCTGGCAGGAATGCAAATACGAGTTCAATAAATCCGTGATGGGAGGCCTCACTGGAAATCCAAAAATCATGATGATGGTTGGGAACCTGGATCTAGGTGAATTATTTGTGAATTTGGTACCTTTTTGGTAACGGTGGGCTAGTTGTTGTGTAGTTACTTTTGCCCAATTGTTACTATGTGTTAAGTTAATTTAACAAGAGTTTATAGAAGAGGAGCCTGGACCTACTGAGTTCAGAGACACCCGGTACTTGGCCATTTTCAGTTCCATTCACACGCTTCTCCCGCAACACCTTGCATTTTTTTTTTTTTCCTGCTCCTTCTTGCGCCCTCTTTTTTCCTCCGGCCTGGGACCAAGTTTATTTTTGTAAAAGGATAATAGTTCTGCTTTCATTTCAGAATGCCGAGCCGTCTGTCAGCTTGTATATATATCGGCTATAGAGACGGCTGAGCTCGGACGACTTCAGACAATGTACTGTAGGACACAGATGAACGCTATTATGGCTTGAGGATTAAATCATATATTTTTCATATGCCTGATGCCCTTGACTGGTACTAAAAATGTATTAAGAATGGCAAGTGAAACGTTTCCCTTTGCAGCTCGTGTTTTTTATTTCGACAACTCGCAGCTCTCACAAAGCACTTTGGAGAAAAGGAAAGATGCCGTGCGTGGGTGTGGTCCTCCCGATGGGGCTGTCCTGGGGCGCGCCTCCCCGGCAGCATTTAATCTGGAGTTTATAAGAGAGAGAAGTGCATTTGGGTAATCCAGAACGGCTGAGACATGAATTTATATTCTGAAAGTGATTTTTTTTTTTAAATCATAAAAGCTTACTAGTTCACATGGCAAACTCTTTGGTGTTTAGGCATTTCGGGAAGAACTCTTTCTAAAGGATATTATACCTCTAATTGCTTTCCTAAATGAGTCCATAGGAGACACTTGAATTCCATATGCTGTTTGTCGTCTTCTGTGTGGGAGGTTCTGGGTGAGACTCAGGTCACATAACATCGTCCCTCCAAAGCCTGCTGTCTTAGCGAGGAGGGAGCACTTCTGAGCACAAAGCCCCACAGAGCGTCTAGAACAGGCAATAAGCCCTACAGAACTGAACCTTTCATGAGTGACTCAAGGCTGGCCGTCAGTCCTACCAACATATATTCTATTTTGCCCTCAAATAGTAAGTGGTAGTGGCTAAGCTACCTACAGCTGTCTTTTAACTCCAAGAGTCCTAATAGTCCCAATGAGCTAAGATACTCTTGATTAAAAGTCCCCTGTGTTTAGCTACCTATTGTCCCTCGTTGTTGTTTGTTTTTTTTGTTTTTGTTTTTAGTCTTTCTTGTACCACAGTGGGTGCGACTTGCTTCCCAAGTTCAGGGACTGTATTAACTTCTGCCTTCTACCCTCTACCCCAGTGCTGAATTTACGGAAGACACTCAATAAGTGTTCGCTGTACGGCTAAGTCCACAAGCGTGTGTGAGTAGACTTCTGGAATAGCCCTGTCCACTAGAAATGCGATACAGCCCACAGGTCTAATTTTAAATTTTCTAGTAGCCAGTTGAAAAATAATCACGAAAAGAAACAGGTGGCATTAATTTTAGCAATGTATTTTAGTTAACCTGATATATAAAAAACATTATTGTTTCAACATATTATCAATCCAAAAACTATTAATGAGGTATTCTATGTTCTTTCTGATGCTGGCTGCAATGTCTGTCTGTCTGTATTTGACACATTCAGATTTTATACTTGCAGATTTAATCTCAGTTAAAACCAGCCGCATTTCTGGTGCTCAGTAAGCCACATGTGGCTGGCGGTCACTTTCTTGGACAGTGCAATTCTAGAAGCTTCCAGCTTTTATAACTTGATGCCCCGGATGTATGGGCTCTCAATAGGGGGTTGGGTCTGGAGAGAGAATGACAGAATTCTGATTGAGAGCCCGTGGGCTTCCCTAGAGGTGAAGCTGGTAGAGTTGGGGGTTTGGACTGGCCAACCTTGGTTTTGTTTCTCCTAGTCTTTATGCGTTAACCCTGGCTTTTTTCTCAGTTCCAGAGAATTTAGTCATTCCTCGGGTAACAGTTATAAATACAGTGGAGGCATTACTGCACTTACATAAATTAATAGCAGACACAAAGAAGTTGGACTCAGTCCTCTTAACCCTTAAACATGAGGTTAAGAAAAGCATTTTAAACATTCCTTAAAAAAACAAAAACAAGGGGCACCTGGGTGGCTCAGTGGGTTAAAGCCTCTGCCTTCAGCTCGGGTCATGATCCCAGCGTCCTGAGATCGAGCCCCGCGTCGGGCTCTCTGCTCTGTAGGGAGCCTGCTTCCTCCTCTCTCTCTGCCTGCCTCTCTGCCTACTTGTGATCTCTCTCTCTCTCTCTCTCTCTGTCAAATAAATAAAATCTTTAAAAACAAAAACAACCAAAAAGCCTTCCCAAGAGTAAAGCAAATTAGGGATGCCTGGGTGGCTCAGTCAGTTGCACATCTGCCTTCAGCTCAGGTCATGACCTTGGGGTCCTGGGATCTGCCAGGTATTGGTCTCCGTGCTCAGCAGGAAGCCTGCTTCTCCATCTCCCTCTGCCCCTCTTCCCGGCTTGTGCTGGCTCTCTCTCTCTCAAAATCTTTAAAAATCTTAAAAAAAATTTTTAAGCAAATCAGGCCTTTTGGTTTTCTAAAAATTAGACAAATCTGATATACCATGATAGCATTTTGATTTTACTTAGGAAAATCCTTCTGTGCAAGTTTTTTGGAGGCCTCCACTGATCAGCTTCATGCTGCCTCTCCTTTGGCAAGGTCAAGGGCGCAATTGTCCCTATCTCCTAGGGATCTCCAGGAAGGGGCACCTGGCTGGGTCAGTTGACGGAACATGGGACTCTTGATCTCAGGGTTGTGGGTGCGAGCCCCCCTCCCACGTTGGGTGTAGAGATTACTTAATACTAACATCTTTTTTAGCAAAATAGGATCTGCAGGGAAATGGGACATATGCTGTATAGGTCTGATTGCATTGTCACGCCTTGCACTGTCTTGGATTCTAATTCTATTCCCTAAGGAGCTCTTTCCATGACTATAGGTTTGTTTCAAAATGAAAAACTTTAGAGCTGTCATTGCTAATTGTGGTTGCAAGTATGTTTCCAGAGACAGGGAGCCTTTGTTTTGCCTTGAATGTATTTTTAAATGCTTGTGATCTCAAATGCTGTAAAGCTGCTATTAAGTATCATTTTGGAAACCAAACAAAACGCCCCAAAGGTTCTAATACATCCCAGAGTGCTGGGTGTGTCCACCGTATCCAGTGCATATTTGTTTTGTTTTGTTTTGTTTTTGTGGGTTGTTTTGTTTTTGTGGGGTTTTTTTTGTTTTGTTTTGTTTCTGGTTTTGTTTTTTTGACTGAAATCAGTACTTCCTAATCTTTTTCACACCATGGACTTAAATGTGATCCATTGAGGCATAACAAAAAGCCCACAAACTCCTTAGCTTGAAAACAGCAATCAACAATATCTCACCCAGTCACTGCGCATTTGAAATTCCAGAGTAGCTTACCTGGACTGTCTGATTTGAGGTATACCATGAGGTTGCGGTCAAGCTCTTGGCCAGAGCTGCCATCATCTGAAGGCTTGACTGAAGCTGGTGGATTCGGTTCTAAGATGCTCATTCCTAATGTTGGAAATTGGTGCTGGTCTTTGATGGGAGGCCTTAGTTCTTCTCTCTGCGGACTTCTCTCCAGATGCACGGCTGCTGACTCTCCCTAGGGGGCACGATACAAGAGAAGTAAGGCCAATGTGGCCACGTCCTTCCTGAGCTAGCCTGTGAAGTCAGACTCCCTCACATCTGCCATCTTCTGTATTTTAGAAGTAGGCCACCAGGGTTGGGCCGCATTGCGGGGGAGAATTATTGGGCTCCATGTTTTGAGTGGCGAAGTGCCAAAGAATTTTTTAAACATATTTTAAAATCACCATAATGGGGTACGTTAAGATTCTGTATTTGCTGTCTCACTGGGACCTATGGAGGAAGCTACTTGCTGCTAGAAATTTCCAGCCCTGGAGTCCCTCCCAGCAGGCTGGGCCAGTCAACCTCAAGTAATATCTATAACCCAGTTCCTGGGTGCACCATGGCACACCACTTGGGAAACTCTATCTAGCTGAAGAGTAGTTCTCAGTTGGCCATCTTTTGTAAGGGACAGAAAACCAAACTCAGTTTCGTGCTTTCAAAGGGGGTGGTGGAGTTTACAGGCTCACATAACAGGACAACCCAGAGGTATTGTTGGGTCAGATGCAGCTTGATTCAGGACCCACAGAGCACGTCCTGGGTCCATTTTTTATCTCTGCTTCCTCCTGGCTGGCTCCGTTCTCGGACGTTCAGTAGTGGCCCCTGCAAATTCCAGCTCATCGCTCGGGATGACAGACTATCAGGCAGTCCTGAACCTTACAACCTCCTTTGTTCCAGAATTCTCAGGGAAATCTTTTGGGTTCATTCTAAGCGGAGTGGCTTGTGCTAACCAAGGTTCTCCCTTCATACTAGAAGTGGGGTCAAACCACATGGCTAGTGGTAAAGGGACCAGTAGTTCCTCAGAGAACAGGGAAGAAAGGGAGAAAGGAAGCAAAGAAATCACGAGAGGCTCATTACCAAACATTTTGCGTTACAGCATTCAGAAGCAGGAGATTGTATGGGCATCAGGATGACAGTTTCTTTTCTACCATGTTCACAACCACTGACTCAGCAGGACCCTCCCCAGGAGGGGAGCTGAAGGAATATATGCACTAGAAGAAGCAGGACCTAGGGCTTCTTGTAGACGGAAGGAAAGTGGGGACCGGAGAGATGGGAGTGGGGTATGTCACTGTACCAGTCATTCGTCCTCTGGAGTGTCTTTCCAAAAATTGTGCACATGATCAGGAATCAGAAGTATGGAGCTGAAGGTGGGGAGGGGCACTGGTAGGAGAGAGAGGGACAGGGAAATGGAACAATGGTAGGTTTGACTGGGTTAAATCAAACATCAGAATTGTGCCTTTCACTCATCACTGCATTGCCAGGGCCTGGCCCATAATGGACACTGAGTGGGTGTTTGTAAACACCCAAAATAATGGATGAAGGTGGCCACCAGTGATGATTTCTTCCAGACTGTTCCTTTTCTGTAACTCTGAGCTAAAAGCAGTACCTAAAGGAGGACAGTCCATTTGGGTCCATTGGCCCCAGAGGAATGCCTTTCCATTCACTCTTGACTCTAGCCTGTCAGTGCATGGGCAAGACTTAGAAGATTTCCTCCCTTTTCTGGCGCCATCCCCGGACTCATCCTAAACTTTATCCTTAAAAACCTTAAACCTAACCAAACAGAGTCTGATGAAGAACCCAAATCTCCAATGGTCACGAAGTTTGCAGTCATAGAATTCCTGAAGGAAATGCAACATGGCCTCAGTTGAAAGTGATTTGGAGAGATGTCCCTGTTCCTGACCCCACGGGGGTGTGGAGGTGGGGGGTGGGGCACTGCTGTCTCTGGAATGATGCTACTGAATCCAGCCCAGCTCCTAGTCTGACAGTGATGTCTGTGGCATTTGCCTGGCAGCTCACATGGCTTTCACTTTTACTATTTCGCTCATGCCCTGGAAGACGGAGTCACCAGCAGCAAGGATAAGGGAGTGACTTTCCAGGTGGTATAGCTCCAAAGGACACAGTGGAAAAATCAGCTTTTGTCCCTTGTCAGTTCCTTTATGCAGTGAGAGAACAGGACATAGATGAATACGTTCCGTATGGATAACAAGTTCAGTTAGCCAACAGGATTGTCAGGATTATCAGTGAGACGATATAATAACAACAAATTATTATTATTATTATTATTATTATATAGAAGACCACGTGACTGCCCAAAGCCTCTGAACCAGGGATCAGAAGCCCTGGTTTCTCACTCCTTTGGTCTCTAGTGCGGCAACACTGGCCAAGTCACTATTCTGCTCAGCTTCAGGGTTTGTTTTTTTAACTGTAAAATATAGATAAACGTTGCTCTGTCTTCTTCCTACCTGCCGAGGAGATCCAGTGGATAATGAAGGCATGGGACTTGTTTTGGAAACTCCAGAGGGCTTGCCCCCAATATAAGGAAGCACTGTTTGCACTCCACAGCTTCAGAAAGTTTGGCCAGGCCCCCCCTCCCCCCCGGCGGCGGCATTCATCAAAAGGAGGCCAAAGGTGGCCACAGGACAGAGGCCTGATTTCCCAGTAAATCAACGCCTGGCCTATTCAGCTTGAAGTGCCCGTTGATGCCGGCTGGCAGGGGCCAACAGCGAGGGCCTGCAGGGGAGCGGAGAGCAAGCGTCTCAGTGGAACAGAGAGGGTGCCCAGTGGCGTCTGGAAACCCAATCCGACCTGGCTTCCCTTCCTTCTCAAGCGCAGCATGTTTCCAGGGCATTCCTCTGGAAGGTAAATACACGGGCTCCAACAGCCCACCTGTGTCCACCCCCCGCAACCCCGGTCCGCAGGTGCTCCTCCAGGGTATCACAGTACACAGACTCCTCCTGGAAACAAAGCTACCCCAGTTTGCCCAGAGCCCTAAGGAACAACAACAACAAAAAAAGACAAGGCCGGAGCAGGGACACGCAGTCACTGAGCTGACAGGCTCCGTCAGAGGCCCGGCCTTCACCCGCAGCCTCGCCTACCCGCTCCATCCGCTCCAACTTGGCCGCCAAGCCTCCAGAGTCTCTAGATGCATAGGAAGCCAAAGGTTTCACGAAAGGATGGTGTAGGGCCCGGCAACAGAATAAGAAACTCAGTGGCCCAGATCCCCGGAGAACTGAGCCCACGACACCCCAGCTGTGGTTCCAGTGGGGCTGGCAAATCCCGAAAGCCCTGGGGTTGTAGGACGCCTGCGCTTGGGGGGGTGTGTGTGTGTGGTTTGTGTGTGTGTGTGTGTGTTTGTTGTTATTTTGGTTTTGCTGTTGTTGTTGGTTGGTTTGGTTTGTTTTGCTTCAGGAGCAGAAAACTGCTTCCGCCTGTCATTCATGGTGATTAGCTGGACTTGAGAAACGAAGCCTATGGGCAGGCTCCGGGCCTTTTTCCGTCAGGAGCTGTGAAGCTGCAGGAAAAGGAGTCCAAGTGGGAGCCGAGTAAGGTCGTATCATGAGACTTGGGCACAGTCCTAAAATCTTCCCCACCCCCCTCCAACTAGAGGAGCCCAGACGGGGGCAGCTCACCTTGCAGTGGGAATGAAAGGGTAAAAAAAAAAAAAAGGTGGGGGGAGCGGACCGTTGTCCAGTGGTGTCCCCCGAGCAGAACCCCCACCCGTACCAAGCTGGGGGTTCACCTGTCTGAGTTCTGGTTCTCATGGCAAACCCACAACGTTGGGAGGCCAAGGGGGGGACAGCATTTCCTGCAGATGAGGAAGCAAAACCCAGTCTCTGCCCTGAGAGAACACCCCCATCCAGGGGGCACACACGTGTGTGCGCATAGCTGGAGGGAAGGATTGGAAGTGTGCCCCCCATTACTCCTGAGCTCCAGCAGGAACTCACCCCCAACTGTGCACCTGCTTCTGGAAACTTCTTCCCTTTCCCACCCATCCCTCACTGACTTCTCCCGCTCTAGTTTCATCTGAGTATAAGACTGTCCAAGTCCCTCCCCTAACACACACATGCGCCCTACCCCCGACTTATCTGGACGTTCTGTGCAGCAGGAAGCTCTCCCTCTTCTTGACTGCTAAGAGACTGAAGATCTGGAAACTCTTATCCAAGTGGACACGAGCCTTCCTGGGTAGTGAAGACGGTCCTGTTCACAGTCCCCATGGGGATTCTTGCCGTGTAAACCAGATACTGGAGAAATTAAATTCTCCTTCAACTAAACGATGCCAAGGTTATCATTTTGCAAAGAGCTGCTCAAAGTCATGTTAATAGAGGATGTAACATTTCTTCAAATAACAGGAGATGCTTGTGGCTGGGCGATATTGAAGCCTACTCGGTTGAAGTTGCTTGTTTGTTATGTAATGAATGAAAAACAACTACCACTGGAAGGAACCTGCCCAGGGATCTGATCACCCACCAAGGTCTCCACCTCCAGGGATAACCATGTTCTCCTGCAAAGCTAGGCACAGAAAGCCCACAGCACCAGAAGAGGTCATACATGTTGGAGTTTGCCAGAAGGTACCAAGAAAATATCAAGGAAGGACACTTGGACACCAGACCGAGGGTGGGAAGAAGGAACTGTAAGGGGTAGGAGAGAGAGAGGGGTGGAGGAGCACGCTGAAGATGGAAGTCACAAGATGGGCCTACCTTTGTGGGTACGCCTCCTCGAGAGAGCCTAAGTCTGCCATCTTCCCTGGAGTGGGACAGGATCAAGTAAGATAAAGTCACACTTTCTGGTCCCCCTTCACACAGCTGTTCTATGTGGTTAGTCATATGTTAGGAAAAGAATGCATTCTCTAGCTCTCCATTAGAGCTGGGTGTTGTCACATGAGGACATGTGCCCCAGCCAGCAAGGAACAAGACCCACTCCCTGTGTGCAAGGAACAGTTAGAAAAAATCTGCTCCCCACACTCTCCTCCCCTTCTGCTTCGATCAGAGGTAGCAAGAAATGCCCTTATGTGACTAAAAAGAAGGGGCTGTTCTCCTCTAGGCCCAACTTATAACCCCAGAGGCCCAGGCATGGTATTGTACCTCATAAATAGTTAATAAATAGACAAGCATTTCTGTCAGGTTATAGGGCCCACCTCATCCACAGCCCCTTGCTGAGAGCCTACCCTGTCCACAGTCTCTGGAAGGGGCAGTTGTCTCTTCCGAAAGAAAGGTGCCTGCTGCTCCTCGCACACCATGGCTGACTGACCAAGGAAACCAGCGTGATCCTGAGAGCCAAACATTGCCTCAGGCCCTGAGTTTCTCTCCTTTCCACTTTCTTGTGTTGTGGTCACCTTCATTTCTGGGAAGTTTCTGACTCTTGACCATAGATCCCTTTTTTTTATGAGCTGGCTTGAGTGGGTTTCTGCTTCTGAGCACCAAACAAACTCTCTCAGGACCTGATTGCTTATGGGAAATGCTAAGCGTATGGAAGATTTTTCTTCTTTCTCTTCTTGGATTGGGATAGCCTTTGGTCCCCAGAATACAGTGAGGTGATATGGTGTGAGTTCTGGCCTCAATCTTAAGAAGCTTGCAAGCTCCATTTTTCATCCTCTTGGAGTTGTGATCCATTGTAAAAAGAAGCTATGTAATGTGCAGAACCGAATCTAAAAGGACAATGCAAGGTCCCTTCTTTAAAAAATTACTAAAAATTCCAAGATGGTGGCAACAGAGTGTTAATCCCAGCAGGGACCCTTTTGGATGTGGGAAGCTGTGGGTCTGTTGCATCCTTATGAAGCCAGCCTTACTGGCCACTCTGGTGATGGGACCTCTTGAAAATACAGAGATCCCTAGCCTTGTCCCCACTGTTCTAGCCATCCCAGCCAAGGTGTCTGATGCAGGAGGGAAGCCATCTTGGATTTCCAGCCCCAGTTGTGTCTCCTGGAGGTGTGAGTGCACAGGTAACTCCAGGTAAGACCAGCAGAAGAACCACCTAGCTGAGCCCAAGCCAGACTGCAGAACCATGAGAAGAGTTGCATTGTTCTTCATGGAAATCTCACTAAAGCTCTCAGGGCAGGTGGCACAGACCGACCCAAGGGCAGCTCACTTGGGTACTCTGTGTGCGCCAGCTCACCTGACCCCCACAACAACCTGCCCATCTCTCCTGTTTGCAGGAGAGGTAGTAGCATTTCCATGTGGGAGAGACTGCCCTCCCACTCCTGTTCCACCGTCAGTAAATGGCAGTGGCCAAATTTGAACCTGAGTCTGACTGATCCCAAGACCTTATGATGTTCCTATAATAGAACAAAGAAGGATCCAGAGAAGGTATGTGGACCTCGGAGACGGTTGGGTCGGGATTTGGTTCATTGTTCCCATGTTTCCTCATGGATCCCAGAGTTGAAATATCAGCCGGAGACGGGATTCCTGATGGGGCATCTTCCATCACTGCTCAGTCTGCTTCTACCGTAATACCTGTGCTCTCGGTCGCAGGCTAGAGTAAAGCTTGCACTGCGCTCCTGATGGGGATGATACTAAGGACATTGTATGGGATTAGCTAGGGTTAGTCACCGCTGGATTTATATGCCTGTTATCCCCCAACAAACCTCAGACACCTGTGGTCAGCTGGGAATGACGTGGGAATGTGTCCAGGCACACATTCTGGGATCTTGTATCCGGAAGGCACAAGAATTAACTTCAACAGTAGATGAAGCCAGAGTTCATTAAGCTGAAACAGCTGTCTCTATGCGATGGCATCCAATTTAAAAAAAGAAAAAAAAAAAGACTTTCTATTTATGTTATTCACAGCTTTGAATTTTCTTTCCCAAGCCTTCTTGAGTGTCATCAAGGGGTGAGTGAGTGAGTGTGTAGGCAGGTGCCCGTCTGTCTGACTCTCTGCCCGTGGGTGGTGAACTCATCTCACTAGGTCAGCCATGAGATTAAGGTTAAATGCTAAGTCAGCCTTAATTAAGCAAAAGAATGACATTCCCTAGCACAGAGGAGGTACTGGGCAGGAAAGCGGTATGGACCGGAGTCGAGGAGCACAGATCTAGAATCAGAGATGCTGAGGTCTGGTGCCTTGTTCTGCTTCTTACTCTCAGTCATTGTAGTGGGCTGAATGTCTGTGTCCCCCCAAAATTCCTGCGTTGTATCCTAACCCCCAATGTGATGGTATTTGGAAGTGGGGCCTTCGGGAGGTAATTAGATCACGAGGGTGGAGCCCTCAGGAATGAGATTCATGTCGTTGTAGAAGGGACCCCAAAGGACTCTTGCCCTCTCTGCCGTGTGGGGACACAGCTAGAAGTAGGCCATCGGCACCCGGGAAGAGAGACTTCGCCTCCCACTGAATCTGTGGTGTCTTGGGCTCAGATTTGCAGCCTCCACACTGAGAAATGAATGGTGTTTATAAAGCTTCCCAGTCAGTGTTAGAAACTTTGTCACAGCAGCTGGGACGGTCTGAGACGGTGACATTGGGCTCTTTGACGATCTTTGTAAGGCTCAGTTTCCTACTTCTCTGGAAAATGAAATGTGTGAGCACTAAATGAGGGAGAACACGTTCCACAGGTAACAGGCCTCGATGAGGGCTTAATCAACGTCCGCTGTCGTTTCGTCTGATGAGCCTAAGAAGGCAAACATCTGTTCTTCGCCTCCCTAGCCTTGTCCCCTGTGTCCTTTCTCTGAAAACGGTGTGATTTCTGTTTTCCTTCCCCTGTCCCCTCACCTGCCGTTTGGTTCCCTCTTGCCACTGATCCCCCTTTTCCCCTCTCGGTTCCCACCTTCCTTCCCCTTCTGCTCCCCTGCGCTGGAGACAACAGAGAGGCTCTGGGACAGTGCAGCTCAGCGGGGCTATCTAGACTTTTCTACCTCTGAGGATACCATTTTTCCAGGACTCCTAATATTAGGCAAAACCTCGGCCATCATCCGATGGTGTCCAAACCCCTCACTTCCGGGTCCGGAAACTAACCGATGGGAGGAGCTTTAATGGCTAGTGTTGACCATGCCCGGGCAAGAACCCAGGTTTCCTGGACGCCCATCCAAAAGCAAAGGGGGAAGGCCAGCCCCATGTTTCCGTCTCAACCAGGATGTCCTTACTCCCCAAAGCACCTCTCCTCCTTCCTTGCTCGGCTGTGGTCATATCAAATCGTACCAAGAGTTTGGCCACGGTGGACCCTCTCTCTATGCACAGAGATGCTCATTTCCTGGGACACACATAGAAATACCATTAATAAATATTAACCCTTGTCTTTTTCTGAGACCTTACTATTTTCTAAGTAGTATGTTAAGCACCAACGTACTTGAGTTTTTTTCTTTTTTGTCTTAAAAATGTTACATTTGCAGCGTTGGAATACATGTCTGACTTCTGAGCCAAAGTGAGCAAAAGCAAAAAAAGATACAAATGTGTTTTTTAAAGTTGTTTCTTCCTCCGAGTTAGCTCTGTTCTGTTGTACGAGTCACCTTTCCTGAGCCCCCTCTCTCCTCTGTTTCACTGGGGACAGAAGCATCTGTGGGAGTATCGTAAAGTTTAAAAGCACGTTTGTCTGACACCAAGTATTCAATAAACAATAATTATCATCACTACTGCATTTTGCAGTTTGGCCAAAGATTGTCCGGGAGTTGGGATGTCAGGTGAGAAAGTTAAGAACATAAGGGAGTCTGAAGGGTATAATAAGTATAATATACTTTAAATAGATTATTCTTTTTTTATATTCTGTGAATGATGTTCTCTCTGATCAGTGTGAGGTTTCTCTGTGCCTCGGGGAAGACTGCGATCTTTAGAGCAGGAATGCAAAGTAGAAAAAAAAAAAAAGTAAAGGTCCAGCATTTATTTTTGTTTTTTTTTTTTTAAGATTTTATTTATTTATTTGACACAGAGAGAGAGAGATCACAAGTAGGCAGAGAGGCAGGCAGAGAGAGAGGAGGAAGCAGGCTCCCCCCAAGCAGAGAGCCTGATGCAGGGCTCGATACCAGGACCCTGAGATCATGACCTGAGCCTCTACTGTGCAGAGGCTTTACCCACTGAACCACCCAGGCACCCCAAGGCCCAGCATTTAACTTCCAAATTTGAGTTTCTAGAAAGACAGTCTTTAGAAGTCATCGATTATCTGGAGCACCTGGGTGGCTCCGTCTGTTAAGCGTCCAACTCTTCATTTCAGCTTGGGTCATGATCTCAGGGTCCGGGGCTCAAACTCTGCATTTGACTCCGCACTGGGAATGGAGCCTGCTTGAGATTCAATCTCTCTCTCCCTCTGTCTTTGCCTCTCCTCCTGCTCTCTCATTCTATAGCTCGCTCCAAAAAAAAAAAAAAAAAAAAAAAAAAAAAGTCATCAGTTGTAGAATAAGAAGAGGATTTTCTAAATTCCTACCATTTCCATGAATGGATCAAGGGTCTGAATGGCAGACCTGAGGTTGAAGCCATAAGTAAAGAGAAGTAAGTTTGACCTAAGGGGCAGCCCCCACCAAGCCGGAGCCCTGAAGAAAGCAAGTCAGAGTGTGGGTGTTTCTGCGTGTCTTCGTGGAGGCTCACGTACAGCCGTCTCTGGTCATCCGGCACCTGCAGTCTGGTTCATCAGACACCCGCCCCCCCACCACCCCGGCTGCCTCCCCAGTTCACCCCCAACAAAGTCAAAGTTGAAAACCTGAGGTCCGCCGTTGAGGGGGTTCAATGCCAGGTCTACCTTGCCTCCCCACATCAGCCCCCTGGGTCTGTCTCTGAAAATGGTGGGTAATGACCTTGCCAAGACCCCCAGTGACTGGAAGGATCCGCGGCTGATGAGGAAGCTGACCATTCAGAATAGATGGGTCAGGTCACCAGAGCCCCCCAGGGACCAACCAGGGAGAGAAAGAAGCAGGAGAACAGGAAGCACAGTAGAAATCAGATGTTGTGGGACAGATGAGATAGTGGTCTTCAGCCAGAGAACTCTCTAGAGCCGTTAAGGAGATCCTGCAGCTGGGGCCTGCCCCGTCTGTGGGCTGCGGGGCCGATGGGGGCGGCCCTCTCATGACGTCATAGGTGACATCACCAGTGGTGAAGAACAACAAAGGAAAGTATTGCAAATAAAGGGTCATTTCACAACAGAATACGATGTGGTTAAGAGACCTAAACCCCAGGTGGCCCAGGAGGGACCCAGGCATTTCCTCAGGGACTCGAGGACGTGGGTGCCAATGAGTCAGGCAGCTGTGGCAAGGGATGACCTGGATGGCCTAAGTAAGAGAGTGGCTGAGACACAGAGGGATCTGCAGGGCCACCAAAGCCAACGTGGGAGCTGGGAGCAAGTCACAGGGAAGACCCCCAAGCCCTGACCAAGGCAGAAAAAAAATCACAGTTTTCCCAAACACAGACATCAACAGTGCTGTCAGCCAGATACCCAGACACATTGCTGAAAACATCAGCACCAACGATCTTGGCTCAGGCTGCCATAACGAAATTCTGTAGCCTGGGGGGCTTACACCACCGACGTTCATTTTCTCACAATTTTGGAGGCTGGGAGGTCCAAGATCAAGGTGCTAGCCAATCAGGTTGCTGGCGAGAGCTCTCTTCATAGTTTGAAGAGGGTCAGCTTCTCACTGTGTGTGTGCACCTGGCCTTCCCTTGGTGTGTGCATGCAGAGAGAGAGAGAGAGAGAGAGAGATTTCTCTTCTGTTTATAAGGCAACTAATCCCGTGATTAGTGAGATTATCCCCACACTCATGACCTCATCTCAACCTAACTACCCCCGAAAGGCCCCATCTCCAGATACCATCACATCACATACCAAATGCCCTAATTGTGGGTGTGCAAATCTCTGTAGGTGTGCAAATCTACAGCTTGGTTCCCACCTACTGCCACCAGGTCATGCACCTGCCCCCATGATGCCACAAGGTCCTATTTTGGAAAGTGAGGCAGGAAACAAATAAGATTAGACATTTACTTTGAAATGAAAACAAAACAAAACAACTCTTAAAACCAAAACACTTTCCCATCTAAAGAGATTAAGATACGTTAATGGTTAGTTCAGGGAAAGCTGATGATAGAGATTCGGTCAGTTTTAGGAAACAGACCACATTTACTCTGCACACTGATTGTAATTTGGTCCATTTGTATGATGTATGAAATTGTACGAAAGGAAAAAATATTCCCCTTTACTACGCTGAGCATTCATTGCATCTTCAAGGTATCCCTTTCTGGCTGTTTTGCATATGCATGCTTACTTTTTAAAAAGATTTTATTTATTTATTTTATTTATTTATGTTGAGAGAGAGAGCATGAGAGAGAGAGAGAGCACAAGCAGGGGGAGGAGCAGAGAGAGAAACAGACTTCCCGCTGACCCCAGTGCACGGCTCCATGCGGACCCAGGATCATGACCTGAGCTGAAGCAGGTGCTTACTGACTGAGCCACCCAGGTGTCCATACCTGTGCTTATTTTAAATAGCTACAATGTGTATCATTCACGTAATTTAATCTGGTGCTATTTGTAAAATTCACCAAAATCTTTTCCGTGCTGCTATGTGGTCTTCCCAATTATCAGTGTTCATGGACACATAAGCAGTTAATCAAAACCCCTGCAGTTCCAAATAACGTAAAGCCAACTCCAACTAGCTTAAGGAAAATAGAAATTTAATGGGGGGGGGGGCGCAATACTGGGACTATCCACTAAATTGCAAAAAGCAGGTGGCCTTGGGGACCCAAGTGTTAGGGGCCACATGTCACCAGAGTTCTTCACTACTAATTCTCCTTCCAGATGACATGTGTGGGAGCCTGCTGGTGTAGGTATTCATCATACAGCTCTCCAGCATAAAGGGAAGACAAAGTCTTTTCTACAGAAAAATCGAAGGGAAAGCCTTTGGCTCGTGTGTCCATCCACGATCAAGCACTGTGATGAAAAGGAAAGGATACGGCGGCCCTTTCTGCCCTTTCCGAGTTGATTTTCTGCTTCTTTAATGGGAACAGAAGGAGGGCGAAATTTCCTAATAGAATTCTGGTATCTACAACACATGCTTGATTTCAACAGCCTGTTTAACATTTAGACAGTAATTGTTTTGCTATGTGGAATTCCTCGCAGGGAGGCCTCATCTCCTTTGAGATTTCTGACTTGCAAGAAAAGGGAATTCATGTTTATCGATCCCCTGGGTGCCCCAGCTTCCCTGCAGGAGGTCCATTTCCATTAGCCACATGTTCCAAACAGGGAAGCAAAGCCTAAGGGGTTAGAAGGCTCGCTTCAGGTGGTTCAGCTCCTAAGTGACATTGACTTGAAAATGTGCATCTTGATCGAGATCAGTGGATCCACACAAGCTTGCAGAGGACAGTGCTCTCTGAAAGTGTATGAGGAGCTGCATGGGAGAAAAACACATTCGATGTTGCGGGGACTCCAGCTGAGAGAGAAGAGAAAAATCCAAACGGGCTCCCGTTTCCCTACTTACAGGCGCTCCCTCCTTCTCAGGCTAACACCCCGGGGTCTTCCTGACCTTTGGCTCTCCCTCGAGGAAGCTCACAACAGCGTTGTTTTCAGAAGCCGACACTGTATCCTCCTGTCTCTACTTGCAAGAAAATCACCGGGCTTCCAGTAAATGTAATTGGTGTTAGAAGTGATTTATGATCTACTGAGTTCTCCAGATGGCCCTTCGTATGGAGATTTTCCCTGAAAACAGAAAAATATGGAATTGTCTCCCCTCTCATCAGGTTATAACAGGTCCACAATCTACTCCGTCAAAGCTGAAAACCAAAAACATTGACAGAGTTCCCTTAAGACAGAAATACAAAAAACGCATTCCATTGGGTAAATAATTGCTGGGGCTACATTCCTGTGCATTCAGGCACGAGCTAACTTCTGTACAGCACAAAGCTGTGAAAATGTCTAGGTCTAATGGGGCAATTGGAGATAAGATCTACTAAGATTTACCATATCCTGGAAATGCAGCCTCCTGGGGGACGGGTGCCTCCTAGACTCCCGGCTCATCTTAGTCAGATGAGCTAGACGGACCTTTGCCAAGTTCATTGTGAGATGACCGTGGTTGCAGAGACAAGTCGAATGTGGTGCTAAGTTACCCGTTTTCTTCCTGAAGAGCAGGTTGGAAAATGTATCTAAGAGCTACCTCCATCTTGCGATGGGATGCTTGGGAATGAGAAAAGCATTCAGCAAGAAGCAGGGAGCTGCCAAAAGGATTGGAAGTGCAAGAGTTAATATATAGCACATTAATTTTAGCTGGTGAATCTATGCTATGATTTTCATTCAAGAAGCACTCTTTTTTTTTTTAAAAGATTTATTTTATTTATTTGATAGATCAGAAGTAGGCAGAGAGGCAGGCAGAGAGAGAGGGGGACGCAGGCTCCCTGCTGGGCAGAGAGCCCGATACAGGACTCGATCCCAGGACCCTGAGATCATGACTTGAGCTGAAGGCAGAGGCTTAACCCACTGAGCCACCCAGACGCCCTTCATGCAGGAAGAACTCTTAAGTCAGAGCTTGCTCCCCATGGAGCCCACTTCCTCAAAGGACCTGCTTCTAGAGAAGCATAGGCAAGGAAGCCACATGCTAGAGATCTTCTGTGTATGTGTGTGTGGCTGGAGGAGAGATCCAGGAATTCGGGAAGCTGGGTTCAAGTTAGAGCTCATAGACTCAATGTCTCTTATGGTTCAGGTGGTTAAATTGTTGAAAACGTTAAGAGAGCAGGAAGTGGATCAGACAGGGAACAATTGGACAGGCACACCCCACCTAAAGGCGTTCAAACTCAATATTATTATATATATATTTTTAAAAAGCATTGTCTTGGCCAAATAAAATATCTCTGCAGGATTTGGCTGTGGATCAGGAGGATGGTTTGCCACTCCTGAACGGAAAGATCCATCAGCTTTCTTCGACCTCTTGGTTCTGTGATGTTCTATGTGGAAATAATGCATTTTAGCTCTTTTTGTTTTGCATGTAAAATAACTTATTGATATGGATGGGTTTCTTTTTTTCCATTATGTTCAGTTAGCCAACATATAGTACATCCTAAGCTTTCAATGTAGTGTTCAAGGATCCATTAGTTGTATAGAACACCTTGTGCTCATCCCAGCACGTGCCCTCCTTAATACCATCACCCGGTCACCCCATATCCACCCCCTTCTGAAACCCTCAGTTTGTTTCCTGGAGTCCAGAGGGGAGTCTAGGCAGGTGCTCCTGGCAACTTGCTAGTTTCTCAGCAACGTAGAGGCACGTGCCTGCCAGAGTCAGATAGCTAACATCCAGGGGCGACGTCACTGGGATCATGCTCTTGGGAGTGTGAAGTCAGGTGTGCATTGGAAAGGAGATGCCCCTTGCAGGGCTGTGACAGCGAAGGGGCCTGCAGACCACAGCCAGACTGGTGGGAAGTGGAGGGGCAGCTCGTGATTCAACTTTCCCGCCTTGCAGACAGGACAGCGCCTGCTCCAAGCCCAGCTCTGCTCAGCCTCCCTGTGCCCCGCTAACCCACTTCTCCGGGTCGCTTTCCTCGGGTCTCAGATGTGGATGAGGTTATCCACACTTGGAGGATGTCGAACACTCAGCCCCAAGCCCCCCACTCGGCACTCCGGGACCTGGCTGTTGTTGCCTACTGTGCCCTTCTTCCCCAAAGCAAGAAGAGCCTCGGCGCCCCGTCTCCCACACCCCAGAAAATCGGGTGAAGTGCAGCCCCATGATTCATTCCAATCCATTACCTCCTCCCTCCTTTGGACCCACAGTCGCAAGCACTGCGAATCAAGCTTGGAAGAGATAGTGAGAAGTGAGATAAAGAGTATCAATGACCCAAAAATAAAGGCAGAGGGTCTATTTCTGGTTCCTTCTCAGGGAGCATGGGGTTGAAGACTTGCAGAGTGGAGCACAGAAAGGTGGCAAAAGTCTCCTCCCAGATCTCTGGCCTGTGACAGGCCCCAGGAAACTCTATGTAGCACCTGAGTTCAGACAACACAGCACCAAAAAATGACGTGCTTGAGCCTGGAGAGAAAGACCTTCTGGATTTTTCTGGGGATGGCTATTGTCAACATCTCTGAGACGAAGAATCCAACACAAGGTTGATCCCACCTTGAAATTTGCCATGGAGAAGTTAAGAAAACAAAAGTTAGGCCTCACAAGGTGCACATGTGACAGTGGTTTGGCCCACGATGGACCCACGTTTGACTTTAGAAAGGCCCTGAAAGCTAGCACTGGTCCCAGGTCAACCTTTGGTTCTTGGGCCTTAGAAGCAAATCCATTAACCCAATTTTTGACTGGCAGACAGAGGACCCTCTCTCCAGTCTTGGTCGCTGTGCTTTGGATAAAACGGACTATATCCCTGTCCCCAGGGAATAGGTGTGGTAATCAGGCCTGGTCAATCAGAGCATCACATTCCCCTGACACAGTGATAGGTTTCCATCATCTCAAAATGATCTCTCATGCTCATCTGTAGTCATAAGAGAACTTCAGGTGAGTGCTGGGTGAGATTTCCACATTCCCTCTGGCTGGGCCTGTCCGCAGTCAGTGACTGGTGCCATCACACAGAACCTGAGAATGAAGGAGGAACTGCCAAAGGGAGAACCAAGAAATGGAGAGATATTGTGTCCTGAGATCACTGGTTCAGACTCTGATCAAGCCGAACCTGAAGCCAGTGTTTCCCCTGGACTTTTTACTTACATGAACCAAGAAGCTCCCTTTTGTCGTAAACCAGCTTGACAAGGGGTTTTCCATCTCTTGCAATGGAAGCCTCTCAACGGACTCCAAAAATTATTGGCCAAACTCCAGTGACTGAAGTTGAAATCTTTACTTGTTGGATTTATTTATTAATTAGATGTTAATCGGATATATTATGATAGGAATTCTTCAGATCTACTGTGATCATAGAATTTTTTTTTTAAAGATTTTATTTATTTATTTGACACAGAGAGAGAGATCACAAGTAGGCAGAGAAGCAGGCAGAGAGAGAGAGAGAAGGAAGCAGGCTTCCTGCTGAGCAGAGAACCCGACGTGGGGCTTGATCCCAGGACCCTGAGACCATGACCCGAGCCGAAAGCAGAGGCTTTAACCCACTGAGCCACCCAGGCGCCCCTGTAATCATAGAACTTTTTTATGCATGACCATAGAGCCACCATTTTACAAATGAGGACACATAGCAGAATCTGAAAGAGTCCTGGGTTCTGTGTCATCATGAAGTTGATCTCACATTTCTCCTCTGTTAATTAGCATCATTATCATCAAATGAGGCCTCACTTCCCCAGGCCCTCCTCTCTGGGTTTCTTCTTCTGTGGCCCAGCCTGATCTCCTACTGATGATGTGAGCAAACTGACCAGTTTGACCACCAATTTCCTAAGAACCTGATGGTGTTAAATAACCAGAAGTCCACTGGGTACATTGGAGGATCTCATTGGCTTTATTGAACTTCCCATGAGTCAGGCAACCCACCTAGCAAAGAGAAAGGAGGTCCTTGGAGCTGTAGAAGAGGAAAAAGCTTTTAAAAGCAGAGAGGAGGTGGGGGAAAAAAATGAAATTTTTGGTGAAGAATGCATTGTTTGGGGAAAGGTCACCTTCTTAGGAGAGTAAAAAGGACATATCAGTAAATTTCTGGTGCTGCCCATGAAATGCCATGTTGACTGGGCAAAGGTTACCTCCTCAGAGGGTTGAACCTGCAGTTCAGTTAGCTATCAAAGCTCGGTTTGCTGATGTGGGCCCTTAACGTATGTGAGGGGCAGCGGTTTTCTTGTTAACTGACTGGCTCATCGCCTCCATGATTCTCTATACACATGGCAGCACACGGGCACGGTTCCTGGCTCACCCGTGTGCATTTGGGTTGAGGATTTTCTGCCATCAGTCGGCCCTCGCGCCATCCGGTGTGCGGGAATGTGGAGCCTGAGAGGCGGGCAGGACACAGCGGCTGGGGCCGGGGCCAGGTTCCGTGTGAGCAGGCAGGCGGGTGCCTCACCTCACCAGTAGCCACTGGCTTCCTGGCCTTGGCTGGCCAGCCCTGCAGAAGGAGGAAGAAAAGCCAGCCAAGCTCTTCATTCACCCTCAGGTTATTTTATTCACTTGGAGAGACAAAACCTGGACTTGAGCCCTGTTTCTGCCACTTACAAGTTGTCTGAACTTGGATACGTATGCGAATCTCCACTACTTCAATTATAAAGGACAGTGACTGTGATGTCTTACCTGCCCCGTTCACAGGATTGTTGGAAGAATCGTTGGTTTTTGTACACGGTAAGTGCTGCACACACGTACTCTGCAGAGTCAAGTGCCAGGAAAGACTGCCCCTTTTATCGAGGGTCAGGATTCTCTGTTACTGTGTGTGCGTGTTGACTGCCAAAATCGTGGTGTTACGGTTACAGGGAGAGCCCCCAGTCGTATTAAGTGTATGATTTTAAGAATGACATAGCTTGGGGCACCTGGGTGGCTCAGTGGGTTAAGCCTCTGCCTTCGGCTCAGGTCATGATCTCAGGGTCCTGGGATCGAGCCCCGCATTGGGCTCTCTGCTCAGTGGGGAGCCTGCTTCCTCCTCTCTCTCTGCCTGCCTCTCTGCCTACTTGTGATCTCTTTCTCTGTCAAATAAATAAATAAAATCTTAAAAAAAAAAAAAAAAAAGAATGACATAGCTTCTAGGAATTTATTTTGCAAACCAAAGCCTGTAATTTTAGGAACAATGGAATATTAAAAGGGAAGAGTTCTGGGAAATTGAGGACATATGGTCAGCAGAGAGATATTAAAAACAAAAACAAAAACAAAAACAAAAAAAAAAAACAACTTAGCTAGGAGTTAGGAAACTTGATTTCTAGTCCTTCCTCTGTCTGTGACCTTGAGCTGTGGTGGCGCCCTTGTAGGCTTCGGTTCCTCTGATCTGTAAAACTAGGGTGCTTGACCCCAGTGTTTCATAACTGGGTGAGGTTTAAAAAAAGAAAAAAGATTTATTTATATATTTTACAGAAGCAGCTTGAGAGAGTTCACACGTGCATGGGGAGGGGGTGGGGAAAGGCAGAGAACCCAAGCAGACTCCCTCCTGAGTACGGAGCCAAGATCCCCACTCAATCCCGAGATCATGACTCGAGTTGAAATCAAGAGTCAGATGCTTCATGGACTTGGCCACCTGGGTGCCCCACTGGGATGAGTGTTTAAAGTTCCCCGGGAACATTCACGAAGGTGGAATATTTGTTTTGTTTCCTGCTGAGTTTCCAAGGCAGAGAAGAGTACTTGGTACAAGGTACGGACTTAGTGTTTTTTAAAGGAACAGATAAAAGTTTATGAACATTCACAGGCCTGGCTACACTCCAGAATCGTCATAGAGCGTGTGTTGTTATTTGCCAGGTTTAGCACATAAACACTCAAGACATCCAGCGAAGTCTCAATTTCAGATAAACGGTGACATTTTTTTGAGCATTCCTATGTGGTGTGCAGTGTTAGGTGTCAGCCTTCATGGAAAGATCACCAGGTAAGGCTAGTGCCTCGGCTGATGGTTAGGGCCCGAGAACTGCACTTGAAACTGGCCCAGATTTCAGAATCAGACAGATAATCTTGGTGTGAGTCTCTGCCTCGATTGTGTAATTTTTTTTTTAAGATTTTATTTATTTATTTGACAGATAGAGAGCACAAATAGGCAGAGAGGGAGAAGCAGACTCCCTGCCAAGCAGTCCCGATTTGGGACTCAATCCCAAGACCCTGGGATCACAACCTGAGCTGAAGGCAGCCACTTACCCGACTGAGCCACCCAGGTGTCCCTAGAAACACCTATTTAATGTTGAGTACATATTATGTACCAAAGACTGACCTAAGTGCTGGGACTCCTCAGCGAACACAATAGCGGTCAGTGAATAAAACAGATGCAAATCCTTGCTTTTGTGGAGATGGCATCCTGGGATAGGAAGAAAAATGTAAGCGCCCCAAATAAGTGAATTATGTAGGATGTGGACTGAGTTCTATGGGAAAGGACCACAGGGGAAGGAAGGCAGGACCAAGGATGGGGGGCTGGTCATTTTAGGCAGCAGGGTAAGAGTGGGCCTCTCCTGCAAGGTGGCATTTGGGAAATGGAGGTGATAGAGGGAACCCAGCTGGTCTGAGGGGATGAGAAGAACTTGGAGCACAAAAGACCGAAGGCAGTCACATGCCAACAGTGGTCCAGGAACAACGGGGAGCCCAGTGTAGCCACTAGAGAAGGAAGACAGTGGGAAGAGAGAAGACCCAGGTGACTGATCTGGTCTTAATCCAAGACTCCATAAACATCACTGTGAATCTGTGTCTTAACTGATTTTCTCTGTACTTGCAGGGACATCTTCAACTACCCACTTGGAATGATGGCTCTTAATTTGTAAAGAATGGTTAGGTTAGAGATTTACCCCACAAAACTATAACTGGAGAAGGAGCACAGCTTAGCGAAGATAGATGTGCTTTCCTCCATAGATCTGAGTTCCTATTCTGATGTCCTTGCTAGCTGTGTGCCCTTGGGGGAGTTGCTTAACCTCTCTGTGCTTCAAGTTCCATCTCTAAAGTGAGGTGCCTAAAACTGCCTCCTTTGAAGGCGTGAGGGCTGTAGAGAGGGTCCATGGACAATCTTAATATAGTGCTTGGTCCCTAGGAAGTACTAACTAAATACTGTTTTTATTTCTTGAAAACTATAATCAGGAGAATTGGGTATTTTGACATATCTATTTCGGTGTATACTCAGAATGCATATTTAATAGCCTAAACGTGTATTTGAGCAAAAATGGACTTTGAGCCAACCTCGGAGACGGTCCCTCGTGATCCTGTGTCTGAGGATTCAGCCCCATGTGTGACCCCTCCCACCTTGTATCAGCGTTCGTTGATGTGACCATAGACCGTGGCAGAGGTGATGACATGTCACTTTTTTTTATTTTTTATTTTTTATTTTTTATTTTTAAGATTTTATTTATTTGACAGAGAGAGATCACAAGCAGGCAGAGAGGCAGGCAGAGAGAGAGGAGGAAGCAGGCTCCCTGCCGAGCAGAGAGCCCAATGTGGGACTCGATCCCAGGACCCTGAGATCATGACCTGAGCCGAAGGCAGTGGCTTAACCCACTGAGCCACCCAGGCGCCCGACATGTCACTATTTTAGAAGAAATATTTAATTAAAATTTTTTTCCTCTAACGATAATTAGATTATAAAAGGCATTGCAACTTTGGTCTGGATACTGCTCTCTTTCTCACTTAGTCATCACTTGCTCTGGGGGGAAGCCAGCTCTTGTGTCCTGAGCAGCCCCATGGAGACGCGTCCCCTGTGGAGGGGTCTGCGTGACAAGGTACTGAGTCCTTTCGCCAATAATCGTGCAGGTCAGAGCCTTTTGGGGAATGGACCTGCTGGGCGTGGTCAACAGCGGCCCTCGCTGACATGTGACCGCACCTTCAGAGAGCCCCTGAGCCAGACCCATCAAGCTAAGCAACCCCCAGATTCCCGAACCACAGAAGCCGGGTGAGAGGACAAATATTTGTTCTCTCAAGCCTCTAAGTTTTGCGATAACTTGTTTATGCAGAGACATATCATTAATACAGTTGTTTACACACACATATATTTTTCTAATTAACTTTTGATTATAAAGGATTTACCGGACCTAAACCTATTTCTCTCATCTTTCAACATCGCCCCTGGTCCTGGGTAAGTCTACAAGCATTTATTTTTTTACATAGCTGTTATCAAGGTAAAACAATGTATATATGTCCATGGGTATTTTGATTTTTTTTCCTCCTCAGGGTCATTTCATTGGTACCAAGAGATTGCAACATTCTTAGATTCTTACTGGCTCTATGGCGTTCTTTGTTATGCCAGGTCCCCTGGAGGTCCCCAGCTCCATGGTTCCCTATTAGAGGCCATAGTGAGTTACAATAAAAGTAGTGCCCATGAGCCAGGCAATGTCCTGAGAGTTCCTGAGACTAGGTCGCTGCTCTCAGGTACGAGAAAGATGGGCAACACGGAGGGGCAAGTCCTCCCCAGGGGTACAGAATATGGTAGGTATCAGACATGAACTCTTGCGTTGGTTAGGGGAGTGCCTTGTCCTTGAAGCTGACCCTAAGATTGTGGGTGCAAAGGAGCTGGGTGAATGTCATTGTTAAGACAACAAGAATCACTTTCTAGAATTCTGTGTGCTTCCTGGAGAAATACGGAAGCGACAGTAGACAATAAAACCTTGGGGGGGATAAAAGAATCTTTGCCTTGACTCCAAGTCCCAAAGCAGGATTTCAGGGAGGGTATCCCTGAACTAAAGCCACTGTCCCCCAGCGCTGTGTGTCTGCCTCCCCCTCTCAGCAGTCTCCTCCCCTCCTTGGCTGTGCTTTGTCAGACCCCACCATTGTGGCTGGAAGAAAACAAGTTGACTGAGCCCTTCTTTGTTGAAATGCAGCACAATGTCACACATACCGGGTCTCTTCTGAATATAGCATTCATGACAGGGCTCCTACGTAACCAGATCCTACAAGCAGGGAACACCATTTCTCCAGCTTGGTCGGTTCTGGGGCTCATCGTCTGACTTTCCCAACCTTCCCGATGAGATTTGGTGGGAGATCATGGGGTCGACAAGCCATTTTCACCTTTAAAAAAAAAAAAAAAAATAAGGTGTGGTAAAGGGAGCTGCGCTTAGTGTAGCAAGAACATTAAACACAACCAACTCTAAATCATCAGTCTACTGAGGCAGGTGCAGCCCTGCCAGTGACGGCAAAGTCAACGCACTCCTTGAGTGACAAGCCTGAGGTGGCATTGACATCTGTGTTCCAAACTAGGTTCCAGCTGCGCTGACCATCATATGAACTTCCCTCCCTCCCCCTAGCACTCACGGAAGACGCCCTTCCCTGTTCTGCTGCACTCAGAGAACCTTCATTTTTTGTTAAAAGTCTGTCTGATGACAAAGCACCCAGGCTCAAAAGACGGCGGTTCCAGTTGTTTGAAAACTCCCGGGTTCGAGAATGGGGCTATGAGGTCAAGGTCAGAAGGTTACCAGGTCAGGACGGCCTTTCCAAAGGAGAAAAGGCTTCGGGGCCAATGACTTGGGGGCAGAGTTATCACTAATATGATTTAAAAAAAAAATGAGCAAACAAACCAAAATACCTCGGGCACCTGTGTACCTGTACACAGTGTGGCAACTGAAAGTGACGGGGTAGGGGGTGCGGTGAGTTCCAGCTCTGCACCTTTGCAGCCTGGGTTCAAATCCTGCCCTCACCACTTGGCGCTGTGGCTTCCTGTGGATACTTGAACCGCCCCGAACCTCTGTCTTCGTTTCTGCGATGTGAGTCATCATCACGCCTACCCCTCCAGACAGTGAGGTTCTCAGTAAGTGTTATCAATTATTAAAGTTATACTGTCTGAATTATGATAATATTTTATACTGCATTCAAGCCAAAATCTTTTACATCATGCTCAAGTTCGTACACGGGTCAGCTCCTCTAAGTTACAGGTAGGTTCTTCGGATTCTTCAAGTCTGTGTCCTTTATAGAGCTCTGAACCCGGCGCTCTGGGCACACTAGGCCCCCAGGAAATATTTGTCAAATAAGTCAATGTCCTAACTATAGGGAATCTGCAGGGACAGGCTTGGACACATAATCCCTCTAGTTAGGAACCTATGAGAATGTCACACACCTTTTGAATACTCTGTAAATATTTTCTGTGAGTAACAAGGATATAATGAAGATTATAGCTATGAATAAAGATTACTCACAGTTCCAATCTCCCGGATTAGGGTTACCTCCTTCAGCAATGTATAAAACATAGTCACACGGGGTCTCAGCTTACTGCAGACTAAACCCTGACTTACTTTACAAAACAAAACAAAGGAATCCATGTGTTCTTTACTTTTCAGACAGGTGTTCCCAGGAACCAGGAGTGCGGGGCTGTCATGTTAGAGGTGGAAATAACCTCTTTTCTTTCGAGATTTAGATAACAATTGTATGTTTTCTGACACCGTCAGCAGCTGGATTATTTTACATTCATTTCCTAAGCTTCGTAATGCTTAGAACTCAGTGGCAAACTCGTGAGGTCTGAGTTATGAGCTTTGGGACGTAGAAAGAAGCAGAGCTGGCTCTGCGGGCCATTCCCTTCTGCTCCTCTATTTTAGTTTTCTCCAACAAGGGAGGCTGAAGCACTGTTTTGGAAGAGACAACCACAAAGCCACCGGCAGGAGGTAAGTGTTCCAGAATGTGAGTCATGGACTAAGGTTTTGTAATATTAATAAATGTTCTTCAGCAAGAAGACTCCTTAGTGGTGGTAAGAACTGAGCCAGGAGGAGGAACACATTGTGTCCTTTAATAAAATCTAGAGCCTCCAAGCTTGGCCCTGGGAGAGAATCTGTTGTGGTGAATGCAGAGGTCTCTGCCGTGCAATACACAGCCACCCACCCCCCACCCCAGTTTACCTTTTCTTTCAGGGAGACTCACTTGTGCCCAGGTTTGCACACGTGCACACACATTCACTCACACACGTTCTTGCCACCATGACTTCTCTTTAATACTCTGACATGAAAACGGACAAAACACTTCCCGTCACATCTCTAAAATATTTGAGAATGACAAAAACTAAAAAAACAAAACAAAACAACAAAACCCTCAACAATAACAGTGGTATATATCCATCGTGGAAAAAGAAAAAGGAAATAAAGAAGGGTATGAGAAAGGAAATGACTTCCAGGGCCTGCCCCAATTCTGTCCCAAAGGACTCGTGTGACTTTGGTGACCTCTCATCTCAGAGTCTCCCTCGCTCTGTCCTGATTTATCTCCTTGCTGCCCTGGACCTTATCAGGCTTCAGTGCATGGGACATTCAGGGCGCCATAGTCCTTCCTGCAGCACCCCCCCCCCCCCCACCAGGCCCTTTCTGCTTCAACTCACACTTTGAGGCTCGATCCTTACTGTAAGGTGAGGTTGGTATTGTTCCCATCTTACAGATGGGGAGCTTGAGGCTCAGGGAGGTAAAAGAGTGGGTGTGGCTCCTTGCACACACTTTCTAGTATATGGCAGAGGACCAAGTATGGGACACGAAAGTCCACTTTGCAAATGATATATCGCAGAACCAGGACAGGTGCCCTTTAGCTGCAAAGCCCATATAACTTATGGTCATGTTTATTATTATTTTTTTAAGATTTTATTTAATTACTTGACAGACAGAGATCACCAGCAGGCAGAGAGGCAGACAGAGAGAGAGAGGGGAAGCAGGCTCCCTGCCGAGCAGAGATCCCAATGCAGGGCTCAATCCCAGGACCCTGAGATCATGACCTGAGCCGGAGGCAGAGGCTTAACCCACTGAGCCACCCAGGTGCCCCGATGGTGTTTATTATTAATATACTAGACAGCTTAACTGAGTCCTGAGGGAATGGGCATAGGAGACATTGGTTTCCCTGGGAAAGGAGAATAAAGAGGAGGCCCTAAACATGGGGACATTGTCAGTAAGACAGTCCTCATTATGACCCTCAAGTATAAAGTGCAGAGCCACAGACGTCATTGGGATGATAGAAAATAAATAATGTTTTATTTTTATTTTTTAAATTTAATTTAAATTTTTAAAAAGATTTATTTATTTATTTGACAGGAGAGATCACAAGTAGGCAGAGAGGCAGGCAGAGAGAGAGAGAAAGGGAAGCAGGCTAACCCACTGAGCCACCCAGGTGCCCCTAAATAATGTGTTTTAAAAGGGCCTGATGGAAATAGGTCATAATCTGAACAGTGACTGTATCTAGGTGATGGAACCATAAATGATTATTACTTCTAATTTATCCTTCCCATGTTTTTGCAGTTTTTTTCCCTGATAAGGGGCATGCATTACTTTTATTGTCTGAAAAACTGTTAAGTATTAGCTTATAACGTGTTAGCATATGTTTTATTGTAAAAACATTTGACTATCAAATTAAAAATGTATGTGCTTCAAAGGTCCCCATCAAGTGAAAAGACAACCCACAGAATGGGAGAAAATATTTACCAATCATATATTAGATAAAGGACTACTATTACTTATCAGATATAAGATCACTTATGACTCAACAATAGAAAGACACGCGACCCAATGTAAAAATGGGCAAAGGATTTGATCTGACATTTCTCCACAGCAGATACACAGATGGCCCATAAATGAAAAAGCCGCTCAGCATCTTTAGTCATTAGGGAAATGTGGATTAAAGCCATGAGATACCAATTCACACCCACTAGAATATGTATAATTAAAAAAAAATGGCAATGACTGTGGGTGAAGATTTGGAGAAATTGGAACCATCGTAATGGGAAGGTAAAGCAGTACGGCCACTGTGGAAAAGTGTGTCTGTTCCTTGAGAAGTTCATCATAGAGTTACCATATGGCCAAGAAATTCCACTCTTAGATATACACCCAAGAGAAAGGCAAACAAGGCAGTATAGAGGGAAAAAGTAGAAACAACACAAAATGTCCATCAGAGATGGATGCATGAACAAGATGTGGTTTTATCTACACAAGGGAATATTATTCAGCTTTGAAAAGGAAAACAGATGCAGGCTATAGCTTGGAAGCACTCTGCAAACATTAGGTGTAGGAAGCTAGACACAAAGGCTTTGTATTGTACGTCTCTACCTATGTGAAATGTTCACTATGGGCAAATTTGTAGAGATGGAAAGCAGATTAGTGGTTGCCCAGGGCTCAGTGCTGGGGGAAACTGAGGAGTGACTGCTGGTGGGTGTGGGGTTTCTTACTGGAATAGTAGGAGTGTTCTGGAATTAGCTAGGGGCAGTGGTTGCAGAACCCGGAATATAAAATCACCAATGGTAAACTTTAAGAATACATCTTACGATATGCAAATTGTATCTCAACAAAGAAATGACTAAAAGTGAAGTAAAATTTCAAATGGAAATCCACCAAAAAAAGGCGGGGAGGAAGAAAAAGAAAAGAAAAACCCAGAATCTGCCTTACTTTTTTTTTTTTTTAAAGGGAATTAACTGAGTTTTCTTTTTTTAATTTTTTTTAAAGATTTTTATTTTTTTATTTATTTGACAGCAGGCAGAGATAGGGAGGAAGGGAAGCAGGCTCCCCGCTGAGCAGAGAGCCCAATGTGGGACTCGATCCCAGGATCCTGGGATGGTGACCTGAGCTGAAGGCAGAGGCTTAACCCACTGAGCCACCCAGGTGCCCGAATCTGCCTTACTTTTGACGGATGAGGTTTGACTGCGTTTGAGGACCTGCGGAATAAATGTTCACTGACTACATGTAAAGAAGGAAAAACAAAGGGTGGAGAGAACTGTTGATGCAGGAGCCCCCTGCCTCTCATTCTCCCTCTTACTCCCTATCACCCCGGGGGATAAAGATTGTTTTCATAGAATGGTAGACGTTAGACAGAGAGAGGGTAGAGAAGATCTACGGAACCCATAACCCTTATTCTACCAATGAAGAAAGCGAGGCCCGGAAGGAAGAAGGGTTGCTCTCTGCCCCCGCCCCCATAGGGGCTGCAAAGGGGCGGATGGACTTTCCTTGCCCCACGTTATTTTTGAGCCGCTGTCTGCCCGTCCTTTTAACATTTCAGAGCCATCCGCTTCAGGAATTAGCAGGTGTGCTTTGCCTGAACACATAGAGAACACTGATCGTGCAGTCCCTCTGCCCCAAAGGCCAGCATTTTGCTTTTTGGGGTTTGAGGACTCTTCCCTGTAGCCTACTTGCAAAAATACGGGGACAAGGGTGCAGCGCCGCTGGGTGTGTTCTCCGCGGGAGAGCTCAGAAGCAGGGCCCCAGCCCCCTCCAGAAAACCAGTGACGGGACACTGGCGTTAATGGGGTTTTGCTTTTGGCCCTTCTTGGTTTTATAAAGCTGGCCCTCCCGTCCGCTTTATTCTCATTGCAAAGAAGACCCAAGCCACAGTCTCTGAGTCTCGGCGCCTGTGCTCGCCCCCAGCTGCGACGGCTCTGAGCGCAGCGTGTCTGGCTTCCTCGTCTGCTCTCCGCTCCCCAGGCGGGCGCTGCGCCTTCCCCGGAGTCCGCCGAGCACAGGCTCGCATCTGCACACGCTCGTGTCCCCCCCTCTCCACCGAGGGCTCCGTCCCGGCCCCACCCCCCGAGCCGGCCCGGGGAAAGGCGACGGGAGGTCCGCGGCCGCCCCCGTGCGCGTCCGGCTCGGGCACCTGCAGGAAAGCCGAGCCCCGCGCGCTCCCCTGGGGCCGGGAAACCACCCCACGCGCGCAGCTTCTGGGCGGAGGGCTGGGAGGGGGCAGTGAAGAGGCGCTGGCGGCGGGTATTAGCCGTGATCCCTCCCGGACGGGGACGAGAGGTGGGAACGGACTCCGGTTTCCCCCGGGTGGGGCGGACTTTTTCGCTCCCTGCGGGGAGAGGCAGGCACCCGTGGGCGGCAGGGGCGCGCCGGGCGGAGGGCGCCGCTCGGATCGCGGCGCTCGGGGCAGGGGCCGGCGGGCGGGGTGAGGCGGAGGTGCGCGAAGGTGCCTCGTGGGCCTGGTGGAGTCGGGGCGGCGCGCAGGCGCACTGGGGCCAGCCCGCCGGCCGGGTCCCGGGGTACAAAGAGGCGCGGCGCAAAGCCGGGGTTCCCGGAGGTGTCCCGAGCCGCCTGGGGAGCCCTCCCGCCCGGCCTCGGGGCGCCGCCACGGTCGTTTCCCGCGCCGCGGCCGAAGCTCGCCCGCCTCCCCGGACTCGGTGGCCCTGCGGCGGCGGCAGGGCCCGGAGCGCCGCAGTCCGTTTCGGGGTTTAATTCTGGCGCTCGCACGCGGGGCCGGCTCCGCCCTCTCCGCCCCGCCCCCTCCGCCGAGGTCCGGGAGCCGCGGCCGGGCGGGCGCCGCAGGTTGGGGAGCGCGCCCGGAGGTGAGTGAGCCGGGGCTGCGCCGCGCCCTGTGCCGCGCGGGGTGGGCGCGGGGCGCCCGGACCCCGACCCCCTGGCGCGGGCCGGCCAACTTGGCGCGCGCCGGGGGCGCTCGGCGGCCGTGGCGGTGGCGGAGGGCAGCCCCGCGGGCTCGCGCTCGCCCTGCCTCCCCCGGCCGCCTCGGGGCGGGCCTAGGGACGGGTCCGAGAGAGGTTGCTTGGCGCGCGCTGCGGCCGCGGGAAAGTCCGGGCTGGGGACGGGAGGGTGGCGGGCGCGTCGCGCGAGGGTCCCCCGGGCCCTGAACTAGCCCGGGACGGGGTGCCCGACCCTCCCCGAGGCGGCGCCGGCTGAAGTTCTCGGCTCGGCTCCGCAGGGGGACTGGCGGTCGACCTCTTTATCTCTGTGTCCCAGAGCGCCAGGTGGCCTCGGTCGCCCTCCGCCGACTCCGACATGGCTCCGGCCGGCTGGGGTCAGAGGGGTCGGGGGGGGGGGAAGGGCGGGGGAGCCGGGGCCTCCGGGACGCGACCCGGGCTACGGCGCGGTCGGCTTCTGGGCGGTCCGCGGCGTCAGGTCGGCGGAGGGTGCGAGCGCCCTTGAGCGGACTTGGCCCCCGACGTCCCCTCCGCGGGGCCACTCGGGCAGAAACCTACGGAATCCTGCGCTCCGTTTCAAGCCTGCCACCGCCCCCTGCTCACTCTGCCCCCTCCACCTGGGTCCCCGGGGAACTTTCGGAGGCAGCTTCTCTCGGGGTCCTGCGGGTCGGGGGGAGCGGCTCTGCACCGGGGTGACGGGTGAGGGCTTCGGCCGAGTTCGCGTTCCGATCAGTCTGTGGCGTCCCCCAGTGCTCGCTGTCTGCACCTCATGTCTGCGGGGTTCGTCTCGGCGTATTAATTAATGAAATACATCAGCACGACAGCCCTGAGACTAACAAGGAAGGGTAATCATCCAGTGTAATTGTGTAGTTGTGCAGTTTCTGGTCCCAACTTAATTCCACGCATCTCTGAGTTCGATGGAAATCAGAACCCCCTTCCTCTTTTTTTAGTTCGTGGGTTTAGTCAACTTGATTTTTAGGAGGTGCTCAGTTCATCGGCTAATGTTCCTTTCATCCAACTTTCTCTGCTAAGGAGTGGGGCACTGTCACGTTGTGTTTATTTTTAAAATTGAGATACGATAAACATGCCATCAATTTACCCTTGTAAACTGCTCAGTTCCATGGTTTTTCATATATTCACTAAGTTACACCGTTATCACGACTAGTTCCGGGACATTTTTATCACCCCCAAAAGAACCCCCGTCCCCATGAACAGTCTCCTCATTTCAACCTAGCCCAGCCTTCCTCCTTCATTTTAAGGAGGTTTTCCCAAGATAGAGATAGAATTAGACACGGAGAGATTATTAACTTCAGACTTTCTTCAGTTAATGGATTTGGGGGAAGGTGCTGCTGATGAGGCAGTTGAAGAATAAGTGGGGGCTGTCTCAGGTGAGATTAGTGTCTAAGGATGCAGGAGAATTGCCCCGTGGGGGAATGATGGCCTCCTTCAAACACAATCACAGGAGGGATGCATTTTATCCCCTGGGGGGCACAAGGGTGCTTTGGGGGCACTTTGTCAAGTGCATGAACCCTTCTAGTTGAAGTTCCAGCAAAAGTGAGTTCTGTTTTGTGTGTGTGTGTGTGTGTGTGTGTGTGTGTGTGTTTCGGGGAGGGGGGGTGGAGATGATAGAGCAGAAAAGGAGCAATGTTTAAAAAATAGTTTTGTTTTAAATCATCCAAACCGGCCCCCAAAGAAATAAACCACAGGGAAATGGCCCCTGGAATCGATACAGTCAAGACCTAGATTCATTTTGTGAGAGTCAGTATTTGCTCACTCATAGTACCACGAGCTGATGTGCTCTTGCCTTAGCCCCCTCGTCCAGAGGAGGAGAAGGAGGGTGGCCAGGGGTGTAGCTGGAGAAAATTCAAGGAATGGAGGAGGAGGTAGGTGAAGGGCTGACAGGGGCTGTGCAGATGGGAGGGGAGGCCTGTAGGGTATGAGGGTTCAGAAGCAGCAAGGGGGAATCTCAGGGAAAAATTACAGACACGTCACTCAGGCATTTGCTGGACTATTTGTGCATGTTGTAAAAGTCTCCTTTTAGAGTTGCAGCCGCCCAAATGACAGCCACCTTCATACTTCTGCCCTGCAGTCAAAGAAGCTAGGTTGGTTTCGAATGTTTCGGGACATTTTATGCCTCTGTTGCATAGGTGACTTCGCTTATAATCTCTATTGTTTTGTTTTGTCTTGTTTTTAAGTAATTGTTAAACTATATAACACCTACCAGTTGTAAATGTCTAATATGACGCATTTTCACAGTGAACATAAACTTGTAACTTGCATTGAGATCAAGGCACAGGAGGTTGCCAGACTGCAGAAGACCCCTTCTGCTCTTTTCCCATTCCTTTTTCATCCCACGGTAACCACTGTCCCAACCCATAGATCAGTTTTGGCTGTTCTCATGCTCTGTGGGCAGGGTATCCTCTAGTACATGTTGTTTGTGTGTTTTTCAATCTGGCTTCTTTCTGTCAAAATCACGCTGGTGAGATACAGCCATGTCGCGTGTGGCTCTGATCCAGTCATTATCTTTGCTGTCCAATATTCCATTGTGTGACTGTGCCCCCGAGTAATTTATCCATTCTAGGGTTGATGGGCATCTACATGGTTTCCACGTTTTATCCATGGCCAGCAGTGTGGCTGTGAACATTCTAGCACACTTCTTGATACAACTGTGCACATTTGTTTAGGGTCTGTTCTCAGATGCGGCACTGTGAGTTCTAGACTGTTCAGTTTAGAAGACTGTGCCAAACAGATTTCCAAGCGGTCGTTTGGTCAATACTCTACTAGCAGCATGTGAGAGTTCTGTCCTGTGTTAAACTGCAAGAACGATAAATCTACAGAGTTTCACAAATGGGCGAAGGGTAACCCGTATGTGTCCCAGTCTAGCAGATGGATTTTTCTAGTTGTGTGCACTTCTAGTGTTTTCCATGGTGGCTTCTGTTTGTATGATATCCTGATAGTCAATTTGGTATTTTGTTTGTCTTAATATTGTTTCAATCTCCGTAACTTTCTAATTCCTGCACACATCCACAATCCCATGGACAGGCTTCCATTTAATAGTGCCCCCAGCATTAGAAATGAGTATTACTTTTTTTGGACTTGAACTGGTGTATATTGCTAAAGAAGCCATCTTTGTGCATATATCTCCCCCCCCCCCCCTTTTGGGATCATTTCATAAACTAGAGTCTTTGTTTTTTATGGCTCTGGTCCTGTTGTTAAAGTACCACCGGCAGACCTCAGCTGTCCTTGAATCTAGTATAGAATTAAAGTAACCTATAAATTGCTAATATGTTACCCACAAAAAAGCATCTGCCTAATGGTTTAAATTGCTTTCAAAGTAACGGTGAAGTTGACCCCGATACCTGCTTTTTAAGTAGTGTAAATGGGACTGTTGTAATTTCATTTGCCAGTCACCTATGATTTTTCTTTATGTGATGCTTTTTGCCACGGTACTAAGCTGGGACTTTTCAGGAGTACCAGAGGAATCACACCATTAAGCTGCTGGTTGTCCGGAAATTATGTATGAAAAATTAAGAACACCAGCTAGGCAGATTCCTTACATGTGACAAAGGAGTGTTTCGTTCATTTTCCAGATATTGAGTATTTCTCTGAGTTCTGAATCCAGAGCGGTCTTTCTTGCCTGAATGGTTAGAATGGGCTTCCCTGAAAAGTAAGATTTGAGCTGAGCTCTAGGGGATCCTTAGAAATTGGCAAGGGAGTAGATTTCTCCGAAGAAGACACCACTGAGTTATCTCAAGAAGAGAGCTGAACCGTGCACAGGTCATCCTGGACAGTGGAAATGATGCTGGTCTTTGTCTTCTTTCTCTGGAATAGAGGGAAAATCGGTGAACTACTATAAAGGCAGAAAAAGTAATTCGAGCTTTTAGGGCAAAAACTTTTTTACTTTCAAGTCAGCATCCTGGGGTTCGATCACGAACACTTGCCAAAGGTGACCATGTAGCGGACTGCTGCTTTGCCTAGCTCTGGCTCTAAACGCACTCTTTCCTCTCAAAATGCAGCAAAACTCTGCCTGAGTTAAAGGCTGCTTCACCACCTGGCATGTAGAATAAGCCAGTAGCAGTTTGCCTTTAGTAAATAATAATGACGTTTCTATTTTACACATGGCTTGGTGGGGGCAATTCAGAGACTTAGACCCTGGCAGAGTTCATGGCAAGCGGGGAGGTAGAAAGATACAGAATTGTGGTAGGATGCAAAAGGATGGAAGTATCTGCTAGTAATGGCTCACTCTGGACATGTAAGGGGTGAAAAATATAATGTTGAGAGGTTTGTGTGATATTGAAGGAGACTGGGCCTTGAAAAATTATGTGGTAGGGGTTAGAGCAAAGGGCATTGCATTTTAGGGCCCAGCTTTAGAAGCAGTGAGGCAGTCTGGTAGAGCAGGATGTAATATTTGGTCGGTCACGCTCTTGGAGACTCCGGGGAGTGGCAGCTTGAGATCATGCTCTCTGTCCAGTGACTTCTCGCTGCTGAGGCAGCCCGATGATCTGTGTGGAAATACTGTAGCTCTGGACCCGGACTGGCTGATTTGAATATAGGTTGTGCTGCTTGCTGTGTGATCTTTGCCAAAGTTACTGAACCTCTCTGTGATTCTGTTTCCGATTTATAAAAAGGGGATAACAAAAGCACTCCCCTCATGGAGTCACCTGAGAATTAAGTGAGTTGAAATGATAGAGGGGGGCTGGCATGCCTCCAGCTCTTGAATTTGGAGTGTCCAGCACTTGATTTCGGGTGAGGTCACGCTCTTGGGGTGCTGGGATCCAGCCCTGCGTCCGGCTCCGAGCTCGGTCTGCTAGAGATTCTCTTCCTCTCCCTCTGCCCCTCCATGCCTGTACACTTGCTCGCTCACTCTCAAATAAATAAATCTTTAAACAAAAACCCAAACCATAGAGAGCACTTAGAAGACTACTTGGTACACCATAAATGCCAAACACATTTACTGTTGTTTCTTTAATTTTTAATTGTTTAAATTTCTGAGATAGTATTTGGACATAGAATAATGCAAACAACAAAGAAGCATTTAAAGGGCTCCTTTCTGATCCCTGTTCAGCTACAGTCTCTTATCGGGTGTTACTGTTAACTCTTTCCATTTTTAATTCTTTTGGCGGTTGTCATTGAGCAAATGACCTCAGACTTCAGTGGCTTGAACAGGTGTTTCATGGTATTTTGGATTCTGTGGGTCGGGGATTCAGGCAGGGCTTGGCTGCTTCTCCTTGTGGTGGTGAGGTCTCTGTGTAGCACGCCCCTGGTGAACAGGGTGGTCTGGAAGGTCCTAGAAGGCTTTGCTGCCGTGTCCCATTCCTTGGCAGGGATGGCTGGAGGGCTGGCTCAGTGTTGATCGCTGCCCAGAGAATCTACTACGCATGGCAGCTTCAGCCTGATGGTCCTAGGTAGTTGGACTACTCACGTGGCCACCAGCTTCCCTCATGTATTAATCAGGGTTCTCTAGACAAACAGAACAAATAGGATGTATGTATTTTCATAGAAAAATATGTATTTTAAGAACCCAGGGTTCACTGATTAAAATGTTAATCTCATCCCCAAATAGTCTCCAGATGGACAGATACAATTCACTTGAGCTAGAGTGCCTCAAGAGAACCAGTTAGAAGCTTTGTGGCCTTTTATGACCTAGTCTCAGAGGTTATATGACTTTCCTTTCACCAGTCTCTATTGATTGGGTCCATCACAAAGCCTGCTCAGACTCAGGGAGAGGGGACATGGACCTGCCACTCAGTGGGAAGACTGTCAGCAGATTTGCAACCAACTGCCATCATGTACCCTTGATTTCAACAAATTTGGCAGTATCCATTCATTCCTGCCAAGAAAGAAAGGGAATTAGGATTATCCTCATATTTCCTCTCTTGCTCTCCCCTCCGCCTTCCAATTTTATTAGATTATTTTTATCTTATTATTATTATTATTATTTTTTAAAGATTTTATTTATTCATTTTACAGACAGAGATCACAAGTAGTCAGAGAAGCAGGCAGAGAGAGAGGAATAAGCAGGCTCCCCACTGAGCAGAGAGCCTGATGTGGGGCTCAATCCCAGAACCCTGGGATCATGGCCTGAGCCAAAGTCAGAGGCTTTAACCCACTGATCCACCCAGGCGCCCCTATCTTGTTATTTTTAATTCTCTTTTTTTCAGTAACCTTTATAATTTTAAATAAACCATTCTGTACTTGACAAGGCCATGAAGAAACGAGATTTGTTAGAGTGTGTGTGTGTGTGTTTAGTAGAAAAGAACAGAACTAAGAGGAGACCTAACAGAGAGGCTCTTATAAAAACCCTCCACTTGCTAGATGTGTGAATTGCTGGGGAGCATGTCCCCTGAGGCGCACAGCAGGTGACCTAAAGCAGCAGTTATTTTCTCTTTGGCTTTTGGATGCCTGTTTGCTTTTTTCTTCCTTGAGCTTTATGTTTCAAGTATGAATTCGTTCTCACTGATGAGGAATCTTCAAACAGATACACTGTTGATTTGTGTATTTGTGTATGGATACATACACCAGAAGGACCTATCAGAACTAAGTATGCTCATGCTTTTTTCATTACAGAAGCAATCAGTTAATTGGAAACAGTTGCATATTTCAGACAGTGTCAGGAACCCTGTGGCTCTGTTGGAAGGTTGGCTTTTTTTTTTTTTTAAATTAGTTAATGGAATTGAGAAGTGGGGCTTAGTTTAACCCTCAGAAGACATACTAATCCCTTTTTATAATTATCTGATCTCCTGAGAAGCACACAAAAACCTCCATTCTTGTTGGTTTACATTGTCGTGTATTGCAGATAAAACTCCTTTTTATATAATTTTTGGCTTAATTAGAGGGAAGAATGTAAATGTGTTGATATCTGCACTATGTTTTTGGCTGAATTTGTTCAGATTTTGTTGGTGATTCTGACTTGTTCACTGTTGACCTTGGGAAAAATATGAAAAAATGATTAGAGCAAAGGTCGAAATCGAGCTGAATTGGTATACTCCCTCTTTCTCTCTCTCCTCTCCCCTGCCAACCCTTCTCCCTTTCTCCTCTACCCTTCTCAACAGAACTGCTCTTTCCTGTAGAAGTAACTGCTTAAGGGTAGCCCTTTTTAGGGGTGCTGATTGTCCCTCTTAGGTGATGCTCTGAGTCACTTGTCTATCAAATTCTGGCTCATTTCTTCTCCCTCACACAGAGCCACACCCTTGGGGTAACCCTCTGGTATCCTAGGTCACTTTTGTCTATGTGTGAAGGTTTTTAATCGCAGTGTGTATATCCTTTTGTGTCTGGCTTCTCTTTGCTTCGGGCTGTGCTGTGTTATGTGGCTACGGAGTGTTCTTGTGGTTGGTTTGTTGTGTCCCATGGTGTGCTGTACCACCAATGACTCGTCCTCCTAGAGACCTGCATTGAGTTGCTTCCCACTTGGGACCAGCACGGACAGGGCTGTCACAAACCAGTCTGCGCTCGTGTTCTGGCCCATGTGTGTATACAGTTGTGTTGGACGCACACCCGGGAGCGGAGCTGGTGGCCGGACCGCTCACAGGTCTGCTGTGGTAGAGACGGCCGGAGCGGGGTATCACGGATATTCCCGTGGTGCTGTGTGAGTTCCACTGGCTCTGATGCTTGTCAGTGTCCTTTGTCTTGTTTTAGCCGGCAGGTCAGTACCTGTTCTTGAATTCCCCAGACTGATGAAGATGAGCACCCCAAAAAGGGCTCCTGTAACATGTGCTGTACTGTATGTCAGAGCATAGCGAGATACGCACCATTAGACTAGTTCAAAGACTCATCTAGAGATTATATGTCAGCTTTTTGACTGGTCTAGCTCTTCTCTCTCTCCATGCTGTAAAATTCCGTTCTCATGGGACTTTCTCTTCTCATTTGGTAGGAGATGCGTGGCAAGAGATGGGCTCATAGTAAAAGTTAACAAAACTTTACGAATGCTTTCTACCAGTTCTGAGAATTAAGGCTTTCGGTATATTTGAAAGCTGGGATTTTGCTCGTGTCATCTTACCGTTTGCACTTTGCTGGTTTAAGTCAATCCACTGGTTTTTGGCATTTACTGCGACATTTTTGTAGGAGAATTTGTCTAAGTCATGCTCTGCATTTGGCCAGGAATTTTTGCCATGTTTAAGAAAATGCAGTGAGTGGTTTGGATGAAACTTAATATGATCTGATATGCCCGTTTGTTTTGATTTATTTCCTTTTGAAATTTCATCCCTCAGCTTCCGTTTAAGGGGCCCGTTTTATCTTCTCCGTTGTTTCTTTTTGAGGATCCTATCCCTCTTTAGGAATGCAGCCCCGCTCTGTACTTGGTGCAAATGTTCTCTCCCCATTATATGTCACTGGGGCGTTGCTGATCAAGGGAGAGGCGCTGTTTGTCTTCAGCACCTCTAAGGTCTTTGTGGTACTGTTTGGCCTGTTGGTGGCAAGATTAAATCCTGGGTGGCATAGTCTAAAGGGTCTTTAGAAAACCCAGGCTTCTGACCTCAGGAGCAGAAGATTTCTCTGCCTCCAGAGACCCGCCTTCGGATCCCCTTTCAGGGTTACGCTCGGGAGCGGTGTTGGGGCTGGGGTACAGTTTGTAGGATCTCTGTCAAGGAGAGGAGGTTGGAAGAGAGATCATGGAAGCTTACTTCCTGCAACTCAAAGTTTCTTAGCCTGGGTGGGGTTTCAGTAACAATTAGGAGATACAATTCAAATAGTTGACTGCTATGGAAGTTTTTGTATATTGTTAAGTTATTTTTTTAAGTTGAGGGAACTCAAGACGAATCCTTTCATGAAGTCACGTGAACTTGTGTTCCAATATGTTTTTGTTGGCAGGAGGAAGAGGAGTCCTTGTGGCTCTGGAGTGGGATCTGAGAATTGTTTGTAAAGCGGAGAAGGGCCCGTGGTGGATGGGAGGCACCTGCTTGAGGAACAGCAGCGGGGGCTAGTTACGGAGTCGTCGTGAAATAGAAGAAGAACGACTAGGTCACACTTCGTAGGCATTCAGAACTGTTTGTTGAATGAATATGCATAATTATATCCACCACATACTGAAGTTGCCAGATCTGCATGGAGGTCCGACCCATCAACTGTGGCAGTGGTCAAGGGGCTCACGGTCTGGTATCTCATTGATCCTTAGGTAATAAGGAGTTCTCTGCTTCCATCAGCTATAGTCGAAGCATTTTGGTTGGAAAGAGATTTGTCTTAACAAGATGTGGCATGCTGTACCACGCCCCTCCCCCTCCAGGCATCCGTCTGAACCCAGTTTTGTTCCCTGCTGTTCCTCCCTACACACCCTTCCTGCACGTGTGTGTGTGTGTGTGTGAACTTGGGGGCACGGGGATCCTATAAGGTACCCTCCCCAAATTCAGTGGACTCTTATTTTGTCAGGAAAGTTTTTATATTCAATTTTTTAATAATTTTTTTATATTCAATTTTTTATATTCAATTCCCATTTATTTATGGCTCTTGGGGCCATGTGATCTCTTCAGTATGAAAAAAAGCAGCAAGTTCAACACAAAATAGAGATAAGACATGCAGAGTAGGGCAGCACCAAAGTAGGGGAAAAGGCAGGAGCCAAAGGAAGAGGTGAGATGCTCAAAGATGAAGAACTTCCTGGCCCACCCGCCGCCCCCCCCCCCTTTCTGGGGAATGACTCCGGTGTTAAGGTGGGACATACAGCTTTCCATAGGTGAGCCCCCCTTTTTTTAAAAGAATTTTACTTTTATTTATTATCATTATTTTTAAAATTCCCTTTATTTATTTATTTATTTATTTATTTATTTTAGAAAGAGAGAGAGAGCAAGCAAGCAGGGGAAGGAGCAGGGGGAGGGAGGGGAGAGCCCTGAGCACAGCCACCCTGAACAGGGAGCCCGTCGCGGGGCTCGATCCCATGGCTCGATCCCATGGCCCCGAGATCAGGACCGGAGCCAAAACCAGGAGTTGGACACTCAGCGGACTGAGCTACTCCGACGCCCCCAGGAGCGTTTTAATCAATTTTTAGGTTCATAGAGAAAGAAAACTGTCTCTTTTTGTTTGTTTTTAGGCTTATTTTAGCCAGCCCCTAGAAACAAAAGGCTACTGTTTGGATAATCACGGGAACTGGGAGAGCCTAATTGGAAGGACTTGCTTTTCCTTTAGTCAGATCCCTTGCGCTCATAAAGCTCTTTCACACCTTCCAGAGAAAGTGTCTCTCACTGGGAAACAGAGTGCTACTGTGCCGGGCTGGGTGCCGCAGCGGCTCGTTGGGAAGGGCTGGGAATGGTGTGCCAGCTGCTCACCTCCTGAAGTCAGGAATGAGTAAGAAGACCCGGAGGACTTTGAGCCAATCCAGAACCATCAGAGAAAGGAGCTTTACTACAATGGGGGGGGAGGGTGTCATTTTTTTTCCTGTCCATCAGCTTTGCCAGCAAGTGGGGAAATACCGTTTAAGGGCACGACATTTCTATAGTTTAGGAATCGTTTTCTTGGGAACTTTTTCTTTCAAAGAAAAAGTGTTATGAGCCTCTAGCCTCACATCCCGTTTGACCAAATAACTGTGCTTCCCTGTGGATCTGATTGGAGTCCCGACTTGAAGCTGTTACCCACAGAACCAACCCACAGGCTGGTTCGGGGTGCTGAGTCCCTGGAAGCTGTGTTTGGTCCTCAACATCTCTTTCTCTCCTTGACCCTCGATGGCCCAGCGCAGCTTTTTCTCCCCCACGTCCTTCCCTGTTTCTTACCTTTGTTTTTGGACTGCTCAGATTGAAGGGATCCGATTCCACACAGGGCAGCGGGCAGGAGCCTGGGCTGCCGGGTCCCAGCCTTGCACTTCCTGCCAGGGGTCTATTTCCTCTGCTTCCTTGTGTCTGAAAGGAAACAGTCTTACTCTGCGGTGGTGTTTAAGTGTGTCTTGGGTGTGTGAGTGTGGGGCGGAGGGGAGGCAAGGCAGAGGACGTAGGGAGGGAATACAAAGGAAGGCGGGTCTAAGATACAGTATGTCCTGACTCTAAAATTCCCTGAAAGAACATCATAAAAGGGTGTCCTGTTTGCCCAGGGCCAGATGAGTAGAGAAGGGGTTACGGTCCCAGGTAGCGCACAGTGGAGCGGAGAACCCTGGGAGCAAGCGAAAGGGCAGAGACAGGCGCAGGGGCCCCGACTCCGAGCAGTGCCTTCTCCTCTCTGCGAGGTCTTCCACACTTTTGCCCGAGGAAGAGCATCTGTCTCGGCCCGTGATATGGGGGTAACAAGATGTATTATACAGAGAAGCGAAGCTGATCAACCAGGTCATGGGCATGTGTGCCTCGCCGGAGCTTTGTTGAAATCTGCATCACTTGGGAAGCCTGTTGCCCTGCCTGCTGCCCCAGCCAAGGAAACTCAGTGGTTATGCAGGATCCCTGGTTATTGAGGTTGGGGTACTAGTGGAGGCACTGGGGTGGGGAGAGATGAGATGCGTTCCTGGGACCCCAAGTTGGTGCTCTGCACTTCTCTTCGGGCAATGTCTCCATACAAATGCTGGTTCCGCAGAGCTGTGCTGGAAACATGGCATGGGTCTTTGAAGTGGTGCAAGCCATTCATCATCTAGAATAATGTTTCTAAGATTAATGCATAAATACTGTTAATAAACTGTGGGCAACACTGCTGGGTGTTGAATCAGTGATTCATTGTATCTGAAGCTTTGGGGGAGTGAGGAGAGTGACATTGTATTCATAGTCCAAGGCCTGTGCAAAAGCTGGGTCCCATTCCGTTAACTACTTAGCTTTTCTTAAATCAGTGACTGTGGAGACCCAGAGGTTGGGTCTTTTCCTCACAGCAACATGCACTGTTTTGCCTTTTCTTGTGTTCATTAAAAGGAAGAACTTTCATTTAGCAGCATACATGAAGGGTGGAGAAGCAGGTCACAAAGTAGAAGGTATTTGTCATATATCCAATAAGCGGCTTGTCCAGAATATGTCAGGAACAGCTACAAATCAACAAGAAAAACAAAACCTCATTTTAAAAATGGGAGAAGGGTATCCCATATCACCCGTCATCAGGAAAATGCACATTAAAACTACTATAAAATACAACACATATTCAAATGGCTCAAATTAAAACCAACCAACCCTAATAACCAAATATTAGCGGAGATAGGAAAAGCTCTCATTAGCTGCTGGTGGAAGTATAAACTGGTTAGTCACTTTGGACTTAAAAAGCTGGACAAATACATACCCTGTGATCCAGTGATTATCCTCCTGGATATATGTGTCCAAGAGGAATGAGTGTATATGTGCACTAGAAGCATTTGCAAGACCGCTCCTAATGGAATGATAGAATCTAAGAGAAACAGTCCAAATGCACATGAACGGGTAAATACATTGTGGCAGGATTATGCATGAAATATTGCACAGCAATAAAAAAAAAAGAACAAAGTGGTGCTGCACAGGAAAACATGAATATTGAGACATTATATTGAGTAATGTTATAGATGTTATATTGAGGAAAAGAAGCCAAAAGTGTACATATTGTATGATTTCTTTTTTTAAATTTTTTTTTTATTGGCCATTTAGATATTCTTTTATTGTGAAATGCCTATTCAAGATTTTTGCCCAGTTTTTTTTTTATCATTATAATTTTTTTATTTTTTATAAACATATATTTTTATCCCCAGGGGTACAGGTCTGTGAATCACCAGGTTTACACACTTAAATTTTTTTTTTTTTTAAGATTTTATTTATCTCTTTGAGAGAGAGAGACACACAGAGAGAGAGAACATGAGAAGGGGGAGGGTCAGAGAGAGAAGCAGACTCCCTGCTGAGCACAGAGACGGATGTGGGATTCGATCCTGGGACTCCAGGACCATGATCTGAGCCGAAGGCAGTCACTTAACCAGCTGAGCCACCCAAGTGCCCTGTATGATTTCTTTTTTATGAGGCTCAAAGAGGGGCAAAAATAATCACTGGTGAATAGAAGAATAGGGCAGGGGGGCTAAGGTCAGGGGTATATTGACTAGGAAAGGACATGAGGGGCTCTGTGGTCTGGATGAAGTTCTCTTTGACCTAGTTGCCGATGACATGAGTATTTCATTTGTAAGAATTCCTCATGATAAGTATTTAAGATTTATATATTTTTTAAAGATATTATTTATTTGTTTATTTGACAGAGAGAGATCACAAGTAGGCAGAGAGGCAGGCAGAGAGAGAGGAGGAAGCAGGCTCCGCACTGAGCAGAGAGCCCGTGGCAGGGCTCGATCCCAGGACCCTGGGATCATGACCTGAGTGGAAGGCAGAGGCTTTAACCCACTGAGCCACTCAGGCGCCCCAGATATTTATTTATTATTCATTTATTTTTACTTCATTGTACTTTTTTTTCATTATGTTCAGTTAGCCACCATATAATATGTCATTAGTTTTTGTTGTTGTTGTTTTTTTTTTTTAAAGATTTTATTTATTTATTTGACAGAGAGATCACAAGCAGGCAGAGAGGCAGGCAGAGAGTCAGGAGGAAGCAGGCTCCCTGCTGAGCAGAGAGCCCGAAGCGGGGCTCGATCTCAAGACCCTGAGATCATGACCTGAGCCACCCAGGCGCCCCCATCATTAGTTTTTGATGTGGTCACTGATTCATTAGTTGCTTATAATACCTGGTGCCATTTCCTCATTTTGGAAGTTTATTAAGATCAAACATTTAAAAATAAATAATTCAGGATTTACGGTAAAACAGATAGGCTTATTGGCTGCATAAAAAGTGAAACTCATTTAAACTGACTTAGACAAACCAGCATCATCAAGGAGTTTTGGGAAACCAACCAGACCACAGTAGCCCAGCCAGTCCTGCTGGGAGTGAGGACCGGAAACGGATTCCTGTGGGCATTCATGGTGTCTTGTCTCCAGCATTTGCACCATACTTTGGCTTTTCTCTGCAGATTACCTTTCTCTGCTTCAGCTCACCTGTGGTAGGAAATGGCAGCCCAGCCCTTGCTTCTGACTCCCGTCTCTAACCTTGCTGCTCTAGCCCTCTCTCCCTCCCTGCGACTGGGCTTAGCCTATGCCTCCTTTTTTCTCCCTGGGAAGAGGAATCATTCTGTGATCCCATCAGCTGTGGCCAAGGAGGCTGGGGTTGTGTAGGAAGTACCACAGTAAATAGCCAAGGTTAAGAACGGGTGGCTTTTTCTAAAAGGGAAATGTGTGTGGGAAGAAAATGGTCTCCATGCTACCACGTGTTCTCCTGCTGAATGTCTGCTCCCACTGATTTTTTTTCTAGCCCCAGTTTAAAGCAGGGAAGAGGAGTCCCCAGGAAATTCTTTGCTACCTCACAACCAAAGTCAGACTCACGTTTGTCTCCAAACACCCCATCAGCTTGACCCTGATATTTTGCAAAGTGTTCCTTAGCTAAGCTTTGTCAAGATCCCTCACAAACTAGCCTTGCCGAGGGACCTACTACCCTGGATCTTTTGGGGACTGTAAAAGTTTCCCAAATGCATGAAGTTTCACACCTTCCGGATGTAACTTTCTGTCCAATTGTAGGAAATAGCGTTCTTAACTTGATTTGAACTTAGTGTGAATAGCCTTCCTGTTTATTACTGTGGACTTGCTAACCATGGTGGAGGGAACCATGGCCCCCAGATTCAGGACTTTTCAAGGCAGAGTATAGCATTATCTCTCTCCCACTCTTGGGTCAGCTTAGTCCTAGTAAATGTTAGGAGTTTCTCTGGTCATCCAGCTTGCCCTAGCCCCATCACAAATTTGCAAGAGACTGTGCTGAATTTTTCCTTTGGCAGTGAAGTTTTTAAATGATTTGCTGTATATGCTCACCAGAGTAGCCATGAGAAGAGTCTTTAAGCATTGTTTTTCTTTGGCTTCTAGAAAAACGTTTGAGAGATCTAGTAATTTTCATCAAGTTAGGTTTTAATGGCTCAGATCTTATTCATATAGATAAGATTTCCAGGCAGAGGCTAATACGAAAAGGCTAACATGAACCTGAACTTTTTGGGGATTGATTTCTGCATCCCATAAAATCCCAGACAATTACATTTCCTTGTTTTGCTGGGAGACTGGTTTGCCAGTTAAGTTTATAACCTTGATTCTTGTTTTATCCCCCCAATTAGTTAGAGATTAATTACGTGTCTTAGGAAGGGTGAGCTGTTGAACCTTATCTTCTTGGAACCTACCATTGTTCTCAACAAGGTTTTCTAAAGTTCAGTCAAGTAACTGAAGTTTTCTCTCTCTTTCTAAAGCACATATTTATAAAGTAAAAACTTTAATTAGAAAAAGACCTTATTTCCAGTTTATTACGTATGTTTTGCAGATGGTCATGGAAATTCTCTGGCGGTAAGACCTGCATGTCTTTCTGCATTCATTCAGCTGCCCTAGGTACTAATTATTCCATTGATCATTAAAAGTTTTTTTTTTTTTTTTTTTTTAAATAAGTGATGGTTTCATTTCTCAGCTTAGGCTACGTGATACTCAGTGACCTAAGACACCATTTTAATTTCTTCTTCGCTCTGCTCCAAAGGTCTTCTGTATTCTAGCTCCAGATCTGGGTTGCGTGAGCCGTCCCGTTCTGGGATATGGTAGAGGGTGAGAAAGGGAACCGCCAATCCATTCGTGGCTCTTAATGCTTCCGTTTGTATGTCAGTCCTCGTATTCACTTGACTATGGTAAGTCGCGTGGCTAAGCCTACCAACAGCGGAGTAGGGAAATGAAATTAACTCTTTCATCTGGAGACACTGCAAGTCACGTGACAATGGGAAGTCTGTTCCTTTTGCAGGGAGGGCAGCAGATGACTGAAACAAAACCACAATTTACCACAATGGAAAACAATATTTAATTCTAAGAGGTTTAATGGCCTGTATGCTGATTCAGAAACAGAGTTTCGATTGATGACATCTGTATTTGGGGGTTTGTTTTGAAAGTTGTGCTTCAGAAATCTGCCTACATATGGAAGACAGGGTCACATTTTCATACAGGAGTGATTAATCTTTTATGAGTTGGAGAGCTGTACCCACAGTTTGGGAACTTTCCACTCATTGTTTCTTAAGGGTCTGGATCTGCATTTAAACAAGAAGTTACTCTTCTTACTCTCTTGACTTTTGTATCTTGATTTTCTCTGTGTTACTGCTATCTTATTGGTTGATTGTCTTTTGTTTAATTGCCTGAATTAATATGGTTTTGGCAGCCACTCAAAGGCAGATGACAATGTAAAGAGAAAAATAGGAGCCTTCTGAACTGAAATTTATTAGTGCTTAGTCAATCTGTCCTGGTATTTTTCTTGCAAAATGAAATTGCTGAGCTGTTGCTGATATCCTTACTGGGGAATTTCTGCCTTAGTGCTGAAAAAGGACAACATCAGAACCCTTTGAAGAAAGATGACAAATTGCAGTTATTCTTAATGCAAGGTAAAAAATGTCAGTGCCTGGAGTGGTTATTTTCCCGTATGCATGCTGGGGAGATTCAGAGCCCTGTTTTGGGGGCAGGCAGGGAACCTTGGCCATTCTTAAGAGTTTCATTCTTGCAGCCTTTAGTGGAGTTAAGGCATCTGTTTAGGTAAGAGTCTTGCATAGATTTTTTTTTTTTAAAGATTTATTTATGTTCTATAGTTAAGAGGCTGTTATGACTTGTCTCCTTCTCTGCTTTCGTCAAGCCACGAGAGACCCTTCACTCTAGGGAACAAATTGAGGGTTGCAGGGGGTGGGGGGAGATGGGTGGGGGCTGGGCATTAAGGAGGACACTTGATGTGATGAGCACTGGGTGTTGTATGCAACTCATGCATCCCTGACCTCTCCCTCTGAAACTAATGATACACTACATGTTAACTAACTGAATTAAAATAAAAGAATTTATTTATTTACTTTAGAGAGAGAGAGCGTTCGTGCATGAGTGGAGGTAGGGGCAGAAGGAGAGGGAGAGAGAGAGAAAGAGAGAAAACCTTTGGTGAGCACGGAGCCACACTGGGGGCCCGATCTCATGACCCTGAGATCATGACCTACCCCGAAATCAAGGGTCGGCTGCTCAACTGATGGGGCCACCCAGGTGTCCTTAGTTTCTGTAATTTTGATAAGAATGCCAAGATTTTTTCTGATTGCTTTATTCTTTAAAAAGGTGAGATGGAATTGACACAAACATTGTGTTAATTTTAACTGTATAATATAATAATTCAGTATTTGTGTATTTTGCAAAACGATCACCCCAGGAAGTCTAGTTAACACCCATCACCACACGTAGTTACAAATTTTTTTCCTTGTGATGAGAACTTTAATTGTTTATTAAAGTTTTAAATTTTAATTCTAGCTAGTTAACATAGTATTAGGATGGTTTCAGAAGTACAATATAGTATGTTCAGTATATTATGTATTTATATATATATATTTTATATATAGCATTATATGTATTATATATATATTTTAAATATATATATTTTATTTATTTCAGCAGTCCTATACATTAGTGCTCACGATGATAAATACACTCTTTAATCCTCTTCACTTATTTCGCCCATCACCCTGCCCACCTCCCCTCTGGTAACCACCTGTCTGCTCTCTGTAGTTAAGAGTCTGTTTCTTGATTTGTCTTTTTTTTTTCTTTGTACACTTGTTTCATAAATTCCACATCGGAGTAAAATCATATGGTATTTGTCTTTCTTTGACACTTGTTTCTCTTACCTATCCTCTCTTGATCCATCCGTGTTGTTACACATGGCAGTTTTCCTTCTTTTTTATGGCCAAGTAATATTCCACTGTGTTTATATACCCATTTTCTTTATCCATCCGTCTGTGGATGGACACTGCGGCTGCTTCTGTGCTTTGGTGATTGTAAATAATGCTGCAATAAACATAGGGGTGCTTGTATCCCTATGAATTAGTGTTTTTGTATCCTTTGGGTAAACACCTAGTAGTATGATTACAAGATCTTAGGGTATTTCTATTTTTAACTCTTTGAGGAGCCTCCGGACTGTTTTCCAGAGTGGCTGCACCAGGTTGCATTCCCCTCAGCAGTGCAAGAGGGTTCTCTTTCTCCACATCCTTGCCAACACCTGTTGTTTCTTGTGTTGTTGATATTACCATTCTGACGGGTGTGAGGTGATCTCATTGTGGTTTTGATTTGTATTTCCCTGATGATGAGTGACGTTGAGCATCTTTTCATGGGTCTTTTGGGACCACGAGAACTTTTAAGACTTTTAAGATCTACTCTCTGCAACTTTCAAATAACACAGCATTATTAACTATAATTGGCTGGATTTTAAGGTAAGCAGACCAGTCCTCAATGGATAACAACACTTAATCAACCTCAAGTATTAATGAAAACTAGGTTTTGAGACATAGTGTCCATTTATTGAAATTCTAAAGGATTCTACACACCAGTCCCAATCAAGTATTGGGTGATTGTGAATGCTACTTTTCCTTTCCCTCTGATTTCTCTGATCATGTTGGCATGTGTTATGTCCTGAGGGACAGGAAATAATTTAAGGACTAGCCACAAGAGACCCTAACACAGTGCATGTCTTTTGTGTCTGTTAGGGGCCCTTTTATGAAGAAGCATTAGAAAAGTTGCCTTAGGCCCCAGTATTAGAAAATGGTGATTTATTGAACGATATGAATCTCATATGAGACTATGGTTTGACCAAATGTATGTCCTGCTGTTGTTAAACAACCGTGTATACCTTCAGGATCATCATTTTCCCCAATTTAGACTTTGTTTACTATTCCATAATATTTTCCTTTGTTCTGAATCTGATATTTTTCTTCTGTTTTTAAAATTAAGGTAAATACAGTTCAGTCTAGTTTTGAAAGCTGCCTGAAGCCCTCTTTGGAGTGAGGTTGGATATACATGCATGACCTGGTGCGTTCAAACATTTCAAGAAGGCCCTTCATGTACATGAAGTGTGCGCAGAGAGAGGAGAGCTCAGTCACCCTTGGTCTGCCCTTTGTCTCTCTTGTTCTCAATAATAGATGTGCACGCTCAGGGGTTGCTGGGGTCTCCGGCTCTTGGACTCAGACTCTAGGCAAGAGACCCTGTCGGGGCCCTTTTGCTAACGAAGAAGGGGCTCGTGGTGTGCTATGGGGTCTGCGATGCAGGCCCAGGACTGCGAGTGGGTTGAAACTGGTAGGAGGCAGTGGGATAATGGGCACGTGGGCAGGAGCAGCTGGGGAAGGGCCTGCACACCGACTTTGGGGTTGGAGTTCATATTTTCCAATGAGCTGCTTTGGCATCTGTCCCTGGTCCCTCTGCAGCCGGTGATACACTCCTTGGGCCGGGAGTGTGTGCCTCTCTGTGCTCTCCTGGCCTCTTGTCTGTGACCTGCTCTGGCTTCTCCTTCACCGCCCTCGGTGTTCAAGACAGAACTGGCCAGAAGCTAAACGCCCGGCCTGCTGCACTGTAGCTGCTCGAAGGCGTGCTTCCCCTGAACTTGGACTTGGTGCCCTTTGCTGTTACTGATGGACGTGATAAAGCATGTCCGTGTTACAGTTTCCGTACACTTGCTGGTTCTCCTCCTTGCTCACGGGTCATTCCTTTCCACTTTCCTTTGCTGCTGCTTCATCTCCTTGATTTTCGGAGGCCCGAGGGCTCCGTCCTCGCTGTCTTCCGCAGACTCTCACTCGCTCGGTGCTTCGAGTACGGTGCATAACTGCGGCGAGTCTCACATTGATTTCTCCGGCTCTGACTTTCCCCCTGAAATCCATGCTTGCTCGTCCAACCACCTCCTCCTGTCTCCACCTGGAAGTCTCCTGTGGCCACCACAGTGTGGCCAGAACAGAATTCCTGCTTTTTTCCCAAACTGGTTTTTTTCCCACAGGCTTTCCTGTTTCTATTGTGGGCAAAACCCTCAAACTCTGTATTCCTCTTCACTCGCTTTTTTCTCTCACTCCAGTCCATTGGCAGATCCTGCTGACTCTGCCTTGGCAATTTACCCAGAGCCCGCCCCCTCCCCACCTCCACCCTCCTCTCTCTCGCGTGAATCGCGGCAGTAGCCCCGCAGCTGGTCTCCCTGCGTCTGTCCTCGTGGTGCATTCTCCGCCGTGGTTCTTTAAAAACATCTGGGGCCTCAGTCGGTTAAGCGTCTGCCTTCGGCTCTGGTCATCCTGGGATCGAGCCCCGTGTCGGGTCCTTGTTCAGTGGGGCGTCTGCTTCTCCTTCTGCTTCTCTCCCCATTCGTGCTCTCTCTTCCCCCGTCTCTCAAATAAAGAAAATCTTTAACAAAAATTAAAAACAAAGGTCAGGTGGTGGCACTTTTCTGCTAAACCCTCTGTTGGCTTCCTGTTTGCATAAAAGGAGAAGTTTTTACAGTAAACTCTGGGACTGTTTTGACCTGGGCCCTGGGTAGTCTCTGACTTCCTCTGCTGTACTCCCCCGCCCCCTTGCTCGACAGCGGGGCCCTCCATGGTCTTCCTCACACTTGGCTGTGTGCTTCCCCTTAGGGCCTTTGCACAGGCTGCGTCTCTGCCTACATTGTTCTCATCTCAGTTCCTGCTCAGGCCGAGCGCTCGAGTCCCCAACTCAGAACCTTGACTGTTGGTTCAGAATTGAAATCAGCCTCCTCCTGCCGCCCTTCGTCCCCTTGAGTCCTTCCTTGGCCTTTTCCCCGTAGCATAATAGCATATCCTGTAACTTACCGATTATGTCTACTGTCCGTCTCGCCCAGCAGAATATGGCCCTCCCTGGGATAGGACTCTTGACCTGATTTGTTGGCTCACGTACCCCAAACTCTGAGAACAGAGCCTGGAAACCCAGAAGGGGCTTCGTAGGTACGTGTCCAGTGAGCTGCTCCTACAGGTTCACTGTGCCGTTCACGGTCCCTCCTGTAAGGAAATGTATGTTTCAATTCATGTTACGAAAAGAAAATCTATTTCCCTGATGAACAGGGACTTTAAATTTCTTCTGCCAGTTATGGAAGTTGTGTAACTCATCGTATTTCCATTTTTGTTCTGGCTACCAGGATGCCAGGAGCTAAGTCGTAAGGTCAGTTGCGCCTCACTGTGTAGGTCAGTTGTGCCTCACTGTGTAGGTAAGATCATCCAAACCTCTTCTCCTTTCCCCTCCCTCCAGCCTTCACTCCATAAAAGTTACCTGGGAGTTCTTCTTATTCTTTGACGATAACTATGCCTTTTATCATTAGATCCTTCAAGTGACCTTTGGGCATAAAGGGTGTATAAGAATTCGTATCCACAGGGCACTTGGGTGGTTCCGTGGGTTAAGCCTCTGCCTTTAGCTCAGGTCGCGATCTCAGGGTCCTGGGATCGAGCCCCGCATCGGGCTCTCTGCTCAGCAGGGAGCCTGCTTCTTCCTCTCTCTCTGCCTGCCTCTCTGCCTATTTGCTCAAATTTAAAAGATATATAAGGGTCAAGTGAAAAGCCTCCCATTCCTGCCACTAGCCGTATATTCCCTCCTCAGTGTTCTTGCTTCTAAAGATACTCATAAGTAAAAAACATGAAATAAAAAAGTATAAAAACATTAAACACTAAATACTAAAAAAAAAAAGACTAAATAAAGTGTGTGTATTGTCATATTCTCCCCCCTTTTAAAATCCCACATATAACGTACTTTTTTTTTTTTTTTAAGATTTTAAAAATTTATTTGACAGAGATCACAAGTAGGCAGAGAAGCAGGCAGAGAGAGAGGAGGAAGCAGGCTCCCTCCTGACCAGAGAGCCCGATGCGGGGCTCCATCCCAGGACCCTGAGATCATGACCTGAGCCGAAGACAGAGGCTTTAACCCACTGAGCCACCCAACCTCCCCCTCAACCCCCCCATAACATACTTTACATACTGTTACGCACCTTGCTCTTTTCCTATAACCAAACATCTTGAAATTTCCTCTGTATAGGTAGAGTTTTTCTTATATTTTTATAGTTTTAAACAGAGCAGCATAGTATTTTCTTCTTACAGATACTCTGTTTTGTTAAGTAGGTCTCCTTTTGATCTTGCCGTTTGCTACAATGCTGCAAGAGATGACTTTGCACGTAGATTATTTTGCTCACATAGGATACAGTCCTAACTCTGGGGTCCCCAGGTGAAAGGATACGTGGCGTTTGTCCTGGGAGGAGACCCCGCCCCAGGTGACTTCCGTAGAAGCCGTGCTAACGTCTGTACGCTCACCAGCGAGGTATGTAAGTGCCTGTCCGTTCCCATCCTCACTGGCATGGTGGGTTGTGAGGCTTGTTCCTCTTCGCCAATCTGATAAGGGAAAAACAGCAGCTCCTGTGGTTTTAGTTTGCTGTCACTTAGGAGGCTGAGCGTCCCCTCCTGAGCCCGGAGGAGCTCTTCCTATTTACCTTCCTCTGAACTGTTCTGTCCTTCGCCATTGGGCTGTGAGTGACCAGTTCATGTCACTTACTGTCTAAGGGAAACGAGCCCCTTGTGACGAGAGATGGAGATGTTCCTGGTTCACTGCTCATCTTTTGACTTGGTTTATGTGAGATTTCTCCATGCAGACAGTTCTGTCAGATGCCTTGTTTTAAGGCCTTTGAATTTAATACCATAAAGAGGAAAAGGCCATCCTTACTCTAAAATTACTGTCTTTTATTTGTCCAGGGCTGCTTTTCTTACTTCTTTGCTTTTAGTTTTTATACTGACATTATTCATCCATCTTGAATTTATTTTACAACGTAGGATCCCAATATGCCTTTTTTAGATGGCTGCTGGTTTTCACAACCACGTACTGAGGAATCCATTTACCTCCTTTGATAGGAAATGCCACCGTTATCACATATTAAATCCCACATGCCTGTGTGTCCATTTTTTGATGTTTCTCCTCTGTTGATCAGACTTGATATTCAGGTTTTAATTGGGACACTTCTAATTATTAAGGGTTTTCTAATCTATGTTGGTGTTAGGGAGAATTAGGTTTTTTATTTTAATTTAATTTAATTTAATTTAATTTAATTTAATTTTATCTTATTGTTGGTGTGGACATTAACTACCAATTTTGCAGTGGCATTTAAAGGTGAATTAGGCAGCATTTAAGGAAAACCGATTGGGATTTTGTGTAAATCAGAGGTACACGGACCTAGGTTGGTTCAGCTCAGAGTTTGCTAATGTGAGGCTTACTATTTTTGTTTTTTTCCAGTGAGGGGAAACAAAACACCAAAACAGGTAAAAAGTACTTAATTGTTCAGTTTTGGGAACAAGACTGGCTTACAAGTCAGAGCATTTAGTCCGGAGGGAGGAGGAGTGCGATTCACTAGGCCCGTCATCCCAAAGCAACACTCAGGTGGCAGGGCGGGTGCGGAGGCTTGGTGGGGGGACGCGGACCCGTTGGAGATGTGACCCTGTTGGGGGGACCTGGACCCGTTGGAGATGCGACCCGGGTGGGGGGGGGGAGCGGACCCGTTGGAGATGCGACCCGGTCCATTCTTCGGCGTTGAAAATCCCGTGTCAGCAGCCTTGGTGATGTTCCGAGTGCGGAGCATCTGAGAGGACGGAGGGAGACTGCGGCGGCCCGGAGACCATTTCCTTCTGAGTCACGACGGCCTTTTGGCCTCTGTCCTCGGCGTTACTCTGAAGAACCTGAGAACGTGGAAGAAGCAGTTGGCACGTCTCTGCGTGCGTGTGGGTCCGTGTGTCCGTGTGAGCCAGGCTGTTGCCATACGTCTGGGGGCCCCAAGGAGCGAGAGCTCATCTGGATGCCCACCTTCGCTGTGGTGCCCAGAGTCCCTGCACTCGAGCGGGTCGTTTTAGGAACTTTTCTGCGGACGGTAATGGGTCTCAGCCGGTAACTGAATGTGGGTGCCAGCACAGATCAAATCCAGAGGAGACCCGTCATAGCTCAGGCTGCTGTGACACAGGCCCCAGACTTGGGGGGGCTTAACAGCCTGGTCGCTTCTCCCCATGATCAAGGCTGGAGGGCAAGGTCCAGCGGCTGCCTGGGTGGGTTCCGGGGACAGCGAGAGGGAGCGTGTTTCCTGGCGGGTGCTTCTTGCTGGGTCCTTGTGTGGTGGAGGGAGGAAGGGCTCTGCTCCCTCTCCCTCTTCTTCTAGGAGCACCCGTGCCTCACGACCTGACCTCACCTCACCCCAGCTCCCTTCCGAGGGTCTCACCTCCAGATACCATCACACTGGGGGTTAAGACTTCAACCTACGAATTTTGCAAGCGACACAAATGCTGAAGGGCGATCGGTCCTTTCCTCAGAGGACTGGCAGGGGATTCTGGCTTTACCGAGACACGCAGGCTCCACAGAGCAAGCCGTCCCTCAGGAACATTCGTTTTTTCCCCCAGAGCTCTGGGCCTGCAATTCCCCTTTCTTCCATGTAGCCCCTGCAGTGGGCCTAGAAAGTTCCAGTGGTTGGTTTTGGAAGGAGCTGGGGCCTCATTTCCCTTGGTACGGGGGCGGTTTCAACAGGAAGCACTCACCTGAATGTCAGGGTGCCTTTTGCTTGTGTTTCCCCATTTTCACCATGTCTGAGTGTACATTTCCGTGGCCCTGAGTCCGTTCACGTTGCTGGGTGGGCATCCCCACCCTCCTTCTCCAGAACTTTCTCATCTTCCGGGGCAGAAACTCCATCCCCCGTTAAACACTAACTCTCCTCCTTGTGTCCCTGCACCCACTTCTGCTTTGTCATTGTTTTTTTTTGAATGCTTGGAAGATCCCTCTGATATCTTTCTTTCTTTTTTCATTTTTTAATTAACATATAATGTATTGTTAGCCCCAGGGGTACAGGTCTGCGAATCACTAGGGTCACACACTTCACAGCACTCACCGTAGCACATACCCTCCCCAGTGTCCATCACCCTCTCCCCCCGCCCTGCGCAACCCCCTCTGATACTTCTCTTATGACACAGTCTTCACTCAGCAACTTGGCCTGAGCCTGTAGTTTGCTGGTCTTGGGATGGTCTTTATCCCTCGTTTTGGAACATGTGGAAAGTGGGTAAAACTGCCTGAGTTTATTAGGGAGGGACGTGCTTCCACATTTCTGCCGGGGACAAGAGGTCTGACCAACGGTAGCATCTGCAGCACCCGCAGCACCCGTGGTGTTCTTACCTCTTGCTGCCCTGGGGTGGTAAAGCCGTAGGCACAGCTGCAGGCCTGAGCTGGGAGGGGCGCGCCCGGAGGCTGGGGAACTCCTGGAAGGGGGCGCGTCAGGCCCCCTGCAGTGGAGGGTCTGGACAGTGTTGGAGTTGGAGTCCATCTTGCCGGGGTGCAGACTCCTTCAAGGGGAAGGCATTTTGGAATATTTGCATTGCTTTGAAGCCAACGCCAGGGAGAGGTTGTGACTTCTTGTCCTGCAGCAACGCCGGGTGTGGCAGGTTGTCGTGTGCAGGAGTCAAGGTGGTTCAAAAAGGGAGATCACCATTGATTTTTGTCAGTACAGTTTGTTGATCCCCCGAGGGCAATGTGGAGGAAGCCTCGCTGTTCCCAGAGTCTGTTGCCAATCACGGCAGATCACAGGCATTAATCCTGAGGTCAGAGCGAACAATCTGGGTTCAGAGTCTAGGTCTGCCAGCTGGTGACTTGGGGCATGTTGTTTAGCAGTTCCAAGCCTGGGTTTCCTCCAGGGAAGAATGAACACGGAGGTAGTTTGCTCTTGGATCTTTGGAAGAAACAGATCAAATAATGCACACGCATTTAGGGAGTCTGGCACAGTCTCGGTACTGACAGTAGGGAAACTCCTACGGCCCTGAAAGAGGCGTATAAAATGGACTGTCTTCGAGACAAACACTGTGGGGATCTCCCAGGCCTGTGCTGTGTGACTTCTTTGAGTTGCAGATCATTTTTGTGGGATTGTGTGGTGGTGTCCGGATTATCCTTGCAAGAAGCACGAGGTGAGAGAGGCTGGTGTGTCCAGCTCGGTCGGCATTGCGGGGTCTGATGGAGTGGCTGAAGCCCACGCGGAGGTCCAGGGAGCTTCGAACAGCTCCCACACGTCATGCTGTTTTCCTCTTCCAACAGGAGGCTGGAGTGTGTTAGCTAAGTCCGTTCTCTGTCTCTGAGCCATACCTCCTCCTTCCCATGTTGATAAAAAGCCAAACCAAATCACTAGACACACGAGGTGCATGTTCTCCTTCTAGAAGGACCCAGAGATTCACCTGCTGACCCTCCCAGAGTCTCCAGATTTGGACTGAGGAGAGGGCAAGCCCTGCAGCTCCTTTGCTCTGCGGGGTTTTTTGTATCCCCAGGGTCAGCAGAGGCTTGCAGCTTGAGGAGCACAGAAAACAGGGGTTGGGGGGAGGGCAGAGACAAGATTCAGTGCTCTTGTCACGTGCGCCCGAATAATGGATCTGTTCTGAGAACCGCCGATCTGGGTCTGCGTGGAAAGGGCACCGAGTGACACACAGTGGGAGTGCAAAGAATGAGCCTTCAGATCCACGCAGCTTGGCGAAATTCAGAAAATGTCGTGCAGAAGTGTATGCCTTTCCAGTTGGTGAATCCTAAACAATGGGATTGTTGGCAGAACTTTGGAAACTTGTTCTTTTTTGAAAGCATCATTGTGTTCGGTGGGGACATGTGCTTGGCTCACAGACATGCGTAACTTCATCACGCCACCCGCGAGGTTGTGCCTTCTGCCCCCAGCAGAAAGGAACGGAAGAAACGGTGGCTTCCCTGCAGGTGCTAAGAGGTTTTCTTCGAAGGAAGAACATGGGACTCGGGCAGAACAGGAGGACTCCGTGGGCCGACTCACTGTCTTATCAGCCTACTAGGGGAGACTGGTTTCCTTCCTCGCTGCTGGGTTTTATCTTCATCATTCCTAAGGTGACTTTTTCTCCCTCTCTGTTAGGCTGTAGCCTGCTGGCTGACATTTAACTCTCGACTGGGAGTCCTGGCCAATGAACCACTGTAATTTATAGCCCTGGGTGCCCATGTGAAGAGACAGAAAGGATATTCAAATGCTTTCGGCGTCTTGTTTCTTTCCTTGTGATGTCTTCTCCCAGAAACCTTAGGAAAGCGCCTGAACTAAAAAAGTTCTTACGCTAGGAAAACACCTGTCATCCCTCCTCCATAGAAAATTCTAGGCGTTTCTGCAAAAGTTGGCTTTGCCGTGCCCCTGCAGGAACAATTGCGGTCTTTTTCATTCTTGTTGTGTCTTATAATTTCATGGATGGAGATGGGTGGTGGGCGGGGGAGAGGGGGAGGCAGAGGTAGGAAGCCAGGCTGGAGAATTGAAAACGATCTCTTTCTTTGAGGACGCCCCCGTCACCCCCTCCTGCCGGCTTTTCGACCGTGGGACCCAGCCACATCACTTCCTGTCCAAGTTGGCACCGAGAGGGGCACAGTATCTCGGCCCAGTGTTCTCAAACTGCGCTTGGCACGCTTCCAGTAATAGAGGCACCCAGAGGAACAGCTCAGCCCCCTTTTTGTCTTGCTCTGTTGCCTTGGACAGCTTCCCCAGGCCTCAGTCCCTCTGTCTCTTGCATTTCGGAATAGCCCCATTGAGCTCCCAGATCGCACTGTGATTTACGGAGCCCTGGCTTCCTGAACGTCCAGGTCTGGCTCTGCTCCCTTCTTTTATGCTTAGACCCTCAGTCTGCCCGAGGGAGGACTCATCGCAGGCTTTCCTGTGGGAGAGAGGGTGCCTTCCTCTCCAGCCATTTCCCAGTGTCTGCCCTGTGCTGGGCACCCTGTGAGGTTTCTGCCTGCACGTCCTCGTTAACCCCTGTGGTCCCGTGAGGTGGGCACTGGGGCCATCCCGAAGAGCGGTTCGCAGAGGCTGTCTGCCCCAGGTCACGTGACGGGACAGCAGGTTGCCCCTGAGATGGTCAGGTGCCTTCCCCCCCTTGGGGGCTTCACTTTCTTTTTTTAAAATTTTTTCACTTTTTTATTTTTAAAAAGATTTTATTTATTTATTTGTCAGAGAGAGAGAGAGCGAGAGCGCACACAAGCAGGCAGAGAGGCAGGCAGAGGTGGAGAGAGAAGCAGGCTCCCCGCAGAGCGAGAAGCCTGATGCGGGACTTGATCCCAGGACCCTAGGATCGTGACTGAGCCGAAGGCAGCGGCTTAATGGACTGAGCCACCCAGGCGTCCCGGGGGCATCACTTTCTTCGCCCACAGCAGGCGGCGCATGCCAGGCGGGTGGCATGTGTGACGTCTTCCGCTCTCAACCATGCAGGCGTCTCCTCGGCAATCTGGGTTTCCTCCCTCCGGAGCTCTCCTTCCCGTCCACGTGTCTCCTAACAGCTCTGTTCAGGGCCATCTAGACTTTCTCTGCCGTGCTCCCCGCCACTGCCCTGTTCCAAAGCCACTGGCCATTTCTTGGCTTTTGTCACAACAGCACCCCACCAAGTCTGTATTGGTTTTCTCTCCCTGCCGTGACAGAACCCTGACGTTTGATGCTTAGAGCAACATGGATATATTCTCCGACTACTCTGTAGGTTAGAAGGTCAGCACTGGACTCACGGGGACCAAATCGGGGTGGGCAGGGCTGGTTCTGGGAGAGAATCTGTTTCCTCATTGTCCTAACTTCTCGGGCCCCCCCGCATTCCTTGGCTCAGGACACACTTATTCCATCTTCAAAGCCACCAGTGGTGATGTGAGTCCCTGTCACATTTCAGATCTGGCTCCTCCATCTTCCGTCTCATCTCTCTCTCTCTGACCCCAGCCAGAGACGTCTGTCGGCTCTCCAGCTCTCGTGATTACATTCGACCCACCAGGAGAGCCCCGGTGACTCTGCTCAGCTCGTGGGTCCTTGACTTTAACCACACGTTCAAGTCCATCGTGATAACATACTCAGTTGGGGAAGTAGGACTGGATATCGTTGGGGGGCTGGTAGGGGTGCATTCTCCTGCCTGCCGCCCAAACTAAGGGATAGCTTCTTAGCAATACGAACTCTCTGGGCTTCGTTTGCAGCCAGCATTCCTTTAGCCAAGTGTGCAGTTGCTGATACAACGAACATTTTCTCCAGGTCCCCTCTGTCCCTCTGGCTGGCCGCACACACCTTGCAGAACAGGTGCGAGACGAGCAAGAGCCGTTGGAAGACTAGAAGCTTCCTCCTTTCCTCTTAAAGGGAAGACGAACCACAGAAGCAAGGAGACCACCCGGATGCAATTCTCCTCCTCACTGTAAAATTAAGAAAAACTAAACCATGAACGACAACAACCAAAACCTCCCGTAACAGAAATACCAGTTAGTGCTGATGCTTAAAACCGACCCACCTCCTCCAAACCGCTTTCTCCTTTGAACGCAAAGCTGTCTTGCACTTTCATGGGGAAATCATCCCCCCAACCCCCGCCCCCGTGACACTGGGTTGTGTTTCTGACCAGAGTCCCTTTGGGGGCGGTCGGGAAGCGCCGTCCCCACTTGCCACCTGGAACTGGATGCCAGTTCCGCTCTGATAGCTGGTTAGCCTGTGGGATCCGCGCAAGTTCAATCTTGTCTCGGGAAATAATTTGCCTGAAGATCAAAGCGTGGATGGGATAGATTAATTTTTCAGCAAAACCGCAGGTCTGGGAGAATGTCAACACTGTCTCTTAAATGCCGCTCAGGTCCTGATGAACGAGTCATTTGAGGGGACTCTGTTTCTTTTTTTCTTTTAAGATGAAAATTCTGCTTGTGGTTCCTTTACATCCGAGTGTGTAGAACAAGAACCGTGGAAAACTGGTGCCGCGTGGAGGAAGATAAGGCCGCGAGTTGACCAGTTACTACTTGATATTTTGGAACCTCTTTAGAATAGTGCTTCTCGGGGGGCTTTGGTGGTGGGGTGGGGGGACGGTGGAGATTTTGCCCCCCGGGGGGGGGGGATTTGCCAGTGTCTGGAGATATTTTTGACGGTCATGATTCAGAGCAGGGGTGCTCCCAGCATCGGGTGGCCTGAGGCCCAGGACGCCGCTGAACCCCCGACAGCGCACAGGGCAGCCCCCACAACCAGCAGTTCTCCAGCCAAACGTCAGTAGTGCCGAGGCTGAGAAACCTGCAGAGGGACGGTCTCCGCTTTTCCACTTACTCAGCTGTGTTTGCGCGTGGATGTGGTTTCTCTGAGGGGCCGCTCCTTGTATCTCCTCGTAGCGTCTTCCCCTTAGTGGGCTTAGTGGCCGCCATCTTTGTTAAGAACGTCGTCTTTTTTGGCCTCAGAGCAGAGCTCTTTGGGGGGCCCGGGGGGTGGGCAGCACAGACAGGCTGACCGGGGCTGAGTCAGCCTGGTCTCCGGAGAGGGAAGAGCACAGGCTTTGGACTTCTCTCAGCCTCTGCTCCCTGACATGTAGAGCGGAGCTGGTAGGCTATGACTGGTATTTAAGAAACACGGTGTCGCAAAATGTTTGACATGTAGTGAGTGACATGTAGTAAATGTCTTCTCTGCCCAGACAACTGATCAGGAGACGGTGTGCAAAGCCCAAAGGCCCTAGGACCCTTTTTTGGGGGTAAAAAAGTTGCATATAAAGGAGAGGCAGAAGTCTGAAGCATTCTGGGATTTCCCCCCCACCACCACCCAGGAAGGAGAAGGAAAGAACTTAGAGCTTTTTAGTAAAGGTTACTCCCCGGTTGACAAAACAATTTGAAGTACTTAGGAGGCAAGTTTTGCCTCAGGCCCGAGTGAATTTTAAAACTAAAATGAGAGCAGCTAGCTCAAGTTGGAACATTCCTGGCTTAATTACAGAGACCTGCAGAAGTCCCGCAGAGCAGGTGGGTCTCCGCGGCTGGGGGCTCTTCCTCCGTCAGGTACTTGGTCGAGAGGGGCATCGAACAAAGACGTGGGAGTCCGACTGGACAGAGAATTCTGTCTCCTCTCGATTCAGAGTTTGTTTCCCATTTGTCAAGCGGCCATAAGACTACTCCCCTCAGAGGATGGGTGAGCGTTGAGGGAAAGCGTGTTTTAAGACACCCGACACAGTACGTGCTTCGTGGTGATACCTGGAAAGGTTACTCGTTGAAACGTTTCCAGTTTTTCAGTGTCACGTTAATGAAAGTGTGAGGAGAGGTAACAGGACGTTAACAAACAGGTAGAGTGAAACCTTGTCTGCCCCGTTATGTCTGTTAACAAACTGATGTTTGAAGAACCCCACGCCTTTGCTTTGTTGCTGCTTGTGCTTTTGTGGCGGGAGAGTCGGCTTAGGTCTGTGACCCGTACTTCTCCTGCCACCACAGAGTCACTGCTGGATGCCGTGGTTTTGGTGCCACCGGAAAACTAGCAGGGGGACTGCTTACGTTCTCACTCGAAAACAACCCGATAAACTCAACCGGTGACAAAGTGGTTCATCGTCGCAAAATTTGGCCTCTCCCGGGTTAACGTCTGTGCCCGTCCGTCTGGCCCTCACCACTCTCAGAGCCTGAGTCCGAGTCCTCCTCTCGCAGGGGCTTCCAGACGGTCTGCACGGCGCCCGGATGATCTCCGCATTCTGCGTCTCCGCACCTCCTGCCTTCTAGGCCGCCCCTTTCCTGCTCTCCGTCTGCAGACCTACCGTTGGGTACGCAGAACGCTTCGTGTTCTGTAACGTCCCTGCCGGGATGCTTTTTCTTGAGGCTCGTTCCACATCATGTACGTGTTTTGCTGTCCCCATGGCACCGCGTGGTGTCCGCTAGTGATGCTGAGCTGTCGCACGCGAGGTGAGCAGTTACAGAGGACGGCTGAGCTGTGCAGAAGCTGCTAGGTACAGCTGGGGGAGGGGGTCTGGCATGTTTGGCTGCAGCCTTCGTGCTTCCCTAGGGGGAGGGGAGGGCAGGCTGTTCAGGCCCTAGGACTGGGAACAGTAGGGGTGGAGGGCAGGGAGGCGCAGGGAGCCGGGCGAGGCCAGTCTGAAAGGGGCTGCCTGTTCCTGACTCAGGTGGAAGAGCGCCCTTTGTTCACGACCCAAGAGAGCTGAGTTTGACTGCAGACTGGAGAGTGGATTTGGGTAGGCGGGTGGGGGAGGCGTGCAGAGTGGGGATAAGGCCATGAAGGGCCTGGTTAGCCTCAGTCGGAAATTTTAAACTCGAGCCCAAGGGCGGTGGGAGATCACTGAGGAGTTGAAAGCCCCGTGAGTTCGGGAAACACCCTCCAGCCTGGGGTAGAGGATGGCCCGGGAGCCAAGGCACCTGCAGCAGCGCTCAGGTCAGGTGACCGAGCCTGGGCAGGGGCCCTGGGGCTGGAGGGAGGTGGACGGGCAGCTGTGGGAGGCCGCTGTCGGGGAGCTGTCTGGGAGCTGAGCCAGTGGGAGCGGGAGGCGTCCAGGGCTGAGCCCAGGCTTCCGGAAGGCCCAGCCGCTTGCTCCTCAGTGAGCGGAAACTCAGGAGGGTGTTGGGGAGGGCGATGGGCTTGGTTTGGGGCAGATTGAGTCCCAGGCTCTGCGCCCCATCAAAGGGAAGCGTCCGTGGGAACTGTGTATGTCAAGTTCAGGAAAGAGAGAATGTGCACCGTAGGGCAAGTTGTGCCCCTGCCCCTCCCCCGCACCCCAGGCAGGCGGTCAGTGCAGCTGGGAAGGAGCAGGATCTCCCAGGTGGGGCCGGAGGCCCAGGGTGGGGGACGGGGAGGCGCAGGGCCAGCACCTGACGAGCAGCCTGCAGAGCAGCTTGAGGATGCGGGTGCAGAGGGGTCTGAGGAACCCTGCAGGGGTGCGTTTCAAGGAGGGGAGAGTGACCGGCGTCCTGTCCTGTGCAGCCACGGGAAGGGAGTCGTGTATTGGATCTGGTGGCAAGAACAGTTTTCGGGGCACGATGCCTGCTGGACCCAGAGCCGAGGGTGGCAGAGTGGGTTGGACGTGAGGGACGGGTTCCTGCCGGCCTCCTCAGGCTTTCGAAGAAGGTGTGCCCGCTGGGGATGGACCCAGCCCCAGCACGTGTGGCTCCGTGAGTGGATGGGGGGCGGGGAGTGTGCCGCTCCCACAGGCCCCCTTAGCCTGTGCCCTTGTCTGGTGTGCAGACTGCGGCCCCGTACACCACTTCTCAGTCGGGGACAGTTTTGCTCAGTGGGGGGTCTTTGGCAATCTGTGAAGACACTTTGGGTTAAAAATGGAACCAAAGGGGGTGGGGGGCTCCTGGCAAATAGTGGGTAGAAGCCAGGACAGCACTCACATCACAGGCGTGTCCGGCCCCAAACGTCAGTTGTGCAAAGCCCAGAAGCCGTGCTGGAGTGTGAAGAGGAGGCTGCGGCATCTTCGCGGCCGTCTTCCTCTGGTTTCCTCGCGCCGGCCATGTCCCCGTTCTCATCAGATTGTAGCTTGACAACTCTTCCTTCTCCGGAACCCATTTCTCACACACGCCCCCCCAGCCTGCCCCAGTGCTGTGATGCAAAGTACGCTCCCGTCCTCATTTCTGTTTCTGGGCACCTTGTAAGGTGTGTGTATCTTAATACTGTTTGGTCAGGAAAATTTCTTTTGGTACCAGAGAGACCGATGTCACGCTTTGGCTCATCTGAAGTCGCCCATAATTCATTGTCCGGGAGACAAGGCTTTAATGCGTGGTCTGTTGAGCAGCCCCTCGGCCGTCAGGCTTGGAGAAAGACCGGGAAGTATTCCTTGCCTTTGGAAGCAAGCCTGGCTCCTGGCTCAGGAAGAAAAGAGTGCAAATGGTTCTCACCAGGTAGGGTGGCCGCAGCTCTCAGCCCCTGGGGGAACAAATCAAGTCATTATCTCAGCAGCCTCCGAACTGTGTTCCCAGGTCACTTGTTGTGGAAACATTTGGGGCTGATGGGGAGGAAAGGAGTGAATTAGCAGCTCCCCCCCTCGCTGTCCGTTTCCAGCCCTCTCGGATTGCAGCACCAGAGCCCCTGGGATACGCTGGGATACGCTGGCGGCTTGTTTCATCGTCCAGCTTCTGCGTGGTGCAGGAAGTGGCCGGCTAGGTCTCGGGAGCCCCTCTGACGTGAGCCTGGCGGAGTCCTGGGTCCAGGGAACAGAGAAATGTCCTGCAACATCCCTGTCAGCGGGGAGACCCCTGAATTCACACAACAGCCGTGGAGAGTCCCGGGTGAGCTCCAAGAGCCGTCTTTTCTGTTTGCAGAAGTATTTTAACCCGCCGCAGTGGGTAAATCTAAAGCCCCTGAAAGAAAAGAAAACAAGCTAAATAGGAGGTTTTGGCCAACAGTGCTCAAGTCAGTGAGACTGTGTGGTGAAGCAAGGGACACGTCTTACTGTTAAAATGGTGGTGATGGTCACGGCCACTGGCGGGGCGGGTCCATCAGGGGCCTTCCCCGTGAGCATGTCCTTTCTGGATTAATTGCTGGATGTCGAGCTGGGCTTCAGGTCCCTTTCGGTTCAGTTGTCTTTCACGTAATTTAAAGAGCAAGGGCTGATAAGACTTCCCTTCCCGCACACCCAAGTACCGCAGGCCAGATAACACAAGTGTGGCTTCGGTGTCTGTTTTGGCAAGTCTTAGCTCCGTCTACAACCCCACAAAATGGGGAGACACACGGGAGCTCTTCTGTTTCTGCGACAGACCAGCCCGGGCTGTGGAAGGGGAGAGTGGTGGAGGGCCGGAGAAGGGGGAAACTCCTGGTCCTCTGGGTTGGCCAGTTCCCTTTATGATGTGCTCAAAATTCCCGATGGTAATTCCTTCGAGGAAGGGACATTTTTCGTGGGTAAATAACCCTCCCCGTGCACAGTGTCCGTAGTCATTCTAAACCATTTTGCAGACCCTCAGTGGAAATGATGATTCAGGGTTTTTGTCCCTTCGGTCAACCAACAGGTGTTTCTCTAGGGAAGGATCAAAGCTCCTTTGTCAGGGTTACTGTAGTCACTAACCCAGGAAGGCTTTCTAAAGGTCTCTCCGTGGCGTATGGAGGGTTCCCGATTTTGTGACTGCAGCAGGCGAACGTGGTCCTTCCAGCCTGTAAATCTCTGGGAGAGCGCGTACGTGACCCGTTTGCTTTCTAGGACTGCTGTAGCAGTAAAGAGCAGGGGTGTTTGCCAAGAAAATTTGCAAAGAGCATGCAAACAAAGGTGTATTTATTTGAACAAACAGATATGCATGACTCGTGTGGGGAAAAAAATCTAATAGGTTTAAGGAAATTTTTATAAACAAAGATCTTCCCCTAGCTGACCATGTATTTATATGTCTCCATTTGCATAGGAAAAAATGGAAAAGGATGTCCTAAAGTGTTAACAGAAGTCAAGGTTTTTTGTTTGTTTGTTTGTAATTAGACCTATGTAACTGAAATTTTTTCAGATCAGGATTTTAAAATGTTTTCTAATGACCTTGTCATATTTATGCAATAAAAATGAAGGGAGAAAATAGGTATAAATATATAAAAAGCCAGAACTTTAAAGTCTGGTTAAAGAGGTATATAGTGCATGAAACTACAGAGATGAAATCATGTAAAAGTTTTTTCATTTTAATATCACTGGTAGTTTCAAACACATTTATTTTCTTTCTCCACTTACTCCACGGGAAAACAGGGAGAGAGAAAGCATATATGATGAATTTTCCATGTTTCTTCTCCATGGTTTTATTTCTTCTTTGCACTCACTTTGAGAGTTTTTCTGCCAGGTCTCTGATTCTAGAACCTTCCAGTAGAGAGAGTGGAGATTACCCCACCCAGACCCTTCTGGGAGAATCCGTCCCCTAACTTGGCACCGTGGCTGTGACCTCCGGCCAGTTGCCTCTGGCCTCCCTCTCCGCCCTGACCGCCAAGGAGTTGTTGGTAGCACATCAGACCGAGGTGTTTGAAGCAGGCTGTGTTTTGAGTTCACCAGCTTTTGCTCCCTTAGAAGACCAGGCCGTCCTCAGGAAGGATTGTTTTCCCTTCCCTTTCCTGTTGTGGCTCGGTCAGCTGTCTCCGCGCACAGCTTGAGGTGCGGGGCATCCTTGGGAAAGCCGGCCTCGGCTGCACCGTGGGGTGTGAGAGAGCAGCCCCCAGTCCTCCCTCTGCCCAAGCCACCTGGCTCCTTTGTCTCTTTTTCCTCCTTGCCTGCCGTCTGGGGCCGAGCGGCAGTGACTCCATCCTCTAGGAACTCCGGAGCCCGGAATGCAGCCGCGAGCAGGTGCTGCTATTGTCCGTCGGGTGGAAGTGTGCGAGGCTTTTCCTGGGGCGGCTTTGGAGAGCTCGTAGCGGGGGGGAAAAGGATCCTGCATTCGGGGTTCGGGCTTGTCCACACACCGTCCCGGGGGTCAGAGTGGTCCCTAGTGACGTCCTCTTCTCCGCGTGACTCTGAGCCGCCCGGAGTGAGGACTTGCCCTCTCTGTGGGCATGTCTGGAGGGTCAGCAGTGCCCATGCCGCTGGGTTGGATGCGGAGGGTCCGAAAACAAGTTCCACGCTGGGGGTCAGGGGGGCGCCGGGAGAAGACCCCTGCAGTGGGATAAACAGGCAGACTCATCTGCGGTAGGTTCTCCCCAAGGTCGTCGTTTCTAGTACCTTTTTAGATACCAGTAATTCCAAAGAGAGGCTCCAATCTTGGGGTTTTCTGAAGGCCATTAGGGTGTCGACGACAAAACCCTCCTCCCCTCGACTAACACGGTGCCGTCAGCGTCCTTCCCACACCCGTTCATGAGCCTGCCTGCGGGTCTTGGGTCTGATCATGCTTTGGGTCGAGCGGCGGGAACAGAGGAGGCATCTTGAAACCTCACCGACCACCTAAGGAACTGGGACTTCTTTGTCCGATTAAATCCTCTCCGGAGTGCGAGGCCCTGACCGGCAGCCTGGGAGGGCGGTGCTGCCGGCTCTCAGCTCCGTCTTCGTGGTTGTGGGAGGGAGAAGGCCCGGCAGCCGACGTGCGGACATCTCTGTGATCGCCCTGTTTTATCCGGTTGCTTTTTCTTTCTTCCCCGGAGCTGTCTACCCCTGCACGTGATCAGACTCCTCACCCCCTTTCGCGGGGCTCCAGATTAATTTCCTGCCACCTGCTCAGCAGTTTCCCCCCGATCGTGTAGCTCTGGGAGCCTTGAGGTCCTGCCTTCGAGCGGCTGAGTCGCTGCGTCTCCCGTCTTGGGAGGAGCTGAGTGTGGGGACCAGGGAAAGCAGGAGCCGAGATGAGGGGGCCCCGAGGGGCCAGCGGACAGGGAGGGCTGAGGAGGGAGAGGAAGAACGTGTGGTGAAGGGAGATGGTAGAACACGATTAATTATTGGTCCCACCTGGGGTGCCCGGGTGGCTCAGTCGTTAAGCGTCTGTCTTTGGCTCAGGTCGTGATCCCAGGGTCCTGGAATCAAGCCCTGCTGCGGGCTCCCTGCTCAGTGGAAGCCTGCTTCTCCCTCTCGCATTCCCCCTGCTTGTGTTCCCTCTCTTGCTGACTTTCTCTCTGTCAAATAAATAAATAACATCTTTAAAAAATAATAACGATTAGTCCCACCTGTCCCACCGGTCTGGCCCCGGATGGTCCAAGTTCGACCAGGAAGCCTCTCCTTCCCTCAGTCTTGTCTCAGTTGCCGCACAGCTGAAAAGATCAGGTGGGAAGACTGAAAGCAGGCCCTGGGGACAAAGCAAAAACAGACGAGTGTGCCTGTTTCCCTCTTCCATCCAGACTGAGTAGATGGGACATGGAGTTGTTACCCATGATGCTACCTAATACTGGGTTCAGCATACTAAGCTATTAGGTTTTATAAGAGTGATTCCCAGAATTTTGAATATGAAGTTAGCTGTATGAACTCCGAGGGCCCAGAGTTGTTTTTCAGTGTTGATGACATTCTGCTTTTGGAAACCAGAAAGATGTTGAAAGAATTTGCTTTCTCGTCTGACTTTCTTGCGTGTCTAAAAACCCATCTGGTCCAAAATTGTGTTTGCCTCTGAACTCTCTGACACCGGTGATCACCCTCGTTCCTGAAATGATGCCTAGAGGACTGTTTACAAGGCTGTCTCTCCGGGGCACCTGGGTGGCTCAGTCGGTTGAAGCACCTGCCTTTGGCTCAGGTCATGATCTCAGGTCCTGGGGTCAAGTCCCACATCAGGCTCTCTGCTCAGTGGGGTGTCTGCTTCTCCCTCTCCTCTGCCCCCCCTGCTTGTGGTCCCTCTCTCTCTGTCAAATACAAAAATAGAAAGAAATGTATAATGCTATCTCTCCCCTGTGCTCTAGACCCTGCACTTAGTCCTAGACATATAGCAGTGGACAGAATCCCGGCCCGCATGGAGCTTGTGGTCCAGTAGTATAGACTGACATTCAGTAGACAGTTATAAAAGAGCAATATAGATACAATTGTGACAGGTGTTAAAGTAAGTAAAAGGAGTATGCAACAGGAAGATCCAATCTACTGTCAGCTAGGACAGCTTTCCCTAGAAGTGTCTTGGGACCCGAGGACTAACAGAATGGCCTGCAGACTGGGAGTGGATGCTCTGGGTGAGGGATGGGACTTGGGGGTGGGTGATATGGGAGAGAACAGGGCTGGAACAGCATGTGCAAAGGCCCTGAGGCAGGAAGGGTCTTTAGCCTGCTTGGGAGCAGATTAGGACTCTATGACTGGTGTAGAATGGACAGGATGAGGACAAGAGTAGAAGATCCGTGAGCTGGTGAAACGGCAAAGCCAGGACTCAAACCCAAGTCTGTTGGCATTGTCTCCTGAGTGTTTGTTAAATAATATTCAGTAATGATATTGACGTCAACCCACAGCATATTTAAAAGATTCTTAAGCGAAAGCTTTCTTTCCTTATGGCTTATTGATCTTTTAATTATAATCTGAAATGTATTTTATTATTAAGTTATCAGCCGCAGAAAAGAAGGGGAAGGCTCATTTGAATCCACCAGCAGAAACTTGGAATCATGCCTGGTGCCTCCTTCAGCTGTGCCAAAATGGGATTTCTTTAATTCATCCAATCACATTCTTGACTCACCTGCGCAAGTCTGTACTGCGCCTTGGCACCACCACCCCCCCGCCCCAACCCCATAACGGCTTAGGGATCTCTAAAGAAAATATTTTGAAATGTTCTCTCTTGATCAGCGTGTTTGTGGTTAGACGCTGTGTACATGGCTTTCAGTGCAGAATGTATTTTTCTATCATGTGATTCTTTGTTAGGAATGAGAGCTTTTGGAGTTTTGTCCCCTTTATTTAAAAAATCATTAATCGGGTGCTTTTGTAGAGAACGTGATCTAGTTGTTAGCAGCCTTTCTTTTCCAGAGACTTGAGCATGCTCCGAGGTATTTAAGGTGGAGCGGTTCTGTTGGGTCAGAATAAAAAGATTGTGTCGTGTGGAGGAAGGGCTGCCCCGAGCCAGGAGAACGGCTTTAAATCACTTTGATTCTGATGACGTCCCTGTGATGAAGGTTGGGCTGTACTTTTGTTCTAATTTGGGGAAACTGAGGCTTAAACATGGGGGAACTGAGAGCTGACCTCAGGCTCTCTCAGGGTCCCTGCCCTCGGTCCCCTGCATTTGTGGTTCTAGGGTCAAGTGTGTTTCAGGCAGCTGTTGGGTGTCACCTTAAATGCGGGCAACCAGAGGAACATCGCAGATCAAGGAAGTCTGAGTCAAGTAGAGACATTTTCTTACCAACTATTGGAAGGACCACAGGTGAGAAAAAGGGACGCTAAGGGCTTACTGTCCTGTTAGTCACTCTTGTACGCAGAACTTGTGGTAAGCTCAAAGCTTCCCTGTGTTTGCATATACTCTCACAGGAATACTGGAGGGTCAGCAAGTGGCTCTTCATGGGCGTGGTGGAAATGAAACCCACACCTAATGGCAGTCTCAGTCAGTGGCCCCTTGAAGAAAACGATCATTGATTGCAGTGATTCTTCCAATCGTAATCCTCATCTGAATTCCAGGAGGCTGTACTAAAGCACAGATTGCTGGGCCCTGCTCCTAGCCATGGTGGTTCAGGAGGTGGGGGACTGGCCTGAGAATTTCCACTGCTGACCAGTTCGCAGGTGCTGCCGCTGCTGGGCTGCGCAACACTCTGAGAATCACGGGTACGGGCCAGTGAGGAGCGCTCACGAAGCCAGGGGTCCCATGGCGAGTCCCAGAGAGTCCTGGTCCAGCCTCACACGACATCCCCAAGCTGAAACAGAGTGGTGTCCTGCTGTCCACCGGGGTCCAGGGTGCAGCAGGGACACCGTGGAGTCATCCTCACTGCTGGGAAAACGGTGGGGGGCGGGGCCCTGCCTCTCCTCTCCCCGACACCGCACTCTCCCTGGATGAAACTTCCGCTCTGCCGGGTGTTCGCCGTAACTGCCCGTACCGCTATGTGAGAGGAGTCCAGTGACTAACTGTAAATCAGGATTCGCAGACCCCATGGGTCAAACATTCTATGTGGTGTATTAAGGAGATGGTCCTTATGGGGGGAGTTGATGGGGTTGGGGGCCAAAAGCTCTCCTCTCCTTGCCATGACCGAGAATTACGTGCAGTCATCGAGAAGTTTAAGATTCCTGTGTGGCTGGAAATAAAATCACATCGGCTGGTTTAGTAAGCCTGAAGAAATTCCTTCAGATTTGATGTGTCCAGACTTGTTCCTGGAATATGAAATATTTGATGTAAGAAGATCTGTGGGCTCCCAGTGCCTAAATGCTTTGAAAGTATGTTTCTCAAAATACAATTAGAAAAAAATTCCTTTGGAATGCAAAAATGACCTGTTAGTGGTAATAAAGATGCTGACAGCCTACTAAGAAATGAAACAAAACAAAAACGTGTAACCTTCATGATGTTATAATAGCATCATTAATTTTTTTGTAGACAAGCATCATTGATCATATTTAATCATTAAACTTTTTTAGAGCTGTATGAAAAAGACAACCACTTTTTAAATCATACTCCTCTAATAAAATATTGCAAAGTTGATGGAGGGGTGCTCTAGAGTTTGTTTTGTTTTAGCTCAAGTGGGAAAAAACAAAATTATAACTAAATACAAAGGCATTTTAGAAAGTTGTATTTTAAGGAGGAAGGGAAATTTTGGAGCCAGTTCTAATAATGAACCTCAAAAATAATCCTGAGACATAATAGAATTTTTAAAAATTCCATTATAGTTAATATACCGTGTTCTGTTGGTTTCACGTGTGTGATACAGTGTGTTCAGCACTTCCGGGTCACACCCAGTGCCCATCACAAGCGCGCTCCTTCCTTCTCATCCCTATCCCCCCATCCTCTCTCTCTCCCCGCTCTGCTAGCTATCGGATTGTTCTCTATAACTGAGAGTCTGGTTTTTGATTTGTCCATTTTTTTTTCTGCCTAAATTCCACATGAGTGAAATCTCATGGTACTTGTTTTTCTCCGATTTATTTCACTTAGCATTATTCTCTCTACTGCCATTCATGTTGTTGCAAGTGGCAAGATTTCTTTTTTTGTTTGTTTGTTTGTTTGTTAAGATTCTATTTATTTATTTATTTATTTATTTGAGAGCCACCACATGAGCAGGTGTAGCAGGAGAGGGAGAAGCAGACTCCCCGCTGAGCAGGGATCCCAGTGCAGGACTCGATCCCAAAACCCTGGGATCATGACCTGAGCTGAAGGCAGATACTTAACCGACTAAGCCACCCAGGCACCCTAAGATTTCACGTGTTTTTTTTTTTTAATGGTTGAGTAATGTTCCATTTTAGTAGAATATGTATACACATACCACTTCTTTATCCATTCATCTACTGATGGAAACTGGGGCTGCTTCAATAGTTTACTGCCAAACATAGGGGTGCATATATCTCTTCAAATTAGTCCTTTCATATTCTTTGGGTCAACACCCAGCAGGGGAAATCCTGGATTATTGTAATTCTATTGGTACTGTTCCGAGGAACGCGGGATCTGTCTCCCACCGGGGCTGCACCTGTTTGTGTCAGCTCTGCACGGGAGTCCTAGGTTCTCCACATCCCTGCCAACCCTTATTGTTTCTCATTAGAGTTTCTTAGTTTATCTGGCTTAATTTTCTTATTTTAAAATTAATGGACATGTACTACTCACATAAAAAATTCCCTCGTTTGTGTATCTGCTGAGCAGAGAGAAGCTCAGTGTTTAGAGAAAGCTGGCGAAGCAGTTGGGAAGCTTGGTTTCTTGTGCTCTCCTTGGTTTGAGTGTGGTTTGACTCTTAATCTCCAGCCTCGACCAGGCTGGTTTCAGGATCCGGTGCCGTCAGTTATGAGGGGTGACCCTCACAATCATTTAACCGTGGAGTTTCAGTTTCCACATCTCTTTGATATAATTATATTATTGACCTCATGCGGTTGTGGAGTGCCTGGCTTGGTAAATGATCTCTAAGGTTGGCTATTGCCCTGATAATTGCATGGCTTTATTTTCTTTTTGCAAAATAATAATATTAGTAGTAATAATAATAATAATAATAATAATAAAGCAGCATTCTAAATCTGTGGAGTGATCGGGATCAGAATCTGGGAGCTAGAAATAGTCTGTCATACCAATGTCACTACCTTATATGGTATTTTACACTTATTTTGGTCCCTGTCAAATAAAACATAAACTCCTATCCAAGATCTTTTTAAACTAATAGTGTAATTATTAGGGTGCCATGATGTCAAAATGTGCTTGTGAAACTAAGGTTTGGGAAGTGAAATGAATCAGATACACCGACTGTAGGTTTTTCTTTTTCATAGCTGGCCTTCCATTACCCTCTTGATCTGAAGTGGGATTGTAAAATCTAATGTCTTTGTTCCCTTAAGACAATTCAATAGTTTATCCAATTACACTCCTTACTCAACTTCAGTTCTCAGCCTGTTGGTGCCTTATCTTTGGCTCTTTCCCTGGTTTTGACTTTGCCGCTGAGTTCTAGTTTTGTTTTTGTCCATTTTGGTGGGCTGGGCTTCTTTCTACTTTGATTCTTTCAGTCATATGGGCTCCTCCTCTCTTTCCAAACTCACTCAGGACTCATCCCTCTGCTGGGGTTCCTCGGTACGGGCTCATCAGGTGAGATGCGGTATGCAACCTTGTTTGCATTATTATTTGGACAGACCATCTGCAAAAACACACTTTTGAGATAATCGTGAAAATGTTCATGTGGACTGATGCTCGGTGATAAGACAATTATTAATTTTGTTAGGGTTTGATAATGGCAGGTGATTATGTTAAAAACCAGTGTTCTCTTTCAGGCAGAGAACAGTAAGGAAAAAAAAATACACGTAGGACTTGGGGTGATTCTAAAATATCACAGGGGACCCAGAGATAGTAATACTGCTCATTGTAGGAAATATGAGGAATATGGAAAAATTGAGAGGAACCCCTCCCCCCTGAATCCTTACACAGTCGGTGCTATTGTGTGTGACCTTTCTGTTCTGTAGGGCGCCGTGAGCACTGAGTTAATAAATACTAAAGCGCCGCTCCTAGTCTGAAAAGGACTAATTTAGGTAGGGTCCTGTGAGCTCTTGGTCATTAACACTTCCGCCAGCAGTTACTGTGTAGCTTTGTTTCATATGTGTTTCCATTTTAAAGATACCTTGTTACATGTTGTTGACTCTTCAACACTGAGCTCCTGGCTGCCAGCACAGCAACTGGGGCCTGAATGAAGCTCATCTAACACCCGGTTTCCCCGTAACTCCTGTCCCAGCCTCCTCGCACTTAGACCACTGGACAGCCCTGTAGCCTTTTGCGTGGGGGCCACTTCAGACAAGACAGTTATCAACAAAAATGCAGAAAATGTGGAACTGAGTGACTGTGAAAGGGATGCTTGTTTACGGCAGGAGAGCTGAAACAAGAAGGCAGGGCGTTGCCTTGTTTGACCTGTGCTGGGAATGTGTGCTACAGTCAGTCAAAGATGTCACCACTCCGCACATGGCCGCGAGTGACCGTGAGCGGTGATTTGGGGGTTAGAGGGTGCACTGAGCGGGCCACTTGGCACATATGGAGTCTGTGAGCAGCAAGGATCTACTCTAGTTTTGCAAGCCTTTTTTGGGGGTAGTCTACCCATAAGTGTTGAAGATTTTTGCCCCTTTGTCACCTTCTTGTCAATTGTCTGGTCTGTTCTTGCGGTCTTACAGATTTATTCTAAACACCAAACATCAGAGATAGCCACGTAGAGTTTCTTGCAAATATTTTTGCACTGGTCACCCATTTCATTTATTTTTGTGCAAAGTTTTTGATTACATAAGTCAACACTGTATTCCTTTCTTTTCTTTCTTTCTTTCTTTCTTTTTTTTTTTTTTTTTTTTTTTTTGGTCTAAGCTTAGGCAACTCAAGGATGATGATTTTTTTTAATTGGAAAGAGCAAAACAAATGTTGAGGGCAGGGGGAGGCTGCCCACGCTGGGGGAGGTGACCTGAATGTGGAATTTCTTCCACTGAGTCTGCGTCTTCAGGCCCGGGTTCATCCTATCTTAGGACGCTTTCCTGCCAGAGGTAATCTACTTGAAAACGCTTAGTAAACTTAAAAATGCTGTTGAAAGTGTAAAGGTTTAATATTTCTGATTGTAGCCTTGTGCTGGCAATCTCAGAGGATAAGAGGAAGGCCAAAAAGAGTGAAGAGAGAGGCAGGTGTTCTTTAGAAATGGAAAAGATTTTTATTTTCTGAAATAGAAAATGAGAAATGCTAGATCTTTCCAAGTATGGTTGAGAAAGCTATTTTAAAGGCGATTCTCCGGTAAAATCAGGTTGGTGTCTCTTACCGTGACCCCCATCCTTACCTTTATGCCCCGTCTTCATGGAGGCTTTGGTCCTACCAGAGAGAGCTCGTCCCTCCTGCTGCCTAGTGCTTTCCTGGTCTGGAACTTTCTGGAAGCCTTTTTTTTTTTTTTAAGGATTTATTTATTTTAGAGAGAGCCAAAGTGCAATCAGGAGGGGCAGAGAGAGGCAGAGAGAGTCTCCAGCACACTCCCCACTGAGTACAGAGCCCGGCACAGGACCTGATCTCACAATCCTGAAATCATGCCCTGAGCCAAAACCAAGAGTTGGGCTCTTAACTGACTGGGCCACCTCGGCGCCCCTTTCTCAAAGCCTTTTTTCCTTGTGTTGGAGTCCTCTGTGGGTCATCTTTCTGTCTTCCTCATGGTTTCCTTTCTCACCGACTGACTCTCGTTGAGTGCCTTCAAAAGAATAGGTGTGAAATGGTCTTGGAGCGAAGAAGGGATGATTTGGGATTGGCTTGGAAAGAGGCACAGCAGTTTGCAGCGAGTTAACGTGGGTTTCCCAGGGACAAGCCTTTCTTAAACTCACTTTGTTTTCTTTCTTCCCCCTCCCCCACTTCCTTCCTTTCTGAATCAGTTAGTTATTGAAGAGAGAGTTGGAGTAATATCATTGTTAGGGGATATCAGAATAAAACTCAGTGTTTGAGTTTCTCAGGATCCTTCTATGGGTAAGTTGGGAAAGTACAGATTTGATTATAATACTGTACATAGGTGTGTTGCAGGTTAATTAGCTCTTTGACTTTCTACACATCCCTGCCTTGCCACTACTATTCTCATTTTCCCATCAAGGAACTCTTTAGGGAAAGCAGAGTTTATACTTTTTAGGGGAAGCTGTGAAGGGGTGAAAGGTACAGGGTCAGTGGCAGGCAGGAGCGTTGGGTAAGTTGGAAGCGTATCATGTGTCTTTGAAGTTGCATGTTTTTGCCCAAAGAGAAATCTGCTTTGTATTTTATTTTTTAACTCATCCACATTTGTTTTCATATAAAAATATTTTAAATTGTCAGAAGATAAATAGCTTGGTAGTCCTTCCAAGAAAAGACACGTGTCCTGGTTTGAGAGGGCGGTCTCTGATAAAGGCGGATTGTGTTTGCATCTGTCTCAGGGTTAGGATTTCAGAAATCAGAATAGAAAAAGGTTTCTAAAAGTCAAAAGCAATCAGCATAAACAAATATACAATTAAGCTCTACTGAACGCAATTTCCTTATCCCTGGTATAGGAAAAAAAATTGCATGTCCGTGGCATGGAGAGACCTGGGTCATTAGCCACTCTTGTTAAGAAGATGGAAGGTTTGGGTGCCTGGGTGGCTCCGTTGTTAAGCGTCTGCCTTTGGTTCAGGTCACGATCCCAGGGTCCTGGGATCAAGCCCCCATTGGGCTCCTTGCTCAGCGGGAAGCCTGCTTCTCCCTCTCCCTCTCTCTCTGCTTGTGTTCCCTCTCTGGCTGTGTCTCTCTCTGTCAAATAAATAAACAAAATCTTAAAAAAAAAAAAAAAAAAGGATTGAAGGTTTGAGCCAGCCACTTGACATGGTTGGCCATCTTGAGCAGCATTAATGACAGTGTTCAGAACAAAGGAGATAATCATGCCATTGTTTCTGCACTGGACAGGCAGCCTCTGAGGGCCTGCCCTGGGTTCTGAGCTCTGCATTTTAAGAGGGCAGCCAGGGAGGAAAATGGCCTAGAAACTGTGTCCTACCAGGAATAGTAGAAGGGCTGTACCCGTGGAAAGGAGAGCCGACTAACTTCTCAGAATTGAAGCTTCCAGACAGACATAAGAGCCTTCTCTTCTCTGTCCGTGAATTCAAGATTTTTTTCCCCCTGTGTGTTCACAAAGAACATGAGATCTCATATACACTCATGAGTGATTTGCTTTCTTCCACCGACTGCGGCATATACATCATTTCGTGTTTATATTTCTCCATCTGTATTATTCTTCCTAATGGCTATGTAGCATCCTATTACATGAATACACCCTTTATTAAAACCATCTCTCACTGGTAGACATTTTGGTGGTTTGCAATTTCTTAGTATCATAAGCACCAGCGTTATGATGAATATCTTTGAGATATTCCCATCGCCATGGACTTGTCAAGTTATTTCCTTAGGACACCTTCTCAGAAATTGAATAGCTTGCTCAAAGTTAGTCCTTTTTCTCTTTCTTCCTTCCTTCCTTCCTTTCTTTCTTTCAAGGCTTTGGGTACTTTCTGCCAAATGACCTTACCGATAGAACTGGATGTGTTAAAGAATCCGGATTACCCCAAGTCGTAGATGTGCAGAGGGCATTTGGTAAGGAGTTGTATATTGGACAGTGGTCTAACATAACCTTCAAAAAGGTCATGGAAGTTTTTACCGGGTGGTGGTTTTATCTAAAGGTGTCCTGTGTCCATCTTAGAGTCCGTAAGGAAAGTGATGCAGAGTTCTTATGACAAACCACGGTAGAAATCAGCCAATGATGAGAGACATGTCTCAGGCTGCACGTTAGTGGACCCTCTGGCTAGTAGCACTCGGCACATGGAGAAGAGATCGAATCAGGTACTTTGGTTGCTTAAGAGAAAAGATGAAGCAAACATGCACACCATACTTCTGTCCACAAAGTTGCTTCAAACAAACTGATGAAATGTTTTGTCAAACTTTATTTTTATTTTCTGACCTTTAAGAGAGAAGAATTTTTTGTTTATATTTTTTGTTTATATATAGCCAGCACTGAAGTCGCTGTTGCCAGGAAGAGAATTCTGTTACCCACATCCCTAATATGGCCACTTTTTCTCTGTTTCTGTTCTTTGTGCATTGTGTTGGGTCTGAAACTGTGACTACTCCATTAACTGAGAGCTCTGAAGAGCCATTGTGAAACCGGAGTGATTCTCTGTCTGTGTCCGCTCCATGCATTGTGTTTGAGAATAAACGTGCTGTTTGATTTCTGACAGGACCTCTCTCGTTGCCACTACTGATGTGATGTTACTGAAAAGAGAAGCCAAAGAATGAACCTCAGAAGCTCTTGGCATGGTTGAAACATAAAATCTTTCAGTTTAGGCTTATATGATTATATGCACATGTATGTTTCTGTAGGTGCAAATGGTTGCTAGAACATTAGCATCTTATCCTTGGGCTTCAGGTGAGACGTGTCTATGAAACTGACTCCAGAATTTTGTTTATATGTGCTTTGCTAGGAAGAAGTTCTTTTTTTTTTTTTCCTTCTCCCTTTTTAAAGTCAAAAATCTCAAATTAGTCTACAGTCCAGAAAGATGAGGGGCTCTGACCCACCCAAATGAATTCAGCCCTAGTAGCTTGTTGGATCACTAGGAAATCTTATCAACACCTAGACCGAGCAGGGGACTCAGAGATGCCGCACACATGTTTGTCGGAGACCTGACAAACACCAGAAGTTCTTGTTCTTTCTCTTATCTGTAACAGGAAACAGCCTGTGAGCTCCCGAGGGGACACTCTGTTTTATTCGTTCTTCAGCATCCTGGCTTCTCACTGCTGTCCCTGTGTTATAAAATGCGCACTTGCTTTGTCAAGGGAGAAGTCTTTAAACTCTTCAGAACTTCCCATTCATACGAAACCGTTTGAGCGCACGTCCCCCAAAGCAGCACTTAACTCTCCCTTAGACGTGTGTGTGTGTCTCTGCTGAGGATCCAAGCTCGGCTCTGTGTTACGCGCATCATGAAAAACACATGTGAGGTAACTATCTGTAATTTTAGCAGTGCTAAAAGAGGAAGGACGGAAAGCAGCGCTTTTAAATGTACTGATAACCGTGATGGCTTCATGTTAACGTTAGCTAATATCCAGAAGGGTACACTGCGTACTTGGCCCCTGCCTGCTTCTGGCCTCCTCCTCCTTTAGGCTCGTGCCCAGCTCTTAGGTTTCATGGTTCCTCTCCCACCTCCTAACACCCTTTCAGCCGATGGCCTCACTGCTGACCACTCCTCCTCTGTGCTGCTTTCCCATGCTTTAGTCGGCCTCCCAGTTTACCCATTTTGCCTTATCTTGTCGGGTCAACTCGCGTGAATGTCTCTGACAAACGGCGTTGGTTTCGGCTTCTCTGGCCCCCACAGGTCGCTGGGGCAAGCGGGAGACAAAGTCCCCTGGCACAGGCATGGCACAGGCAGCAAGGAGTGTGGGTGGGGTGGCTTCACCGAGGAGGGGCCCAGTGAGCCCGGAATCGTGGCCCAGCCTTCCACAAGTGTGGCCGGGGGCCTAGAAGAGACGCCGAAGTCTGACTTCCTCTCGTTTTCTTTGCAGATGCATGCCCACGTTCTTTCCGAGATCTCTAGGCATATTCAGCCACGTTTTTGCCATTGAAACAAAAAAGAGAGCTGGGGACCATTTATTCCGATACAGATCTTCCCCACCCCCAATCCCCGTCTGCTGGCTGCAGGGAGAAAACAGGAGTAGCTCCCTCTCGAAAACTTGACCCCTTGTTCTTAGAGCAGCAAAAATGGTTTCCTGTTCCCTCCCATTGAGCCTTGTGCAGACGGGGTTTGAAGATCTCTTGTGCAGAACGCAGCTCATTTCTTCTGCACAGATGGAGGCCAACAAGGAAAACACGGACGGCAGGTCCTAGTTTGGAAGGCCCCTATGGATGAGGCACGTGTTGGGGAACGTGAAACCTACTTATGCACCCAGGGGGGTGTTTTCTTTTGAAAAGCACCTCCAGGTCTCTTCCTTGTACAACTCGCGTGCAGTGTTGGCCCCTTCTGAAGCCCTGGCCACCTGCACCAGTGCCTGGGCTCGTCAGAGGCTGACCTCTTTGGAGTACGTTCCTGTGGTCTGGACGGTTGCACGTGTTCTAGAACTTAAGTGGCCAAGTGGTGTTGACTTGAGAGTTATTTTTTTTTTTTTAAGTGGCTCAACACTGGCCAGCAAGAACAAAATTTACTGTTTTCCGAGGAGAGGGAGAGGCGAGCACTAACGTTTATTGAAGGCCTAAGTTCTCCACTTTGTATTCTTTGTTTAAGCTCCCCTGCCTGCCGCAGTTCCGTCACTACGATTATTCGCACCGTACGGAGAGGAAAATAAAGCTCAGAAGTTGCGATTTGACTAAAATCACAGACCAGTCCGGTGGGAGGTGTGGAAGGTGACCCTATGTGATGGGTGCTTGCGTTTCTTTTGAGCCACTAGGTGCCCGGTATGAAGTCAGCGTGTGCTACCTTATTCTCAGCACATTTAAGTGTCAGAGGGTTTGTTTTTTTTTTTTTTTTTTTGAAAAATTTTTTTTTTATTTTAGTGAGTAAGCAGAGAGAGGGGTAGAAGGAGGAGAGAGCATCTCAGACTCCCTGCTGAGCAGGGAGCCCTACCCGGGGCTCGATCCCATGACCCTGAGATCATGACCTGAGCCACAATCAAGAGTTGGACATTTAACTGACTGAACCACCCAGGTGCCCCTAAGCCTCTGAGGTTTTAAAGATCAGTCCCCCAAGACTGTCTTGAGACCAAGGACAAACATTGTTGAAACGTTGTTGGATTTCCTTCTAGTCCCTTGTATGTATTTTTTGTGGAATCAACTTCATACCCAGTTTTCACTTAATTGTATAATACAAGCATTTCCACATCTTCATAAAATCTTCATAAACATGAAATCTGTGTAGTCATTTCAGTTTCTAACTATTTGCTATTATAATCGTGGGGCAGTGAATTTACATTACTTAATCTGTGGGGGAGGGGGAGTTTAAAACATGTTTTCTTAAGGCGTATTATTAGAAGCAAAGTTACAGGGTCAGAAGTTACATTTATTTTTAAAGCTGTAACCACTTTAAAGGACAGTGATACATGTTGCCTAGTTGATTTCTTTTAACTAAGGGAGCAGTAGCCACCCCAGGGCAGTGTATGAGCGAATGCCCATTTCCCAGCTGACCTAGCCCCTGGGGCTGGTACGGGTGGTCCCAGTGTGGCTCTGTCCAGGACCATCCCCTCTGTGGGGCACAGAGGACTCGGGAGGCTGTTGGGGCAGAGACCTCACCTGAGTCTACCTGACTCCCAGCTGTTTCCACCTGCTAAAGGCACCGTTTACTAGTCTTCCTGCTGCCCCTCCATTGTGTCATGTCCATTTCAAAAAGCATAACTTTTTCATCTGTATTATTCATCATTCTTTTTTCAGTTCCCTCAATATGTCCTAGTGCTTTTTTTTTTTCTAATAGTATTTACTTTACTATTTACTGAGGTACCCTTAGAAGAGATACACACTTAACTTCTTTGATAGGGTTTTATTATTTTTTATTGGATTTTATTTTATTTTGTTAAGATTTTATTTATTTGAGAGTGAGAGAGCACAAGCAGGGGGAGCAGCAGGGGGAGAACCAGGCTCTGGGGAGCCTCATGTAGGGCTGGATCCCAGGACCCTGGGACCATGACCTGAGCTGAAGGCAGATGCTTAACCAACTGAGCCATCTAGGCACCCCTTTTATTGAATGTTAAATCAACTCCTGGATTTATTGTTTCTGGTTTTTTTTTTTTGTTTTTTTTTTAATGCAGTCACTGTTGCTCTAGTGTTTCATAGTAATTTTTCTAACAAATGGAGTTGGGTGTTTTTCCTCATTGCATGTGTAGTTCACTTACTGTAATTACTCAGGGCTTGCTTGCTTTTAGCTTTGTGCTCACCTTGGCCGGATGCATAAGATTTGACCTATAGGATTTCTGTTTTGTTAATTTCCCAACTTCTCCAGGCCCAAGTGTTTCTGTCATTGTCAAAGCAGTCTCATGTTAGGATTTATATTTCTTTGAAGCAATGGTTATTTAGGAAAATAATTTCTTTTCCTCTATGTATTTGGCTTTTTTTTTTTTTTTTTTTGCTTAAATGCCTAGTATTTCTCTGATGTGCTTCGAGTGTGGTGTGCTACTAAGAATGTATTGAATTCCTTAGTATATTTAAATAATTTTTATATATGTTATATTTATATATATGTTTATATATGATAAATATTTATATATGTTATTTGGTATAAATATATACAGTAAGTTATGTATGGTATTTGTATAAACATATATAGCAAATTATGGACATTTGAAAAAGATGTTATTTCTGTAAAACTCACTTAGACTTCTTTTTAAAAATCTGCCCCTGTATTTTAATTACTGTGAAAATGTGATGTCCTTAGCATGCCCTGAATATGAAGACTTGTTTTCCTAGCCGGGGTGACAGTTTTAAGATCACAAGAGTCTTGCTGGCTGGCTACACTGTTACCCAGTGGGTCTGGCTGGGTGTAGACAGTCAGAAATCAAGACTCCGCTCCCTAGAAACCTGATCTGTGACCTAGACCCTGTCCAGGAGGTGTTCTGATCAGAAAGTTAATCTGTTAGAGGAACTTTCATCACTGTAAAAGGCAGAAATGGTTTTCTTAAAGCTTTTGATAAGATCTGGAAGCATACTGCTTTACCCTCTTATTATGGACACTGAGCACGGGACAGTGTCTCCATTCACTGACATTAATAGTGACATATACTAAGTCACACATACTAATAGTCACATAGACTAAGCAATTTGAAAATTTGTACTTTTTGTAAGTTTTTAAGATATATTGAGGGAGACTAAATTACGTTGCTCTTCATGTTAATAACGTTATTGAAGACTCCTTGACTTAGTTCTTCATAAGACTTCATACGCATGTTTAGTGTCTCCCTACTGTTTAATAGTAATTTAAATTTCTGACATTTTATTGTGGTAGTTAGTGGGGCAATACATGTATTTGTGCCTAATTTTTTCTATTGTTGTGAACCTTATTTCTTTAATGTGTGTTATTAGAAGCAAAGTGACTGGGTTAGAAATTATAAACTTGTGTGTGTGTGTATGTGTGTATATGTGTGTGTGTATATATGTGTGTATATGTGTATGAACATATATAGAAATAATACTGAATAACTGTAATCTAAAGACCCTGGATGTGTTTTGCCCAATTTATTTCTTTTGTTTTTTAAAATTTTTTAAATTTTTTAATTTTTAAATTTTTTTTAGGATTTTATTTCTTTATTTGACAGACAGAGATCACAAGTAGGCAGAGAGGCAGGCAGAGAGAGAGGAGGAAGCAGGCTCCCCACTGAGCAGAGAGCCTGATCGATGCAGGACTCCATCCCAGGAACCTGGGACCATGACCTAAGCCGAAAGCAGAGGCTTTAACCCACTGAGCCACCCAGGTGCCCCCAATTTATTTCTTTTAAATGGGACCATCGTCCACCCCATGGTGGGATGTGAGTGTCTGTCTCCGTGGGGGTGATCTCAGTGCTCTTCCACCCAGCCGTGGGGCTCCATCCAGGAGCAACTCCTTCTGTGGGGTGTTAGTGTGCAAAGGTGGTGTCATGTGTCTTCTCCACAAGAAAAGCATTGTTACCAAGACAAACAATGGTACTGGATACAGCTATGTACATGTCAGAGGCAGAGAAAAGTTTCCCTGGAGGGGACCGTTGACCATTGCTGGAGGTTGGTAATGCAGAAGTTACATAGTGTTCTTTTGGTGGTAGATGTTAGTGGATTTGTTCTTTTTATTTTTTTTTTTTAAAGATTTTATTTATTTATTTGACAGAGATCACAAGTAGGCAGAGAGGCAGGCAGAGAGATAGATAGATAGAGAGAGAGAGAGAGAGAGAGAGAGGAGGAAGCAGGCCCCCCGCTGAGGAGAGAGCCCAATGCGGGACTCGATCCCAGGACCCTGAGATCATGACCTGAGCCGAAGGCAGGGGCCTAACCCACTGAGCCACCCAGGTGCCTCTAGTGGATTTGTTCTAATGGAGGAGACCTTTAAAGAAAATTCTGAGCACCAGAGCCTTAAGAATGCATTATTTGTTAAGATTTAGTAAGGGAGAGCACATGTTGAACAAGATAGATTGCTTTTTTTTCAATTTAATAGGTAAGGAAATAGGCCATGCGTCATTTTTCAATCAAATATCTTTAAGACAGTACATTTTTAAACAAGGAAACAATGACCAAGATAGTTGCTCCGGTCCCCAGGCACTTAAAATCTCATGTAAATTTATGGTTAGAAACACACGATTCTGCTTCTTGGAATGAATGCTGAAATGCAGTTGGAGCAAGTCTCAGCCAAGAAACTTAGATGCACAGAGTGAGATGTTTTTCCTAATATATCAGAAAAATTAAAGATAATTTTTCTTGAAAAGGCACAGATTAATCAGGGAAGGAGAAATAGGGGTTTGTAGGAAAAATTTAGGTATTTGGTAAAGATTCACATTTTATCCTTTAACTTCTTGTCTCATAAAGTCAAGTCCTACAGTCATCAAATGTTCTTCCCAGTTTCCCTGTGGGTCAAGGTCAGAACAACCTGGAGATGCTAGTTGAGCCTGTGTGTCTGCTGGTCTACCCCAGCAGCTGCTGGGAAGACCTGTGGGTTTTCCTTTTTTCAGTCATTTCAGTTGCAAATGACTTGGAATTAGAACCTCAGTTTTTCGTAGACTTAGATGTCTCTAGCTTGTATATATAATAAACAGTGATTAAAAATATATTTATGCTTTTTAAGAGGGCATATTTATCTTAACTAACTGGAACTTATTGAAAGAAATGTGAAAAAAGTCATTGTATAATGAATCAAAAAAGACCTACATGTCAAGCAGCAATTAAATGAAAATTTTTATTTAAACAACAATGATCAGTTTGCCCATCCCCTTCCCCCACCCCCACCCTTGGAACTGCCAGCCTGTTCTCCATCTGTGAGCTTGGTTTTACCTTTTTTTTTTTTTTTTTTTTTTTTTGGTGGTTTAGGTCCTACATATAAGAGAGATCATATACTCTTTGTCTTTCTCTGTCTGACTTAATGTCACTTGCACCCTCTAGGTCCATCTGTGTTGTCACGGTTGGCACGATCCGGTTCTCCTTTATGACTGAGCAATGTTTTCGCTGCCACATTTATATGTGGCAAAATATATGCCTCATTTTGCTTGTCCATATCCATTAAGGACCCTTAGGCTGTTTTCAAATCTTGACTCTTGTCAGTGATGCTGCAGTGAAGTGGGGATGTGGATAGCTTTTCAAAGTAGGGTTTTCATTTTCTTCACATACATATCCAGAACTCAAGTTTGCTGGGTCATATGGTAGCTCTACTTTTAATTATTCGAGGAAGCTTCTTACTGTTTTCTAGAGTGGCTGCACCACTTTTCATGCCTGCCAACAGTGCATAAAGGGTCCCTTTTCTCCATATCCTCACCAGCACTTGGTACTTCTTATGTTGTGTTTTTTTTTTTTTTAATTTATTTAAGTGTTAGCTACACCCAGTTGGGGTTCAAACGCATGACCCTGTGATCAAGACCCACACGTTCCACCAACTGAGCCAGCCAGGTGTCCTCCTCCTCCTCTTGTCTTTGGTATTAGCCACTCTAACAAGTGCGAGGTAACATCTCATTGTGGTTTGGGTCTGCATTTCACTGATGATTGATGTTATAGAGCATCTTTTTCATGTATCTGTTATCCATCTCTGTATCTCTGGAAAAGTATCCAGATCTCTGCTCATTTTTTAATTGGTTTGTGGCGTTGCTATTTATTGGTTTGTTTTGTTTGCTATTAAGTTGCATGAGTTAGTTTTTTTTTTAAAGATTTTCTTTCTTCCTTCCTTCCTTCCTTTTTTTTTTTTTTTTTTTTTTTTTAGTAATCTTCACACCCAGCATGGGGCTTGAACTCACAACCCTGAAATCAGGTGTCACATGCTCCACCAAGTGAGCCAACTGGGTGCCCTGAGCTGTATACATTCTTTATATAATTTGGATATTATAATTTATATAATTTGGATATTAAGCCTTATCAGCTCCCATTCAGAAAGTTGCCCTTTAATTTTATTGATGATCTTCTTTGTTGTGGAGAAGGTTTTTAGTTCCATTTAGTCCCACTTGTTTTATTTTTGCTTTTGTTTCTTTTGCTTTTGGTGTCATATTAAAAAAAAAATCATCACCTGACTGACCTCAGGAGTTCTGTGGTCGCAGGTCTTATGTTCAGATGCCTCATCTATTTTGAGTTGATTTTGTGTGTGTGTGTATGAGAGGTCCAGTTTCATTCTTGTGCCTGTGGCTGTCCAATTTTCCCCCCGTTGTTTATTGAAGAAACTTTTCTTTCCCCCATTATGTTCTTGTCTTCTCTATCATAAGTCACTACTCTCCGTTGAGATGGATTGATGTTTGCTCTAGACATCCTGAGTGAAAAGACTGAAGAGTTACCCCCTTGGGGTAAGAATGACTGACGGAGGGAGCCCAGGCTCCCTACATTACACGGTAAAGGAGATACATACACACTTTGCGAATGTTTAGTATTAGATGGGGTTAACTGTTGATGAACAGCACACTTCTCATTCTTGTAATTGCTGGTGGCTTTCATTAGAGGCCAAGAGCAAGGAAGCTAGCGGCTGGCTTTGCCCATCCACCTGTGCTCTGTGTCCCCAGGATGCTTGCAAGTCTAACCTGGCTCTGTCTTTGTCCTGGAGGGAGTTGTATTGTCCCATGAGAACTCACTGATCATCACTAGCATGGACTCACTTGGCCCCTGAACTGCAAATATTTGAAAGGCCCACTTCAGCCCTACTCCCCTCCTGGGAAAGGTGACAGGAGGTCTGTGCTTGTAATATTCCATAAAGGCTGAGGAACGGGAGGAGGGTGACTGGGCAGGGCGCCAGCTCTCTGTCTTGAAATGCCAGAGCCTGGGCTCTGATAATTAATGAGGTTGAGAGCATTTCCTTGGCGAACTTTGCTGCCTGACCTAGTTGACTGGGGCACTCTGGGGAAATAAGCCTGGATCCCTGCTCTTACTTCCCAAGATTGAAATCTGGCATTTACCTGATTGTTAATATTGAAATGGGCAACTGTACAGCCCTGTGTTCTCAACTGGGAAGAAGCCATTGCATTTTGTAATTCTTTGTCGAAAGTACACACTCTTTAAAAAAATAAAAAAAAAGTATGTATATTTCAAATTGAAACCTGTGTGTGTTTGCTTGGTCGTTACACATAACATGGAACTTGACTGAAGTAATATCTCTTTCCATGAGGAATAATCAAAAGTATCTTCAATTTTTCTGCATTTGGGGAAGGCTCACATTGGCTAGGCTTTGTCTTTTTTAAAAGAGAAGGATTTCTCCAATCTTGTGTGGTGGAGGAGGGGTATGGGTATTTGTCTTAAATGTTATAAATTATTTCTATCGAGGCAGTCAGCAATATTCTAAAAGACAAGGCAGCAGCTGGTAGTGGGGGACGTCTTTTAAATCACTCAGTAATAACCTTTCATCAGGTCAACAGTATTTGGGAGGTAGGTGTTCTCAGTTTACGGGTGGAGAATTAAAGCACAGAAAGTGCTGTACTGTTTGAGGTCAGTCGCAAGGTTGGTGACAAAAGCCACGTTCATATTCTCTTTCATGTAATAAACTAATTAAAGGAGATAGTGTACTCATTAATAGCAAGGAATAGCTCAACAGGTGGCTCTGAGTGTGGTCCTTGGGCCATCGGCATCATCTGAGAGCTTGTTAGAAATCTAAATTGTCGGCTTTACCCCGGATCTGCGGAACTGCACCCGGAGGTCAGAGCCCGGCAGTTTGTGTTTTCAGAGCCCTTTGCGTGCTTGTGACGCAGGTGCCAGTTTGAGAAGCACGGCCTTGGAACCTGTGGGTGTTGTTCTCAATGCTCAGAGTCGCCAGGGTGATCAGACCCGCGGGGGTCTGAGGGGAGAGAGGCTGGGGAGCAGGGGGCAGCCTCTTTGGCACAGATGGCCCCCACAGCCCCTCCCCCCAACCTGACTTTTCAAGCTGCAGGGAGAGGACAGGTCAGGAGGCAGAAGCAGGGGAGCTGCTGTGTGCTTGCATCTCTCCAGCAGGTGCCTTTCCCCCAGCCTCTCTCCTGTCGGGCTGTGCCCTTACTGTACCCCTCGGGCCTCGTGGCTGCTTCGGCGTATTCCGGTTAGAGTCTCACTCTCAGGAGTGACATTGGCCATTAGCTTTGGTTCTCTGATGGGTGAGCACCGGGCGTTGCTGCTACATTCTTTCATGTTGAGGGCTGTGCCCCAGCTCACAGGGTCACAGGACATGGGGTTTGTGCTTGAGATGTGGGGCCCTCCTGCTGAGCTCGGTGCCTCTCCCTGGAGCAGGAGTTCTAGGACAGACATGCCGGAGAGGGGGGCAGGGACCCTGTCTGGCTCGTAAAGTGGTTGACTTCCTGCTCCTGACGGGAGGGGCGTGGTGAACAGCTGTCCCTGTCGTCCACACCAAGCTCATACCCTGTCCTGTAGAGCCCTTTGTCTGCTTCTGTTTAAGACAGTAGTTCTCAAGATGTGGTACCCGCTCCCCCCACCCCACCCCGTCCCCCAACACCACCACCAGCCCTGCCTGCGGCAGCAACGCGTGTCCCCTGGGAACTTGTTGGAAATGGACATTCTCAGGCCTCACCCCAGACCTGGTGACTCGGACCCTCGGGTGGGAACCGGCCATCTGTGCTTTAATAGATTAATGCTTTGGATTCGGAGTTACACTTAGATTTGAAAACTGCTAGTTTTAGGTGCTTGGTTGTCTTTGTTTGTTTTTAAGATTTATTTGAGAGAGAGAGAGAGAGAGTGGGGTTGGTGCAGAGGGAGAGGGAGAATCCTGAAGCTGTCTCACCACTGAACGCAGAGCCCAATGTAGGGCTCGATCTCAGCATCCCCGAGATCGGGACCTGAGCCCAAATCAAGAATCGGCCGCCTAACCGACCAAGCCACCCAGGTGCTCCTGTTTCATTGTTTTGTTTTGTTTTGTTTTTAATGGTACATTTTGCTCTGATTTTCTGGGAAAGTAAAGATGTTTGGCATCTAGACTTTGGGGATAAGAGCGCACCGCAGCTCAGAGTGGCACCATACGGAACCCCTGCCCGGGTGCTGGTAGTGGGTCGTTACCTGCTCGCACACCTTTCCTCAGGGTCTAGCGAGGGACTTCCTGCCACCTTGCCCCCGGTCACCCTCAGATGTGGTCACCTGCCCCACGGAGAGCTGAAAGAGGGTCGGAATCCTGGAGAGTATGAAACGTTCTATCCCGGGGCTCCTGGTTTGAAGGGCAGGACTGAGCCGAGCGGTAAGCCCATCGGAGGGAAAGCACTTTCTGATCTGGTCTCACACACGTACAAGCCTTCATTCACCTTTTGTTTGCTTTGCTTGAAGTTGGAAATGTTCTTCCTCCTTTATATAAAATTTAGATACAAAGTAAGGAAGTGTATTTTGGATGACAGATGCTCCTTATTCACTGTGCAGTTTCTCAAGTGTAACTTCTTCTTCTTTTTTTTTATTTCCCACCCTTTGCCAAACCACAGATGGTAAAAAAGTTGTGTGTATTAATAGTATAGTTTACATGGTCAGTTAACTATTCTCCTACTGATTAATCCTAGAAGAGAAAAGCTTTTCTTTCCTTGAGCCCTCTGTGTAAGATTTAAAAATTGAATATCTTTTAATTTTGCTCTCCTGGACAGTATTACAGTTTAAGAATGTATTGGACTGTTGATTTTTACAAAAAGCTATATACATACACAAACAGCTAGCTTTATACCTTGTTACAAGATCATTGCAAGGTGTTTTTTTTTTTAAGATTTTATTTATTTATTTGAGAGAGAGACAGGGAGAGAGAGCATGAGTGAGGAGAAGGGCAGAGAGAGAAGCAGACTCCCCGTGGAGCTGGGAGCCTGATGCGGGACTCGATTCCAGGACTCCAAGATCATGACCTGAGCTGAAGGCAGTTGTCCAACCAACTGAGCCACCCAGGCGTCCCTCATTGCAAAGGAAAAATCACGTATGACAAGTGAAGAGAAAATATGCTTGACCGAGTTGACTATTCTTTTACCGTATCAAGAAATTACACATGGATGTTTATGGGGGAAGTTATTCCAGACCCTACCAGTTTTCTGCCCACAAAACCCCCCAAACCCCCAAACTGTGTTACTTTAGATAACTATTTTCTCCCACCTCTGTGCAATGTTTAACTTGTCTTGTAACGCAGGCTCGAGCTCTGCTGATAATTCCATCTTGAAGATGACAAGCCTATACCGGGGTGGGCACCGTGCAGAGTACAAATATCCCCCTTGGGGTTTTACCTTCATATCTTTTTTTTTTTTCTTAAACATTTCCTTTGTTTATTTGTCAGAGAGAAAGAGAAAGCACAAGCAGGAGGAGCAGCAGGCAGAGAGAGAAGCAGTCTCCTCACGGATCAGGGAGCCTGAGGCAGGGCTCAATCCCAGGACCCTGGGATCATGACCCAAGCCAAAGGCAGAGGCTTAATGACTAAGCCACCCAGACGCCCTTTTACTGTCACATCTTGATCAGCAGGTGGAAACAGGAGGAATGGACTACATTGATATATATATATATATATATATATATATGTAAAATATCAGCTAAAGCAGGCTATTCACCATGCAAGCCTAGAAAAACAGGATTCGGCGAGGTACAATTTGGCGGTCAGGCACGCTGAAATGGGGGACAAGAGGCCCAGACGTGGAGATGTGCTCCGAGTTCAGAGCATGGACTCCACCGGGCGCCCCCTGCCCTGCTGCCCCTCATACCCCCAGCCTGGCTCTGCCTTCTCGGGTCTGCTCCAGTGCTCGCCCAGGGCACCCAGTTGTTAAACTAAGAACACGGTAACCGGGAGAGGATGGTGTTCTCTTGGGTGTCTTTGGCTGTGAGGGTCACACCAACTCCAGGAGGGCTTTCTCAGGATCGTGAAGAGACTCCCGACTCTTCAGAGAAGACCTAGGATCAAAACCAGAGAGCATGAGGCGGGGGAGGACGCTGCGTGTCGTCTCGCCTGCTCTCAGCTCCCCGCCGCCTTCCCGCAGACCGGCGCTGTCGGTTCCCGGGCCACCGGCTTCTGGCCCCCGGCTGCTGCTTTGAAGCCCTACGGGAGAGGCGTCTTGTCTCACATGGGCCTGACGTCTTCATGGGCCCCGTGAGGCCGTGGCTGGGTGAGATGTGTGCATATGGGGGGGCCGTGTGGGCGAGTCCGCTCTGACCCTCTGGCTGGGTCAGGACATTCCAGAGAAGGGAGTAGTTGCTGCGGGGAGCCTCCCCCCACGCATACCACGAACATGTTGCTGTGGGTTTCTTCATTAGTGTGCGCTCTGGGGGAGGTGTCCTCTTTGGCTCCCAGAAGATCTGGCTGCTGGACCTGAAGAACCTTGGGGCCGACTGGGGCGTCCGGTCACGGGTGATCGTGGATTGCCCGAAGTGACTCCGCCCCACGAGGCCTCGGGGCTGGGAGCGGGCGATGCCTCCGGGGACACCTGCCCCTGTCAGCGCAGACCCTTTACACAGCCCTGGTGACGAGCAAGGCTGACGTTCCCGGTGAATGCCCGCGTGGTGGAAAAGCCTCCTGAGTCCCCGCTGGGAGAGCGTCCTTTCCTCTGAGTGCCGCTCTCCTCCCCGATGGAACTCGGTGAATCTGAACGAAGACTCAGACAATCTGTGGAGGTTGTTAGATGCTAATCCTTTCGGCATCGTGGGTTCGTTTGCTCACTCAGGGGTGAATTCAGATTGGGGAAGAGTCTTGGTGCACAGACTCGGGGTGAAGAAATGCTGTGCTCCTCTGACTCCGCGTCGCTGGTGGTCGCGGAAAGGTGAGGCTGGCGGCTCTCCCCGGTGTCGCCCTCCCCAGACGGCGCTGGAGTTGTCCCAGGCTCCTGCTCTTCGTCGTGACGTCGGAAGGCCCCCAGGTCATCTCTTCACGCTGATCCTTGCTGCTGCTGGGTCAGAACTGAGGCTGGGGAGGCGGCACTTTGTCACACGAGGAGTCTAGGCTCCCCCTCCTGCCATTCTCTCGGACCCTCGTGTCTGGGGGTACGGCCAGCGAGTGAGTGTGACCCTCTGCTGCTCCACGTTTCACCCTCAGCTCTCCTGCAACCATCTTAGCCACGTCCTCCTTCCGACCACAGCCTCCCTGGTGCAGGGAAGCCAGAGCCCTCCAGGCCCAGGAATGAGGGAAGCGGGGCCAGGCAGACACACGGAGATGCCTCCCGCCCTGGGGTCGAGACTGTCCACGTCCAGCCAACAGCCAGGCCTCCAGCTGGCCCAGCTCCTCTGCAGGCATGAGCCGCCGTCCCCTGGGTCGGGTCGCCGCTCAGAGGCATCTTCTGCTCTTCCTCCCGGCTCCAGATTTGGAGGGAGCTGGTCCTGCTCCAAGCCAGGTGCATAACGGCGTTTGTTGTTGGGCTGTTTCCAGAGCCCGCTGGGAAACCTGTCGATTGCAGAGGAGTAGCCTTCCCGTGCCTAACCGTTTTCCATGCCTCTCCCGTGAATTCGTACAAGCATCAGGAGAGCTTTTCCTTCTCCCCGTCTCTGGCGAGGGGTGATTTAGTTCTGCAGGGGGCTCCCCTCCCTGGCTCCCACACACGGTGCACTTTTGCCCTCAGACTTTGCTGCCGGCGACGGGGACACTTGGGCGGATCAGCCGCCATCCTTCGCCCTTAGGTCCTCCGCAGCCTGGCCCACAGCACAGTTACGGCATCAAAAAATAAAAACATCTCGGGTGCATGTGTGTGTTGGGGGGGAGATATTTAGGAGCAAATCAAGGAGAACCCTCTAGCAGGTGACAAAGCTTGCTCGCGGCATTAAGAAAACTCTGCCGCCTTGGGCAACCAGCAGATGACCGAGGGCCTGTGCATGCCTCCTCGTCTAGGATTTCAGCATCGGCTCCGCATAAAATATTGATGCAGCAGTGCCCTTGCCTCCCCCCCCCCCCCCGCCCGCAACAAGAGCACGGGCTCACGTGTCTACTGTTACCACAGTCATCACCAACGTATAACCTGCCGAAGAACCTTGAAGGGTAATTGGAATGTTGGAAATAGTAAACAGCCGCGGGGTTAAGTCTGTAGGGGCTGATAAAGTGGCCTTGGTTCCTAAACAGAAATATTTATCCTGTGACCAGAACGGCTCCTCGGCGGTCAAGACACGGGACAGAGGAGGGAGAAGAGAGGTTGTTAAAGCACAGAGTGGACGGGACGGTACAGGAGCTGGTAGCCTGGGGAGCTACCGGCAGAGACACCAGAGTTACTGTTGAGAAAGAAACGTCCCTGGAAACCCAGCTGGCGATAATTCTGTTACCGAGTCTCTTAAGTCCCTGGAGACACTTTTGTGTATTTTGTTTTTAAATGTGTCATGAGTACCTACCAAAGCAGAAGACTAAAAATGCTAATAACACTTTTCATTTTTTTCTTTATTCATATCTGATTTTTCCTTTAAATATTTTTTTTACATTTAAATCCAATTCAGTTCATTTCACAATTCAATTAATGAACATACAGCGTATTCTTGGTTTCAGAGGTACCTGTCTGATGGCTCTAAGCTTAAAGCCCTATTTTGAAGGAAGACAAAACTGTTTAAAGTTCTCTTTTTGACAGGTTAGCATAAATTATGCAAGTCACCTCGAGGTCGTCCTCTCGAATCTCACCTGAACTTGGACTTTTGCTCCTTTTGACCTGACATACTGTAGTGTGTGGGTTGCGGGGGGGGGGGGGGTTGTATGTTTGTTTTCTCTGATAAATAGATAACTATCATTTTCCTGAAGAGGGAAATAGAATTTCGATGCTGAAAGTGGTCAGCATATGGCCGTTGAATAGTTCTGGAAGGTTTCTTAGAGAAGTAGAAGCAGGCACGCCCAGGGCGTGCTGGGCAGAGAGGGTCTGCAGTCAGTTGTTTTTGGTGACTGAGCTCTGTGCACGTGGCGAAGCCAGGAGCAAGGGAATAAGCAACAGGAGAGGTACTTTTACTGGCTTAAGTCAGGTAAGCTTCCGGGTACAAAATGACCAGGACAAACTCTGTGGCTTATCTCTGCTTGTCACCATTGCCTCCTGCTTTCTGCTCAGTCCCCTTCAGCTTGCGTCCTGTACCAGCACGATTGCAAATCGTCCCCAGGGGTTACCAGTGGCCACCTTACTAGTGAAGTTCAGGGACCTCTGGTGAGTCCCCCATCCACGGCCTTCGACATCGCTTCTGTTTCTCTGGGCTTGTGCTCTCCTCCGCACGGTTCTTCTGCCCGTGTCCCCTCCTCTGTGTCTCCTTCCAAGGTGGTTCTTTCTCTGTCACTCTTTCTCCTGTCATCCCCCTTAGAACCTTCATGTAGCCCTGAAATCACAGCCACCGCCTTTCTTGAGGTAAACAGTGGCAGCCCGTCCCCTTTCTCTCCTGTGAGTCCCCCCCGTTGATGCAGAGGGTTTGATCACAAGCTGGCTTCTCCGCGTGAGCCCTGACACAAAATCTGTAGGTGCTGGATGCGCTTAGAACTCTCCTGGCTCCGTGAGGAGGCCCCTGGGTTTTCTGTGTGTGGTTTCCTCATTGCATCAGAATAAGCTCCTGGGTGAGACTCCGGGCAAATGAAAATAGTGGCATTAATTAAAAAAAATCTTGGGGCACAGGTGACTCAGTTGTTAAGTGTCTGCCTTTGGCTCAGGTCATGATCCCGGGATCCTGGGGTCGAGCCCCGCATCGGGCTCCCCGCTCAGCAGGAAGCCTGCTTCTCCCTCTCCCACGTCCCCCTGCTTGCCTTCCCTCTCTCCCTGTGTCTCTAATAAATAAAATCTTAAAAAAAATAAATAAAATTAAAAAATAAAAAATCTTATTACATTAAGGCACAAAGGCATATAAATTTCAAAAAACATTTGCAAAGCTGATCCCCAAAATACCTGGCTTATAAACACTGAAACGTGATCTATACTGAAGTGAAAAACTTAAAATAATCAGAATAGCCCCAATCCAGCTGGGCCACCGAGCTTGATAAACACGAAACAACGGACAGGGCTGTCAGGATACCATGTGAGGGTTAAATCGCCTGGAACCTGGGCCTTGGGAGGGCCACAGGGGCTCAGCGGGGCCTTGATGGGGAATAAGGAAACGCGTCCCCCATGGGGAGTGATGGGTCCACAGATAGGGTCTAAGGGTGTGTTCTTTGGAACCTAGGAAGACTTAGCCTGGCAAGGAGAGAAGGTGTTTGTTGGATGTTGGAGGAAGATGAGGTAGAGTAGAGCTAGATTATGGAAGGCGCTGACGGTTCTCAGAGCAGTTTATGTTTGCCAGGAGAGAATGTTATTACTGCCACGGATCTGGATGTAAGAGAACGCTAGATTTGGAAATTCAAAGACCAGCAAAGTCCTCTGCACATACCCTCTAAGGCGGGGTGGGGAGCCCTCCTATTTCACGAGCCTCTGCTATACGCCAGGCACATGGTCTCCTAGTTCTTACCTTTAGAGCAACCTGAGGGGGCAGACAGCCTGTTCCCATCTCACACGTGGCAGACTGCGCTCTGTGGGAAGGCAGGGAGCGCCTGGGCCAGGATTTAAGCGCAGCGACCTCCGACTTCCAAGCACAATGAGGATGGAGACCATTTTAGTCCGTTCTCTACTTCGCGGTCCAGAGAACTGAGACCCGGGGGAGGGGGGCTGCTGAGGGGGGACAGGTAGGAGGAGGGCTGGAGCGGCTGCTCTGTGAGAGAGCCTGGGTGGGCGGTGATCTGCAGGGCAAGGCCGGCCCGAGGCTGCTGCTGGGGGAGCTGGGGTGCCGCGGCATCTGGAGGCTCGTGGTGGGTCCGGGCGAGGGAGAGCTGTGGGACACTGCAAGGGAAAGGGGCTCCGGAGTGGTCCCACAAGGAGCGGTGGCTGGTAAACCATCCCCAGGGTGGAATCCCAGAGAGCTCCTGCACACAGAGAACGTCCTCGATGGAACGCGCTTCCTGAGCAAGGCCTCAGCTCTCTGACGGAGTGCTCCGACTCCGAAACGACAGGGAGACCAAGATGTCCCAAACGGACGGTGTGAGCGAGCTGCCTTCTGCACGGATCGACTGGTGCAGGCGCAGCCGTGGGGGCCAACGGCGCGCGTCGAGGAGGCACCAGCCCTCGTCTTCGAAGGGACGGGGACGCACCCTGGGAGGGAGCCACTAAGCGTGTCCTGAGAGCAAAGGACACCCCCGATTGCATCCTCTCGTGGGCCGTCTGTCATGCTGGGCTGCACCCTCCGCCCCCCGTCCCCGCCCCACCCCGGGGAAAGGACTTAAGTCTGATGTCTCCACTCCGCAGCCACTAACGGACGCCCCTCTCCCGCAGGTCCCAGGCCTGGCAAGGATATGGCTCCCCGACATTTCCCTCACCAAGCTTCCTTTCCTTTCAGAACGATCGTCGCCCGGCTGGACGGCCTGATGAACAGCTGAATTGCCTCCGTCTTCGGACCACACGGGGGAGAGCGTCTATGGGGCCGGGACACTGATCACCGTCATCTTCTGGCCTGACCTGGCTGAGGTGAGGTGGACGTTTTCCGTATGGCTGTCCCGAGGTTGTCCTGTTTGTCCCCTTTACCTTTGCTTTTTGGAGCCCTTAATCCAGTCCCCGCCCCACCCCCCCCACCCCGCTTTAATGCTCTCATGAGCCTTGCGGAGCGCTCTTCCTCCGCAAATGTGTAAGAGGGCCGGAGAGACTTTTATAGGATAAAATATGAGCTAGCTGCTTGGCTCTCAAGAATAAAGGGGAAAACGTATTACTCCTCGGATTAAATCAGGAGAAGTACCCTATTTCCAGAAACACAATATGCATGGAGTGGATTATGTTAGGGAAAGTGAATAGACGGAAAGGGGTATTACTTCAGTGATAATATATTGCTGGCTTTCGTCGAGTAAAGAGAATTTCAGACCTCTAGAGAATTTAAAAGGAGGGGAGAAAAAAAAAGCCTGTCCTTCCACTTCCAGAGAAAATCCGTGTTCAAATTTAGATGCGTTACTTGTAATATTTCTTATTACAAATATTTGTGATGACGTGGGTCGGTGTGTTGTGCGTGAGCGGTATGCGTGCCAACTTGCTAGATATTTGCAAAGCGAGTGACATTTACCGCAGGCTTGCTTTAGGCCGGGCTCTGTCCCCAGCACCTGACGTGTATTAATTTATGAATTCTCACAAGCTGCTGAAGTGTCTCTTTTGTTATCCCCATTTAAACATAAGAACACGGAGGTGCAGGGAAATGAAATGGCTTACCCATGCTCACACGGCTGGTGAACCCATTCAGAACTTGAACCGGTTAGGTAAGGTTGGCTTTTTAAAGTTTTATTTATTTATTTATTTATTTTGCATATCTCTTCTCCTTAAGAAGATGCTTATTCCTCGGGCCGCTGGGTGGCTCAGTTGGTTACGCGTCTGTCTTCGGCTCAGGCCATGATCCTGGGGGTCCTGGGATCGAGCCCCATTCCCTGCTCAGTGGGGAGTCTGCTTCTCCTACTTCTCCCCACTGGAGCTCTCTCTTGCAATCTCTGGCGCTATCTCTGTCTCTCTCAAAGAAATAAATAAAACCTGGAGGAAAAACCGCAGATGCTTATTCCTCTTGATCTATAGCATCATTTTTTACGTGTGTGCTGTTCACTTACACGGTCACGCACCCTGGCTTCCCTGCCCTGTCTCATTGTGTGCAACTGTCGTGCATATGCACGCTTATTTCCTGAGGACATCCCGCTCCGAGGGGATCAGCTGAGTCAGCGGGAATGTGGGAATGTTCCATTCCGGTTTCTGATTCACTCCGCTAATGGTCTTCTCAACAGGCCGTACCAGTTTATATTCTAACTAGTGGCATAGGGAAGTGCCCGATCACCCGAAGCCCTCAGCAACACTGGCTGTTGGCAATTTGAGTAAGTTCGTTTGCTTTGTTAAAAGACTCCGGGCGGCCCACCTCTCATACTCTAGAGCCGGCCTCCTGCCTGGTTTCTCTCTCTCTGCTTCAGTCCTTGTCACAAAGGAGTCTCAGGACAGTGGGTGAGAAGAGCCTAGATGCCTGGGTTCAAATCGGAGCTGAGCTACTCTCCCTCAGTCTTCCCATCAGTAAAATGGAAATAATACTGAGCCTCTCTCACAGGGCTGCTAGGTGATAGCTGACTCTTGGTATGTGCTCAGGTAACCGTTGGCTAGTACTGTCCTCCAAAAGTCCGTGCTCAGGGGCCCCTGGGTGGCCCATTCGGTTAAGCATCCAAATCTTGATTTCAGCTCAGGTTGTGAGGTCCGCCTCAGGCTTTGTGATGAGACCACAGTCTGCCAGAGAGTCTTTGTCCCTCTGCCTCTCCTGCTCATGCTCTCTCTCTCTCTCTCTCTCTGAAAATAAATACTCTTAAAAAAAAAAAAAAGGTCCATGCTTCTATAATTTTTAAGAAAAAAAGTTGTATTTTTTTGCAATGACATACAATTACCAAATTTGTCATTCACGGTAAGAGCTGAAGTGCTCACACAGCTGTGTCGTTGGTGTTGACACTGTGGGGAAGCTAAAGGTGACACGTACGCCATTCCTGCCCCAGCGAGAGCCGACTGGTCCCAGGTATTGAGGAGAGAGTAAGAACAGGCGTGTGACATCAGTAGAATGCGAAAGTGCTTTATGAGCTCACGGAGCACTTTCCCACGCCTTACTTCGCGGGATCCTCACGACAGAGCCGCGAGGAGCTGGACCAGCTGTCATTAACCTTGCTTCGTAGAGGCGGAATTAAGTGACCTACTCACTTAGCTCATGGAAGTGGTTGGTAGCAGAGCGGGGTGTGTACCCAGGCTTTCTGCCGCTAAACCCTCATTCTTGGTGCTTCGCGTCAAACTGGAAAGCTGAGGGAGGGACAGGGGCTGATCCGCAGCTCTAGAACATGCTAGAAAAGGCAGGAGCAAAGTGGGATGCCACCTGGGGCTGGGGGAACGTGGGGGGGGGGGTGCTTTCTCTTGCAGTGAGGAGGGAGGAAGAGACAGCGGGTGTAGACTCAGATGCTTTGCCTTGCCAAGGAGTATTTGAGGGCGCCCAAGACTTAGGACCTGAATGTAACTCCAGAACGGGGAAAGAAGAAAGTATTTGTTGAGGGTAAGAGCGGTGGGTTTGCAGGTTTTGATTTGAGAAACAGGAACTAATCAGAGTAGCCCAGGTGTGAAGTGGACCAGGGATCCAAGGCGCTGCCTTTAAAGACCTTTGTGGCCCCAGAGGCAGGGCCCAGATGATGTCGCTCAGAGACTGAGAACCGCAGTGACCCTATTTACACCTTCTTGTCACACGGTGCAGGGTGGTTTAATGAGCCTCGTCGGGCTGTGCTAATCATCAGGCACAGAGTACGTGAAGTGGGAAGAGGGTCGATGACTTCTTAATCTGTGAAACGAAGTTTCAGACTACGTAGATGCTTCTAGAAGTCCCTTTCTACCATACCGTTTCCTGTTTCATCTTTAGTCTATACCGTCTCCTGTCTGTGACCCCCTCTACTAGGCAATTTAGCCTTTTTATGTGGTGATCTAGATAGTTTATTTGCTTAATTTGCTTACTGTCATAAGCAGTGTATATTGGCTGTAGAAAAATAAAAGATAAGTAGACAAAAACTTTTTTTTTTTTAAGATTACGTATTTATTTATTTGACAGAGAGAAATCACAAGTAGGCAGAAGTAGGCAGACAGGTAGAGAGGGGGAAGCAGGCTCTCTGCTCAGCAGAGAGATGTGCCTGATGTGAGGCTCGATCCCAGGACCCTGGGATCATGACCTGAGCCAAAGGCAGAAGCTTAACTCACTGAACCACCCAGGCGCCCCAAAAAAGATGTATTTAACGTGCATAATCCTACCACCACTAAATACGCACTGTTAAGGTTCTTCCAGAAGCTTTACTGTATGTATATGATTTTTAAATATAAGATTTTCGAATATAAAAATGTAACTTGGCTTTCTTTCTTTTTTTTTTTCTTTTTAAGATTTATATATTTATTTTAGAGAGAGAGAAAGAGAGAGCAGTGGAAGGGGCAGAGGGAGAGAGAGAATCCCAAGCAGATTCTGCACTGAGTATAGATCCCGTTACAGGGGTCGGTCCCACAACCCCGAGATCATGATCAGAGCTGCAATCAGGGGTCTGACGCTGCCCGACTGAGCCACCCAGGCGCCCTTCAACTTGCTTTTCTAGATATACTGTAAACTTCTCTCTGTATCAGTGGTCATGACGGCATGAATTTTTTCTTACTATTGAAGTGTGATCGACATACAGTGTTCTTATTAGTCTCAGGTATACAACGGGCTGATTTGACCAGCTGATTCACTACTCAGTGCTTATCACCATCTGTCACCATAACATGTGTCAGTGCATGTGCTCCTAACTATTTTTGAGGCTGCTTTTAATGATCTTTAATATAAATTCAGGAAAGGTTTTTGATCTCTATTACCTGAAAAATCTGAACCAGTTTACAGATTCCAGTGACAGTATGCAAGAGATACTTTCCCCAGACTCTTCTCAATATTAAAATAGAATTTTAAAAAAACCCTTTGTCCAGTATTATGGACAAGTGAACATTTGTCATATATTTATGAACCATTAATTTTTCTCCTCTTGTGAATTCTCAGTTCCTGTCCTTTGCCCGTATCTCCAGAGAGACATTTGCTTTTTTTTGTTACTGATGTGCAAGAGGGTTTTTATTATAAAATATCTTCTATTATAAAACTATTGCAAGTTTTCATGATCTTTGACTTCTGTATGGTGTTTTTTAAAAGGAAGCAAATATTTAATTTTGGTAGTGAAATCTTTTCCCTGTGGTCCCCATGCAGACTAACTAGGAAGCAGGCAGGCCTGGAAGTATCACCCCTACAGTCTGCCCTTGCACAGTACAATGACCTCTTTCAAGTGTCGCCCCGTCCCGGTGCACCCTTCCTGGGCCGTCCTGGCAGTCTCCTCCCTGTGGCCTGCAAGGCCGGACGTGACCCCGCTTTGCCTGGTCTCCAGTCTCGCCTCTGTTACTCTCCAACACGGTGTCCCGGCACCCCTGGCCTCCTTTCCATTCCAGGGATCGTGCAACATCTTCCTGCCCCCAGGATTCCGCAGGAGCTCTTCCTTTGTTTGTGAACACACACACGCGTGTGCACAGAGCCACCTGCACTCACGCTTGTGCTCACACGCTCGTGCTCGACTCTGTCTTGTTCAGAGATGCAGTTCCCAAGCGAGAACCCCAGAGCAGGCTGCTTGGGTCCTCCTGACTTTCCCGTTCCCCATCTCCGTGCCCTTGGACCCCTGGAACATCACCATCGTCATCATAATAGTCCTTACTTATCTCAGACCTGCTGGGAGGCCTAAATGGGTCGATTTATGCAAAGATCTTAGACATCGACCCCTGGCACAGAAGTGCATGTCAGTGGTTCTGGGTCCTTGTCGTTTTCCGGTTCTCAGAGAGTGCTCTCGTGTCCAGGCTCGGTCGTTCCCTCTGGCATTCTCCATCCCATAAGCCCTTTTTATCCCCTTTGAGACTTACCAGTATGCAGTTACTTTGCGTTGATTGACTTTGTCCTGTTCTCTTCGCTAGCCTGTGGCTCCCTGGGAGCAGGCTGAGTCTGTGGTGTTCGCAGCTCGGTTTCTGGCGTTCTGCAACATCTGTAGAAAGGACGAAGGAGTATCCGCATGTCCAACCACAGCCTGCGCAGGCATTCTCCTATGTTGTGTTATTGCTGTTTTATGGTTTTATTTCATGATTTTAAATATTTCCTCTGTGTAAAACTGAATTTGAAGTACAGTTTGAAATACAAATGCAAATTAATTTTTCTGCACGTGAAGACATGAAGTAGCCAATTGCAATTGTTGTCTGCTGTTTTTTTGTTTTGTTTTGTTTTGTTTTAAGAGTGCTCCAACCCAAATTCCTTCGGGACGCTGTTGTTGTTTCTTGTTTCTTTGTTCATCATTCCTTGGGTAGTCCTTTTGCAAAAAGTAAGTGCAGGAACTGTTCATTGACTTCAGCCAAATTCCTCATGAGCCTGCTGGCCCAGGACCAGGAGGGAATGCTCCTGGGGTCACTTCCCATGGCTTGAAGGAAGACGTGATGTGAACCAACTTAAGTACTTGCTGCATTTTTTCAATATCGAATGCTGCTAAACCAGCTGGATATTTTAGGCAATCCTGTTTTAGATATTCTGTGTTCTGTTTCTTAAAAACTTAATGAAATCTTGAAACTTCCACATTCCACTGACTCAATTACTTTTCCTTAACTGCCTCTTGCATTTAGAGGAGAGACGAATATGCCTCGGTGTCGATCACGTGTTCTGATTTTTGGTTTGGAAAGACTGGTCACCATTCTTTTCCAGATTTTACCTTTTGTCGTTAAAATTAACGATAAAATCGAGACCTACCCATTGTCAGAAAACACGTGCACAGAAAAAAACACCTGACTCGGATTTCACCTTCCGGATCAGACCTTCATATAACCACTTCTAAGTTTATTATCTGTCCTGCCAGGCTTTTTTATGCTTAGGTTTTTACATATGCATGTATGTATGCAGCACACACACACACACACACACACACACCACACACACGCGTGCACCACGCACATTCTCACTCTCTCTCTCTCTCTCTCTCCCCTCCCCACCCCCTGCAAATACTTGCATGCTTTTCCGGAACAATGTCATAAACCCACTTTCTTATACACATCAGTAGGCTTTCACAACACTCGAAGCCTTTGTTTCCTCGCTGGCAGCATGCTAGAGAAGTTACTAATCGATCTTTTCCCAGGGCAATTGAAATCCCACGTCCTGCTTGGCTTGCCTGAGTCACTGGGTGTGATCTTCCAGAGGGCAGGGGCTCGGGCACACTCAGGAATGTGTATCATCTGATAAGGGTTTCCGTTCTGAGGCAAAGGAAGAAATGGGGGCTCAGAAGGGAAGCCAGCGGGGTGGGAAACGGGATCCTCCTCTCCGTTGATGAGGGTAGCCTTCAGCGAAGATGTTTTCCCTGGGTTAGAGACCACGTGGGCTGATTTCTGGGGAGAGAGGCTCATACGTTGGGGTGCTGTCTGGGGATAGAATTTTTCTCCACTCATTCTCTTTTGCCTCTTTTTTTTGGCGGGGGCGGGGGTGGCTCATGAGAGTAGAAGACACCACAGGGTGGGCTGGGTCAGAGAGCACAGTGAGTCACGGGCTGTGCCCTTCACGCTGGCAGTGGAAGAGGGTGGCTGACCGCCCCGGGTTCTGATCTATGGCGCCACACTACAGAGACCCGGAGGGGTTTCTGTAAGTGATGGGGACCCAGGACTCCTGCAGAATGGCCCTTGTCAGGGGATTTTCACAATGCCCACCTTACTGTGCCAGAGCAGCAAGTTTCATTGCTTAAGGGAACAATTTATGGCCATAGGCTTATCTCCTTGTTTTAGCTCTTTATGTTTTTTCTGCCTCTTAATAAAATGTGAAGTCACAAAGCAATTAAATAGTAGTGTAGTTTTCAGGCAAGAGGTGGAGAAAGGCTACCCCGGGGGAAAGGCTAACATGATTGACAGAGGCTGACTGGAGATTTACATTGGGAATAACTCGTTTCTCAAAACTTTCTTCATTTCCTGGTGGGAAGTACGGGGTAAATCATCGACCAGGAGGATGGATGATTAAAAGTGCAGGAGTTATGATTTCTTTTTGACTTTGTAAGTCTCTAAATCTAAACCTTAACAGAGGGTTCTCATTTTAAGAACTCTTCAGAAAGTGATGGAAACCAGCCCTGCCAAGGATTGAAGGGAAGCAGAAACACTGTAAAATCTCAAATTGCTAATGAGCTTAAGCTGGTTTATATTTTATAAAATGTCTTGAGATCCAGTGCAATGAAGTGGAGAATTCACGAGCCTTTTTTTTCTTTATTTCTTATACTGAGATCAACAAGTGTAGATATTTTTCAGTATTTAAAAATATTGAATGGGGTTTCAACTGTGAGTGTCTAGAGTTTTTTAAATAGCATTAGGAATATGTAATAGTGACACTTGAAATGAGGACGAATGTGGACAATTAAACATGAAAATAGGGAGAGTCGAGATCCCTGTTACTCTTATCCCAGAAACTCTTTTGATTTTGCTACTTTGTATCGATGACCTGCTTGTTCTCATCAAGAGAATTAACAAGTGAAGATACAGAACTTGAAGTTGTCATTCTTTCTTATCCGAGAAGCATTTCGATTTTAAGGAGTTTTGAAAGGCTGCCGTTTGAGCTGAAGTTCTCGTTTCCCGATAGCCCCGTGGAGATGGCCAAAGCAGACAGCTTAAATTAAAATGCATTTGTTGGTACCTGTTGAGAGAAGGAGTACCTTAACGAAGACTTAATTTATAGGACCCAGAAAATGAGTGACTAAAAGGACAGTGCTTTTTCTGGTGTGAATTTCTTTTGCCATGCAAGCACCCTGCAGGGGAGACTTTGTGCTTTGGCAGGAGCACCCCTGTTCCCTCCCCGCTAAACTCCACCACCACAAAAAAAGAACAAGACTCGGAGAGTCAAGTACACAGCCATCCTGTTGCTGCTGAGGAGGTGTTTCCTGATAGATGACCCCCCAGAGGATCGTGCTGAGGGAATGGGGAGATGTTAATTTCTAGAGATTGGTAAAATGGTAACAAACCACTTTCATCCCAGATCAGTAGATCGTTCCCAGGTCCCTGCCCCGGGTCCTTGTGTGGGTGGTGGAGTGCCCGTTGTTCTCTTTCTGCCCCTATAGAGGAAGGTGTGGGACGCCTTGAGGTGTCCATCGCTGTAGATGACTGCTCCCCAGGGAGGTATCTGGATGCAGAAGGCGCCCTTCTGCACTGGTACCACCATCTTACTGCTCCAGCAGAACGTGACTCGTGGGGAATTACTGTTTTGCTCTTCTCGTGTATTATTTTTTTTCAGTAGTATTTGTTTTCAGTGACATGAAATTCATATGCATAGAAGTGAATAATTTAAAAACGAACATTTCAGTGGCATTCAGCACATGACAGTGTTGCATAGCGGCCCCTTCTGTCTAGTTTCAAACATTTTTATTACCCTGAAAGGAAACCCTGTACCGTGAAGCAGTAGCTCCTTATTCCCTCCTCCCTCAGCCTCCGGCAACCATTCATCTGCTTGCTGTCTCTCTGAATTTACGGATTCGGGATCTGTCCTATAAATGCAATCGTGTAATATGCAATATTTTTTGTTCGCCTTCTTCTTAGCATGTTTTCAGGGCTCACCCGTGCTGTGGCTTACGACTGAATAGTATTCTGTTGTATGGGTATGCTATAGTTTTTAAATTTATTTATCTGTAGACGGACATCTGGGATTTTTACCACCTGCTGATTATTTTGAATAACACTGCTATAAACATAAGTATTTGGGTCCCTGTTTTCAGTTCTTTTAAGTATGTATCTAGAGGTGTAATTGCTGAGTCGTATGCTAATTCTATTTAACTTTTTTGAGACACTGTCAAACTGTTTTCCGCAGACTTGTACCATTTATTCCCATGAAAAGTTCCAGTTTCTCCACATCCTTACCAACACGTGTTTTTCCTTTTTTATTCTTTATTGTAGCATCCTTGTGACTATGAAGTAGTACTCGATTGTGGTTTCGATTTGCGTGTCTCTAGTGACAAATGATATCGATCATCTTTTCATGTGCTTACCGGCCATATGTGTATCTTCTCTGGAGAAATATCAATTCTAAAATTTGTCTATTTTTGGTTTTTTATTTTTTAGAGATTTTATTTATTTACTTGAGAGAGAGCGAACACAAGCCAGGGAGGAGCAGAGGCAGGGGGAGAAGCAGACTCCCCACTGGACAGGGGGCCCGATGTGGGACTCCATGCCAGGACCCTGAGATCATGACCTGAGCTAATATCAAGAGTCGGACGTTTAACTGACTGAGCCATCCGGGCACCTTCTTTGACCATTTTAAAATTGGGTCTTCTTTTAAAAAATAAATTGGGTTGCCTTTTTATTGTTGAGTTGTAAGAGTTCTTTATATCTTCTGGATCCTAAACTCTTGTCAGGTATATGATATGCAAATATTTTCTCCCATTCTTATCTTTTCACTCTCTTGGCAATTTCCTTTGACATACGGAAATTTTTTATTTTTATGAAGTCCAAGTGATTTTGTTTTTTTCTTCTGTTGCTCATGCTTTTGATGTCCTATCTAAATATTGCTGCCTAATCCAAAGTCAAGAAGATTTTTTCCTATGTTTCCTTCCAGGAATTTTGTGTTTTTCTCTCTTATGTTTAGCGTATTAATCCATTTGGATGTAATTTTTTGTAAGGTATGAGGTCAGAGTCCAATTTAATTCTTTTGTATGTGGCTATCTAGTTGTCCCATTTATTGAAGGGTCTCTCCCATTGAATGGTCTTTGCACCCTTTAAAATAATCAATTGGTCATATATGTGAGGATTTCGTTTTGTGGTTTTTTGCTTTTTTTTTTTTTTTTGAGGATTTATTTTTGGTCCTTTGGTTTTTTTCCCCATTAGTCTGTATGTCTGTCCTTGTGTCAGTTTACTCCGTTTTAAAGATTTTATTTATTTATTTGACAGACAGAGATCACAAGTAGGCAGAGAGGCAGGCAGAGAGTGAGAGAGAGGAGGAAGCAGGCTCCCCGCGGAGCAGAGAGCCCGATGTGGGGCTCGATCCCAGGACCCTGGGATCATGACCCAAGCCGAAGGCAGAGGCTTTAACCCACTGAGCCACCCAGGCGCCCCAGTTTACTCCGTTTTGATAATTGTAGCTTTATAGTAAGTTTTGAAATAGGGAAATGTGAATTTCCAACTTTGTTCTTCTTTTTCCATATGCTCTGGCTATTCAGATCCCCTTGCATTTCCATATGTATTTAAGGATCAGTTTTTCTATTTCTGGGAAAAAAAAAAGAAAGCTGTTTCTAGGGCTTGTACTGATTCTGTAGAGGGCACTGTTGCTATCTTTACAATACTAAGTTTTCCAGTTCACAAAAGCATGAGGTCCTGCTGTGTATTTACGTGTGTCTTAGCTTATTTCAGCATCGATTTTTAGTTTCAGCATACAAGTATTTTACCTCCATTAAATTTACTGTTGAATATTTTGTTCTTTGGAGGCAGTTGTAGATGAATCTGTCTCCTTGATTTCCGATTGTTCCTGGAGTACAGAAACACAGCTGCCTGTGTGTTATTTTCATTTAAAAAAAAAATTAAAGTTAAAAAAAATCATCTCTTCTTTTTTTTGTTTTTTTATTTTGTTTTTTTTTGTTGTTTTTTTTTGATGACTTAAGATGAGGGGCCTAGGTAACTCTTCATCTCCTACTCTTGATCTCAGCTTAGACCTTCTCAGGGTTGTGAGTTCAAGCCTCACTTTGGGCTCCACTCTGGGTGTGCAGCCTATTTTAAAAAAAGGACATAAGAACCCCATGATCCCTTCATATATTCCAGGGTTTTTTGTTTGTTTGTTTTGTTTTGTTTTTTAAGATTTTATTTATTTATTTGTTAGAGAGAGAGCACAAGCAGGGGGCGTGGCAGGCAGAGGGAGAAGCAGGCTCCCAGCTTAGGAACTCCATCCCACCGGGATCAAGTCCTGAGCCGAAGGCAGGCAATTAACCGGCCTAGCCACCCAGGTGTCCCTTCCACCATATATTCCCTTGAGTTTGATGTACATCCTTCTGTGTATTTTCTAGACGTTTACATGCAAGTAAACACCTTCCTTTGGGTAGGCTCTTAATATACTTGTCTATGTTTTAACTGAAGTCTAGATTTGAGTATCTTTCTAGGTCAGTACATCTAGATTTATAGTAATCCTTTAAATTGCCTCAGAGTATCCTGTTGTACAGTGTACTCTCAGAGCGTTCTTTTAATGAGTATTTGGTGTGCTTTTAGGTTTTTTGTTTTAATAAACAAGCGACAGTTAACTGTCTTGTGTGAGTACTGATCCATACTTGTGTGACTATGTCTTGAAGGGAATGTCCTGTAAGTAAAATTGCTGAGGCAAAAAGTAGGCATATAATATATTTTGGTGGACAATGTTTTTGTTTTGTTTTAAGGGTTTATTACAGGCAAAGATGCTACCTACTCTTATCTTAGAACTCACAGTAAGTACCTAATTGCTTCAAAAGAAATGTGAAAAGTGGGGCACCGGGGTGGCTCAGTCAGTTAAGCGGCTGCCTTCGGCTCAGGTCATGATCCCAGGCTCCTGGGATCGAGCCCCACATCGGGCTCCCTGCTCAGTGGAGAGCCTGCTTTTTCCTCTCCTTCTGCTGCTCTGCCTACTTGTGCTCTCTCTCTGTGTCAAATAAATAAATAAATAAATAAACAAAATCTTAAAAAAAAAGAAAAAAGAAAGAAAGGTGAAAATGGGGATATGTCTAACCCTTCTTATTCTTTGTACAATGTGGTAACATATAATCTCAATAAAATGTAAATAATAAAATCCTTTGAGGTATGTGTATGAACCATGTCAACATTGTATTCTTAAAGGTGTGGTTAGCCCAGCTCACGGTGGTTAGGCGAGGAGACAAGTGAGAGTACATACCTGCCTCTCGGGCTTTTCTCTCTCCAGCCTGCGTAAGCCCTGCCCCGCCCACTCCTCCCCTGTCTCTCCTTCTCCACCCCACCCCTGCCCCCGTTGCTGTCAGTCATTCCAAAAGATCTTTCGCTTGTTGACAGAGTCTGTGAACACCCAGTGTTCTCTTCGTTGGCACCGTCCTAGAAAGACCAGTTTGGGAATTTGCTAACGTGGGAAGGTGAAGACTTTATTTTGTTCAAGTCTAACTGAAAAACTTAGCTAAGCCCTGGAAGGCAGAACATACCCATTTGGGGGGAGGGTCCCCCTCATGTTCTCTGTGGGTGCATCTCACATCTCACGTCGTCATCCTATGCTCTTCCGTGGTTCACCAAGTAGAGCAGAGGAGGTACTTCTGTGAACATCTCTGAAGAAAAGAAAGTCAGATGGAAATGAGGAGTAAGAGTCAACTTCGTTGCTTTCCATTCCCATCCATTTTTAAAGAACTTTTTATTTTGCAATAGTTTTAGACTTAGAGGGAAGTTGCAAAGATTGTACAGAGTTCACATGTGCCTCTTCAGCCACCTTCCTACAGTGTGAATTTCTTACATAACCCGAGTGTCATGATGAGAACCAGGAGATGCAAATCGTCAGAGTCCTTCTAGCTACGCTCTAGGCCTGCTACCCTCCCATTCAGTTTTCTAGGAATGTCCTTTTTCTGTTCTAGGATCTAGGGCAGAATCCACATGGGACTGAGTTGTTCTGCGTCCTTAGACTCCCACCGTTTTCCCCTAGTGTTCCATTATCTTGATACTTTTGAACAGTACCAGTCAGTTCTTCTGTTGAATGAGATTGCCTGAATTGGGAGGTTTTCTCCTATTTATTTGTGAGGCTATGAATGGTTCCTTGATGTCATTTTTTCTTTTTCTTTTTCTTTTTTTTTTTTAAGATTTTATTTATTTATTTGACAGAGAGAAATTACAAGTACACTGAGAGGCAGGCAGAGAGAGAAAAGGAAGCAGGCTCCCTGCTGAGCAAAGAGCCCGATGCGGGACTTGATCCCAGGACCCTGAGATCATGACCTGAGCCGAAGGCAGCGGCTTAACCCACTGAGCCACCCAGGCGCCCTTGATGTCATTTTTTCTTATTGGTGGTGAAGCTCATGTTGATTCTGTGATTCCAGTAGTATCTCCTGGGTTTCTCCCCTATAAGGCTGCTGTTGTAAGGAACAAATTAGTTTCTTTTTAATTAATAGATATCTTGGGGCCTGATCCTCTGAGTCCGTGCAAAGACTCTGTTATCCTCAAGCTTTCCTGCACTGATTTTGGCAGCCATTATAGGTCTTATCTGCAATAATTGTTACTGTACTGTTGCCCTAATAGTCATTTGGTATTGCCTTCATCTCTTATACATTTATTTATTCATTCTTCATAAGGAAGAGCTCTTCTCTCATACATGCACCAGTGTGGACTTGTGGATAGTTATTTTATTCTAACGGTTCTAATCTGTTGCTATAATATGAATTTTGTTGCTCAAATCGCTCTAGCTTTGGCCATCGGATGTTCCTTTGGATTGGCCCCAATGTCCTCTGACAGGTTTCTGTCCTTTCTCAAGCGCTTTCTTCTGTTGTGGTACGTCCACAGGTTCCAGGCTCATCTTGCCTTTTTCTTGCTGTACCCCTGGAATCAGTCACTTCTTCAAGGAGCCCAGGTCCCTCTGGAGGAGGGTGCAGTTGGGAAACCAGGATCTGCGTTGGGTGGCCCGTCCCTGCATCTCTCTTCGGTCCGGTTTCAAGTGAGGTCCTCCCCGTGAGCACGGCTGTAGCAAGCCTGAAGCTTGCTCGGACTCTGCTGGGCAGATAATCATTTTGGTATGAAATAAATTTTGATCAGACCATTTAATGGTGGCTTTTGTGAAAACCATTTGCACATAGGGACCTGGAGACCAATAGGTATTTGGACTATAAATGGAGTGGGTTAACCTTTTTGTGGAAAAACATTCTTCTATTCAAAGGCTGCTGTTAGCATTTAGACATCCCTAACATTGCTTTCATCATCTCGCATGGATTTTTCACTCTCACTTTTAGCCCATGTCATATTTTAAGGTAATAAGACTAACTTTTGGTCTGTTACTTAGAGAAGTGAAATACTATCTGATGTATTCCCATGAGAGTGTTTTACTCAACGTCTAGGACCGATTGATCATCCTAGAGTTACTTTAGTTTTGCATAGATACTATGTGGCATAAAACTTTTGATAAATTAGTTGTGTCCTCGTAATTCTGTTTATGAAGTCTTACAGTCATTGATAAAATATTTTCATTACTTACGAGTCCTGAGGGCCCTTCTCCTGGGAGAGCCAGCGTGATTCCTTTGCTGCTCTGCCTTCTTACAGCACAGAGCTCGCCTGGATGAGATTCCAGTGGGATTTTTTTTTTTCCTCTGTAATTTTTCCCATTTCTGTTACCACATCTCCACTCGCTTGGCTCACAGCCTCTGCGAGGACGGATCACGACGCCCAGACACGCTCCACAGTGACGGAGTGAATTCACCCACAGCGGTGAGGAGCTTCTTGAGCATTTTGCTGTTATTTCAGAGCTCGTTCTTGGGTCTTACCACCTGTTTCTTGTATAGGGAGAAAGTTTTTCTTGTTCCTTTTCAAAATATAATTGGAAGAGTGGGTTTGTATCAAGATTTAAGAAGGCGCATCTTTTTCAAGGACATTTTCCTTTGGACTTTGGTGTCTTGTAAGAGAGTTCCATATTCTTCCCACCCCTCGTCTACTTGGGGTTAGGCACGATTTGGTACAAAGCCTAGCTGGTCCGTTAAAGCCTGGTGTTGGGATGTTTTGGAAATATGCCTGACTGACTCTGACCTCTAAGTGTGTAAATTATCTTTGCAGCAATAAGAGGTCTTGAAGCCCTTGAAGTTGCTTTGATAACTAATCATTATATGATCATTCACCCAGAAGAATTTGCTGAGAATAGCTCATGTGTCTTGCATCCAGTTTAAAGGTTAGGAGTATGAGACTGTAACCATAGTGGTGTAGAGAGACATCACGTAACATTTGGTATTTCTTTACTATTAGTAGTTCCTGCATGAATCATCGTCTTTACCTTTCCCTCATTCTAGGACAGAGGAAGATTTTACTTACTCTATTAATAATTACTGTGTGTCCTATTATTCATTAAACGAGTAAATGGGCTTAACTTTTTCTCATTTAAAAAAATTCCACTTTATTGGGGCACCTGGGTGGCTCAGTGGGTTAAGCCTCTGCCTTCAGCTCAGGTCATGATCTCATGGTCCTGGGATCGAGCCCCGAATTGGTCTCTCTGCTCAGTGGGGAGCCTTCTTCCCCCGCCTACCCCTGCCTCCCTCTCTGCCTACTTGTGATCTCTCTCTCAAATAAAATCTTAAAAAAAAAAAAAAAAAATTCCACCGTATCATGATCTCAGGGTCTTGGGATGGAGCCCTGTGTGGGGCTCTGTGCTCAGCTGGGAGTCTGCTTCTCCCCCACTCTCTCTGCCCATCCCCCGCTCATGTGCACACAAGCACATGCTCTCTCTTTCAAATAAATGAACATTTAAAAAAAACTTTCACCTTACCATGCCTGGTTTTTCTTCTTTTCCATTAAGTCATGGTGGAGGAGGTTAAGAAGGACATAGGTGGCATGTCTTTGGCCCTTGAGTTTAGCAAAAAGCTTTTTCATCCTATAGAATCTTGACTTTGGGATTTCAACTCGTGGATGCCTTAGTGTCTGAGATAACAGAGCTAATGATCAAAGCACCAAACAAATATTGTTCTAATTGCTCTGGTTATTTATTCCATCTCTTTCCTGGGAGCATGGGAAATATCAACCATGATGCTAATCATAACCACTTATTGAATCGGCGTTTTGTGCCAGGCAGGGTGTGGGACAGTTTGCAAGTAGCATCTCATTCGATCTTCATAGAAACCTCCTAATATTTCAGAAACGGAACCTCCAGTGCCTAAAATGTTAAATAACTTAGGGTGCCTGGGTTGCTCAGTCGGTTAAGGGCCATATTGGTAAGAAGCAGTCAGTCCAACTCTTGATCTCAGCTCAAGTCTTGATCTTCAGGTTGTGTGTTCAAGCCTCTCATTGGGCTCCACTCTGAGCATAGAGTCTACTTAAAAAAAAAAAAAAGAAAGAAAGAATAAAAAATGTTAAAAGAGTCCCCCGAGATCACACAGTGAGCCGGCCAAAGATCTGCTTGGATTTTGTCTAAGATGCTCACCCCACATAGCCCGCTGTGGTTGTCCTCTTGTCACTAAAGAGGAGGGTTTCTTTAAGATTGCCTTTCCCTCAAAGTATTTTTTAAATTTCTGAAATATTTCCAAGTATTTAAAAAAAATTTCTGTTGTTGGTTTTTAATGAGGCTCCATGGCCAATGTGGAGCCCAACACAGGGCTTAACCCCTGGCTGAGGTCAAGAGTCAGATGCTCGACCGACTGAGTCACCCAGGTGCCCCATTTTTAAAATGATTTTTAATGTTAGGTGTTTCGGGGTTCAGCTATTGTCACACCTTTGGTTTTGAGACAAAAAACTTCTAGCTTTGAGGAAAGGTAATTTGCTTCCAGATGGTGCAGTCCTGCCTTTTCTTGAAGCTGAAGACGACTTCTCTTTTCGACTTTCTTGCTTTCCTGTGAGTGGAAGCTTCTGCCTTTGGGCTGGTGGAGTATTATATTTAATGGCAGAAAAGATAAAGCGCTGAACATGACATTACGTAGACTGTGAAGATGATGAGTCCGTTGTAACTGCCTTGACCTTTAGTGTGAATGCCTGTGAGTCACCTGCGTCCCGGGTTCAGGAAGCCTGGCAAATGATGCAATGGGGAACTTATCTGGAATAATTAAAAAGGCCCAACTTCAGCCTCCCTTGCATTTATCCTTCCTGAAGCTCTACGATGTGAACTTCTGATTATACTGAGCTGGTGATGAGATCATCCATGGAAGAAGGAAGTCTTGAGAAGGGAGGAGGGTAGATTGGCCTCCAGCAGGGAGTTAAAAACCTGCTGTACAGGTTCTAGAAAAGTGGGGTCAGAGGGGTTGGGCTTAAGATGTACAAGGGTTTTGCTGGGTGATGGATGATTTGGGACTTGAAGGAGCTATCCAGCTTCTGTAGTCTGAAAGTTCCTTTCTTAGGCTGAGAAGAGGCATGGTGGGCATTATAAACAGAGCAATCACATGTAACTTGAACACTGGAAGACACTATTTGGCTTTTGGTTTGAGTGTAAAGTAATCATGAGACTTTCATGTGAGGAACACTTAGGCAGCGAGACAGCAGATGAATTGTCAGAATGTTCTAGAGTTACTGTGCCTGCCTCCAAGATGGGCAACGGGACCTCTTCCTTACAGCTGATCTTTCAGAGAATGCCCTTGACATTGTGCTGCGTACAGGAGAAAGGGCCATACTGGGAGGAAGTGGTAGGTTCTGGACCATTTTTTGTTGGAGATGGGAAATATCCTATTACCACCTTGTCTCTTAAATCACACCTTAGGAAGTATCTAGAAAGTGACGTCGCAGGAAAAATGTTGTTATAATTGAATAGGTGCCATTTGCAGACTCTTAAAAATTTGGGGGACACTGTCATAAGTAGATCACACTGGAGTCGGCTTCTGTGAAGTTGGATGGGTTCTGACATGGAAAACCTCTTGTCGCTGGAATTTTCTTGTTTTAAATTTTTTTTGAAGTGTGGAGCCTGCAACAGGGGTTGAACTCATGACCCTGAGATCAAGACCTGAGCTGAGATCAAGAGTCAGATGCTTAACTAACCGAGCCACCCTGGCGCCACTGGAAATTCCTTGTTTTAGAACACTTGGATGCCCCGGCCCCTGTGCCATGAGACATTCACCTGTTCTGGAAGGAGACTGCCGCCCTCCGCTCCCCCTCACAGGGACTGTGTGAGGAGGCCCCAGATAATGGTGGAGTGACAGAGATCACTTTCCCTCCGCTGCTCTTGGTTCTCATCCTCTCTTCTGTGATTGGTTTGCACTCCTAGACTTGACCGAACATTCCCGTTTACCGAATCCATTCCTCTCAACAAGCCACGGGTCACAGAGGTCCGCTGTGAGGTTAAAGCTTTCTGGATGTTTTGTCCTGTTGGTTTCAGAGAGGGTATGTTTCAGTAGCTAGTAAAGCTTCCCTACGTCTGTTTTCCAAAATTTGGACTAAATCAACAACGTTACATTAAAGTGATTAAGAAGATTCCCAGCCCTCGGTCACTGGGACTGCCATTTGATGATTTCTGAGATAGTAAAGGTCTTCCGGTTACATATTTAATGCTGGAGAATTTATACATGGATGTCCTGCGATACCATGAGCATAAGCTAAAAATGCTTATTAACGTCAAGTTTCCTTAACTCCAAATCGCCTTGTGAAGACGCATCCAGAAATTTTTTAAATTGGAGCCACGATTCATCTTCTGCTTGTGTATTTCTTTCCTGTAATTATATGAACATTTCCACAGATGGGCAGACGTCATTTACATAGAGTGGTCGTGTTATTAGGAACACAATATCCCCTTGTGCTGATGTACCACGGTTCTTGCTAAGTTGGTCACTGATGTGGGGTATCTGGTCTGTCTCTCGTTTTCTCTATGACAGATATGAAGGGACATAGAGAAGGAGCCGTTCTTGCTAGGATTGTCGCGCATCTGTTGAATATAATATGCCAGGCATGACGTCAGAGGCTGTGGCACGTGAAACAAAGGCCGTTGAGACACAGAGCGCTGTAGGAGATGAGAGGTGTGGGGGATGCTTTCTGTCTAGGGAGAACAAGGAAGGCCGCATGGAAGAGAGGCATTTGATTCTGGGTCTTAAGAATGGGGCCCCTGGATGGCTCAGTCTGTTAAGCATCTGCCTTCAGCTCAGGTCGTGATCTCAGGGTCCTGGGATCGAGCCCTGCATCAGGCTCCCTGCTCAGTGGGGAGCCTTCTTCTCCCTCTCCCTCTGCCTGCTGCTCCCTCTGCTTTACCCTCTCTCTGTCAAATAAATAAATAAAATCTCCTTAAAGAAAAGAGTAGTTAAGAATGGCAAATATGGGAAAATTGAACCCCCCCAAGGAGCAGGGTGAGCAGTTTCAGAGTATTGTGACTGGAGTGTGTTGGATCCGTCTGCCAACGAGCCCAAGATGCACTTTGCCAGAAAATATCGCACTACAAGAACGTGTCCTAATGGGTTTCGGGAAGAGTCTATATGAAAAGTGTATGATTAAAATGTTGCTGAAGAGATGCTTTATAGGAAAGTATGTTACTAGAGGCTCACCTCCTATTTGCCAGTCACTTTTTGATCTTCCTTAAGGGTGATTCTGCAGGCCAGTCCTATGAGGGAGTCTTAATTTTGGATTTCCAGGTGACAGAGAGAGGCACCGGACGGTGTGCCACTTCCCGTAAAATACAGGGAGCCATGCACGTGCATACAAGCACCTACAGCTCCTTTGGTTTTGCTTGCGTAGACCAAGCATTTTGGGGATAGATATGCCACATGGGCCAGTGCTGAGACAAAAAAAAGAAGACTCCATCCCCTGAGGAAACTAACAGGTTAATTAGAGAAAGAATCCCAATCAATAATCACAACAATAAAAACAAAGTCTCAGCAATATGTTAAGCGCCTTGAAGTTGCACATAGAGGGGGCCCAGGGAGGACGCATCTCTGCAGTGGTGGGGGGGGGAGGGGGGATACCAGGGAAGACTTCTGAAAGAGGAAGTGTCTACACAGGGCCTTAAAGACTGGGGCAGAAAGCCGACGGAGCCCTGGTGTGGCAGGCAGCACAGTCAGCCCGGGCCGAGGCATGAAAATCAGAGAACATAAACACGAGGGGAAGGAAATTGTGTATGTTTATATGTATATACTGTCCTGGTGGGGAGAGACCAGGTAATACCTGCCTGTGCACGCCGTGCCTTAGGGAAACTCTCAGTGCCGGGGGGTGGGGTGCGGGGGGGGAAGAAGGCTGGATCCGATTTACCCAGGAAGTGAGTGGGATGGTGCAGGCTAGGCACGGTGAGCCTGGTGACAAGGGAGAGGAAGCAGTGGAGAAGGGCCCAGGTGGCCAACTCTCCCTTGGTGCTTTGCAGTATGAGGAAATGAGCAGCTTACTCAGGAGGCCACTGTGCCCAGAACGGCTTTGTGGGCGGGTGCCTACCTGGTGAGGAGGATTGTGTTAGGGTCAGGCCGTAGTTAGCATGGGGGAGAGAAGTGCTAACGAGATTAGCTTGTCTCGATGGCATTTGGGGGAGCCCCAGGTCTGTCTGTGTGACATGGCCCTGTGTCCTGAATCCCTCCCCATGAGCGGGGCTGGAGGGTCAGCAAGCTTCACCACATACTGGCTTCCAGTTCTGGCTTTTACCATTCAGCCAGTTTGATCCAATCAGTATGAGTATGTTTTCCCCTTTAAAAGACCAGAAGGTGGGGCACCTGGGTGGCTCAGTGGGTTAAGCCTCTGCTTTCGGCTCAGGTCATGATCTCAGGGTCCTGGGATCGAGTCCCGCATCAGGCTCTCTGCTCAGCAGGGAGCCTGCTTCCCCCTCTCTCTCTGCCTGCTTGTGATCTCTCTCTCTCTCTCTCTCTGTCAAATGAATGAATAAAGTCTTAAAAAACAACAACAACAACAACAACAACAACAAAAAAAGACCAGAAGGTGGCTGGGTGGTTCAGTCGGTTGGGCTGCCGACTTTTGATTTTGGCTCAGTTCATGATCGCAGGGTCCTGGGATCCCCCTGAGTTGGGCTCCACACTCGGGGGTCAGGGGGAGATTCTGCTTCTGGATTCTCTCCCTCTGCCCTTCCCCATGCACTCTCTCGCTCTCTCCAATAGATAAATAAATCTTAAAAGAAAAGAAAAGACCAGAAGGGAAGAAAAGCCATGGTGCTTTCCCGTGATACAGATCGAATGTTATATGTAGAATATTTACTTTAAATATATATATGTCGTATAAAAATTCTAAAAATTAAAAATACAAGAGGCAAAAATACACTAGAGCTTTCCTATGATCACTGAAGCAGAAAAGGAGAACCAGTATTCGTGGGGTCTTGGAATGTGTTCGTCCACTCAGCATGCACGTACACGTGTGTCATGCACTGTTCCCATAGTTGTGGAATCATAGGAGAAGAGAAACAAAGTCTTGCTCTCCTGGTGTTTACACTCTGGTGGATTTGGACGAGATGTGACCGGCTCCTGAGTGGTTTTTAAAAACTAAGAAGAAACTGGTGAAATGTGGCTGTTCACCCAGATTTTTTATTTTTGAGTGTTTTATAAAGCCCAAGGAACCCTTGGGAGCTACAGCCTACACTCCAATTATTTGAGTTTTCCTGGGGCATTCTTTAAAGCTGGCTCTTCGAGGGGTGCTTAGTAAATGACACCCTCTTTCGCCTCCCAGAGTCCCTCTGCGTGCTGTGGGTCATTCAGAATGGCCCCAAGGTGGAATCTGGCATTTTGTAATCTGCTGGAAGACAGGTGGAGACAGGTGGGGACGTCTGCTCACACAGGTTCGATTGGGCACCTCTCGAGTGGGCCTGTTCGTTCTTGCGCAGATGCCTGTTTCCACCCTGCTCGTGGACCAGCTGCACATACCTGCCTCACCCCAGTCCCGGAGGCCAGACTCGTTGTCTTCACGCGGCCCAGAAGCAGAGTTCCAGAACAATCTGCTTCCCATGCTATACGATCCTCTGTGAGGTTTCACTGTCCTCGTCCTCCTAACGTACTGTGCTGGGACTGAAAGTCACTGTAGGGGTAGCAGGGATTTTTAAGCAAAGAAAAAGCACTGAAATGGGCAATAATGTTGAGATAAGAAGTATCCGAGGAACTGCTACCCTTACTGGGCTGTGTATATATAACCTTTGTTTTTCCTTGTAGAAAGCTGCGTGTGAGTGAGTGAGTGAGTGAGTGAGGTGATGAGTGTGTGTGACTTTCCACTACCATGGAAGCTTTGAAGGAGAGAATGTAAACTTTCAGAATTGTAACAGGGATGACTTCCTTTGGTGGTTAGCACGTTACAACAGAACCATTTTCCTTTATTCATATGTGTGTAGTCAGTCTCTTAAAGACCTAAAGGAACTCTGTTGGCTTAAAAAAAAAATCCCTATCGACCAATGTTATGTATAGAAAAATGTCCTTGTTTTAAAGCATAGGAGATGAAGATGGCCACCGTCAGGGCGTGTGCATGGCGCGAGTGTCCAGACAGTTGGAGACAAGGGGGGGCTCCGTCTACAGTCTCTACTTCAGGACCAGCCCAGTCATCCTCCAGGCTGATTGGGTCTTTCTTCCAGCCGAGGGGATAAACAGGACAGATTTTTAGGGTTATCAGTCTTTAGGGTGGAGCTGTTGAACCACACCTGAGAAGCTACCTAGACGAGGCCAACTCATAAAGTTGCCTAAGAGCCTCCACCCCGGTCGATGGCCTAGATAGTCTCCAAGGGAGTGAACTGCGCCAGTATCAAGCCTTTAGTGGCATAATGGATGCATTCATCCACATCACTCCGATCCTACGGCATTTTCTTGGATGGAACCCTGAGAAATAACACATGAGCACCTACTCATGCCTCTCGTTAGCTTTCTGGGTCACTGCTGGCCTCCTGCCGTCCTTCCTAGCTCAGCTGCCTTTTGGGACCTGAGCCTTTGTGAGGTTATGGAAAATGTTTATGTTCTTAAAAGCCCAACCGGAAGAAAAATGACCACTACCCTTTCAGAAAGTTGGCTGAAGGACTGTCTGCCCATGTAGCATTTGGCTTTGACCAGAAGAAATTTACCATGTTATTAAGCTGATAATTGCAGGGATATTGTCATAATACCACTGTACTATTGTAATTTGGAAAGTACTTTGATAAGAGTATGGTTTATACATTATATGGATTTGTTTGTAAATCCTTGTGGGAGTTCTGTTAACTTTAGATTGGGGTCTCAAGTCTATTTTAAATAGATTCGTAGACATTGATTGTGCTACCATATTTTGCCTTTTAACCCACTGGTGGTACTTGCATTTCTTCTAATGGACTCCACTAAAATTTAGGAAAGCTTATAAATTCCAGCTGAGTTAACTCTAAATAAAGAAGAAGAAGGTCAGTATCTTCTTTTGGAACCAGAGCCAAAGTGATTTTCCTCTTACCCCTGGTTAGCAAGTAGGTTGTATTTCTTTGTTAAAGAAAATCAACAAAATATTTCCAGATTGCTTATAAATTTTGTCACTCTAATATAAGCATGTTTTTCTCTTTCTTATTGTAATTTGGTTTTCATTTCATTTTAATTTTTGATGTTTTGTTTATTTAAGCAATCTCTATACCCCACATGGGGCTTGAACTCATGACCTTGAGATCAAGAGTCACATGCTCTCCTGACTGAGCCAGCCGGGCGCCCCCAGTTTTCTTTCATTTTATTGATGTGGTGTATTTGGAATACTGTTTTTACTTCATGTGCATCAGTTTTCCAGGGTTTGACAAAGCCTCTACGATGATGCTGGTAAGTAATGTTGAATCATGGTCATGCGCTATAATCTCTAAACCATCTTTCTAATGTTAGACACGTAGATCATATCTAACTCTCCGATAATTTAGACCCCATGGCAGTAAAATCTTAGTTACTCTGGGATAAAAATCACAGAAATCACTAGGTCAAAAAGTAGCAGCATGGTTTGATTTGGTGAGGGAGTTTTTAATTACCAAAGACTCTTTTTAGATTATAAAAGTACTACACGATCATCCTCCTAAATTAGAATGGTGTAGAAGTATATAAAATTAAGATTCTTCCCAGGACTTCGATCCCACTTTGCAAAAGCAAGCCGTGGTGAACCCTTAGGCCAAGGTTATGTGGGATGAGAAAAGGTGGTTCTATAAAGTACCGGCTTATTTGTCTGACTGAAGAAGTGGAATCCAAGCAGTTCTCTCTTTGGACAAAGTGAAGAGGTGCGCTTTGTTGGTTTTCTGTAGCAGCTGGTTTGACACAGTGCAATTTCCTGTGGTCATGATGTTCCTGCCCCCTTGACTGTGGTCAAGAGATGGCTAGAAGTGGCAGGCCCCCGCTTTTCAGCACCTAAGGGTCATTGAAGAATCCTTGCAGATAAGAGAGGAATTGTAGATCCTGGGCCGGGTGTGACGCCTGGAGGGGTGGCGGAGGAGCAGGGGTGGGGGGGTGGAGGGCGGAGGGGTGGGGGCGTGGGGGTGTGGGGGTGGAGTTCAAGGGTGTTTAGCAAAGAACACGGTCCTGGCTGCACACTGTGACGTGAGCATCTTTGACATTTGACTTCATCTGCTGAACCCCTTGGTAGAAACCACGTTTGGCATCTTTTCCACTTTTTTAGGAAATGTGATTGAACAAAGGGAAAGAAACCAATTTATAAGACCACTTTTTGGAAAGGAAGTCATTTCCTCCATGAGCTTATGGAAGAAAAATACAGTGGTGTTCTCCCATTGGGTTGTTTCATTGAATTGTTTTGAATGAGTCACCTTTGGAAGGAGGTGTCCTCTGTGTCCTGTATGTGTTCACTTACTCTGCTATCATTTGGTTACGTTGTCACCTGCCCACCGGGCCTGTCTTCAGCCCCACGTCTGAAGGGAAGGTTGGCCTGACATGTGTGGCTCGTCTTTGGCCTTCAGAGATGTTAGCCGTCAGTCCCCAGAGTTCAGTTTGCTAGTCTTGGGCCCAGCCCACAGCTTTGGACCGGTAAAAACAGTAGGCAAGCTAGAGGCTTGTTTAGGGAGTCAGAAAGCTGTCATCGACCTGAGTCCTGCTCCCTGGGCCGGCTTCCTCGCAGACTCTCTGCTTTAGTTTCCAACTTGTAAAATTGGGTGTCTGAGCATATCTCCCAGGTTCCGTCTAGGACCCGGGGAGGACAAGGTAGGGGCCTCCAGTGATGCCTGAAACCGGTATAAGAACCATGAGACCACCCGTGTCCTCTGCCCTCAGCCCACACAGCGGATGAATTCCAAACACCAAATACCTTAGCTTCCCTTCACCTTTTATTGAAGGAGAGCATCTCTCATCACATAGACGATAAGGCTCGAATTCAGAACCTCAGATCCTGATTCTCTGACCTTCAGATTCCATTTCTGAGGGTTTTTTTGTTTTGTTTTGTTTTTAAAGTTATTTCACAGTTTATCTTCTCAGTAAATTTTCCATATCTTTATCGTCTTTACCCTCTAACCTTGTGTGCCCCTGTGCATTGCAAACTAGGATGCAGGGAGAGAAGACCTGCTTTTATTTGCATATGAGCCCATGCATTGCTTCGGGGCCTCCCACACCCACCCACCACACCCCTGCTCTGAGCTCTCCCGGTGGGGGCAATGGACATTTTGCGCTTTAGGCCGATCTGGAGAAAATACAGACCAAGTGTGGTGACTCTTGGGTGGAGGATGGGAATGTAGTTTTTAAGATCTGGTTTGTTTTTTTTTTTAACAGCCAGTTATTAGAAATAAGAAAGGGAATCTTGACATCAAGTCAGAGATGTCCCAGTGGCAGATTCTCATGGGGTCTTGTTCTCGAAGCAGCACTAGTGGAAGGCAGTTCAGAGGCCGGAAGCAGGACTTCTAGATCAGCCTGTCGTAGGAGGTGATAAGGTAGCCAGCCGTGCTAGGTGTTTCTTGCAAGAGAAGGGAATGCCTTTGGGATTTTGGTGTTATCTCCATGCTGGTTGCTGTAACAGTTTCTATCAGCCCTTGAACAAGCCGTTGTATTAAAAAAAAAAAAAAAAAAAAACCTTTCGTATAAAAAATATTGTAATTTGGAATACACGGACCACTTTGGAAGGGGATAAAATAACGCAGTGCGACAGTGCATTTGTGGGATGGGAATTCTAGAAGCTGCAGGAATTGAACCCGAAATCTCAAGGCAAAGACACCTTCCAAGGCCGTCCTGGAACATGACGGGCGCGCAGTTCTAAGTGAGTCATGGCTCCAGTGACGGTGCTCGTCTGAGCCTTGGTTCAGCCCGTCAGCCATCCTGGTAATGAGGTAACGAGAGGTAAGTGAGCCCCAGGAGTCACCGTGCCCTGTGACATCTGCCTGCCCTGGGCTTGGAAGCTGCCCGGGGTCCCAGCGGCCGCGGCATACCCAGACCGGGGATGGTCCTGGCTTCCGTGCTGTACCCAGTCCCGGCTCAGAGCACAGTGTTCGATGGCTTGGAGAGGCGTGCAGAGCGAAATTAGACATCAGTGGGTGAGGACGTTGGGACAGCAGGAAAGAGCAAGAAGGGGAAGTCAGGAAGGAAGAGAGGGACCGCGTGTACGGTGTCCTGTAAATTCGCGGGAGACGGGCCCCCAGTTGGCCCCCACGCTCCCCGCCAGCCAAGGCAAAGGGAGAAGCACGACCAGCCGTGCAGGCACAGCCGCAGTAAGATTCAGTACATGACTTAGGAAGAGCACGGGTACTCCCCACGCAGGGGACAGTGGCCGAGCTGTCAACGACGTGCTGACCTTAGGCAGGGCTTAACAGCCCCTACCCGGGGCAGAGCACTGTTGGAGGATTTCACGGGAAATGGACCTGCCTGTTTGCCTCCGTTCACGCTCCTTTGTGAAGTTTGACTAATTACGGAGGCAGGTGACACAGCCTGCAGACTCTCAGACCGCCACGCCCCCCTGCTCAGTACGCTGAGGGACACTCTAAGTGGCGTCAAACACAGGATACTTAACACCTCTTGATTAGAAAGACTGGGTCCCCGAGCTCCCACATGGTTGGCACTTTCTGGTGGCAGAAGGACAGGATTCACTAGGTGGCAGCATCAACAGCCTTTTGGGATGTTAAAGAGAGGTTCATGCATCTCTCAAGTCCTGAAAATGCAGAAAAGTAGGCAAACCGTTTCGCTGAACATCCGGGATGGCATTTGTGCCTCCCCCACCCTCGCCCCCCACTTTTGTTCGTGGCTGGGAGCAGCTGCTGTCTGTAGTAGCTGCTGGCATGTGGGGGGGCTCCCCCACCAGGAGCACTTTTCGCAAGAAGCGGATCGATCGCCCACCGTGCATGCTCGCCGTCCTCCTGGCTTGAATCCCCGCCCATCAGAGGGCCCTTGTCCCTTCATGGTCGCTCCGGACCAGCCGTGGGATAATGGCACAGGTGCCATCACGTGTGTAGCTTGTGGGGATAATTTGTGGATCCCCTGTGTTTGCGCATTTATTGTCTCCAGCACCAAACAACATAATGTCTCTCAGGAAGTGTGATTTTTTGTTTCCAATTAGGTGAAAATCTTTTGCCCATTTCCTTTTTTGAGGAGAGATGACATTCTCAGCCTGGCTTTTTGTTGTTGTTGTTTGTTTTGTTCTTTTTTTTTTTTTTTTTTTAATCATAATGGTATAAAATTAACAACATTTGGTTGAAGTTTAGGATCTCTGTGGTCTGCCTCAGGCAGCCTGTGAGAAGGTTAGGAGGACTGGTCTTTGTCCTCTTCACTGGGGCATTTTATTGACAGCAGCTCTGCTGGTGTTCAGAGTGAGAGAATCCTTCATTGTGTGGGGCTGCCTGTCCCCTGCGTTGCAGGTTTTGTTCCACATCCCTGGGCCCTGCCCACGACATGCCAGGAGTGCCCCTCGGGCTCTGGGACCACCCAGTAATGCACGGGTGCGTTTCCTTAAGGCCTTGAAGCGGGGGAGGTGGGTCTGCCCAGGGGTGAGAGCGGCTGGAGGCTTTGCTGTACCTCCTGGGGCTTGTGGAATTTACTGGGCAGAATCTTGTAAAGAAATGTGTGTTGGTAACCTTATATTTATTTATTTAAAGACTTTATTTATTTATTGGACAGACAGAGATCACAAGAAGGCAGAGAGGCATGTTGTGGGAGGAAGGAGCAGGCTCCCCACTGAGCGGGGAGCCTGATGTGGGGCTCGATCCCATGACCCTGGGATCATGACCTGAGCCGGAGGCAGAGGCTTTAACCCACTGAGCCACCCAGGTGTCCTGTAACTTTATATTTAAAAACAAAACAAAACATAACAAAACCACATACAACCATAACTGCGTCACCTAAAATTTCTCATTTTCATTTATTTAGGGGTTGTCATGTCAATTGTACAAAAACACAATTTTTTCTAAAGATTGTATTTATTTGAGAGAGAGAGAGAGAGAGAGAGAATCCTAAGCAGGCTCCATGCTGAGCGCAGAGCCTGACGTGGGGCTCGATCCCGGGACGCCGAGACCATGACCTGAGCCCAACCCGGGAGTCGGGTGGTTCACCAACTGTGCCACCGAGGCATCCCCACACAATTTTGTGTACACGTAGAACTTGTTGGTGTGCTTTCCGTATAAGCCCCGGATGCACTTTGCTTGCACTCCTTGTCTCTCTTTCACCCACATGTCCCGTCCAGATCATTCCTTTTCCTCCACCCTGCCCCCCCTCCTTGAAAGTTACAACCATTTCTTTCTCTCTCCGGTGAATTTGAGTATCCTTTTCTTGAGAACGATGAAGTGTCCTTTTTTGTATCTTCAATTGAAACGGCTAACATTCAGATAACTCAAAGGTGAGTCGTATTCTTTGCTGTTTTAGTCCTTCTGACATCATAGGTTCTCACTTTTTTGCTTGACTTTTCCCCTCCCTTGAAACTTTAATTGGGTGAGAGGAATCCTTGCCTGTGTGCATTCACTGTCTTCTGCCCTGGAGTGATGGCTTGTCATCCACATGGTACTTATTTATAAATTGGGCTCGTTGAAAAGAGTGTCTTGTCTTGTCTTGTCTTTTCCTTTCTTGTTCTTTTCTCATCAGCTAGACCAAAAACACCCCTTGAGCTTGAGACCTGGACCTTAGAATTCCCAGATGCCCTCGTGGTACCTAGCCCAAGGGCCAGTCCTTGGTAAAGGCGTGATGAATGGATGTGTTTCCTCTTATTTTCCCTGGTGGGCCTTTGCACTGATGCAGTCAGGACCAGCTTCTGGATGTAGGTTAGGTCACATAAGTTATGGCCAAGACATCAGAAGCAAATTTTATATCTTTGATGTCTAAAGGCAAAAGACAGGGTAGAGGGGATCCCAGATGGCCCCTGACCTAACGACAACCCATGAGTAAGGAAGACTGTAAACCTGTGGCATTGCCACAGCTATGCCAGCTGGTGATGTGAGTTCCGCACCTGAGCGGATCCCCAGCACCTCATGGACAGACCCCTCCCGGCACCACGGGTGACATGTTATGGGGCAGCAGGGACTTTGGCAACCATTGCATCAGTGTTACTTGTCCCCACGCTCCCACCCCCGGCATCAGCCTGGCCCCACACCCCTGACTGAAGCTCCGTGTGGAAACACTGCTTGATGCCAAAGTGTCCGCTCATCCGGATGGAATTTTCAAGTTGAGGTCATCTTGGGGACTTGGTTTACGAGGCTTTTCACTTTGATCCAGGGCTAGAACTACTGTGTCATGAGCTGTGTCCATGGGGAACTGAAGTGAAGACTGTGACAGTCAGTCCCATGACTGCTCAGCAGCTGGTTGTCAGTCTGGCTACTCACGTCTGGAGCCACTGGACTAAAGATGGCGGGTCTCATGCCGACTGTTAGACTAGATGCTTGGAATGCTGTCAGATTGCTATCAAAGTGCGTAACCTGGGTTTGCAGTTCAGTTCACAAAAACCTTTATTTTGCTTGTCCAAGCGGTCATTTAACCGAACAGCTTCTTGTCTCCTCACGCTGTAAAGACTTCTATTCATCTGGTCCCTATCACACCTCACCACTGATTCTCTGAATACTTCCTGACATTCAAACATCAGCTGAGCTTTATGAAGAGCCCTGTGTGAGTCCCCTCAAAATCCGTCAAGGCGGTAATTATTCTAGATGACCCCAGAGCTCACTGGGTTTCAGAACCACAGCGGATTTCTCACTCATGCTCCATGTTCACCATGGGTCTGCTGTAGCTCTGCTTAGTGCTGACCTCAGTCCGGTGCGGGAACAGCCTCTGTCTACGTCGTTGTTCCTCTTCAGAGCAGGAGAAGAAGAGAACAAGGTGACGACTCGTGCCAGCTCTGCTTGTTTTCTCCTGGAAGTAATGCATGGTCATTGGTCATCGCCGGGAGCTGGTCGTGTGACCATACTTGAATTCAGCTGGGTGGTGGTATGTAACTCCTGCTTCGGAAGGGGCAGGAAATTTTGGTGAAGAGTAGTGTAACCACCACTTTTCTGAGAACGCAAGATCTTCATATTCTGAGAGTGTTCGTTTCCTTTTTCAAAATATCGTTCCAAAAGGGAATGGTGGGCCCGTTAGGTTGATTTTTTTCATTCCTATAAAGAACCTACTATTATATCTAATAGAGATTATGATCTATTTATTTGAGCTATCTTTAAAATTAAAGTTATTTTACTGTGTCCAGTTCTTTTATCGGTCGCTTCACAGTTCGTGTCCTACAACTGTCCCTTGTTGGCTTTGCTGTTCAGCACTTATTTTTCAAAACCAGGCATGTCTGTCATCTTCACGAGGTAAATGAAGTCAGTGGAGGGGACGGATCCGGAAGAGGAAATTAGGGCATGACAGATGTCCACGGTCCTGGCTTCTCTTTCCATGTTATTTGTCTCCAGAATGTCCGTCCTGGCTTCTGTGGGTGTCTCTGTGTAGTCTGAGGAGTTCCTTCTGCTCTTGGCCACAGGAAGAGCCCAGTGTTACCTTTACACCTAGTCAGTGGTGAGAAGGAGCCAGCCACCTCCTCTTTTTTTTTTTAAGATTTTATTTATTTATTTGACAGAGATCACAAGTAGGCAGAGAAGCAGGCAGAGAGAGAGGAGGAAGCAGGCTCCCTGCTGAGCAGAGAGCCCGATGCGGGGCTCGATCCCAGGACCCTGAGATCATGACCTGAGCCGAAGGCAGAGGCTTTAACCCACTGAGCCGCCCAGGCGCCCCCAGCCACCTCCTCTTTCATCCGGCTCTAGTCGGGGGGAGGTAAAAGCAAAACAGGCTGGTAGAAAAAACTGCTTCCTTGGCTGGATTCTCCCCACCATCGACTTACGGCGGGTAGGCTGATGCCGTGCACCTATCATCTTTGGCAAAAACGCAGCTCAACGGGCCAGTTCCTGACGCGTCCCCATGCACACTTTGAATTGCTTCTTCTGTTTTCCACTTTTCCTGCTCAGGTTTCTCTTGGGAGCGGGTCCCACTTAGGACTTATCGCTTCCGTCAGAATGACAACACGTCTTTATGGAGTGGAATATGTGACGGGAAGAGGGTGTGGGCAGGGTCGGGGGAGGAGTGAATCCTGGCTGCTGTCCGTCAACAGTATTTACAGAACCACCCGCCGGATGCCAAGCTGATTGTGGGCAGTTATCAAAGAGATGTGTCGGGCCCACCTGCCTCCTGCTTTTCTGCACCCTGCGTGTCTGACCTCATCCTCAAGCTTCTTTCTGCTGATACTCCCCCTGGAATTCAAGCTGAAGCTCCTTTGGGTGCAGATCAATACTCCCAAGAATAAAGTAGACAGCTCCAGACCCCCTGTGTTCCAAAACTGTGCCATTCCTTGAGAAAGGCAGAGTGACCTCTGTTCCAGGACATAATTTTTTTAAGCAAAGACTGCCATCTTTTAAAATATGTATATATTCACTCCTCAGCACCTGATTGACTGCCTCACACACCCACAGTAGGGATCCACGAAATGATTTTTAAACGATGATGAGTGACACAGCTTGCTCAATTAAAAAAAAAAAGTCTTCACCCACAGTCCCCCGATTTGTCACCCAGGAAGGGCTGCTTTGATTCGGTGGGAAGGCTTGTGTGCTCTGGGTGAGGAGGTGGCTTTTCTCTCCTGGCTCCCTAACTAAGCTCCTGTCTCTCCTGAGGCAAAATTGGCTTCACCCGATTCTCCCAAGTACAATCTGCTGCTGCTTGTAGCTTGAACAGACTTCATGGGCCACCTTAAATCAGAGAGTGAGTTTGTGGAAACGGAGAAGCAGGGAATTAACGACAACCCTTTATTTACTGTGGCTCAGAAACCTATGAACTTCACGTTTCCTGAACTTAAGTTCACTGTCTGTTTGTAAAAATCCACAGCACCCTTGGGAGAAAAAAATGGTCATACGAAGTGCAAGCCTCTGTTGATAAGGAAACGTTGACCCAGGTCACTTCAAATCCTCTTGTAGAGCTGGCTCTGGTTGGTTCTGTAGACTCAATACTTATCTCAAAGGAGTAGGAGACATTTCTAGTACTTCTGAATTGGTGCATGTGGGGAGGGTCTCTTATCTATGCCTTGAGAATGGTTTTTTAAAATGTTGTTTTTAAAGATTTTATTTATTAGAGAGAGAGAATGAGCAATGGGGAGGGGCAGAGGGAGAGGGAGAAGCAGGCTCACCGCTGAGCAGGGACCCCGATGCCTACACTGGGCAGATCCCAGGACCCCGGGATCATGACCCAAACTGAAGGCAGACGCTTAACCAACTTAGCGACGCGGGCGCCCCTAAAATGTTCTTTTTCAAACCATACAGTCTGTAGAGGCACAATCCTTAATCTAACCTGTTGGGTGGATGGTGAGCGGGACAGAATGAGGTTGGCCGAAATCCCAGCTGTGACACTGTAACATCTTCCTCGGGACAGCTGCTCTGTGTAATTGGCTCTTTGTATATCCTCAAATTTGGGTCAGCCCAGTTGCTTTATGCTTTGAAAATGGGTATTTTCAACAGAAGAGCTGACATTCCTTCAGAATAGCTAAATGTGCCTTTCTCTTAGGATCAGATGAACCACTGTATACAATCGTAGTAGCTTTCCATTGTTCAGCCAGGGACTGAGTGGATAAAGATACTTCCTGACCCACAAGTAGTTCTGCCTTTGACTTATGGGGCGCATACAGAGTGCAGATCGTGGATGGCCTCAAGTCAGCCTTACTGAACAGTTCAAGGGTTTTAAAATACAATAGATTCCCATGTTAAATGCTAATATTTACTGAAATATTAGCAATTTGCTATAATCTTAAAATACCGTAAGAGACTCTCCTCTGCAAGATTGTTTCTCTATGTATCCAGCTGGTTTAGCGTCTTCTGTTGTGTGCTTTGTTGTCTGCTTCAGGTCTGGGCAGGCCAAAGGACTTTGTGCAGGCCCTAGTGTCTTCTGAAATGCTCTCACTCTGTATTACTCAGGGTCATTAAGCACATGCCAGTCCTGTCTTGGAGTGGGGCATTAACTCTTTAACCACCCAGCACCTGAAACCTGATTTCAGGGGCCCAGGAGAGCAACAAGTAATCCTTTGCAAGGAAAGCAAAAAAAAAAGAAAAGAAAAATAAAAACGAAGTTTTTTTAAAATTAAGTATTGTGGTCACATCAAATAGCAGTGTAAGGTTTGAAAAAATAAAAAGTGCTGTGTCTTTTCTCAGCCCTATGAATAGTTTTGCTGTTGACCTAAATACAGGGCTCAGGCTGGCTCACCGAACTGACTTAATTCTGTATTGGAAACGAGTCATCATTTGATTTACCAGAGGGAAACCTCTTGGGCCAAATTCTCTAATCTGTTGTCTCGCATCTGGTCTGTGTAGATCCTCGCTTAAGGGCTAACTTAAACACATCCTTCCAGAATGCCCAATACCAGAAATCTAAAGTCTTGAATCTAGTCTGTCTCCTTAACTGGAAGCCACCTAGTGGCTGGGTAAGAATTTTATGTAGGGCCTCATGTGATAAGAGTCGCCCAACAGCGGACAGCTGTCAGATCCCGTGTTAGGCTCAACGGTTAGTACTTGCAATGAAAGATAAATGAATCATTTTGAGGTATTTATATCTGCTCTGCCCAAATCGTATCATTAAACTTGAGCTTTACGAATCATTACTGACTATATAGTAAAACGAGTGTCAGCAAAACCCCAAGGTGCTCTGGAGTCCGGCATGTGTTCCCTGTGATACTGACTTAGCAAGTGTGGAAGCTCTTATGTCATCACGACAGGGAAGAATCCGAGTCCAGCCGGAGATTTCACACCCTGGGAACCATTGAAAAGAACAAAAGACCCAAAGGCCTCAAGCCTCTGTCATTTTGTTCTGGGAAATCTCTGTTGTCAGATGTTCCAGGAGAAGCCGTTCCAGGCAGCTAGAGATGAGAAGCCGAAGCCCCACGATAACCCAGGCCTTCCCTTCCCATGACTGACCTTCCCAGGTCTTCCTGTGCCAGAGGACAGCCAGATTTCTTCGCTTTTTCTCTCAGGGAGAACATGGGTTGCCCTCTTCTTTCTGAAGGAGAGTTTGCCGTGCGAGCACCTGCCCCCCTCTTTCCAGCCCTACCTGGCTTGCTCCTACAGTGCCTTGACCTTCACATACAGGCTGTGCCCTCGCCGGTGGAGGGAGACAGTCCAGACACGGGTGACATGGAAGCCCACGTGCCGGCTTTCTGCCAGTTAGCTTTGGTTTGCCCTGGGGACCTCTGCTATTGCTTACAGCTCTTAGGAAGAGAGATAGAGAGAACAAACCCAGAGTGCTGCCTTCTGAAACCTAGGACAGAAGAAGGGACAGGCTCTCCCTGACAGGACAGGCAGCTTATAGCTGAAAACTCCTTTACTGGGTTCTTATGCTCTGTAACCATTTTTGAAGGTCCTTAAGCTCCTGCTAGAGCTCCTCTCCTGTTTGGAGGGAGAGCCTATGAGAGCGAATGAGAAGGTGTTTTGGAAGAGCTTTTCTAGGTGTGTCGTCTTTCCCAGTGACGGGTAAGCTTCTGTGGCTCCCACTCAGCGTGTAACTGGGCTTTGCACGATTCCATAGCCGTGAAAATGAAGCCTAATTATTGATTGTTCCCTCTCCCTAGAGTGGAACCGGAACCCCACTGCTTGGGCGCCATCTTGCCTCTTCAGTTCTGAGCAGACAGAGATTACCATAGTGGGTTAGGTTACTGTGGCTAAACCTTGGCTGTACATCTTCAGAATCCCTGAGTAGTTGGGTTTTTTGTTTGTTTGTTTTAAATAGACTTGCCCAGGCTTCACCCCAAACCTAGGGGATCAGCGTCTCCTGAGTTGGCAGGTAGGCTTAGGTATCTGGGTGCTTGCCCTCCAGGAGCTTACACACAGCCTGGTGGCGGAGGCACAAGGGTAGACATCCAGTTACGTGGCATTGATCATGCTCCAGGGGGTCTGGGCTTCCAGTTATGTGCAAGCCACTGCCGTTCATAGAACATTCCCCTTGTACTTGGTGCTGGGTATATGATTCCATGTTTTGTTATCACCTTGCAAAGTATGCTTTTAGTGGCTGCTGTGCGGATAAGTATTAGTACACACGCATGGTCCCAAGCCAGCTGGGGACAGCACCGAGAAGCAGATGCTGGGCTGCCCCACCTCAGAGCCTGTGCGCGTCTCGGACCTCCCTTCTGCCCCAGGACCACACGTAGTGCTAAGGCTCCGTCCCTCCCCCAGGTGAGCACACCTGCTTTGACTCCTTGTACCCCCGGATCCTGTCAGCACCCTTTTCAGTATCCTGAGAGTCTCTGTTTGTCTAAAACCCATTTTCTCCATTTTTTCTTTTCCTGCGAGTCTGCTTTTGAAAACTAGAACTCTTGGTTCGGTAAGAATACTTTGGGTACATTTAAACGGGATTTCACCGATACAGAAGAACAGAGAAGGGAAGATAAAAATAATTCTAGACTTCGACTGGATTTCTGAACCGTTACTTCTGGGTAGTAACATCTTGGCTGTAAAAGCCTGTTTGACCACCCACACGTTGCTATACTAGTGTACAAATCTGTGTAAAGTTTCATGTTTAGAAGCCTCCCGTGGGTTGAAGTGCTAGTTTTTTCAGTAGTCCTCTGAAGTTAAAGACAAAAGGATGGTATCTTTGTAAATAGAAGAGAGATACAAGAGGTAAGTGGTTTCTATAAGTTCGGGGGCTGATACCTCGTAGATAGTTACTGGCAGAGGTCAGCACATGTAAGTGGGGTCTTGGGGTTCATGGCCCACTGCCCCCCATGCTTGGTGGCTGTACAGAAGCTACAGATTACGACAGAATGCACATCTCGCATGGTGCTCAGGGACATGCAGAATCATGAGTTTCAAGATGGGCTTGTACACATTTTTCTTTTTTTTTCTTTTTTAATAGGAACTTTGTATTTCATTAAAATTGTTTTCAGCCTTTCTTTGTGCTTCTAGATACAGGGTGCTGCTCTTAGAGCTTTTGTTGCCCAGCTAGGTCATGGAACTTAACAAGGGATGAAAATAAAAAAGGGAGAGGTGCCCGGCCTCAGCCTGTGAAGCATCCGCCTCAGCACAGGTCATGATCAAGTCCCGCATTGAGCTCCTCCTTGTCCAGTGAGGCGCCTGCTTCTCTGCCTGCACCTCCCCCTGCTTGTGCTCACTCGCTTGCTTTCTCTGACAAATAAATAAAATCTTAAAAAAAAAAAAGAGAGAAGAAGGGAATAAGGGAGCCGTAGTCTCTTTTGGGCCAACCAAGTAATACCTGAAGCCTAGTGAAATGTATTTGAAATGGATGACTTGTGTGTTCAGTCTCTGTGTAGACTTGCCTTGGAGCAGAAAGAAGCTGGTCACCTTAGCATCTCATTGTTCCGTGCCCTTCTTGGGCTCTCTGTGATGGGACCCTGTGCGCGGTGGAGTGAACGATGGCCATGATGTCCGTGGGCAGAAATAAGGCTTGGGTCCTGTTCTAGAAGAAGCTTAAAAATCCAGTGGGAGCAAACAGTAAATGCAGAAATAATTACTTAATTTCAAATGGATCTAGCATGCATCTAGAGAGCTGAGTAGAAGCACCTGAAAAAGTGGCATTAAAGAATAACAAACCAGGAACTCCTTTAAAAATAACTTAATAACAACCACAGAAATCTTTTTCTTTTCTTTCTTTTTTTTTTTAAAGATTTTATTTATTTATTTGACAGAGAGACAGAGATTACAAGTAGGCATAGAGGCAGGTGGTGGGAGTGTGGGGGGAAGCAGACTGTCCACTGAGCAGAGAGCCCGATGGAGGGTTCGATCCCAGGACCCTGAGACTATCACCTGAGCCGAAGGCAGAGGTTTACCCCACTGAGCCAGCCAGGCGCCCCCACAGAAATCTTTCTTACCAGATCACCAGTGAGAGCCCCGTCTCTAAGTACCTGTGTCCAGCCAGACAGTTTTTAGTTTGTGGCTTAAATCTTGACGCAGACTAACGTTAAGCCCTTGAGCAAACTGAACTTTTTTTTCCTTAACTTCTAACTTCTAAATTATAAAATGACATCGGAGCCTAAGTGTCTACAAAGATGTTGGGGAATCTGAAAGGTCCCACTGAGGGTCTACAGCACCTAAGGACTGTTTATTTCCCAGGCAGACCCTCCGAGCCCACAGAGGTGTCTCGTCTTTGGCAACAAATTCCTGCAGATAAGAGCCAGGTTTCCTCCTGGAGGAAAAGACAGCTACCATCAAGAAAAAGTTTGTTTAAATATTTTTTTTTTAGTATGTTTTCCTAAGCCCTTATCAAGTAGGGTACCTAGATAAGAACAGTTAAGTATTTAGCTGTAAGCCAGCAGTGGAGAATTGGAACTATTTAAATCTGTAAGAACTTGAGTCCAACAAAAATGCTGGCTGACAGCCTGACCGAGGTGAAATAAACCTTGTTTCCAGGTTTCCCAGAAAAATAGTTTTTTTATGGGCCTCAGCTCAGACCTCCACGTGCGTGCCGCGTGTGTGTGTGTGTGTGTGTGTGTGTGTGCGCGCGCGCGTGCTCTTTTCATCCAAGGAAACCTGTAGGTTGCGTCTTCTGATGGTTGTCCATTGTCATAAGTTCTGTCTTGATATGTACCTGATTCTTCACGGAACGTCTAGAAAAGACCAAACTGGAGGTTGTCTAATCACTTTTTCTGACGTGGTGTTTTGGACAGTTCTCTGCGTTTCCCTGGTTTGTTAACTAAAATAGCCGCCTTAGCAATGTCCTGAAATAGTTTCCCAAACAAGTGTTCAGAATAAAACGAACAGAAAGTGTCAGGCATCCCCGGCCAAACCTGGATCGTGCTTTCAAAGGATCTGTCTCCCGAGGCGCCTGGCGGGCTTGGTTGGTGGAGCCTGCGACGCTTGGTCCGGGGGGTCATGAGTTCAAGCCCCACATTGGGCATGGAGATTTCTTAGAAGTAAATTCTTAATATTTAAAAAAAAAAATAATGGTCTTCTGAGTGTGATCTTGAGGGTGACACTGTGTAAACGAAGACTCAGAATTTCGCCCTTTCTCCAGAGAGCTCCTGTTTCCCTCAAGCACAGACGCTTGGAATAGTCTGGACCACTCACACTGGAACTGGAGACCCAGTCTTCAGCCCATGGTTTCTCTCGGTCAGACTGGTACCTTCTTTCCCCTCCTGATTCGAGCTGTGCTTTGGCAAAGACCGCCTTTCCTTATCGGTTCCTGTTAGCCTGACAGGCAGATGCCAGGACATTCCAGGACATCTAGACGTCAGCCTCTATCTCCCAAAGGGGCTGTTTGATGATGCAGAGTGTCCTTGTGCTCAGCGTTGGGCAACCCCACCATTTTGAAGCTCCCTCTCTTCTCTCCTGACTGACCCCAATGTCAAGCTGGCTCTTGGAACCTTCCTTCAGTTATGTTGGTTGTGTTGTAGGTGTGAGTTTCAGGGGGACCAAGGGTGGGCATCTGGGATCTGTGTCCTTGCTTGCGCTTTATAAAGACCTCATACCCTAGGCTGGTGGGGTCTATTTTCCCCATCTTTTCTTTGTTCAACAGCAGTGGTAACCAGCCCTCAGGAATTCAGAGCTAAATTAGGGTTAGGGCCACATGTGAACAGTATTTATTTATTCCTTAATAAGGATTTATTAAGTCCCTGATGTATGCACAGTCCTCTGCCAAATGAAAATCATTAAAAAAAAAAGTGTTGTTTTTGTTTTTAAGAAAACACAGGATATGACTAAAGAAGACCTTCAGGATATTTATCTGTAGAGTAGTAAGTATAAACTTTTATAGGCACAGTGCTTTCGTGCTATACAAAACACTACTAAAATACAATCATGCGTTTCATTTCCTCGGTAATCCTCGGCGAGGTGTTTTCTGCATTTTACTGACTTGAATCTAAGCTGAGCTGAGCTTCTCTCCCGGCTTCTGAAGCCAGAAAGACCAGCGCGCGGAGGCTGAACCCCAGACCCCAGGCTGCTGGTCGGGACCTGCTGCCAGCTGGGGGGGTCTGGCTGCCCCGCGTTGGTCATGTGCTCTCTTCCCCTGCTGTATTTTTGTTCCCAGGTGCTCTGACACATTAATGTCTCTGAAACAGGATACGTCCTGTACCCACCATGGAGGTCCACTTCTTTCCCAGAGTTGGCATCTGCCGGTCATGGAGGGGGGGCTACAAACGGAGACCATGGTTTGCAGCCCTGCGGGAGGGCGTTTGGACCACACTACAGATGTGAATTCAGAATGTACATCTGGGGGGGCGGGGCGGGGGCACGGGCTCTGCTTCAAACCCTAGGGCAGAGATTCCCCCTCCACACCCAGTACCAATACCAAGCTCTCCCCGACATCCCATTCTGCATGGTGGGCTTACTTCTCTGTGGCTCTTTGGTGCCCTCGTCTAAGGGGGGGCCTCTCCTGCTCAACTCCCCATCTTGCGTGCTTTTGCTTTATTGGGGGTATGTAAAGCAATGCCCACCTCATGATGGTGACATGTCACATTTGATGAAACGTGGTGTTGGGTGGTGGGAGTCCCTCTGGATGGCTGTCGGTGGCATGCGGCGTAGCACTGTTTGCCTTCAGCAGAAAAGTGGGTGCTCCCTGCTCCCCATTGCCTAGCCTGAGGCTTGCTGATTGGCTAAGACAAAGCCAGCCTGTATCACCGTTCACTGTCCCTGACCCCCAGCCTTCCTGGCGGCTGCCTAACTTCGTTTCTTGCTGTTTGCACGCAGGAGACAGAAATACAATGTAAATAAATATTTCTACATGTAATTAAGCAACGAGCTGTAAAAATAGTCATTTGCCATCTGCTCACATGCGTTGCTAGGAAAAGATGACATTTTCTGATTCAGTAACTTAACTGCTCTCCTGCCTTCTTTTGGATGCATCACAGACAAACAAATTGTAAATACCCAAACATGTGTCCAGAGAGAAAAGGCCTCCTTATCTAGAGCAAATATGAATAACAAATGTCTGATTCTCCCTCCTGCTGGGGAGGGAGCCAGACAGCTGCCCCATTCTCAGTGACGGGTGCCCAGCTGTAGCCTCGGGTGCAAACTTGTGGGTGCTGAGATACCTCATTGGCATCTAGAGAGACAGGTGGGTGACAAAGCGGAGAGGGGAATGGGTGCAAGCCCTGTCTGTATCCAGGGAAGGGAAAGTATTGTAGATAGCAGATGGCTTGCTTATTAGTGAGTGCCCTCTGTATGTCAGGCACTGTGCTAGGTGCTTGGTGTGTATTACTAGCTCATCTGCTGGGGATCTGACTGCTCCTGTTAAGAACAAAGCGAATAATGATAAGAATAAAAGGTAATCATCAAATGCAGCCACAGGGGGAAGGTGAACAATGGGGAGTGGGAGAGGCTGCAGGAAACTTGTTTGAAACCCTGGGCTCCAAGGTTTTCTAACAAAAAGGCAGGTCAAGCTGTGACTGGTTGGTGGGAGCAGTTCTAGGAGCGATGAAGACCTTGTGCTGTTGCTTTGGTTCTGTGACACCAAGTTTTGAATCCCACCCACTCACAAGTATTTTCTTAGCCCTTTGCCCTTGAGACAGAGGGCATGAAATCACAAGTTGAGCTGCGAGCAGATTAAATATACAGTGCGGTTATGCCCCGCAAACAGAATGATCTGTGGAAGTTATGAAGGGCTCTGTGGCCTCCTGAGGATTCCACGATCCGGGGGTCTCCCCTGAGCAGCCCTAGCCAGGCTTCCACGCCATAGAATTCCACTTCAAGAGTCATGTCTTCTCCTTTCTCTTGGACGTTCGTCAGCTCTGTACCCTTGGGCCCAACCATCCTGCACCCCTAGTCTCCAGCCCAGACCTCCCTCTGCCCCATCACTTCTGTACGCTTCCATGATGGAGGGCTTCCCAAGGAGTGCCTTGTTCCCCCGAGATGCAGGCCTTTTTCTTTAGTTCCACCCGAGTGGTAATTCCTAAAAATGAACACAGTCCTGCAGCTTCTGGGCTCATGTGACATTCAGTGGCTCCTGGGCTCATGTGACATTCAGTGACTATGAATACTTTCAGAACAAAATCTAAACTCCTTGGCGGCGTAGACAAAGCCCTTAGTCATCCAGCTCTTGCATATTTTAATTCCCCGCAGCTCCCTCACCCCACCCCCCTCCTGGGGGCTCTTGCCTTTCTGTCTGCTGCCTGTCTTCTTTGAAGACTACACTTCCTTCCCTTCAGGGCCAGCTCTCCCAGCGTCAACACTGCTTTCAAGGGCGATGCCCTCCGATAACCCCTTCCCACAGCGCAGTTTGGTTTATCTCCCTCCCCTCTGTGCTCTGGAGCTCTCAGCAGATGCCTCTTGGAGAACTCTTAACATGCAGTTAGATTCGAGTATGTCCTAACTTCCCTTCGGCTGTTCCTCTGTCCGTGAAGACAAAGGCTAGACCATTAATACCCGTCTCCCTAGGACGAACAGTGTCTCTGGCCCCTGACAGTCTCTGAAAGATCTGAACAAAAAGGAGGTGACATTTGGCGCCCCATTTAATGACGACTGGGAGCTAGCTGGTCAAGCTAGGTAGTCGCAGTGAACTTCTGTTTAAGTCAGATGTCATGGTTTCCTTTAACGTCAGACCTTGGCAGCCAGCTCTTGTAGATTTTCAGGACCAAAAATATTCCTGAAATTCCATACTTGCAGATTTTGATCTCTGGGATGACATACCCACCCACTGCAGGTCACTATTTGTCAAGATAATTGTGCTTTTTTTTTTTTTTTTAACCTTTGGGGTTCTAAGAGAAGAGGTTAAAAGAATCTGTAGTTTGGTGATCATGTTGTTCATCTTAAGAGAAAAGTTGAGTGGGAAATGTTTTAAAAACTGGTTAGAGAAGGTCATCATTGGGAACATAGAGAAGGTAATTGCTTATTTCATGTATAGTGACGTAGATAGATGGAGATTTCATGCAAAGTAAAACAGCCTGTGATTTGTTTTTTTTTTTTTTATAGCTTCTGTACCATGTTTTGCTCACTTTTGAGTTTGTACACACTTCTAGGGCCCCGTAAGACCATTAGGGAATGAAACATTGTATGAACTGTTAATAAGTGGTCCAGTGCTATCTCGTGCCTTTCATGTTACTACCGATGGTGCCACTCCTGCAAGACTCCAGATTCAGGGGTTCAGGGACAGCATCGGGGGCTCAGGGGGTCCCTCCCCAGCGCTGTCCACCATCCGCTGGTGCAGCCTCCGTGTGCCGGCAGAATGGCGGCAGGAGCGCGCCGCTGCCCAGTCGGGTAGGGCATTGTGTGTCTGTTTCAGGAGGGGAGGAATCTCTCCCCAGAAGTGCCCTGGAGAAAGTCTCTTTACTTCTCACTGACCAGAATGGCGTCCCATGTCCTTTCCTAAACCCATCACTGGCAAGCAGAACGAGGGGACTATGGTAATGACCCCGCTCAGGACAGAGGTGGGAAGTTGGCCATCAGGACTCCAAGGCTTTCCCCCTAACTGCTGTGTGTTCTCCTCCCCAGACCCATGCCCTGCCATTTTGGCTTCCCCTTGGTGACTCTACAAAGTGGCCCCTGCCTACTTCCACCAAACCTCCTCTTGACCCCTCCAGATTCCTGGCACCCCGAAGCCCTCACCCAGGTTCCCTCTGCTCCGTGGAACATTTGCCCTCCCTTTGATCTCATTTGGCACCTATGTGAAGGTCACATCTCCCGGCTAGATTCTGAGGTCTTTGGCGGCACGTCTGTGCTTCTCTCTGTTCCCTAGTATACTTTTCAGAGAACTGCAAACCCTGACTTTATTTGTGCAAAAAACCCTTTCCCTAAAATGTTACTAAGACTAATATGGCCCACGGAAGGAAATGTTCCTAACATCCTATTCCTAATAAGCTCCCTTGAGACGAGAGCCAGTCCTTAAAATAGAGTATTCATCCCTTTCTATTATTAGGAAAATAAGAATTCCATATTAGTAGAACAAGAAAAAGTACAACTGACGTTCACAATGTATTAATACTTTTTCTTCATCCACTCACTTTCGTTTTTGTCCTTTTTGTAAGGAATCACAAACTTCTGCAATGGTGCATACAGGTTTAAGTCAATCTCACTGTTTTCCTACTGTTCTCCAACAGTGTGGTTCCTCGTCTTCACTACCCATCACAATTACCAAAGGAGATTTAAAAAATATGCGTATATTGGGGCACCTGGGTGGCTCAGTCGGTTCAGCGGCCAACTCTTGATTTCGGCCCAGGTCATGACCTCAGGGTCATGAGGTCAAGCCACACTGGGTGTGGAGCCTGCTTAAGATTCTCTTCCTCTCCCTCTGCCTACCACCCTACAGCTTAGGCACGCTCTCTCTCTCTCTCTCTCACACTCACACACACACACACTCTCTCTCTCTCTCTCTCTCTCTCTCTCTCTAAAAAACAAAACAAAGTCAAAAAAGCCAGATAGTATTTTTCCAGCAACTTCTCTGAATGAATTTACATTTGGGCAAACTCAAAACTGGGAAGAGGAGAGTGGTGTTGAGGGGCAGATCAGGTTTTGAACAAGTGTTTGCTTTTGCTAAATCCCCGAAGCCTGTGAGGTTGCTTTTATCAGTTTCCAACCCCGAATTTTGGGTTCACGGACCTGCCCAGCCACCAGAACTGGGCAGGGATCTGCATTGCCGTGAGTGGACAGCCGGTCGAATCCATCATCTTTGACAGGGAGAAAAGTTCAAGTTACACAAGAACTTTTGTGGCAGGTAATTCTTATTGGAAATTTAATTGAATCTTCTAAAGGCCAATTTGTTTCTCTGTCTTTCAAAGTCAATAGGTACCTGCCACCTTCTTCTCTTTCATCTGAAAAGCTTCTATAGATGGAAGAAAGTTAATGCTTCCTTTTGGTATTTTGAGAGTTTTATTTTTATGCCTCCAATTGGCAGCCTTTCCTCTCCATAAGCCAGTGTCGACATGATGGCGCTGGTAAGTATGCCTAGTGTTCTAGAAGACTTCTTTTTTGATGCAGTTTATGCCTGAGTAAATTTATCTTTCTTTCTCCTACTTTATAGCCTCCCCCCATTTAATGTATTATGAACTATTTTATACATTACAAAAAGAAAGAGAGAGTCTATTTTGGAAACGTAAAAATAGTGAAAGGAAAGTCATTGTTAAGCTTCTGGTTAGATCAGGATTTGGGAAGATCTTACACTTAGAAACCAAAGTATTGAACCATGGATCTGTTGGGGGCGGGGGGAGCAGTCTTACCTCTCCCTCTTCCTTTGAAATTTCATGAAGATATGTGTGTGTGTGTGTGTGTGTGTGTGTGTACACATATCTACATTTTCTGGTGATAAGGTCCATAACTTTCATAGGTTTTCAAAGTCACTACTTTAAGATATCTTTTTGATGACAAATTTTTACTGTATTTGTTTTAAGATTTGCTCTGTTGTTGCTTAGAAACAACTTTCTGTATTAGTTAACTCTTTCAGTGCTTTCTTTGCAGAATAAGATATTCTGTGCAATATATTCTTTTCTGTGTGTGTGGTTTAATTTACTGTGCAGTTAAAATTTTGATCTCCATTCTAGGGAGCTTCTCCCGTGAGTATTTTGTGTAAGAGCAAGGGATGTTAAGATAAATGGACCAGACTTAGCTTTGATTGGTTTTGCATGTAGGAAAACATATCTTTAAGTACTGCCCATTTTTGAACCTTGGTAACGAAGTAGCGAGAATCCTGGTCTGGTGGGTCTGGAGACCAGGCTCTGTTGTCTTCCAGAAAGGCAGTTAAAGGAAGCAGAGATTTTTAAATCTTCGAGGTCACTGTCGTTCCAATCCAGGTGATAAGTAACTGTGATTTTTGTGCAGGTGCCGCTGTTTTAAGAACAAGCATCAGTTACCATTAACCTGGGGAGAAAGGAATTGAATTCTACTGTGACATTTTTAGGAGTTTAAGAATGTGGCCTGAAGTTAATAATCAGCGACATAAGAGAGGTCCTGTTTTTAAGAAATGGAGTCTCTTGTGTTTCAAAGTTAATGTATGGGGCGCCTGGGTGGCTCAGTGGGTTAAGCCGCTGCCTTCGGCTCAGGTCATGATCTCAGGGTCCTGGGATCGAGTCCCACGTCGGGCTCCCTGCCTAGCAGGGAGCCTGCTTCCCTGTCTCTCTCTCTCTGCCTGTCTCTCCATCTACTTGTGATTTCTCTCTGTCAGATAAATAAATAAAATCTTTAAAAAAAAAAAATTCAAAGTTAATGTATGTACCTTGCTTTGGGGGGACAAAAATTAGGTAAATGGTTAAGGAAGTATTTCTTTTTTTTTTTAATATTTTATTTATTTATTTGACAGAGAGAGAGATCACAAGTAAGCAGAGAGGCAGAGAAGAGGAAGCAGAGAGCCCGATGCAGGGCTCGATCCCAGGACCCTGAGATCATGACCTGAGCCAAAGGCAGAGGCTTAGCCCACTGAGCCACCCAGGTGTCCCGGAAGTATTTCTTTTTTTAAAGAAAGCATTTCATGATTTGAGCACAAATTACGTTTTTGGCCTTCATGATCTGACTTAGCCACAAAATTACAGAGGTATTTCAGCAGCTATGTGTGGGGGCACTTAGCAGGTCCTGGGTCCCAGCCGGCTACCCTGGGGCAGCAGGTGGACTGAAACTTGGTGGGAGACCCCCCCCCCGCCCCGGGGCTAACAGTTCAGGGCTTGGCAGTCAACTAATCATGTCCTTGCTTGACGCTTTGTTTTACTTTGATGTTTTTCTGTGTTTGCTGAAGATACCTGTTTCAACCGTCACCGTTGACCTTTGGAAAATATGAACGCCACCAGGCACCGTAGGAAATATTTTCTTATAGTTAAAATAAACTGTAGTAAATCGTAGGTTATATTTCTACAGCAGAGAATACGCTGTTCTGGATAGCTGAGCCTTCCAAGTGGCTCGGGGTTTGTCCCCGGGATGATGTCTTCTGTGTCCCCCTCTTGCTTGAACCATTTTGGTTTAAAAACGTTCTGAAATTGGTTATATATTTACGGACTTTCTTAAACAACCTTCTAAACATAATCTACGCTTCTCTTAGTAAGTTAGGGCCGTCACTGTCAATCATAATTATTATGTTGTGCTATAGTAATAGTAATAGCACAGTTCCTAGCATCCCTAGAAACTGTACAGTTTATAGGGCTGTTTCTGCCTTTTCAAGCATTATTTTATTTTAGAGAGAAATGGAAATGGGAAGGAGGGAAGTGCAGAGGGAGAGGGAGAGAGAGAATCTTAAGCAAGCTCCATGCCTAGCACAGAGATCATGACCTTGAGATCATGACCTGAGTTGAAATCAGGAGTTGAATGCTCAACCGACTAGGCCACCCGGGCACTCCAAGCATCATTTTAACCTCTCTTCCCCAGCTGTAGGAATTTGCCTTTGAGTTACCTGACTTTCCGAAGCAATCCCCAGACTTATAATCTGCTGGGAGCCAGATTTAATAGAATTGTATGTGCAAGAAGAGTAAATTGGCCACGGGTTTAAGGTTTCAGCTTCAGCAAAGTTCCTGGATCTATTTGTGATCATTTATGTATGTATTTGATTATTTTCTATTCTCATTAGTGTTCCAAGCAGACACCTAAGTTCCGGGTAGTTATGTCATTATCACATAAGGATGTTTTACTATTTCTTAGCATCATAAACACAGATATTGTGTTGTACTCTTGTTCTGTGGATGAACTGTGAGCATTACGGAAGCTTGACTTGCAGAGGACGGTCGCTTTTATACCTCGGTGTTCTTTTCTGTGCCTTTGCATGAAACTTAATCCACTATAACTATTAATCTCTGGGACCGGTCAGGTCTCAAAGCGGTGAAAACTGCAGAAAACAAGTGTAGTTTTTAGTGTTCACACTCTTTCCCCATTAAATGTGTATTTAATCTTCACTCTGTTTCTCATTTGGGGGTTTGTTTGTTTTCATCATTTCAGTTGCCTTTCAGAGAGTGCTCTTGAAGAGAAAGGTCTGACAACAGCTGTATGCCTCCCTAGTATCCACCAAGGAGAATCACGACAGGAAGCTACGGGGAGCGAAAGCCCACACGGCTTCTCACCAAGTCTTTCACGCTGTTTTTTTCCTTGTTGACTCAGAACAAATGCTAGAGAAGATGCTGAATGACCTTAGTTTTTCTTTCTGGCCCACACTTATTATAGCAGAGATAAGAAATACCAGCCCTGATCCAAGAGCTGCAGTGGGTAGCCTCGGGAAAGTGTTTTTCACGGAGCTGTCATTCACGTTCGAGGAATTGAGGGCAAAAGTAAAGGATCGGTTTGGCCTAGTACATTTCAACCATCTTCCTTCCTTTCTTTCTTTTTAAGATTTTTTATGTATTTGACAGAGAGAGCAAAGACAGAGACAGAGAGAATGAGAGAGGGAACACAGGCAGGGCTAGAGAGGGAGAGGGAAAAGCAGGCTTCCTGCTGAGCAGGGAGCTTGACACGGGGCTGGATCCCAGGACCCCTGGGATCATGACCTGAGCCAAAGGCAGATGCTTAAATGACCGAGTCCCCCAGGCGCCCGTCAACCTTCTGCTTTCACATCCTGTTTCTGGAGGCTCCTTCTTCTATATGTGAAGCGAACTACATAGTAGTAAACTTGTTTCTTCTCTCTTTATTTTTCTTCATTTTGGAGGGGGTGGGGCACAGGGAGAGAATCTTAAGGAGGCTCTACACCCAGTGCAGAGCCCCCGTGGGGCGCCATCTCACAGCCCTGAGATCCTAGCCTGAGCTGAAATCAGGAGTCGGACACTTAACCGACTGAGCCACCCAGGTGCCCCTCTTTTCTCATTCTTTACTAGAATCATCTCAGTATTTCTTTACCAATTTTCTGCATAACTTCATATTCGCCTTCTCTGGGTCATAAAATGAGAACTCAGACACAAGAATCGAAATGTACTAATGTTCATTACAATAATTTTGAGCATTGGCTGTCCTAGGCTCTTAGGACAGTCCTAGGCTAGATACTTAGAAAACAAGGACGATAGTTGTGCTCGCAAAGCCTGCAGCTCAGGGAGCTGGGGGTCAGGCGGGGGGCGGCGCGCCGTCTGGCCGGTCAGCACCACTGTAGGGCCGGGAGCTCCCTTGTCTGAACGCAGCCTCCTGGTCTGTTACAGCGGGGACATCTCTCCCGAAGCGGTTTTGCAGCCTAGCTAAGATGACACATGGGAAAACATCATAAAATTGCACCGCGAGGACGAGTCTACTGTCGGGTTTGGTTTAGAATAGAACGTGGGAGGCTTTTTGTCCCAAAACCATTTCGACAATCCAGCTCTGAGATGCGGAGTTCAAGGGAAACCATGCACGTCAGCGTCGCATGCGGTTCCCAGGAGAATGTCGGAGCTGGTATTATTCAGAGCCTCCCGCTCTAGAAGATCCTGTTACTGGCATTATGCTCAGGGGTGAGGACAGCGAGACCCGCGCAGCTCTGTCGGACGCTGCTTGTTCCTGCGGCGATTCTCAGCCCCCGCCGTGCGTTTTCACTCTGTCTGTTTAGTAAGAACCTAGAGAACCTCGTGGAAGTAGGATGTATAGAAGATGCCTGTTTTAGGACTGGGTTCTGTTTTTATAGCCGTCTCAGTGTTTCTCTGTCTTGGCAGTCCCCTCTCTCTCCCTTTTTCCTGTTAGTTCTTTAAAGGCTCAGAGGTGATCTGTCGCAGTTTGCCTGGGAACCGAGACCATCCCGGTTTATGCCTCTTTTTCCAGCATCCCTTCTACTTAACCTTCTAGCATTCTCCGAAGTGTCCCAGTTTGGATCATGAGCTATATGGTCACCTTGGTTCAAGGCACTGGAAAAAAAAAAAAAAAGAACTTGGAGCCAGCAAATGAGTGGAATTTTAAGAATCTTTGATCATCGCCCTCAGCCCCTGACCTGACTTAGAGCGTGGATTTGGTCCCATAATGTCCTGGAATGCAGCTCACGGATGAAAGTCGGTCGTGTGTGGTGTCCGCGCCCACGGCAGCCCTTCCCTCCTGAGCTGTTCAGACTAGAACGCGTGTGTGCGCACCCTGGCTCGGAGCAGCAGCTTTGACACCCAAACGGTTTCTGTTCGGGCTTGGCTTGTTGGAGCTTGACGGCTCATGTTCCTTCTTGAAGGCCTATCAGGGTTTTCATTCAGCGTGAATATTCACATGGCGATGGTATCCATCTTGGGTTTTTTTTTTTTTGTTTCGTTTTGTTTTGTTGTTTGTTTGTTTGTTTACCTATTTGTTTAAGGAAACTACGCCCAACGTGGGGCTTGAACGCAAGACCCCAAGATCAAAAGTTGCTCGTTCTACCGACAGAGCCAGCCAGGCACCCCCATATCCATCGCGTTTTTGAGCATCGTTCGCCCCCAGCAGCTCGCCATGGGGGGTGTGAAGCATGCCTGGAACCTGCAGCTCTTATGGGGCAACTCCAGGGGGCCGGTGGGACGAGGGGCAGCTCACAGGGCCGGGCGCCTGCAAGGCAGCATCTCCATCACTTCCTCCCCGTCTCCAGTGAGAAGGTGGGACTGAACGAGACAAGAGCTTAAAGCACAAATGCAGGGAAGAGGGTGCCACTTTGTGTCCCCTCGCAGTCCCCTCGCAGTCCCCGGCAGAACGACAAAATGGTCCCTTGCCGCCTGCATTAATGCGGACTTGGTGAAAATGTCCAGAGGGTACTGTGCTATTTTAGCATCTGCAGTCCCAATATTTTCATGGCAGAGCAGTTGGCCAAGAGTTGGGGGCAAGTTATGGTTGGTGGAAAGCAAACGTGTAACTGCCTTTCTCTGTCGACAGCTGGTATTGGAGTTCGGGGTTTGCCTCTGTGCCCCTGAGCCCTAAAGGAACAGGTCCAAATTAAGTCTTGCAAAGTGAAACCAGGAGGTCAGGAAATAAAGAGAAATCGATGGAACGGGTCAATTCAGTGCTCGCCCCGGCGTGCAGACTTTGCAGAGACGCGAACATGGTGCAGAGATCTCTGTGAAACCGTGCTTTCTTGCACGTTTTGGGCAATTGTTGAAATGCTGATTCTGATGTCCTGGGGCTGGGATGGGGGCAGCCCACTGCATTTCGGACCTGCTCCAAGGGGTGCTGGTGCCTTTGCAGACCACGATGAGCCTCCTGGCAGGACAGAGTGCTTCAGCGGGCTCCAACTCTGGGTGTCACTGTTGTCCCACAGGCAAGTGAGGGTGACACAGAGGGGACCCTGTACTGGGAGGAGCTCCTCTGCTGAGCCTTGGATGACAAGAATTACCCAGTTAGGGATTAACCGTGGTTCCCAGTATCTTCCACAATCTTCCAGCATTCTCTATTCCAGAGGCCCCATGTTCCTGCCGGTGAGAATAATAAAGATGTACACATTCCGTGGACTTGGAGTTCCAGGCACTGGCTCCTTGGACAGCGGTTAGGCCCTGGAAGGAAAGGAGAGGGGGCAGAAGTGTAAGAACTAAACAAGAAATTAGGGTAAATTCAGAGAGGAATGTTCCATTTCCTCTTGCTTCCATCATAGAGAAGAAGCTGTTGAGTGCCTTGCTCTCATCACCTGGAGGGGCCCGGGGCCACCGCTAACTAGTTTCTGGGACTCTGTTCTGCCTCTTAACCTCCATTATTTCAGGAAATGTTCTCACCTACAAAACCAGGATTTGAACTGAAAGCGTTTTTAGAGAGCATCGTTAGACTACGGCAACCGAGAGTTTTATGATCATACGACGTTGTGTGTAATACATTCCTGTGTCATTACTTGAATATGTGGTTTTGTTTCTGTAAGAGCACTTCCAAAATGTGTGTGTGTGTTTTAATATATATACATTTCATATTTTTCCCTTGGCTCTCTTTTAAAAAAATCTTGGTTTCATAGCTTCAGAAAATTTTATGTAATTCACAGATGGCTCTATTAACTTCCTCTGGCCTCACAGTGGCAGCAATAGCTTGAACTTTCTTCTGTGGTTCACCGGCACTTTCCCTAACCATCTGCTCCTCTGGGCTGCATGTGTATGTCCTGGGCTGTTCTTTTGATACAACGACCTCTTCAGTCCTAGGACAGGAGTCTAGAACGTATTCCCATCTCTGCTCTGACCGACTGCTTACACACCAGGCCCCACATGATATAGTAGGTAATGAGCCACTATAAGTCATTCCAGGGGTTCTCACTCTTAGATTTCTGGATGAGAGAAATATTTTCTATAAATTTACCTCCAGAGACAACATTAATACTATGCACAGGGACTGAGTTTACAAAATAGAAGGTGCTCTGAGCCAAGGCAGAAGAGTAAGTAGAGAACCCCGTGTTGAACAACGGAAATTGTCATATGAAATTCAAACTTCATAAGAGCGTATTGTATGCAGAGAGGTTCCGGGTGTGTTGTTTTGGTGGTGTGTTTACTGTGTTAAAAGCAGTAAAGATAGACATGGATTACGGTTGCATTGGCCCTCCCATGCGGTTTTGCCGAGAGTTCACCTTTCTTCAGGGTGACCCATCGGAATGCACAGGCCGTGTCTTTTCATGTCATAAATCCACACCTTGGAATTCATCCATGGCACGTTATTGGACAGGTGCACGAAGCTGAATGTGAAAGTGTGTTCCCAGAGTATTTGTAATATGAACAAATTGGAAATAGTTAAAATATTCAATAACAAAAGAAAGAAGGTCAAATAAAATATGGCCCAATCACGAAATGGAACATTCTGCAGCTGTTAAAAAGTAGGGATGCAGGTATTATCTCCAAAAGATGGCTCTTAAAGGGGTACCTGGGTGGCTCAGTTGGTTCTGCCTCTGTCTTCCGCTCAGGTCATGATCCCGAGACCCTGGGATCGAGCCCCATGTCTGGCTCCCTGCTCAGGAGGAAAACAGCTTCTCTGTCTCTCATTCTCCCTCTGCCTCTCCCCCTGCTCATGCGCTCTCTCAGATAAATAAATTAACTCTTAAAAAAAAAAAAAAAGATGGCTCCTATAAATGTTAAAATGTTAAAAGTGCTGAGACGATTGGTTATTCAGATGGAGAGAAATTAAGCTGGACCCCTGCCTCATACCATCTACAAAAATTAATTTGAGTTGAAGCATAGAAAAAACAAAAACCCCTTAGAGCTTCTGGAAGAAAACAGAAAATAATGTCTCTGCATCTCAGGGGCAAGCGACATTTCTTAGCACAAGACACCAGCGCGCTCACCCCGGAAGAAGAAAACTGATGTGCCGGGCTTCCCAAAATTTGAAACTTCTGTTCTCCAAAAAAGCAACATCAGGAAAACAAAAACGCAAGCAACAACCTGCTGCGGAAGTGTTTGTGAAATTTTAACGCTCACAAATCCAAAAAAGGACTCTTACCCAAAATATATAAGGAATTACTGTAATTCAAGAGCAAAAAGACAAACAAGGAGGAATGAACAAAAGATGTGCACAGAGTTGCTGCAGAAGAAGGTCTGTGACGGCCACTAAGCCCAGGAGAAGATGCTCAGAAATGCCGGTCACTGGGGAGACCGAGGCACGTCAGACCGCCAGCAGTGATGGCCGACAACAGCTGATTGTCGATGAGCAAGGACTTGAACTTGTGAACGTTGCCAGTGAGAATATAAAATGTTGCAACCCCTTTGGAAAGAAGTTGGGGTGTTTCTTGGAAGGTTAACAGTACATTCTCCGTGATCTGGCTGTTCTACTCCCGAGTGTATAAACACATGTCCCCAAAAAGATGTGTGGGAGATGTTCCTAGAAGCTTTATTCATAATTTATATGAATAATTTATTCAAATGTATTCATAATTGCCCCATCCCAGAAACGGCAGTAGGTAAAAGGATAAAAAGATTGTAACCTGTTAAAAAAACAAAAAATGCTGCTCAGCAATAAATAGAAGAGACGAAAGAAAAATAAAGTAGCGTGTTTGGGAATGAATATGTAGACACGTATGTACGCATAGGGAAGAATTAGGACGCTACCCCCCAGAATGTCGATGACCATTCGTAAGCATTGTAGCTGCTTTTTCGCTTTCTCTCTTATGATTTTCTCTATTTTTGAAAATGTGCCACTATTGCCCCCAAAGAGAGAAGATACCTTTGTTTGGAAGGGGCAGGACAAAAGCAGCCCCTCTGGGTGCTGAGTAGGAGAAGAATCCAGAACCTTCCTCTTGCAGCACCTCCTCACTGTTGCCTGCTGGTCCTTCTCTGGGGGCGTCCCTGGGCCAGGGGGAGCTTCCAGACGTTTGTGGGGGGGGGTGGTTCTGGGAGGCAAGACCTGTGTCCTGCTGACCCATGCACACTGCCCCATGGGGTCTGACATGATTTGGCAACATCAGCCCAGGGGAGCCTAGGATTGACCAAGCCCAGTTACAGAGTCGCAGGATGTCTGTCTGCCCTGGAGTTGTTACTACAGAGCTGGCCTCGCCCCACCATAGCGAACTGGGACCCACAGCATTTAAGTAACGTTGCCAGGGTCCTGGAGGTCATTCGAGGCCACATGGAAATGAAAACATGGTTTCCAGGCTCCTGGTCTTGGGCTGCCCCTTTGCTCCTCCTGATCTCTGCCGTCGTGAGTGAGCCCCCGGCCTCATGAGCAGCTCTTAAATTAAGGCCCGAGGAAAAGAGGTTTCCAGGTAAGGGACTGGATTTTCCTTCATATCTTAGAACATTTCAGTGTTAGGCCTTAGGTCCAGATTTGTGTCTGGTAAAAGAGGCTGAAATTTAGAGTTTTTTTCTTTTCTTTTTTTTTTTTTTTCCTTTTTAAAGATTTTATTTGTTTGTCAGAGAGAGAGGGTGCAAGCAGGGGAGCAGCAGAGGGAGAAGCAGAGGCAGACGCAGAGGGAGAAGCAGGCTTCCCACTGAGCTAGGAGCTGGCCGTGGGACTCGGTCCCAGAACCCCGGGATCGTGACCTGAGCCAAAGGCAGGAACTTATCCGACGGAACCACCCAGGTGCCCCGAAATTCAGAGGTTCTTGACGTTCCTTGGGTCCTGCCGCCTTCTGGATACCAACTAAACGTGGTAAAATCTCTCCTTTGAACAGTGTGTTGGCTAAAAACCATCGAACTTAGCATTTGATTTGGGGAGTTTCAAAAACCCTCTGAAACCTGTCATTGGGTAGTACATGTTTTTGACCTTGCGTTGCTCGAGTTTTCAAGCAGTCCTCTTGCCTTTGGACAAAAGGGACGGATGAGCCGGTTTTCATACCTCTGTGGAGAATATGTTTCTTGACTAAACCATCGTTTGGGAACAGAAAGGACAGCATCTAGACACCTCATCACAGCGGACACTTGAGTGTTTCCTGTGTTTCCTGTTGCTGTTCGATGGTCTTTCCAACACAAGTAAAATTTCATGGTATTTTACAAAAGTCCCACCACACTGGTGCAATGGATTTTTGTTTGTTTGTTTTGGCCCTGTGCTCGACTCCACTCTGCTCCTCCCCGGCTGGGTAATTCCCGATTACAGCAGACCGTCTGAAGCATGTTCCTTCGTCCTGTTCATGGTAAGAAGACCATCGCTTCCAGAAGAAAGATCCAAGCCATGCCCCCACCCCCGCGATGAGGCCAGCATTTCTCTGTGCTTCTCACCAAAAACTAGGTGTTTGGGTAACAGCTGGTAATTTCCACTTAAAAGATAGAAGGGTTTTGGAAATGGTCCCGTGCCGTAGTTTTGGAATTGGTTGCAGGACCTGCTAACACACTAACCACTGGGCCCACCGGAAGTTTCCGATTCAGCGGCCCGGGCTGGGGCCCAAGAACATGCATTTCTGATAAATCCCTGCATGACAGTACTGGTCCTGGGCTGCACTTTGAGATATAGGGACATGTGAGGACTGAGAGTCCTATAAAGCACAGTGGTCTCCAGACTTCTCCTGTAGCAGCACATCTCACACACCGTGCCGGGATCAGGGAATCAGAATCTCCAGGCAGAGTCTCAGGACTCTGTTCCCTTGATGAGGGGAAACACTGTGGCCATCGGGTACGCCCTGCGGAGCAGCGTGGAACCGCAGACTTGACTGACCGCTCCCAGCCACGGTCTCCTCACCCCTGTATGCTTTGACCCGAAGACTACGTCCGCTGCTACAGATGTATCTTTCTGGCTTCATCTTCAATTTTCATATGAATTCTGGGCCATCCTTATAAAAGATGTTCATTTCAGGTGCCAAATACTTGGTGCAAGAGAGAAACCAGGACACCCATCTCTGAGAATTTCCTGAGCTTTTAGTGCATTTCCTTTCTGTGAGCGTGGTCACCGTTTGAGTGCGTGTGTGTGTGTGTGTGAGAGAGAGAGAGAGAGAGAGACAGGAAGTAGGGGGAGGAAGGTAGGAGAGAAATGTGCATTTTTAGCAAGTTCGCTGGTGATGGGGATGGTGATGCTGCTGGTCCAGGGATCCCGTTTTGAAAACCACTGGGATAGACCAGTGACTCCCAGCGTAGCTCAATGGCAACTCCTGGAGAAGGATTCTTCATGGCGGGGTCCCCCCGCCTCCTCACAGAGTAGTCCTACTGGTGTGTGGTGGGGCCAGTCTGAAACTCCCCTTACCCGCCAAGGTCATGAACCACTGCTTTGGCTCCCTCAGGGCAGAAGGAAAGCCCAATAGGAAACGTCAAGCCTGATCGGGAAAATAGGGCTCACCCAGAGCGCGTCACACGGCACCGTGTGTGCGACCCCTGTGCGTCCTGTGGGGCCCACGGTTCTGTGCAGCAGGTCTGTCCTGGGGCCCACCGTTCTGCTTTTTTAACAAACCAGGCAGATGCCGCTGCTCTTGGTTTGGGGGATGGTCTGCCCTCGGAATAGCAAGGGATGTAGAAGCTTCAACAGACGCTTTTAACTGCCTATCAACACGTCACTTTCACATTTAAAATTGTATTTTGGGGAAGCCTGGGTGTCTCAGCCGGTGAAGCATCTGACTCTTGATGTTGGCTCGGTGGTGATCTCAGGGTCGTGAGATCGAGCCCTGACTCGGGCTCTGGGCTGGGTGTGGAGCCTGCTTAAGGGTCTGTCTTTCCCACTGCCACCCCCGCCCATGCTCTATTTTATTCTATAACATATATATATATATATATATATATATATATATATATATGAATGATACGGAGAGAGAGAGAGAGGGAGGGAGAGACAGAGTGCACCAAGCAGAGGGAGCTGCAGGCAGAGGGAGAGGGAGAAACAGGCTCCCTGCTGAGCAGAGAGCCCGATGTAGGGCTCGGTCCCAGGACCCCGGGATCACTACCCGAGCTGAAGGCAGACACCTAAGTGACGGAGCCACCCAGGCACCCCTATATAGAAATATATATAAAAACAGTATAGAACAAATGAAAACAATGTCTTTGAGATGCTAGACATGTTAAATTAGATATAGTAGATACTTTGCCTTTAATGAATGTTTACCTTCCCTTGATGGCTAGACATTTCGTTGTGGTTTCTCCCTACCCCCTTCCTGTAGTTTCACACAAATGTTTGTGAATCCATTTTGCTCTAGTGTGACGCACACACACTCACAGACCTTCCTTCCCGCCCCCGCCCCACATCTAGATCTCAATGTTCCTGGTCTTTCTGAGAGGGGACCTTTGGGATCCTGCCTTCTTGCTTCCTCCCTGCCTAAGCCCCTGCCCGCTAGGTGTTAACACCCCGGGGGGCTAAATGTGCGGTGAAACCCCAGCCCCCCCCCCCCCCCCCGCCTTTCTGGAAAGGATGGCATTTAGTTCCGCCCTGCTGTCACATTGCACGCTCTAGGAGTGGCTTTCTGGGGATGTGGCTTCAGCCTGTGTCTCAGGCTCAAGGCAAACCTTTTTCTTCTGGGTTAGGGGTGAAGCCTCTTCTCTGGCAGGTTCCATCCACCCTCTGGCACTTTTCCAAGCATGCTGGAGTTGAGACATGGCCATCAGAGGCTTTTAGAAGAAGGAACGGGGCAGCGTGGGGGGCGGGGGGGCAGCCAGGAGGAGGCAGGACCTCGGGGTGAGGAGGGAGGGATTGGACCCCCAGCTGCAGAGTCGCCTTCCCCAGGCCCGTTGAATTTCCCAGCTGAGCAGGGCAGAAGTGTTGAGTGATTGATGGCGTTTTAATTGGCCCTCGGAGGATGCATCTGTGGCCTCTGACCGTTTGAAAGTGGTGGGAACGACCCCAAGGGGTCGTCCCTTCCCGTGCAGACCAGGGGACAAGGCTTTCCCTCTGGGGCATGGCCGTCCTTGGTCAGGCTGTCACTCTACTGCTGTTATCCGAAGCGTCCCTCCATGGAAGGACTGGCTGGCAGGAAACAAGTGTGTTCAGTCGTCTCCGTGGCAGATGCCAACACCCCCACCCAGCGCCCTGCTGTTTACGCACCAAACACGGGTAGACGAACACCAGCGGAAATTTTGCAGAGTCATGGAAGCGGCGTGCTTGTCCCAGCAGGAAAGCCTGAGACCGAAAAGCAGAGAACGTTTGGAGTCTCCTATTCCAAAAAAGGAAAAGTTTAAGTGAGATTTATTTCAGCGAACAAAAGTGACATCAAGATTCGCTGGAACAGTCCGTATGACTTATTAAGGGCAACTTGAATTTGAGGGTGTCTGGGGCACAGTAGAGTTTAGGATCCAGAATTCTGTGGTCAGTTTTTGGCTCCAGCTTTTCCAGGAACCATTTTTAGAGTCTTTAAAGATTGTGCAGGGGGTAGGGAGGAGCAGAGGGAGAGGGAGAGAGAGGATCTCAAGGAGACTGCCTCCTGAGCTCAGAGCCCAACAAGGAGCTCAGTCCCATGACCCTGAGACCATGACCCGAGCCAAAATCACGAGTCAGGCACTTAACAGTCTACACCACCCAGGCACCCCTCCCAAAACCGTTTTTAACTGAAGTGCATTTGCTCTACTGATAACAGTCTAACATTCTGGGTACCTCCTGGGCTAGCCCCTTCATGTCTTTTAATTTTCTCTAAAATAAGTAGGAACTTATAGGTTCTGAGGAAAACACAAGAACTTACGGGAAATGTCTGTTTGGCATGGCTGCACCTTTCTGTTATAGAGTGGGAAGTAAACATTTTAAAAGTCAAAGTATAGTCAAAGAGCTTGTTACATCATTAGGGGGAAATTATCTATAAAATCTGGAAAAAAAAAACCATTTCTGAAACAACCAGTGTCTTTTCCCCATAAGAGTAGTAAGGAAGACCCAACCTACCTCACCTTAAAATGGCAAGACTGCTAAGCCAAAAAAAAAAAATGTTATGTATTCGTTTTAGGGAGAGAATGAGTGTGGGGAGAGGCAGAGGGGTAGAGAAGGGAAGAATCTCAAGCAGATTCCACACCCCTGTGCAAGTCAGAGGTCTACACAGGGCTCTATTCAGGGACCCCGAGACCTCCCCACAGCCAAAACCAAGAGTCAGACACTCAACCGACTGAGCCGCCCAGACACCCCTTAAGCAGAATACTTAAAAGTAAGATCATTTAATTTGTGTTACTCATTGATATTAAAATGCTGAGTGACGGGCGCCTGAGTGGCTCAGTGGGTTAAGCCTCTGCCTTCAGCTCAGGTCATGATCTCAGGGTCCTGGGATCGAGCCCCACATCGGGCTCTCTGCTCAGCAGGGAGCCTGCTGCCCCCTCTCTCTGCCTGCCTCTCTGCCTACTTGTGATCTCTCTGTCAAATAAATAAATAAAATCTTAAAAATAAAATAAAATGCTTAGTGACTTTGGACTCTGAATAAACCCCTTTCCCCTTCCCATATCCAGCAAGGCCCAACAAATGTCCTAATTTAACCTCTGTTCACCTCTCTACTGTTTTGCTCTCTTTTATATGTAAGCGTTGGTTGCTGAAACGCGTAGAGCTTTTTCCCACCTCAGTGCCTTTGGACCATGCTTTTACAGGAGAAAAGGATTTTAATTTTAATGAACACCACTTCACCAGTTTGTTTCTGTCTTCTTTAAGCTCTTCTCCAAGCCTTAGGTCTTGAAGATCTTTGACATTATCTTCTAGAAGTTACAAGTTTTTTTTTTTTTTTTTGTCGTTGTTTTACAGTCAAGACTATGAGTCCTTTAGAACTGATTTTTGTATAAGGTCAAAGGTTAAGGTCAGAGTTTGTTGTATGGCCTATCCATGGGCATTTGCTGTAGCACCATCTTTTGAAAGGGTTTTCCTTCTGTTGGGTCATTTCATATGCCGGTTGTGGAAACTTTGTGGGAATGTTGATGTGTCGGGCTGCTTCTGGGCTTCATCCTTATTCCCCACACTCCTCCAGCTAACCCCTACCTGTCCCTTCGGTCTCCCCTTCAATGTCATTTCCCTAGAGGTGTTGCAAGGACCTCGCCTTCCCATCCATCTCCAAATCCCCATCATCAGCCCTAAGGAGTTTGACCTTCATCATTCTCACTCAACACCTATTTTTTCCCTCCATGTGGCATTTAGCATCACGTGTTAATAACTTGCTGTTGTGTGTGGATCAGTCTGTGTGAAATTCCTGCCTTTAGGCCTCTGGAAGACAGAAACCGAGTCTCTTGTTTACCATTCAAGTTCCAGCAGTATGTCTCGTGCATGCCGAGTGCCCAGTCAGTGTGTTTGGAGTAAATGAATGGCAAGAAGTCAAGCCCCTCGGGGGATGTTGTCTAAATCATTGGGTACCATTTTCTTTCTTTCTTTCTTTCTTTGAGATTTTATTTACTTACTTGACAGAGCAAGAGATACAAGCAGGTAGAGCAGCAGAGGGAGAGGGAGAAGCATGTTCCCCACTGAGCAAGGAGCCTGATGCAGGGCTCGATCCCAGGACCCTGGGATCGTGACCTGACCTGAAGGCAGTTGCTTAACCAACTGAGCCACCCAGGCACCCCTGGGTACCATTTTCTTAAAATCAGTGGATATTCCTGGCTCTGGGAGTCTCAGGACTGAGTTCGATAATTCTCATTTAACCCATCTCTTAAGGCAGTGGTTTTGAGAACCTTTGTCCTGTGTCAAGAGTCCCCCACAGGGCTGGTTAAGAAGCAGATTGTTAGAGTTCCTGATTCAGTAGGTCTGGGTTGACCTGTGAATTTGCATTTGTAGGAAGTTCCCAGAAGATCAGTGCTAATGCTGCAATCAGGGAACCACGCTTTGAGAACTTCTGCTTGAAGATTAGAAACCCGAGGATGTGTTATGATCCGCTTTTACTTAGTGACCCATCCCAGGCACCCTTGAACTTGTCATTGAATAGCATTGATGATTTTAAGAGTGATCACAGAGAATAGCCTATAAGAACCCAATCCCAGGGGAATTAGAGGGAAAATGTCTGCTGAGCAGCAAATAAATGAGAATGTCATATTTTAAATAATTAAAGTAGGAAATGAACAAAAGCCTTTCAAACTACAGTAAACTAATTCACTGACAGCTATGGCTGTTACATTTGGGTTCTTTAATATTTGAAGAGGCAAAAGCTCTGACATTTTAACTCATAAACAGTTAGCAGGTGTTGCGGGGGGAGGCTTAGGAGGCTTGCTGAGAGCAAGACCTCACTGAAGAGGGCAGCTCCTAAATGAAAGGATCAGGTTTCTGCCGGAGTCTCTTCTGCCTTAACCCTTTCGAGATGAACCAAAGCAAATCAGGATCTCCCATTTCATGTGCCTATACTGAATCATACTCTGAAGTGAACAAAAAAAGTTAAAGGTGGTAAAATTTTTTTAAAAAATCGATAATTCTAATTTTCCTTTATCTGCCCTTTCATTGCCCTCTTTGTCGCAGAGGAAAACGGCTAGTTTTCCGCCCAGGTTGTTAGGATCTGATAAACTCCTCACTGCCTATTTCCTGGAAAGACAATCTACCAACAGCCTTTTCTTTAAGGAAGCTGAGTGAGTTCCAGCAGTCCAGCTGGAACAGAGCCAGTGCCAGGCTCCAGAAGTATTTGCAGACCCTGAGGTGGTGGTTTGAACCTGTTGGTTAGTAGCGGAGGTGGTGGTTTGAACCTGTTGGTTAGTAGCAGAGGTGGCGGTTTGAACCTGTTGGTTAGTAGCGGAGGTGGCGGTTTGAACCTGTTGGTTAGTAGCAGAGGTGGTGGTTTGAACCTGTTGGTTAGTAGCATTGCCCTTGCACACACGCTAGGAAAGACCCCGACGCACTTACGTGATGTGTCGTGGACGTGGATGGGTCGTGGGGGGGGGTCGTGTGAGGGTCGTGGGGGGCTCGACTCGCCCATCCCACTTCGGGACACAGGGAGGCAGATCTGAACGTGGGAATTCTTTTCAGAAGGCAGTAAAGAGGAGTAAGGAATTGGCTTTTGGTAGAGCTAATCTGTTCCACACATTGTGAGACCTAAAATGTCCTTCAGCTAGACCTCTAGTTAGATTCCTTGGGGTTTTGGAGGTGGTGGGCATTTATTTTGTTGCTGTAAGCTCCATGCCGGAAACAACAATGCGTGGCACATTGCACACACTTACTTGTTAAATGAGTAAATGAATTTATGTATTATTGTTGCTTCTCTCATGTTTTCCCTTTAGTGTCTTCATTTGGACTTCATTTTGACTTGTTCCCGTGATACAAAAACTTGTTCTCGCCTCTTAATTGTTACCCCAAGGAGTAAGTTCTAAATGTAACTGTCTGAACAAACATTGCAAAAAAAAATTTTTTTTTAAGATTTTTATTTATTTATTTGACTGAGAGAGATCACAAGTAGACAGAGAGGCAGGCAGAGAGAGAGGAGGGGAAGCAGGCTCCCCACCGAGCAGAGAGCCCGATGTGGGACTCGATCCCAGGACCCTGAAATCATGACCTGAGCCGAAGGCAGCGGCTTAACCCACTGAGCCACCCAGGCGCCCCCATTGCAAAAAATTTTTGTGTAGTGGGCAAAACCCAATCCTTTCTCTATATTGTAAATGAACTAGTGTCCACGTAGGATTCTGATGTAGGTCCTGATTGATGATGGAGATTTCTTTCTACCCTGCCCATACCAGGAAAATTATCTGCTGTATTTGAGAAGGGTAAGTGGGTTTGGGTCATGATTAGGTCATTTGGTTGGAAAATACCGAGAGTTCATTAACCATTTCTGCCACAGTTTCTGTGGTGGGAGCCAGTAGTAGAAATCACTGGAAGATGATCTGATGATGCACTCATTTCACTCAAACATACTTTTTCAATGAAGTTACTTTTAATTAAACTCTGGACAGAGCTCTCTGGGCAATCACAGGTGGTGATGGAGGAGTGTTTGACAGACTGACTTACTTAAAGAAATAAATGGCTTTACGTGTTTCGTTAGGGGAAAGGTATCTGTGTCCGTGTGGCCGTGTGTCTGTCTGCACGTGGGTGTTTCCAATTCAGCTTTTGTAGACTCTGTCCTCGTCAGCTGTCTCTTGAGCCTTCAGGCCTTGGTCGTCTTTCTTGACTGGACTGTTCACTGCAACAAGCCCCCGTGTAAGCGCCCAGTTCTCTAGCTACAGCTCTACCTCCCATGCACTTTCTTTTTCTTTTCTTTTTTTTCTTTTAATGATTTATGTATTTATTGGGGGGGAGGGGCAGAGGGAGAGCGAGAACCCTAAAGCAGACTTCCCGCTGAGCTCGGACCCTGATGCAAGGCTGGATCCCACGACCCCAAGATCCTGAGCTGAGCCAAAATCTCGAGTCAAGCACTTACCTGACTAAACCACCCAGGTGCCCCCCGCCTCTTTTTTTTTTTTTTTTTTTTTTTTTTTTTTACAATTTTTTTTCTTAAAGCAATCTCTAAACCCAACAGGAGGCTCAAACTCACAATCCCAGAATCAAGAGTCACAGACACGCGCTGCCCACCTCGCCGGCCGGGTGCCGCCCCGGGCACTGCTGTTTCTCTTGACTCCGCAGATGCCGCTCCTTCTGTGTGGGATCCGTCTGTCTCACTCTGGAAAACACCTGCTCGTGCTCTCAGATTCCGGCCTGGTGGCCTCTTAAATACATTTCTCAGCCATTCGTAGTCTTTGGGGGCAAAGTAAGGGTCCCTTGCTGTGGAGTAGAATCAACTGTGCGTGCGCTGATGTTCCAGTGTTCTCTCCTTTGACACCATGCTCGCGTCCAGCGGCCGCGTGTGACTTCTGGGGACAGAACAGCGCTTTTGTTTGTCGTGTATCTCCAGGTAGAAACAAGGCAGCGGCCAGCAGAGATGCTCGGAGTTGCAGGTCTTTAAAACATGTAAAGGTGATTAAAAAAAAAAATAGATATAACGGCCCTAATACATCGAAGAGAAATCAGCTCAGTTGGTAATGGTGGCACGTTAGCCCTGGGAGAGAGTGATTATTTTTTATCAGATTCGGTCTTTTTGAGATTTTAGGAACACCTGTTTGTGTTGCTAATTTTGTGAAGCAAAAGAAAAACCCCGATGACACGTCATAGAAGCATGTCAGGACCTGCACGTCCCAACGGTGGTTTCACGTTTCCCAGCTGTGGCTGGAGCCCCGCGGCTCCTACTTCCAGGGTGACGGCCTCCTCCTTCCGTCCGTCTGGGAAACTCCTCGGGCTCCGCGGGGAGCCTCCCGCCGACCCTCCGTGGCGGAGACCGTCGCTGGACTGAGCAAGTACTTCATTTTTTGCAAAGAGCCGGACGACACCCACAGCAAAGGCTAAGGCCCGAGGCCCTGAGCCGCGCCAGCCGGGGTCCTCTGGAGTCCCCAGGAGAGTGTGACGGGCGTGCACGGAGGTAGTTCCTGTGAGTCACCCGGGTCCCTCCGCACGCCCTTCAACGCCGTCATCTCAAAGAAAACGATGGGAAATACACTTGCTCCAGAAGCAGGAGCCCCTCACGGCCCGACACCTCCCTTGCTGTCTGGAAGGAACGTGCGCACGGCATCCTGGCCGTGAGCAGACCCCTCCCGCGCGTGGCCTCCTTGAAAGGTTCCCCTTACTTTGGGGCATAAATTCTTACTTGTTAGAGTAGCACAGCCCACAGCCCCGGGACCTGGATGGCTTCCCTCTGGACTTGGCTCTTCCTGGCCCTCTGAGCCAGGCAGGTTCTCACCTCCCCGTGCCTCAGTTTCCTTTTTGTAAAATGGGGAGAGAGAGTTTTTTAGTACCTCACAGGGTCATCGTGAGGTTTGAAGAAGGCCACAGCCATTTGGCACTTCTAACAAGTGCCTTGAATGTGACAGTTTTACAAATTCTGAGCTGCACATTTTTTGCATCTTTTTTTTTTTTTTAAAGACTTTATTTATCCCTTTGACAGAGATCACAAGTCGGCAGAGAGGCAGGCAGAGAGAGAGGGGGAAGCAGGCTCGCCACTGAGCAGAGAGCCCGATGCGGGGCTCGATCCCAGGACCCCGGGATCATGACCTGAGCTGAAGGCAGAGGCTTTAATCCGCTGAGCTACCCAGGCGCCCCAAAGAATTGCTTTTTCTTCATGAGCAGAACTAAGGCACCTGTACCACTTGAGATTTACTGTTGGCTGTCTTCTCCGGGGACCAAGAGAAGCCATTTGTTGATCTGTAACAGAGAATGGGTCGCAGCCAAACATTTTCTGGCTTATATACTGCGCTGACGGGAGAGTCTGCATATCGTGGGGAAGACTCAGGCCTCACCGTGTGACGCCTCCTGCCAGGCAGGAGCAACAACTGGGGGAAATCAATCCACAGTATCGTACAGATGCCTCCAGGCTCCACGCCCAGTGACAGCTGCGTCGTGCTGCTTCTACCCGTGGTGGGCTTGTAGTTCCCAATTTGGGGACTTCTCCCCATTTTGATTTTATTGTTCAGTTTGAGGGAGGTTGGGAGGGACCAGTTTGGATCTGCTGTAGACATCGTCTGCCAGGGGAAAGGAGGTTCACGGACAGGAGACGACCTTGGGCCAAAGTTGAGGAAGCTTTCGGGCTTCAGAATCTTCTGGGAAGATTCTGGGCATATCTCCATCCAAATACCTTGACACATACCTCACGCGCCCATAATACGCGCAGCCTGTTTCTTCTTGCCTTCTGTTTGCCCTCAAGAGTTTAAGGGGTGGTATTTACAGGCCGTTACGAAGCAAGAGCACAAGCACATGGTCTAGAAACGGACCCGGGATTGGGGTTTTGCTTAGGTTTTATTTTTGTTGACTTTTAGAAATATAATTAGCTGAAGAATTCCAGAAGCTGGGCTTTCCTCCTCTGTGCCCTTATCTTCCTGCTTCCTCTCTTCCTCCTTCTGCCCTCCCAGTGTATGTATATATATATAAAATATAAAATTATCTTGCATATTATTTATTATATATTATATAAAAATTATATATTATAGATTTTATATATATACATATATAAAATTTTTTTGAACAAAGCTGCATTTGCCAGACATGTGCTGTCATTTCTATTCTCAAAGGTGACGCTCACTCGGTCCCTAAAGCCTGCCGTCTGAGAGCGCCAGCTCTGCCCACACAGAGGTTACTGCTTTCCAAGCTCAATGCCGTGGACCTGAACCGGGGCCTGCTGGCAGCAGCCGGTCAGGCGATCGCCACACAGGCAGACGGATGAGAGCCATCCCGTCCTCCTGGTGTGCTGCCAGACCAAAAATGGGGACCGGCAGGGAGCCCGGAGGCCTCCCAGGGGAGGCTGAGGAGCACGTCTCTGCGGGTGGGCTGAGTGGTGGTCCCCAGAGCGGGAGAAGCCAAGCACGGGGACCGTGTACTCCGCTCTGAACTATAGCGCAGGCCCAGTCGGGCAGCGAGGGGACACGCGCACGTGTTTGATCACAGAGATCAGCCATTCGCTCTGCTCCTTTACTTCTTTCTCTTCTTACAGTCGCCGTGACTAGGGCCTGATCCGTGCCTTCTGCATAGCGTTTGGAAAATTCTGTTTTCTTCCTCCCGTGCATTTTAAAGCAAATAAAACCAGACACAAGGAGTCTCTTTTTCTTCTTTTTTTAAAAGAAAACAGCTATTATTCCCAAAGTAGTAAAGGAGCTAAACATCCCAAATGGTATCACACAGGGGCAACCGTAAGGAACATTTTGGTGTACTTCTGATGGTTTTAAATAGATGTGTAAATATGTACATCTGTATTTTTAACAAAATTAGGTTTATGAGAGAATGCAATATTTATCAATGTCCTTTGAGTATTTTACTACATTATTAAAAGCTCTTAAAGGTGTGTGTGCTTTCTCTTTCTGCTATTAAAAATGAGAAAGGCGTGCCTTTTTCCTTCCTTTTTTTTTCCATAAGAAAAAAGTGTGTTTACTACTTGTTTGTGTGTCTGGGTACCACAAATGCGTGTGGCAGACACACAAACATGTGATATATTTTGTTTAAAATATAAACTTTCCAGAATTTTATTTCCTAATCTGATCACTGATTGGATTGGATTGTCTTTAAAGTTCCTCTTTAGCTCCAGGATGGAAAGTTTTATGTGTTAACTTGACTGAGCTAAGGGAGACCCACGTAGCTGGTGAAACATTATTTCTGGGTGCATCTGTGAGGATGTTTCCAGAAAAGATGAACATTTAAATCGATGTGCTAAGTAAAGAAGATTGCCATCACCAAGCCAGGGAGACATTACCGAATTCACTGAGAGCCCGGACAGAACAAAAAGACGAGGAAGGGTGAATGTGCTGTCTCTGTTTCATCTCCTGCTGCTGCTTCTTGACCTTCTGGACTCAAACTGGAACTTATGACATAGGGTCCTCTGGGTCTCAGACCTTCCCGTCTGAACTAGAACTACACCACTAGCATTCCTAGACCTCCAGGTGTTAGATACGGGACTTCTGAGCCTCCGTAGTTACATGAGACAATTTCTTAAAATAAATTTTTTGGTATATGCCTAAGGGAAAAAAAAAAAGAAAAAGCTCTTAAATGATTTCAGTGGCTACATGAAAGCCCAGTATATATGGGTGTGTTGTTATGTTGGCGTTCTCCTGTTGTTGGGAGGTCCTTGTGGGTTCCTGAACTCATGCTTGAATTCTCAATTTGGAATTCATTAGATCAATTTCTTCAGATTTCCTGGGTCTAGAGTTATGACTCGGACATAGTGGAAATGGAATACTTCCATCGGTACCATTGTTTGCTTTCTTTGCCAGCATTTTTCAAAAGGCATTTCGAAAGAGCAAGGTTGGAGTAGTGTTCCTTTCCTGTTTTTGTTTATTTTTTGTTTTCAGTTTTGTGATTGTAACACGTCTTATGGTAGTAATCTCAGTTAACTTTCTTTTTTTTTTTTTATGTTTTATTTTTTTAGAGGGGGACCAGGGGAGGGGCAGAGGGAGAGAGTGTTTTAAGCAGGCTCCACACCCAGCACGGAGCCCCACATGGGGCTCCATTCCACGTTCCCTGAGATCATGACCTGAGCTGAGAAGTCGAGAGTCGGATGCTTAACCAACCGAGCAGGTGCCCCTCCGTTAACTTTGAAATAGAGGATTCACATCAAGTAGCAAGTAGGGTGCCCAGCGTGAAGCCTGATGTTTCCAAACTGTGTGTCAAGCTCTGTCATGTGGAGGTTATCTGACAGGACCGTGGGAGCTGTGGGAGGCTTTTTAAAAGAGGAGCTGACCAGATCACATTTACGTCTCACAAGACCAAGTAGGTGAAAGACTTGGAGATACCTCAGAGGGGCTCCCACGAATGAATCCTTTAAAAATGTGAACACTCATATAACAGCAACAGCAGCTACTGTGAGGGCAACTGAGTGAATGAAAGTGTTGAGCCAGCCGTTGGAAAAGAGGCTAAGAACCACACATGGTTTGTGACGGGCTGTGGAGCCGTACCCATTATGAGCCTATTGGCAGTTGAAGGCCACCTTTCTAAAAAAAAGTCACATTTCTAGAAAACCAGTTTTATCTCCTGGAAGAGTACTCTGTCTGGAGACCCGCTCTCTTGCCCATCCCCAGGCCCCTCTGCACGGGTGTGACCCTCGCAACCCTGCACAGCGGGGCCGGACAGCCGTCCCCACCACCCAGGGGCTGCCTCTCTGCTGTCGGATCTGCACCGTCCATTAGCAGCCATCTTGGCAAACACGCATCTAAGATTTAGTGTCGTACGTATTTTTAAATGATCCATTTTGATGGGACTCTGTTTCTTATTTCAGGGTGAACGCATTGGGGAACTTGGTGCATAAGATTTGCATGACTCCTCACTCCTTTCCGGACCTGTCCCTGGATCCCAGCCAGCATGGCTCACACCACAAAGGTTAACGGCTGTGCCTCAGGTAACCGTGCTCTGGAGTGTGTGTATGTGGAGGTGTATGCCTTGGCTCAAGCTGATTTCTGACTTCTTTTTTCATAATGGGTAGATAGTAGCAAGTTGCCTAGATAACTAGGCTTTCAAAGAACTTTCTATCCAATGAGGTTGGGGTTTTTTGCCTTTTCTTTCTTTCTTTCTTTTTTGTTTTTAAATCTCTTGGAGAGTTTTCTATTATCTTTAGAGTCTTTCGGTACAGAAGTCAGTTAGGTAAATTATTCCCCACGTCAGTTGTATTGAAGTGCTGAAAGATAAATGTAAAATCCTGAATGCTGATCCAAGGGCAACGTACACTGTCCTCGAACTTCTTGATGAGGGACTGAGCAACGAGAGAAGAAGTGAGTCTGGTGCTTTAGGCCGGTTCCTGGGATCCAGTCCCCAGCAGGTCCTGTTTTCACGTTGCTACGTAAAGAGAAAGGGGCTGGAGAAGGTCGTGCTGTTCCTTCCCAGGGAGGAACACACAACAAGCCGTCTCATGAAGACGTGCATTCTCAGTTCTGCATCTACAGAGAGACTTTTGTGGATGGCGTGTCTGGTCTAATATTGCTTGTGTAAGATTTGGGAGAAATTTATAGAACAAATGCAGAGAAGCCTCCCAAGAGATGGTGGAAGATAGGAGACAACCGTTCCACTCTCGAATGATCTGCCCGAGAGCAGAAGGTGTGAGAGCAGGGGCTGTGTGGGGAGCGTTTGTGCTGTTGGAACCCAGTGCCGCTGTGCTGCCCTGAACTCTGGCTAATGGAAGGAATGTGGAGTTGGAATCAGGAACCCTGAGGTGAGTCCCATCTCCAGCCCTAACCACGAAATACAGGGCAGGACTAGTTGTCCATGTGTTAACCGTCGATGAACACCTCTGCCTGCACAGTTAGGACCCATGTAAGGACCAGAAATGGACTTAGAAGCGCCCTGTAAGCTGGAGAGCCCTGGTAAGGGCAGAACAGGACGAGCCCTTTGGAGTGGGCTTGCCCGGCCCACATGTGACTTTCTGTCCCAGGAGAAGGGCTGTCCTCTGGCAAGAAAAGCTGTAACTTGCCCCCATCCAAACCCGTCCAAACTCGGTGGTTGATTCTGGGACGACTCGTCTCTCTCTTTTCTTTCTTTTGCTTGCCCTTACTGCCGCCACTAAGACATTATGAACGACAAAAGCTAACATGGCCTGAGCACTTACCGTGTACCATGGTGGCCCAGGAGTTTTGCCTCCATCATCATGCGTCATCCTCCTGTCATCGCCACTGCCCCCGCATCCATCCTTCTGTGAGCGCAGAGAGACTCAGGCACTCACCTAAGTCAGAGAAGTCGGGCTTATTCCTTGCTTCTCTGGTTAAAGAGTTGATAAGGGAGGAAACTGAAGCCTTGTGAAATTTCCCGAGTGTTGTGGGTGAGTTTCAGTTCCCCGGGACGCTCTGCTCTCCCTTCCCACTCCTGTCCTCACCTGCATTCACGTGTTCAGAGCGGGGAGGGGTCCCTCCAGAACTTGACCCTCTGCCGTCTCCGGGGTTTAGGTACCTGCCTCATTTCCCCTCCGTTCCTTTTCAGCTTGACTCATCCTAGAGCGTCCCTTGTCCCTTTGTTCCTAAAGTCTGATGACCCAGCTTTCACCTTCCCCCTGCCTAACAGGTCTGGGCACTGAGTTTGGAAGCAAAGGGAAGCTCTCATTAGTGACTTCTGGGGTGTCCGGGGATGAATGGTTACTGCAGACAGGTGTCAGGACCATGCGAGGGACGGTAGTGTTTACTCTAGTCGCCAGGACCTCTAGGAGCAATCTGATTCGAGGCTCAGCCCGACACAATTACTTTAGTTACAACACACACATGCACACACACACACATACATACATATGATGCTCATTTTAGAAAACTTTAAAATATAAAAGTTTAATATTTTCTGAAAAATAAAGCAGGAATTCCTGCTAATACCACAACCTGGAAATACATGTTCTGCTTATCTTCCATGTTGTCTTTCAGTGGCGTAGACTTCACACAGTCCAGATGTGCTTATAAAAACGATGATTTTTCTTTTCCTGCTCTATATTACAAAAGAAATACCTGCTACTGTTTACCCCAAAAAAAAGCCATACTCAATGCCGAAGTATATGCTCGTTATAAATATGCTGTTTCAAAATCTAATTAACATAAGAACATTTATAGGTTGCAGATTAAGATGGGATAAAAAGGGATTTATGCAGCGAATGAGGGCTGGATACTGATCCTTCCTGTGAGAAAAATAAATAATTTGGGTAGTTCAGTAAAATTGTAAATGTGGAGTAAATTGATATTTTTTCATTTTCCAAAAATTAATATTAAATATATATATTTTTAAACCCTACTTCCCCTATGTGTGTTGTGCCCAAAAGGAATCTCCCCCAGCCCTTTCCCTTAAAAAAAAAAATCAGTGCTTTGGGCTCTCATAGAACTTGAGGAAAATTCCCATATGAAGGTGGAGTCAGGGCACTGGCCCCAGAAACATTGCTCATGGTCTTGGGAACAAAGCAGGAATTAAAGAAGTCAGCTGAGGAAAGTACCAGTTGGCCAGGCCCTGGGCTGCCAGCACGTCTGGTGACTGACATCCCACATTCATGCTCCCGTTGAGAGCTGAAACTGAGTAAGGGACCATTCAGAGTCCTTTTATCCTCTGACTTCCCCACTGAGTCCTTCAGTTAGCTGCAATAAAAGGTACCGGTTTTCAAGTAAGAGCAGTTCAGGGCGCCTGCATGGCTCAGTCACTGGGCGTCTGCCTTCAGCTCAGGTCGTGATCCAGGGTCCCACATCAGGCTCCCTGCTTCTCCCTCTCCCTCTGCTCCTCTGCCTGCTTACGCTCTCCCCCCACCTCTATCAAATAAATAAATAAAATCTCCAAAAAAAAAAAAAAAGAAAGAAAGAAAGGGAAAAAAAGAACAGTTAGTTAATGCTGTAATTTGTAAAATGTGTTGCCCTAGGTTTCAGACCAACATAAAGATGATGCAACAGGCACCTGTGTGCATAGCATCTCGCCGGAGAAATACACTTTACAGGTACACGGCAGGGATCCGGGGCCTCCAGTGTCCCAGGCACTGTTCTGGGCACTCAGATTCAGCAGGGAAAACACAGGCCCAAACCCCTACCTCCAAGGACCTTTCATTCTGGTAGAGGCTGAGGATTCCTGTGGGCAGAGCTTCCAGATAAAATAGAGGACTGATTTATGCTTTAAAGAAAAAAAAAAAAAGTATTCACTGTGTTTTCAAAATTTAAATTTCACTGGGTGTCCTCGCTTCTAATTTGCTACACGTGGCACCTCACCTGGGCTTTCCTGCCGGCATTGTCCCCTGCTCACCATCCATCTGTCAGAATCAATCATGTCTTTGTGTCTGTCACCTCCTTTTATTTTTTTTTTTAAGATTTTATTTCTTTATTTGACAGACAGAGATCACAAGTCGGCAGAGAGGCAGGCAGAGAGAGGGGGAAGCAGGCTCCCCGCTGAGCAGAGAGTCCTATGCGGAATTCGATCCCAGGACCCTGAGATCACGGGGACGGTCTGCTTTTTCTCAGGTCTCTGAATCACGTTGGAACCTGGATGCCCTGTTTACCTCTGTAAACACTAATTCATGTTGTGAAACTTTAATTAGAGCTTTGACTCTCTTTAGAAGCTACATAACAAGTGGCTTATTTGTCCGATGAAGCTAATGCACCTTCCCAGCCTCCTTCACAGGACGGTTGCGAGGGACAAATAAAACAGGAGCCCTAGAAACACCCCAAGATATGAAACACTGGTCAGATGTCAGGGGAAATCACTGCCCGCCTTGTTCTGCGAGGTCCCTCCTCGGGTCCTGGTCTGAAAAGGGCCTGCTCACGCGCTGCGGTGCCAGGCCCTGTCAGACGCGTGACTTTGAGGCAAGAATTGTGTTCCTGTCCTGTGTCACAGTTAAATGAAAGAAATCGATGAGGGTTAGGGAGTTCCGTTTGTGCCTCCCATCGCCAGCCTTCTTGTTGCTAATACTTGCCTTTGGTAGTTGATGGTGGTTTTCCACCCTTTTACTATTTCTCGCGCGCGTGCGCAAACACACACATATTTTTTTCCCAAATAACTAGATCTTAAGTTACTTAGGGTACTTATCAAGCTGCATTAAAAACTTGGTTGTCGGGACGCCTGGGTGGCTCATCTGGTTAAGCGGCTGCCTTCGGCTCACGTCATGATGGGATCGGGTCCCACATCGGACTCCTTGCTTGGCAGGGAGCCTGCTTCTCCCTCTGCCTCTGCCTGCCTCTCTGTCTGCCTGTGCTCGCTCGCTCTCTCTCCCTCTCTCTCTCTGACAAATAAGTAAAAAATCTAAACAAACAAACAACTTGGTTGTCATTTTAAATTCCTCTGATAAATTTTAGTAAGGCTCGTTGGGACTCTGGTCAGTCCTTTGGCTCGAGGTTTTGTCTCCATGCTGATCTTAAATGAGGTACAAAGGCCGCTGATAAGACCGGGTCAGCCGGAGCCCACAGACTCCCGGCCCAGCAGGTAGAACTCTGCCGCCCAGCACAGCCCCCTCGGTTGTGTAAATATTTTTCCCGGGCAGCGGCGTTTCTCAAACAGAACCCTGAGCCCACTGCTGGGAACCCGACAGCGGGAATTGCATGCTGTTTGTCAAGCACCAGAGCAGTTTGCCCCGACTGGTCTGGCTGGAACTGCCCCGGGGTTTCTGAGACCATCTGCAGGCAAGGTCTCAGCCTGGCAGCGGTGGTGTGCGTCTCTGCTGGGGCGTCTTAGAGCTGTGGTCTCCACCAGCCTTCCTCCAGAGGCAGAAGGTGAGCGGATGAGATGCTAGGGCTGCTTGAATGCGCGGGTACCGGCCGTGACCCTCCAGGGTGTCCTGGAAGCCTCTGCCGAAGAATGAAATGTGTGTTCCTGTCGGTGCTCTGCCCTCCCCTGAAAGCGGTGTGTTTGGTGGTGTATGAGGAGAGCTAAGGGTGCGACCTAGCTGCCTGACATCAAAACAGAGGTAAAGGGCTGGTGGGGGTCTTTATGATTCCACCTGTCCCTACTCTCAGATGAGAAAAACCCAGGCTGCCCAGCCCACCCAGTTACCTAATGGCTAAGCCGGACCTTGAACACAGAGGACCATTTCCCCTTGTTCAGCACACTCTGTCGACATTAAAAATCAGAAGAGCGCCAACTGTAAATTCTTAATGAAGTAGATCAAGGGGAAAGTGTGTATTTCAGGAAACTCCATGAAACCGAAAAGGAGGGCAGTTGTGAGTAGAAGGTCCTTTGAGATAGAGGCGAAGTTCTTCTTACTGCGAATTACCTCATAGAGCCGATTAACAAACGTCTCCGTCTAGTACATCAGTTTCATCCTGTTACTTGGTGTTCTTCGTAATTGGATTTCGATTAGATTGTGCCTTTCAGCGTTAAATGAAACTGTTAGTTTTTCATTGATGAAAGACTCCTTTCCCACTGAGGTTTACACATGAAATAATGTATTTTCTCATAGTGATGGTGTTTCCGAAGATAGTTATTTTTTTAAGCATCAGTTTCATTTGAGTTTCACAGCGCAGAGATCACCTACACATAGGAGATCCCGATTCCAGGGACTTGCCTGTCTGGTTAGATCAGAACCCCAGAACTCCACCAGCCCCCAGGGACGTCCTGCAGAATCCCTCCCTCTGCGGGGCTTGCTTTGTTTCCACACTCTCCAGGCTTCCGCTTTAACCAGGAGCCCCCTGGGTCCCAGTGGGTTAAGCATCATTCAGATTTCAGATGGGAGATTCAACTCTGCAGTTCAGCCGGGGAAAGATGCCTTATCTGGCAGCGAGTCCCAGCCTACTAGGGTGTAGGACGGGTAGAAACCAGGCTTTTGCCTATCCTAGGCGTTGGGCAAAGATACACCCTTTATTTGGAGAGATGCTGTGCGGGTGCCAACAGGAAAGAAAAAAACACAAAATAAAAACCCAGGAGGGAGATGTGCTTCGATGTTAACACTTTGAGCTGCTGAAGCTGCCAAGTGAGGCCCTTCCTACAAGATTTGAATGTCCTGTGCCCTGCTTACCTAAGGCAGACTTCCCGTCATGAGTATTGGCGTTTTTTTCTGATTATGCACTTCCCCTCTTTCTCAAAGGACGTGGGTGGGCCAGCTGAGCCCATCTGAAGTATAGCTCGTTCCCTTCCTTTCCAAGGGTTTGCCTTCTTCCTGTGCCCCAGATAATTCCCGTTCATCTCCTTTTGTGCAGTTTCTGAGAAGTTTGTGCCGGTTTGGGACAGGAATGACGAGCTCATTGTTTCTGCTTTGGGGTCCTTCTCTCTGAGAGGCTGTTTGATTTGATCTGGTCCAGAAAATATCCGCGTCATTTCTCCAATTCACAGAGGTTGTAAACTCTTGCTCTTTTCTGGCAACATATCGAACTAAAAATTGCATGGAGAAGATTTCTCTAATAAAAACCTTGTAGGAGCTTCAGCCAGGAAATCGGGTTTACTAGGATTCATTCAAACATTTGTAGAGATTCTAAGTTAAAAAAAAAAAAAATTGATGATTCTGTTCTTCCTCTCTTGGCTTCTCTACTGGATATTTTTGGAATGAGCTGGAACTGATTCACTCATTTCCATATGCTTTAGGAAAAGTATGCTCATGTTTTAGAAGCTAAGCCTGGTTCTACTTTGGGCTGCAATTCCTCATGAATTCTGAGGATGAGAAGTGCTTTAAGTATGCAGCGCATTTGTATCTCGTCGTGATCTCAGCTGGTAGTTCTGTATGGACAAGTGATCTCACAACTTAAAAATACGTATGTGACTATTTTGAGAATTTTTTAAAAATTGTGGCCAGATTTCCAATCTTAACAGCACTTGGACCATGATCAAATACTATCCTATAGTATTCAGGGGGCCTTTCTAACCAACAGATAGAAAAGCAGAACTGTCAACCTGAAGGAACACGGGGCCGATGGACCGACTGTTGTTGGATCGATGGGATGCGTTCTCGTCCCCAAAGTTCCATCTGTGGGCTCTCTTTCGGTCTCGTGTGTGACCAGATTTGAGTGGCCTGTGACTTTCCTCCCACCTGGGCTGGAGGTTTTGCCCAGTGAGCCTTTATTTAAAGGAGGTGATGCTTGGAATGCTGTGTGCTCAGTCACAGGTGCTGAATTTATCTTGGGTCCTTTCTCGAGATCTTCCTTAAGGGAGCAAGTTTTCTGTCTGTGGGATCTTTTGTACTCTGGGCATGATCTCTGTTCTGCAGAACCAAGACGACAGGCACATGATTTCCCGAATCTCGTCTCACAACATTTGGATTAGTCAATAAATCCCATCCGCTTTGCAAATAACTTTGTGAAAACATTGATTCAGCCCTCACTGTCAGATTTTCCCATTCCTGCCCACTATTCTCAGTGCCCTTTTCTCTTGCAACAGTTGTACACCAGGCAAAGGCTTTTTAAATGTTTGTGTACAAGCAGCCACAACAGGCCTCTTCTGGAGCCTCCCGGAAGACAAGGAGTAGGTATCTCCCCTGACTCCAACTACACAAGAGAGATGGGAGATTTCTAAAGATTCCTAAGCCCAGACCCAGGTGTCTTCACCCCGTAATCTGTGTGTCTCCTCTTCTTTTCTTTTAACGAAAACCCACAAATGTTCCTTCTTTCTCGGCTGCCAGTGTCCTCCCCACGTACATCTGTGCACTCCCCACGTATGACTGAGTGATTTCCTTTCCCCCCAGCATTCCCAACGGACGGACGGGGCTGCATTAATCAAATCAGGGACACACCAGGGAAATGTGGTTTCGGTTTTTTGTTGTTTTTGTGTGTGTAGGTCTTTTGTTTTTTTGTTTGTTTGTTTGTTTGTTTGTTTTTTGAGGTGGCCCATTTAGCGTGTTCCCCTCCAGCTTCAGCTGGGAGGACAGAAACTCATCTGTCTTCCTGAGAGCTGCCCAAGCAGGTAGTAGAACCTGCCGGCTTTCTGCGCCCTGTGCCTCAGCCAGGACTCCACCCCTGAGCGAGGGGTGACTCAGCCCAATGACACACCGGCTGTTACAGCCGCCCGGGGTGGAGACCTGGCAGTCTGTAGGCCGGTAGGGGCGGAGGGAAAGGTTGGCATGTCAAACCATTCCAACAATGTAGCTTACAGGAAAAAAAATTGCAAAACACTGAAGCCCTGTGCCACCGAGTTTTTCCATTAGGGCCACGCTTTACACAGCTTCCACATCTGCCCCGGGCTCAGCTGCCTGGCAGTGTGAGAGGAAACGGTCACATTGTAAGCTTCTGGGCGGTGAGGAATCCCACCAGCTCCTGGGCATGGCCCTGGACACTCTCAGGCGTCACCTGGGCGCCCGGGAACGTGGATTCTCTGGGCGGGGGCTGCTTGCACCTTATTGAGGTTCTAGAAACTGGCATCTGGAACTTACACCACCCAGGATACTGCTTTTAAATGAAGAATCAACGGACAGAAAATCTTCCAGAAAGGTAAAAGGGGGGCCAAAAGCTGGGCGCTTTACCTCTGGGGTTCTTATTATTTGGTTTTCTGTCCTCTGGCCAGTTTGATGGTGAAAAGGCAGACTTTGCAAATAGTGGTGCATTTAAATCAGGGGGTCTTTTGGGAATGACCAGAAGGAAGGATGCGCAGACAGAGAAACCACTTCAGTGCCATGGGACCATTCATTCGGGAGCTCACTTGTAAATGACTGCACAGAAACGTCCTGGCAGAGGGCACCTGTTTCCCTTCTTTGTGACACGGACCAGCCCCGAGGTCCTGTGAAGGTGGGTCTTTCTTTTACTTACGGTCACTTCTTTGTGACTTTGTTTAGTTCAAGACAGCTGGCGAGATGAAGGAGCGCTGAACTTTCCATACTTTTGTTATTTTTTCCGTCTCTCAAACATGTTTGGCTTTCACTGACTTTTGTCTGTTTGCTCCTAAATCTGGACTTTTGCTTTTGGCCTCATTGGGACAGAAATCATGATTTGTTTCTGTGTCTTCAGCCCTGAGGCCTGCAGAAATCTTGGTGGGCCTTCCCAGCCCTCCAGGGCTCCAGGCAGCAAGAGACCAGCTCTGGCAGAGGGTTCTGGGGCAGAACCCCAGGGCGCTTCTCCACCGTCCCCACCCCTGTTCCCAAGCCCAGCTGCCCTATTGCCTTCCTAGGGCCTTGCTCAAAGCCCTGTTCTCTTGATCTGGATGGCTTTCCCATACCTCCCAAGGCCTTCTCATCCTTCAAGAGCTGCTTCCTCCCTGACCTGTTCCAACCAGTGTTCTCAGAACTCTGAGGGGAATGTCACCCCTACCTCTTCTTAGTTCCTGGAGAGCTATGTATTTTTATGTAGAGTCAGGGGAGTGGCCTCGACAGTCTGTGAGCACTGAGGTCTCAGGGGGTGAGAGTCCCATCATCTGCACCTCGGGTGTACCCACTGTGGCCTGCTTAGTACTCCGCCTGGGGTCCGCAGGCTGCACGTTCCATGAGCACATGTTTGCAGCCTGCTTTGTGCCCACACAGTGCTGGGCAGCGAATCCAGAGAGGGACGTGGGCACAGTGCCCGCTGGAGAATCTCTGATTGAACTGAACCCTGCTTCTGGCTAGGCTGACAGTGTCTTTCCCTTGGCCGGTGCCCCCCAGCCTGTGCACCTGGATATTTTTCCCGGACGAACCAGGTGGCTTTCAGTGCAGGGCACACACCCGCTGACAGCCCACCTCCTCTGACCTCACCGCTCCGTGCAGGCGGTCGTATCTGCTTTCTGTCCATCACGTGCTCTGACGTAGGCTTAAAATGATCCTGTCTGTTCAGTGCCTTGCGTTCCAGGGAGAGGGGACCAGTTTTGACATGGTTGTCCAGGGAGGATTCTTGTCAAAGGGCATTTGGGAAATTTCTTTCCAGCTCCCACCACCACGTTCCTGTTCATGACCCAGCCAGAGAGAGGAGGCGGACCTCTCATCAGTTCCTTTTGCCCCAGGCGTGTTACCTGGTCTGGTTGGGCGGGCTGGTTGGAACTGTGGACAAGAAACCAACCTGGTGGCCTGCGAGGTCGGGAGGATGGCGGGCCGGCCTGCCATCTGTCCCACAGTTCTCTTGGGAAGGTCTCTACAGATGTCTGTCCCCTCTTAGATGGGAGGAAATAAACAGTTATTTAATTAAGTAAGTTATTATTGGATAAATGATTGTTAATAACTTACAATTATTACAACCTATAAATTGTAAATATGTATTAAATAGACGCTTATTGTTTGCAGCGTTCATAGTCTTTGTGGCTATCTAATTTAGTTTTAATCCCTTTATTTCATGCCTCAATTTTGTCACGGGCTTTTTAATGCTGATTTCAAGATTCAGGTGAAAACACATTATGAGACTGTCTCTTTGTCCAAATCTGATGAAAGTAATAATCACGGGCACCCCAGACTGTGAAGAAAGCCTGATGTGTAAAATTCAGCGTGACTCCGGTGTGAAGACTTAAATGTGTTGGAGGAAAGGCGTTCCGCTGCGTCAGGTGTAAGGCAGACTGAGGGTTTCTTCCTGGCGTTTTTCGACAGGCCCATCACCCGTAGCGTCCTGGTCCTCATTTCACTCTCCTGGCCAGTGTCACACCTCTGCTGGCACACCCGCCCCATGTTGCCTGTGGCCTCTCCTTGGAAAATCTCTCCTTACATCAAGTCTTAGGGCAGATCCTTCTAATCCAGGCGTGTGAAGAAGGAGTTCTCTTCCAAACCCAAAGCTGTACACACCTACCAGAAGCTCTTGCTGGGCCTGTCCTGTAATCCCCTCCGTGGCCCGTCAGCCCTCAGGGCTGTGCTGGCGCTGGGTGGAGAAGGAGACAGTGGGGATGTGGGAGGGAGCCCCGCCCACTCTGCTCCCCCTCCCTGGGGTTACCTCAGACACCGGCTTCTGTGTCACACCCATCATGTCCAAGAGCCCGGGAGGGGTGAAGCGCACCGCCAGGGCTGTGCATTCCTTAGGGGCTGCTGGGGGGCGGCTGACGCACCACAGACATGATCCAGCCCTGCCACGGGATTGATGAAGCATCCTGCTTCCGACCTGTGTCTTTTCCTTCTTCTTCTTCTTTTTAAAGATTTTGTTTCTTATTTTGCCAGAGAGATCACAAGTGGGCGGAGAGGCAGGCAGAGAGAGAGGAAGGGAAGCAGCCTCCCCGCTGAGCAGAGAGCCTGATGCGGGGCTCGATCCCAGGACCCTGAGATCATGACCTGAGCCGAAGGCAGCGGCTTAACCCACTGAGCCACCCAGGCGCCCCCCAACCTGTGTCTTTTCAAGATAAATATTTGCAAGTAGGGTTTGGGCACATTAAGTTTACCTTCAGAAGGCATGGTGGTAAGGATCCTAGGCTGTTGGGTTTGGGTATTTATTTATTTATTTATTTAGATTCTATTTATTTGAGAGAGACCAGGAGAGAGGAGGAGCCTGAGCAGGGGGGAGGGGCAGAGGGAGAAGCCAGCTCCTCGCTGAGCAGGAAGACCCTGGGATCACGACCCAAGTCAAGAGCAGATGCTTAACCCCCGAGTCACCCAGGTGCCCTGGTCTTTATTATTATTATTCTTTAAGATTTTATTCATTTGATTTGTCAGAGAGAGAGAGCACAAATGGGAGCAGCAGGCAGAAGGAAAAGCAGCTCCCGCTGAGCAGGGAGCCTGATGTGGAACTCGATCCTAGGACCCTGGGACCGTGACCTGAGCCAAAGGCAGACGCCCAACCGATTGAGCCACCCAGGCGCCACAGTTTTATAGTTTCTTCCAACAAAGGGAAGAAGGGGCATGTGGCTGGCTCAGTCAGTGGAGCATGTGAGTCTTGATCTCAGGGTTATGAGTTCGAGCCTTACATTGGGCGTAGAGATTGCTTAAAAATAAAACCTTTAAAAAATAATAAAATGGGAATGAAGAAATTGGTCACCTGGAAAGTGGGAAAGGAACACGGATGCGAACATGAGTGAAACTGGATCCCACGTGGACAGCACGAAGTCCTTGCTCTGTGCCACAGTGAGGCCTGGGAGTGTGCTCCGTTTGACCAGTCCAAGGCTTTGGTTTAATTTGAGTTAATTGCCAAGATGTTTTAAGCTAGCATAGAAAAACACGAATTTCCTTAGTTTCCCTGGGAAAGTCAGAAGAGGCGGCATCGCTGGGTGGTGTATTATAGGCCACGTGAGCTAACCGGAGGGAACAGGTGCTCTCTGGTCTCCCCAGCTGCCCTGAACCCCTCTTTTCAGTTACTGGCCTGGATGCTAAAGGTACTTGGGTTTATGATCTGGACCCTGAGGGTCCGTGTATGCTTCACGGGCTGTCCCCGGTAGGGCTCTCAGCTCCTGTAAGCCGAAAGGAAGACCACACTCGGAGTTGCACATTTGGCTTGGTTTGAAGTGGAGGTTCTCCCTCCTGGCTTCAGTTCAGCCCCCTCTGGGGAACTTCTGAACATGGCGATGCCCTGGCTCCTCCCGCCCAGGAGATTCTGACTCACTGGGGTGGGGTGGGGGGCAGCTCAGCACTTTTACAAACAGCCCCAGGCCGTTTAGTTGTGCAGCAGGAGTTGAAAACTTGGGGGGAGGGTGGGGGCCTGTCTGGGAGGTCCCAGCTTTGGCCTTTATAACCTCAGATGCTGAAAGTGATGTTCGTACCATGACCCCTCAGGCCCAGAGGCCTGCCTCCGCCTAAAAACCAGGACAGGGACTCAGAATTTTTTGACATTTTTGTACATCTCGTTAGAAGGAAAGAGTAACCTGCAGAGTTTGGCTCCTCTGGAAGGAGTTGCATTGACGGGCTGGGCCCGGGGCACCTGCAGTATGGCTGGGCGGGGGAAGCGGGGGGGCAGCCCTCGTTGAGATGAGTCTGTCGGGCAGTGAGATGTGTGCACAAGTAGGACGAGAACAAGCTCTCCTGAGAGCCGGGGTGGAAGAGGCCACGGAAGGACGAGGGACCTTCAGGCAGAACTGATGCTCAGCTGGTCTGGGCAGACTGGGAGGATTTCGTGTGGGAAGGTCGGGAAAAGAAAAAGGTCTGGAAAGAACAATCCAAGCAAAAGTGTGTCCTTCGCCTCCCGACCCTTCAGAGATGCCAGCTCCCTCCCCCTCCTACCTTTGGGGGGGGGGCTCCTGAAGGTGCAGTAAAGATGGACTGCCCACGTGGCCTTTCCCTAGGAGGTGGCATTCACACAGCAGATGACATAAACTTTATCTGTAAAATGCCGGTAATCCGGGGCACCTGGGTGACTCAGCGGGTTAAGCCTCTGCCTTTGGCTCAGGTCATGATCTCAGGGTCCTGGGATCCAGTCCCGCATTGGGCTCCTTGCTCAATGGGGAGCCTGCTGCTGTCTGCTTGTGCTCTGTCAAATAAATAAATAAAATTTATAAATCAAAAAATAAATCCCAGTGATCTGAGTTTCACTCCCAGGCCGGTTATGGAATTGAAATGAGTTCACTTCTTCTTCTTCTTCTTTTTTTTTTTTTTTTTAAAGATTTTATATATTTATTTGACAGAGAGAGAGAGGGAACACAAGCAGGGGGAGTAGGAGTGGGAGAAGCAGGCTCCCCGCTGAGCAGGGAGCCCAATGCAGAACTCGATCCCAGGATCCCGGGATCATGACCCAAGCTGAAGGCAGACACTTAACGACTGAGCCACCCAGGTGCCCCTGAAATGAGTTCACTTCTGTATATGGGATCGAAGGGAGCCTCAGAGCCTCGCTGCAGTGGTGGGTCACTGAGGTCGGAGGGCGTTCGTAACCGCTGGCCGGGAGAAGAGGACGTTACTGGGGGAGGAAGGTAAGCTCAGGCTGTGTCAAGAAACCTGCATCTCACAATGTCCAAAACGTAACTCACGGTTACACTGAATGTCAGTTTTCTCTCCAGACTTGCAGACAGACCCACCCCCGTTCCCCCCCACCCCAGGGAAAAGGTCTTTTTTTTTTTTTTTAATATTTTATTTATTTATTTGACAGAGAGAGAGATCCCAAGTAGGCAGAGAGGCAGGCAGAGAGAGAGGGGGAAGCAGGCTCCCTGCTTAGCAGAGAACCCGATGTGTAACTTGATCCCAGGGATCAAGACCCTGGGATCATGACCTGAACTGAAGGCACAGGCTTAACCACTGAGCCACCCAGGCGCCCCAGGGAAAAGGTCTTGGTGCAGTACTCCCGTTCAGTTAACATCAGAACTGTGGGCTCAGAAAGGCTTGATCGCAGCCTGGAGCCCTGCAGCTGCCCCCCGGGGGTGAACACTGTTGGTGCCTTCGACCAGCCTGGTGACCAGAAGGCTTCTGTCCACGGCCTGTTCCCCTTCTCACTGCGAGTCACCCTTCCCGGCTCCTTTGCACCTGTCAGAGGCAAAGCCTTGAGTACATCCCCGTCCTCCCACGTCTGGCTGGGATGCTTCTTTTGGACGTAAATTAAGAGAAAGTAAAGGCAGGCAGGTGTGTCTGTCTCCAGACAGCGGAGCCTGCGTGACTGGCACTCTCCAGGTAGAAAGAGCGCCTGTCTTTAATTGTTCTTCCTTCCTGACCTTTGTCCTTCTTCATCAAAGACTGGGTGTTTATTAGTATACTGTGACTTTTTCTGCTAGACTTCACCCTAATGGAAGCACATGTACAAAATTATTACCTTCAGCTGTTTTGGGAATAAGCTGTATTTTTTTTTTCTGTTTGTTCTTTCTTTCTTTCTTTTTTTAATAGGCTAAGCTGTGCTCTTACCTGAACACAATGTTGGTGAAATAGAAATTCAGCAGTATTCTCTTTTGCAGGATTAAGAAACCCTACATTCAGATGCTTTCCTCCATTGAGTTCTTTTTTTCTTTCTTTTTTTTTTTTTTTAGGATTTTATTTATTTATTTGACAGAGAGAGAGAGGCACAGCGAGAAAGGGAACCCAAGGAGGGGAAGAAGGAGAAACAGGGTTCCTGCAGAGCAGGGAGCCCATCTTGGGGCTGGATCCCAGAATCCTGGGATCCTGACGTGAGCCAAAGGCAGATGCTTAACAACTGAGCCACTCAGCCGCCCCCTCCACTGAGTTCTTAAGAACAAGCCTTTGGATAATGATACCTAGTTTGAAATGAAATCACGTGACTGAGCAGTACCAGAATTTTCTCACAAGTACAGAGAAAAAACTTGCTCTGTTAAAAAAGCAAATGATAAAACAAGCCTTAGGGGATTTTTAGGTTGATGGGCATTTCCTAAAACTGGTTTGTGGGGATGGATGCCACAATTGTATACAGTTACTAAAACTCATCAAACTAGTCACTCTTTTATTTATTTATTTATTTGACAGATCTCAAGCAGGCAGAGAGGCAGGCAGAGAGAAAGGGGAAAGCAGGCTCCCCGCCGAGCGGAGAGCCTGATGCAGAACTCAATCCCAGGACCCTAAGATCATGACCTGAGGCAAAGGCAGAGACCCAACCCACTGAGCCACCCAGGTGCCCCAAATAAGTCACTTTTAAAATGGGTGCATTTTATGGCATTTAAGTATCTTAATAAAGCTTTTTTTAAAGCCCCTTGTCCCCCAAAAGGGAAAAAAAGACACCTAACAAAAATCTCTTACCTAAGGTAGGTATTGGTGGGTAAAATAACTTGAAATGATTTGGACCCTGTATTTCAGAGTATCTAGCACTTTGAAGCTTTGTTCTTAATTTATTATTTTTCTCTGAATCGGTTTACTTATTTGGTGGAAAACAAGCCCAAATGGGCCCCACATCGTCTTAAAATGTTTAGTCCTTGTAGCTTCACACAGAAAGTTTTGTGTCCCAGAGATAATCACCCAGCCCCCAGATCTGGGCCAGGAGGCCGGAACCAGAAGGTAAAAGGAGTGAGGTGTGTGTGCACGGCCACCAAGACGAACCAGTCAAACAAGGCAAATTCAGTGGATTCTTATAAAATTTTGCCTTTCTCCTTGCGGCTCTACCCTGCAAGGTAGGGTGACTTCGAGTCATCCCTAATCTGTTAATCTCTGTTTTATTGTTTAGAACGGGTTCTGCTTGTTTGCCCTGTAGACAGAGCTCTGTAAATCTCGTTCTTCTAGAATCACTTTTAGCCCATGTTCTTAGGCTCATAGGCCAAGGGAAGAATGTCTTAAAGTACCGTTTTTTATCTGTTTCTTTCTTTCTGTTTTAGGTAATATATTTAAACCGCTAGAGGAACATATCATTCTTACTTTTTTTTTAGATTATTTATTTATTTATTTGACAGAGATCACAAGTAGGCAGAGAGGCAGGCAGAGAGAGAGGAGGAAGCAGGCTCCCTGCTGAGCAGAGAGCCCGATGTGGGGCTCGATCCCAGGACCCTGGGATCATGACCTGAGCCGAAGGCAGAGGCTTTAACCCACTGAGCCACCCAGGGACCCCTCGTTTTTATATTTTTAAAACAGAAATCAGAGGTTGCTGAAAGATGTTATCATCCTAAAACAGAATGCCCTTGTTGGAGGGGAACTTAAGTCTGTGTCTTTGAGAGTCGTATGATCGAATTTGGGTAAAAATGCATGAGAGAAGATGAAAGAAAAGAAAACAAAAGCTTGGGTCTATGCTGTACACCCAGGAGTGTTTTTAGCCTTCAGATTACATGTTGCATTAAGGAAGAGTAAAGCAAGCAGAGGAACCCTCACCTCCAGCCCCTCCTGGGCTCAGCTGTACGACTGAGTCATCCCTTTACGCAGACAGCTGCTGAGTTACAGCTCCAGATTATAACACGAAGCTTTCTCCGCTCCGGAGGCTTTGGGGAAGGGAAGAAGTGAGGGGAGAAAAACAGAAAGCATTTGTTGCTTTTCTCTGTTCTTCCTCGAATGAGCAGGTTTGCCACTGGATTCCGAGGTCGGCATTTCCGGTGTCTAAAGAAAATGAGGAGCCCATGCTCCAAAAATCGGAAGGGGCATGGGGGCGATGTGCCTTCACCTTTTTATTTTTCTGTTAAGGTCCTTGCTGGCAGTTTTGCTGGTTGGTAGATTTTGCTGTCTCTCTGGCGCCCGGAGTGATGGAATTAAACCCCGCCGCCAGGAGGGTGCTAGTTGGTCAGGAAATTCCAAGTGGGTAGAAATGAATTCTCCGCAGCAGCTACCCGGGCTCCCTGCCCTGCTCATGTGTGTTAGTCTCTTTAATGACGAGGGAAGTTTGCTGGAGACCTGGCTTCCTGCTTGCTGAAAGTCATAGTTACTTTGTTTCTGGGGAGGTGAGTAAGAAAGCCCAAAAGAAGAAAAAAAAGAGGAGAGCGTGAAGTTTGGGGGGAGGAGGATGGGGGGGGTGACATAGGAACTCAAGCTCTGTGTGTTAGGAAAAATGTTTGCTTTTATTACAAGCTGGAAAGGATACCTCGTCCTCGATTTTTGGTTCACTGACCATTTCAGCTTTAACATAAAGATGTCATTGTTGTGGGAGTGAACGGTGGTACATATAGGCTAAGGTTTGCGTTTCTGAGTTTATGGTTTATTTAAGTTCCAGAATTTCCTTTTTCGTGAGGCTGAATCCATTTTTGGTCATTTGTTTTCAGCTCTGTTTTTCTAATGGGGAGCTGTTCCGTGTGCCTTAAAGCTGGCTCCTTGTTCTTGTATAAACACTATAAAACAAAATACAGGCTGTGATTTATACGGTTACTCCAGTTCCTCCCTCCCCCCAAAACAAGTGCTGCTTTATTAGAAAAGCCCTTTCTGTCCCACTGTCCCAGCTTGTGCTCCTCCACTGCTTTCCACAGAATTACCCTTAGAACTGTCACATTCCCTATTTACCCTTAGAATGGAGTGTTATTTTTTGGAGAAAGTTTGGAAAACAGCCTTCCGTCCCCCGCTAGCTCTCGGCTGCGCATGCATGACCAGTGTGGGCTGGGTTTCAGTCGCATCTCTCCAAACAAGACCATGAACACGAGCAAGCACTGCTTCGGTGGGTCAGGGGAGGGTCCTGACGGCAGGCTGGTGGCCGTTTCAAGACAGATTTGGGCTCGAGCGTGTCCGCACCTGACAGCAGGCAGAGCGCTGGAGGAGAGGGCCCTGCCGTGTGGGCCCTGCTGTGTGGTGTGCCTCCCTGACGCACAGTGAGCGCCTTCTGTTAAAACACAATCCATTCTGTTCCTTTCCACGTCCTTCCCTCCCAGCAGCTCACCTGCAGCCTGGCGTCCGGATTCTTCCAGCAGGTCCAGAGTAGAACTGATGCTACGACAGCAAGGGTAAGCTGCTTTGGGGGCGTGGTTAGGCTGTGTTGTTGTGATGCTTCTGGAAAGGTGCTGTGGGACGAAATGAGCAGAAGAGGGGCCATGGGGGCGGTCTGCCGAGCTTTTCTGGTCTGACACCTGCCGCCATGCCCTGCCTTCTCCCCTGGGTCACACAGCGTGCAGTGCTACGACATTCTGTGGGAAATGCGTCGGAGGGTCCTAGTCTGGAAGAAACTTGTGGGAATTCCCGAGGCCCACCTCCCTTCTCATTTTATGCGTGTGTACCTGCTCTCCGCATGGCCCATCTCAGGCCCCTGCAGCCCCGTGGCTTGTCCGTGAACTTGGAAGTATCGATAGCTCCTGTTCTTGTTTTATGAAAGTTACACCTTCCCCCATCTAGGGGAGCCAGTCTGGACGGCCACGGGGTGAGGTAGTACCGCGCACGTGTGCCCAGTGTGTTCAAGCACGCTTTCCTCTCAGGACTCCTGTGGGGCTGAAAGCATGAGATGGTTCAGAAAAATTAGTGCAGACTCATGTCCCCGTATTAGAAGAGGATGTTTTGATTTGGCCATACTTTGTTGCTAAAGGTCAGGGATGTGGGTTGACTTTCGCTTTGGTTGTAGCTTACCTCCTTCCTGCGTGGCTGAGGCTGGACCCAGCCTTCCTCTCCCCCAGGCAGCACCTCCTCACCGCATTCCCTGGGCCTGGTGAGCCCCCACAGGCACACGCACGTCCCCTGCCCGGCCCAGCCAGCCTCGCCCCCACCCATGCCCAGAGGCCCAGTCCAGCTTGGACCTCAACATTGTAGCGAGCTCATTCGCTCAACACCTCAAGCCCTGGCTTCTCAGAAGTGGGGAGAAGCAGCAGGGTGGCGGGGAGGCCTTCTGGGTCATCTGGGACGCCTCACCTGACAGCGGAGGGCGATCTGCTCAAATGATAACAGGCTGCAGGCTTGGATCGAAGCAGTCCACAACCACGCTGGGCGGCACATCTGTTCTTTTCCCAATTACTCAGCTGAAATACCATCCAACGTGCCAGCAGCCGGGAAGTGGCAGAACCAGGATCCAAACCCGGGCCGTCTGGCCTCAGAGTGCCGGCTCCTGTCATTCCGTGTCTTCCCCCGCCATTGCCGACCAATCTCTAGATGCCTCAGTGCGGAGTTTCTCATCTCCGCGTGTAGTGAGCACAGTGTGTGCCGAGCACTCGGGGATAGGAGAAGAAATTCTACGTGATTCCTGTGCTCTCCACCCCCCTGCCCAAGACACCGTCTGGTGAGGGAAGACCCGCGCGTGCTTTGCTGGTCAGGATGCGCAGGCAGAGCGTTTCAGGGCCGAGGGAAGAGGGTGACCAGTTCCTCCGGGACAGAGCAGCTGTGGATAAGTGAAGCTTTGACGACGGGTGGGCTGCTGGGGTTGAGGCAAGACAGTGTAGTTAACCCTGACAGAAGAGAAGGGACCAGAATGAGCGAGGGTGGCTGGCCTGGACAGTTGTTCGTTCCATAGGTTGGGGTGCAGGGTGGGAACGAAACTGGGCAGGTGCTGGATTCGGGCCAAATTGTCGACGACTTCTGATGCCACAGAGAGGAACGTTCATTATTTTCTTTCTTAAGATTTTATTTATTTATTGGAGAGAGAGAGGGAGAGAGCAGCAGAGGGACAGAGAGAGGGAGAAGCAGGCTCGATCCCAGGACCCCGGGATCATGACCCTACACTTATGTGACTAAGCCACCTGGGCGCCCCAGAAAGGAGCCTTTAGACTTTATTTTCTCTCATGGGGCTCCTGGCATATCAGTGGGCAACATTAATAATTGAGAAGCCTTTCACGTTTCCAGGGATACCTCAAACAAATGTAACATTCCTTGAAGCATATGTAATAGAGAAGAGAAGGGGTATCGGGCCTGGTTAAAAGAAAAAAAAAAAAAAACGGGCTGCCTCATTTGCATATACGAGTCTTGGCCGTGCTCCCCGGTGACCAGCTGATGGCACTTCTGTCCCCCAGAAACGCTGAAGGCACAAGCAAAGGAGGCTCATTATCATCCCCATCTCTCATCCCTCATGGCTGTGCCCACACGTAGACATAAATGCCCAATTTATTTTGAAATCATTTCGAACCTCCCGAAAACTTGAAGAAATTCTCCTACCTCCTCCACCCTGATTCTGACTCCCCAGTGGTTAACACTTAACCCTGTCTACTCCGTCTCCTTCTGTGTGTGCGCAGGGGGAGGGGCCTGCCTGGGCCATGTCTCTCGGGCTTCCGCAGCCCAGAACAGTTCTCGGCCTTTCCTTTCTTGCACAACCTTGATGGATTTTTTTTTTTTAAGATTTTATTTATTTGACAGAGATCACAAGTAGGCAGAGAGGCAACAGAGAGAGATAGGGAAGCAGGTTCCCTGCCGAGCAGAGAGCCTGATGTGGGGCTTGATCCCAGGACCCTGAGATCATGACCTGAGCTGAAGGCAGAGGCTTAACCCATGAGCCACCCAGGCGCCCCGCTTTTTTTTTTAAGATTTATTTATTGGGATGTCTGGATAGCTCAGATGGGTCCTGATCTGGACCAAAGCAGTCTCCCTGCTCAGCCCAGAGTCTGCTTCTCTCTCCCCACTCTGGCTGTCTCTCTCTCTGCCTCATTCTCACTCTCAAATAAATAAAATCTTAAAATTTTTATTCAATTTAGAGAGAGAATGCATGAGAGTGAGCTAGGGGTAGGGCAGAGGGAGAGAGACAGTCCTCAAGCAGGCTCCCCACTGAGCGCTGAGCCCAAGGCAGGGCTTGATCTCAGGACCCTGAAGTCATGACCTGAGCTGAAACCAGGAGTCGGGTGCTTAACGGACTGAGCTACGCAGGCATCCTGACCCCATCTTTAAGTAGCTGATTTGAGGTGTGCTGACATCTGAGAATAACTCATAGGCAAGCACATGTTCTCTGAGTTCTCTATGTTGTCTGCACCTCAGGCCCTTGGGGCCGCCTGCAGCGAGATTCTTGTCAGGCAGGCGGACTCTGACAGGTGACTCTGGGGACAGACTGACCTGAAACGGAGCTTGTCAGAAACCAGCTTAGTGAGTGGAAGAGTTGGATTTTACCATGTACTGCTTGGGTTCTCCCAGACCCAACCCTCTCTCTTTAGCCTTCGCATCCGCTCAATCAGCACCTGGGAAGGTGTGGGAAGGGTGTGGGCTGGGTGGGAGCCGTCGGGGTAGTCCGATGCCAGCTGGCCTTCCCTCCTGTGCAGACACACTTGCTGGCTGTCAGGGACAATGTTCCTGCTTCACAGACGTATTCAATCTCTGCGGTTCCCCTCCTAGAGTTTCAAGTACAGAGCCCGTTTGTCCTCTGCATCCCAGAGCGCTCGGGCCGACCCTCACCCGTGCCACACGTGTCCCTCCCGGATTAGATTTATCATGTTTTAATGACCTTCAGAAGAGGAAATCCTATCGTTTTTCTCTGCAGTGAGTCATCCACTGGTTTAAAGAAAAATATTTTCTTTTTTGACAGCATAATGAGGTCATGGAGAGAGCCCCCAAGGGCAAGTCCCGAGAGCTGATCCTGGTCCCCAGCCCAGCCCGGAGGAGCTGAGCTTGTCAAGCCTTCCCAGTAGGCCATAGGTCATCCCAAATGCAGATTCTAAGTTCTGGGGGTTTTAACATTATGGCTGGCACTTAGCCTCGAGTTGTTTTAAAACTCGACTCCATGCAAAGGATTTGTGACCCCAGGAGAAACATTTATGGGGACTTGGAGCAATCCATGGAAAGCTATGGAAGGTGCGGAAGGGACTCTCAGTCCATCCTCCAGCATCTAGCTAGAGCAGTCCTATTAAAAATGCAGATCTGGGGCGCCTGGGTGGCTCCGTCGGTTGAGCGGCTATCTTCAGCTCAGGTCATGATCCCAGGGTCCTGGGATGGAGCCCTGTGTCAGGCCCCATGCTCAGCGGGGAGCCTGCTTCTCCCTCTCCCTGCCCCTCTGCCTTCTTGTGCTCTCTCTCTATCTTTCTGTCAAATGAATAAATAAAATCCTGTTTTTTAAATGCAGATCTCATCATTTCACTCCCTTATTTAGAACCCTTTGATAGCTTCTCAGTGCACTTAGGAGCCAAAAACCGGACTCCCAGGGCCCTGCCTGGCTGGGGTGTGGTCGCCTGTCTGCCGCAGTCAGGGCACAGTCCTCTGTTCAGTGTCTAAACAGGGCAGGTTGGGTGTAACCTAGGAGCTTCTCCCATCGCGTTCTCCCCTGCAAGCATACACCCTGCCCGGTTCCCAGCACCCTCCTCCAATCCAGCCCAGTCCCAGCACGATCCATACCCCCCGCCCCCCATCTCTGTCCAGCTCACTCCCTGGGCTTGACTTTCACCGCACTCCTCGCCGCTGGCCCTTCCTCTCTGCACCCCCTTGTCTGTCCCCTCCTGTACTTCGCACGTTCACCTACAGGCTCTCTGTCTGATTTGCTGAGCAGCCCCTAGCCGGGTTTGGCACACAGTAGGTACTCAATAAATATTTCCTGGATAAAAGAATAAAATCCTTCTTTCAGATGGGTCATTGCACCTTCCCTAGGTCAGCATGCTTTTTGTGGGGTGTGGGATTCTGGAGCCAGTATGGAAAGGGGTCGTGGTGGGAGACAGGGGAAGGTGTGGGGGATGGCGTGCAGGTTAGTGGCTATGAGCAAAGGCTCTGACACCCAGTAGGTGCTCACTGTGTGTGCGAACGGATGGGCGGGTGTGCTAACTGGGAGGGGCCACAAGCGGGTGGGAAAGGAACTCTTCGGTGATGGGAGAGCAGGAGGAAATCTCATCTGTCCTATGTCATTGTAAAGCAGAAAGAGGTCCTTTCTGTGTGTTCTGCACCGACCGGGGTTGCTTGTGGATTGCGTATGGGGAAGGTCCTTGGGTCTGAAAGTCATAGTGCTAACAGTGCCATCCGCAGAACTTTCCTGTTAAACCTGTCCGGAAGGATCTATCCCACTTCACTGTTTTCTTTGTCCCACTCTTTTGAGCCTAGAAAAGTTGATTTGCTAACGCAGTTGCTCTCATACTTTGAGTAATTAACTTCATGGGAACTTCGCTCTCTCTCTTTCATCCTCTGGTTTGCTTTCCTGCCTCTCCGCCCGAGCTCACGTGGAGTGTTTTCCACTGCTTCTAATGACGGGAGGCTTGCAACTCTGCTGCTTTTAAATATGGGAACCCGTGATAATTATGTGCTTCTCGGGGACTGACTCAGCTCTTGGGGCAAAGCCTTCATGCACCATGGGAGTGGAGACAGTGCGGTTGTGGGAATCAGCAGCGTCGTTCAGTTTCAACAGTTCAGGGGAGCATCTGGTGAAGAAAGACATTAAAAGCATGGAAGTTGTGGCCCACGGGTGTTATTATTTCTCATGGTGCCGTCACTCAGCCACTAATCGGGCCTATAGAGTGCAGCAGCGAGACCAGAAGTCATTGGATGCTCATGCATAGATAAAGAAATAATATCAAAGTTTTGTCCGTTGAAAAGTCCACCAGGACGTAGTAGTCCAGAACCCTGGGTTTTGCTCAGACTAAAGACTGCCTCAGTGGGGCAGCCTGTGTAGAAAAGTGTTTAGCGTTTTCTTCCTCGAAAGTGGCATTTTATTATTATTTTTTTTTTACCCTGTCCCTGGAGCTGGATGTTATGGTCCCCCTGAGAACTGGGGGCATGGAGACTGTGGTTTCTGTGACCCATGTTCTCAATCGCTCTATGGGAAGTTTTTGACTCTGCTCCCTGTCCTTGGCACAGACCGTCTATGCCTGAGCACAGCAGACGTTCTGGACGGATAATCCGCCATTGAGGAGGGCAGGGCTGTCTGCCCACCGTGGGGTGTTCAGCGGCAACCCTGGCCTCCCTCCACGAGATGCCACTAGCTCCCCCTTCCCGTGGTGATGACCAAAAAGGTGTCCAGGTATTGCCGTATGTCCCTCGTGGGGCAAAAATCACCCCCTGTGGAGAACCACCACTACTAGGCTAACCCCGTGACTCATTTACTACCATCTAGCCTCATCCTCCACCTCCCAGGGAGTGTTTTGTTTTTTTGTCTGCTCAAACCAAGTATTGTTTGAAGAGTAAGTTTTATTTCCTTGAGAAGTGAAGATTAACCTGAAATTATTTGGGGGGGGGGCACCTGGCCGGCTCATTCAGTAGGGCCTGCGACTCTTGATCTCAGGGTCTTGAGTTCAAGCCCCACGTTGGGCATAGTGCTTGCTTAAGAGAAAGAAGTTGGGCACCTGGGTGGCTCAGTCGGTTGAGCATTCAGCTCTTGATTTCAGCTTAGGTCCTGGTCTCGGGCTGAGAATGAGTCCCCCATGGGGCTGTGAGCTGAGGGCGGAGCCTGCTGGAGATTCTCTCTCCCTCTGTTTCTCCCCCGCTTGCACACACATGCTCTCTCTTAAAAAAAAAAAAAAAGTGATTTTCGAGATATCCGTATCTCCATTTCACTTTGCTAATGCAGATAAACTGCAAGGAAATTTTAAATTTTTCCTGAGGCCATAAATTGGACCCCTTTCACAGAGCTCTTAAGTTTTATAGGTGGTAAATATATAAATGAAGAGTAGAATTACCATCAGTTTGTTGATTTCAGTTTCTCTCTGAACACAAGAGAATTTGCTCTGGACTTGGGACATTGTCTCTACTTAGTGTTGTTTTCATTTGGTGTTCGGTTGCCCCAAACTGCAGACCGTAGAAAGTGGGTCATGAGAGAGAAGCAGGAAGAGGGTCTCTGATACTGTTGGTGTGTAGGAAGTAGGTCAGCTCAGAGATGGTGTCAACCCCAGAAGCCATGCACCTGCTGTTAGTGGCCTGTCTCCTTATGTTGATGCAACAGGATAAATTCTGGTGATTTCCACCTCTTTGTTTCATTTTTGCCTCGTATTTTACTTGGGTTTTATCCCCATGCGCCCTGCTGCCCACTAGACTGTGAGTCTTATGAAAGTGGGGACCTTATCTCTGTTCACACTGTGTCCCCTGCTCTTAGGACAGAGCCTGGTAAATAGTAACAGCAGATAAATGGATGGATGGACGGATAGATGGATGAATGGACGGGCATATGGATGGATGGATGAACAGGTGGACAGATGGATGGATGGATATTATTACTACAGACTGTTTTTCTTTATCAATATTGATTATGAGTCGAATGTACAAATAAATTTTTTATTTGGTTGGTCCTTGTGTCACACTTGAGGATGATAACATTCTCATTGGTCCCCTTGAATTTAATCTCTTGGCCTACCTTGGTTGGTCCAGTCCACACACAGTGCCAAGACAGTCTGAGTCAAGGCCTTTTTCGCCTCTAGCATGGGGCGGGGTGTGCCCCACAGGGTGACTGTAAGTGGACCAGATCTCCCTGGTCTGGGACCTGAGTCTGGTGGCCTCTTTCATACTCAGCCACCCCCAAGCTCTTCTGAGCTCGTCTGTCCTCGGGCCGTACCAGCAGTCTCTGCCCTGGGCCTTGGCCCTTTTATTCTGTCATCACTTGCTTTCCCTTAAAAACTCAGCTCTTGGTTAACACCATTCTGTTTTGATTAATTATTCACATACGAGCATATTGTTCTCGTCGATAATATGCCTTTGTAACTAACTGATCTCAATTAATGTTATGTTTAGGGTGTTTGGCATCTATTTCCCAGCAGACTATACCTCCTTTTATTTCTTATAATCCTTCCTCCTACTCTTTCCACTGAATAGGACCATTTTCTGCACCCAATTAAGCTTTTAATAAATGCTATATAATGAAGGCAGAGGCGGTGCCAGGAGCAGTCTCCACCACTGGCTTTCCAGACATTTAGAAAATTCTTGTAAACCCCAGGGGACAACCCTGTGATTCCAGGATATTTTGTTGGAAGCTGTTACTTTCAGGATTCCATTTGCAGACAAAGCCAGTGGTTCTTGGCTATATATAAACAGGCATAACCCTGTTAGTCCAAAAAAAAGGTTTCAGGCAGTTAAGAGTCTCTTTATAACCCACTTAGAGATTTTTTTTAAGAAGTGTTGTTTTTATTCTTTCCTGATTATTCTTGAATTAATAAAAATTTCTGTAATAAAAAAATTTTATTGTAACATCTCCCCAGTTAATCATTTAATGTTCTTCTTCTTTTCAAGATCTGGTCTTAATTTTTTGTGGGGGAGGGGAGACGCGGAGGAGAGATTGCCTTATCCATTAGAATTCAGTGTAGATCCAAGTAACAGAGACATAACACACAGAATAGTTTCTTTCTCTTGCTTTCTCATAGATGTATAGAAGTGGCTTCCCAGGTGTAGTATAGTAGCTCTGATCTGCAGAGCTCTTAGAGATCAGGATTTTTCTAGCACATTGTCCTTCCATCCCTATGTGTGAACTCCCAGTCCGGTGAGGGAGCTAGTGTTCTAGTCGTCACATCTGCATTCCAGGCAGTAGGATGGCGGACGTGACAAAGAAGAAAGGAGGCCGGAGAACTATTCCTGTGTCTTCGAAGGGAGGTTCTGGGGGGTTGCTTTATGATGTTTCTGCCTATGGTATACTAACAGTAAAAGAGGCCAGGGAAATATAGTCTTTTTATGTGCCCAGCTAAACCAGGAGTCCTGTTAATTTCCAAGATGGGATCATACATACAGAGGAACATTGGGATGTCTTCTCTATGGCTGCCTCGTGCATCTCCCTCCTGAACAAACTTTCTTCGAGTTCATTTCAATACATTTTCCCTTGCTTTCCAGTAACTTCTTATAATCTTATAAATATTTTTTAAAAGAGAACCATGTGTTGTAAAAATGTATAAAATATAAGAAACAACATAAAAACCATCCATGATTCCACAACCTGAAGGTAACCACTGAAACAGTTTCATGTAAAAGTTGACTTTTACAGACAATACAGAGCAAGCAACTTCTGCCTACAGAATATTAAGATGTTCTTAAAAATTCATTATATGCTACTGTATATTCAGTTATTTCTTCAGGAAACATGTTTAAACATCTCCATAGTTCCCCACATCTTATTAAGTGATGTGTATGATTGGAAAGGGAGAGCTGTGAAGGAAATATTAAAAATTAATTTTGTTGCTCTTAACATCCTTAATCAAGCACAGAGAGAAGACCTCCACAAGGGGGGGAAGTTGGGAAATCCATCAGAGCCTCCTAAAATGCTATATTTGTGTTACTGTACGTGAAGGTACCCCTGAAAGCAGGAGGTAAAAATGACACTGGGTGTCTTCACTTAATTATAGAACATACAGTGGACAGTTGATTGCAGAAATGACACCTTGAGAAACCCAGGTTGCTTTATTTAGGTGCTGGGGATAGAATGCGGGTCCTGTTCTCCTTAGGATAGTCTGATTTAAGCAGCATTAGGAAATCGTCAAGCCCAACATGGTTAAATTCTAACCTTTCCTGAGTCCCAGATGTAGAAGTCCAGAGTTCGTTTGGGGGATAATTCAGCATGACCTTTTGTGAAACTTCACAAATAACTAAAGATGGGCCGGCCGCCAGTTAAGTTTCACTGAAAAATGTGATGTGCTTTGTTGTGTCCTAAACCCTGACATCAAGTTGCGCATTAAAAAAAAAAAAGAAAAAAATGGGGCACCTGGGTGGCTCAGCGGGTTAAGCCTCTGCCTGCGGCTCAGGTCATGATCCCAGGGTCCTGGGATCGAGCCCCGTGTCAGGCTCTCTGCTCTGCAGGGAGCCTGCTTCCTCCTCTCTCTCTGCCTGCCTCTCTGCGTACTTGTGATCTCTGTCAGATAAATAAAGAAAAAATCTTAAAAAAAAAAAAAAAAAAAAGAGGGGCGCCTGGGTGGCTCAGTGGGTTAAGCCGCTGCCTTTGGCTCAGGTCATGATCTCAGAGTCCTGGGATCGAGTCCCGCGTCGGGCTCTCTGCTCAGCGGAGAGCCTGCTTCCCTCTCTCTCACTCTCTGGCTGCCTCTCCGTCTACTTGTGATTTCTCTCTGTCAGATTAGTAAATAAAATCTTTTAAAAAATAAATAAAATAAAAATAAAAGTAAAAAAAGCATTTTGAAGAGAAATAGATAAAACAAAAATTAACCTTTTCTACAGAAAATGGGCAAAATAACTATGTTAAGAAATACACAGGAAAATCTTGTGGTTATACCAAAATATTGATATTTCTCCTAAAGGGTGAGAGCTGAGTGACTTTTTTTCATTCTTTCAATGGCCTGGAGGTGATTTTTTTTTTTAATTAACATAAGCATGGTATACTTTTGTAGCTGGAAAAAGGCGGGGTGTTTCAAAGAACTTCTTAGCAAGGGCAAAGGCTTGGTTGGGATTAAGACTTAAGCATAGCTGCTTGTAGCTGGTGAGGAGCCAAGGGCCGGGCAGCGCCCCTGGACCAGCCGGGACTGCGGGGCGCTTGGAGAACCTGCTGGGGACAGTGGCCCTATTGTGCCTGGAACTTCCTCAGGTGACCGAGGGTGGGAGCACACACCCTCCCCTTTGGAAGTGACGGGTCCCGCGGACACAGAGCCTCTGTGTGGAGGTGTTTAAGCCGCCGGCCGCATGTGTGCGCCGGGCCGCCACCGGCCCGAAGAACACACGGTTTCGCCAGATCCCGGTTTCCTGTTTCCATTAAGAGAGCGGGGAGTGCCGAGCCGCTGCGGGCGCCGGGGGTGGCGTCCCCGGAGCCGCCGGAGACTTCATTGGTGAGACCTGGGCCTATGGTGTTCGCGCGTGGCCCGGCGAAGTGTGCACGAACGCTGAACCTCCTTTCCTTATGGGGTGAAGACCGACGGAGGGCGTCCGAGGCGGGGCCGGGCCCGGTGCGAGCCGGCGGGGGAGCGGGCGGCGGGGCGGGGGGCGCTGCGGCGGGCGCGGGGCTGGGAGCGGGCCGGACGGCGCGGCCGGCGCCGGGTGTCTGCGCCGCGGGGAGCGGAGCCCTGCGGGCGCCCGGGACCGGGTGAGCTACTGACGGGATCGGTGGGCGCCCGGGAGGAGCGCTGAGCTGCCGGCGGCCATCGGGCGGGTGGGGAGCGGAGCGCGGCCGGCGCCCCCGCGGACAGGGCTTTTCGGGCGCCGGTGGGGGTGCGGCCGGCTGCGACCCGGCCCGTGGGGAGCGCAGCGCCGCGGGCGCCCCCCTCCCCTGGAGGTGCCCGGCGGGGGGGTGGAGCGCAGCAGGCGCCGGGGAGGGGGTGGGTGGCCGCCTGCCAGCGGGGCGCAGCGCGGGGCGGGGAAGGGGCTGGTCCCTGGGCTGAGCCCCCTGTGGCCTGGAGGAGCCACAGCCCAATTTTAGAATCGCCGGCTCCCGGCTCCTGCCCGTCCGATCCGCCTGCGTTTGCTTGACACCCGAGCCCGCAGCTTCTCTCTGCTTGTGGAATTCAGACAGCCCCGGGAACAGGTCGGGCTGCATATTTGGAGTGAGCACGTTGTCCGTGCGGAGTTTAAAGAGGCAAGAAAGAGGGAAGGAGAGACGCGCTCCGGTAGCATGAGCACAAGTTTCCAGGCGCCGGCTCAGCATCCGCTCACCCTTCCGTAGGTGAGAACGTGGTGAAGGCTGAGCACCTTGTTCCAGGGGAATTCTCTTTCCATGTTTTAGAACATTTTAGAAATGAAATCGAGGGCCTGGGTGCGGACAGCGAGAACAGTTTAATATTGTTTTAAATCAGGGCACGAAGAATACACAACTCTGTTGCCTGGCAGTCTTTTTGTACCTTTCTTTCCAACTTTTCCGAGGAAAGAGGGCAAATGCGAGGCGAACGGTTTACTCAAGAGCGTTCACGCGGTCAGGTGGAAATGCTCAGCAGGGTTTGGACTGGGAAGGGCAGGCAGGAAACCCACAGTGCTGGAAGGTCTTGACAAGCGGGCTGGGTTTTTATACCCAGGATAGGAGCAGGGGTACAAATGGCTTGCATTTTCACTCATTGCTTTCGGGTACTTGGCATAACTCAAAGAATGCAGAGCTTGTTATGATGATTTTGAGGAAAACACATTACTTAATCCTACAATTTAAACAAACAAAAACGGCCTTGCTTTTCAACTTGAAATGCACAGCTCAGGTCACTAGCAAGGTCTGTGCCTTGAAAAAGTTCTTGCGTTTCCTTTTCTAAATGTTTGGTTTAGCCAGAAGTAGCATTTACTGAATCGCCCCCAGGGATCCAGTGTGTGGAGTATAGGTTTGCTTTTATTTTCATTCTCTTTTGCATCTGTTTGGATATGTTAAAATGCAAAACAGGGTGTTCCTGGAGTATGGAACGGTATGTCCAAAAGAAGTCAAAGAGGAGGAATTGGGGCAAGGTTTTGGTGGCAGTGGTGATTTTAAAAGGGAAGACACAAAACAGAGTTGAAGTCTGTTCTCAGACTGTGTTCCTGCGTCAGTCATCCGGCGCCCCTTGGTCCTGGCTCTCTCAGGGAGGGCTGGCTCAAGGCAAACTATGATCTTCTGGAGGTGGTCGGGCACCAGGGCTGCCCTTGGCCGCCCTTTAGAAAGGCTGCAAAGCCCGCCTAAGAGTGATTGCTGTGAGGACTCTTGTCCCAGGCTTCCTGGATCTGTGCTGATTTGGTCTGTTCTTCCAACTTTGCACTTTTGGTGCCTCCGTGTTCACTTCATAAAAATAAGAGTCTTCAGGACTGCTTTCTAGACTTCAGCGGACTGTAGGCAACAAAAGACATGATCCCCTCGAAATGCGTTCAAGTCTTTCCAATACATTCTTTTCAAAAATAAAGTGTTTAGTGAGGACTTGATGTATGCTTGGCTCTTTAAAAACCACTGTCTCATTACATTCTTCTAACAACCTTATGAGGTAAATACTTGTATTTCCATTTTTACTCGGGGAGAAACTGAAGTTCCAAGGGGTTTATTTATTTTTTTTTTATAAAGATTTTATTATTTATTTACTTGATAGAGATCACAAGTAGGCAAGAGAGGCAGGCAGAGAGAGAGGGGGAAGCAGGCTCCCCGCTGAGCAGAGAGCCTGATGTGGGGCTCGATCCCAGGACCCTGAGATCACGACCCAAACTGAAGGCAGAGGCTTAAACCACTGAGCCACCCAGGTGCCCCTCCAAGGGATTTATTAACGTATTCACCCAGCTGTTAAGTTGTAGATCCAGGATTAGAACAGAAAGACGTCTGTCAACTCCTAAGTCATAGTGGTCTGCTACACCGCACCATACACAAATACTAGTGGTTTGTTTGGTTTTATTAAAGATTTCATTTATTTATTTATTTATTTGACAGAGAAACACAGCAAGAGAGGGAACACAAGCAGGGGCGTGGGAGAGGGAGAAGCAGGCTTCTCACGGAGCAGGGAGCCTGATGCGGGACGCGATCCCAGGACCCCGGGATCATGACCTGAGCCGAAGGCAGACGCTTAATGACTGAGGCACCCAAGCGCCCCTCAATTGTAGCTTTTATAAACAAGTATATTATATGGCATTATAATATTCTCTTCTCGCTCTCCTAGGGAAAGCAGAGGGTGTTCTGAATGGAAATCATGACAAGGAACAGAAAGATCCTTATTTTGTGGAGACCCCCTACGGTTATCAGCTAGACTTAGATTTCCTCAAGTACGTGGATGACATACAGAAAGGAAACACCATCAAGAAACTGAACATCCAGAAGAGGCGGAAGCCATCTGTGCCATGCCCCGACAGCAGGACCGCGCCGGGCCAGCAGGGTGTGTGGACTTCCACTGAATCCCTCTCCTCCTCCAACAGTGATGACAACAAGCAGTGCCCCCCCTTCCTCCTCGCCAGAAGCCAAGTGACATCGACACCAACCCCAAGGCCCCCTGCCCCTCTGGAGACCTCGCCCACTTTTCTGACCGTCCCAGAGAGTCGGCAGCTGCCTCCCCCCTCACCACAGCTCCCAAAGCACAACCTTCATGTCACCAAGACCCTGATGGAGACCCGGAGAAGACTGGAACAGGAGAGAGTCACCATGCAGGTGGCGCCTGGTGAGTTCCGCAGGCCCAGGCTGGCCAGTTTTGGAGGCCTGGGCTCCACGGGCTCCCTGTCCTCCTTCCTGGGTTCTGGAAACCACAATCCCACCGTGCACCCACTTCAGAACGGATACCAAGGCAACGGGGACTACGGTGGCTATGTCCCAGCTGCTGCCACCACGTCATCCATGGGGAGCTCCATCCGCCACAGCCCCCTGAGCTCAGGGATCTCCACTCCAGTGACCAACGTGAGCCCCATGCACCTGCAGCACATCCGCGAGCAGATGGCCATCGCCCTGAAACGCCTGAAGGAGCTCGAGGAGCAGGTGCGAACCATCCCTGTGCTCCAGGTCAAGATCTCGGTCCTACAAGAGGAGAAGCGGCAGCTGGCCTCGCAGCTGAAAAACCAGAGAGCTCCAGCACAGAATGACATCGGTGGCATAAGGCCACGGTCCTACAGTGCTGGGAACGCGTCCCAGCTGGAGGAGCTGTCCCGGGCCCGGCGGGGTGGCGGGGAGCTGTACATAGACGATGAGGAGGAGATGGCGAGCGTGGAGCAGAGCGCGCACAGCATCCGGGAGTTCCGGCAGCTCGCGGCGGACATGCGCGCCCTGGAGCAGAAGATCCGTGACAGCGGCGGCGAGGCGTCCCCGGGGCCCCGGGAGGGCAGCGAGTACCGCTCCGTGGCCGTGGGAGGTGACGAGCGCATGGACCACGTGGTCGTGTACCGCAGGGGTCCCGGGACCTGTCGGGATGCCGCTGTGGGGACGGTCGCGGAGACGAGGAGCTGCGGGGTCGGCGTGACAGAGGCCATGCTGGGGGTGACCACGGAGGCCGACAAAGAAATTGAGCTGCAGCAGCAGACCATAGAGGCCCTGAAGGAGAAGATCTACCGCCTGGAAGTCCAGCTCAGAGAAACCACTCATGACCGCGAGATGACGAAGCTCAAGCAGGAGCTGCAGGCCGCCGGCTCGAGGAAGAAGGTGGACAAGGCGGTGACGGCCCAGCCGCTTGTGTGCAGCAAGATGGTGGAGGCCGTGGTGCCCACGAGGGACCAGATGGCTGGCCGGCACGTGGATGTGGCCGACGCGGGCGTCGGGACCTCCGTGCAGACGTGGAGCGTGGCGGTCTCCTGCCAGCCCGCTTGTGAGACCAGAGCCACGGGGCCGGAGCTGCCCATGCATCGGTGGGTCATCAAGGAACGGGTGGAGACGCGGGACCAGGGTGCCGGGAGGTCGGTGGAGATGAGCGACCAGAGCGTGGGGGTAGAGATCAGCGTCTGCGAAACAGGCAGCAACACGGAGGAGTCTGTGAACGACCTCTCGCTCCTCAAGACCAACCTGCATCTCAAGGAGGTGCGATCGATCGGCTGCGGAGATTGCTCCATTGACGTGACCGTCTGCCCCCCGAAGGAGTGCACGTCCCGGGGCTTGAGCACAGAAACTGTGCCCCAGGTGGAGGCCGCTGTCATGGCGGTGCCTGCGACCACAAGCCGGCACACCAGTGCGGTCTGGGAGCAGGTGGACCAGTCCACCAACACCGAGATGGCCACCCTTGTGGACTCGTGCACCAACACCTCCCTCAACACTTTGGACAAGCAGACCAGCACCCAGACCGTGGAGACACGGACCGTGGCCATCGGAGAAGGTCGTGTTAAGGATGTCAACTCCTCCACCAAGATGCGGTCCATTGGAGTGGGAACGGTGCTCTCCGGCAGCTCCGAGTTTGACAGGCCATCGGCTGTGAAGACCAAAGAGTCAGGCGTGGGGCAGATAAATATTCAGGACAACTACCTGGTTGGTCTCAAGATGAGGACCATAGCTTGTGGTCCTCCCCAGTTGACACTGGGACTGGCAGCCAGCAGGAGGAGTGTAGGTGTTGGGGATGAGCCTGTTGGAGAGTGTGCAGAGGACCCCCAGCCCCAGGCTCCTTCTGGAACGATGAACGGCTTGGATCACTACATCGAGCGCGTCCAGAAGTTGCTGGCGGAGCAGCAGAAGCTGCTGGCTGAGAACTACAGTGAACTGGCGGAAGCTTTCGGGGAGCCGCACTCCCAGATGGGCTCTCTGAACTCGCAGCTCATCAGCGCGCTGTCCTCCATCAACTCCGTCATGAAGTCGGCAAGCGCAGAGGAGCTGAGGAGCTCGGAGCTGCCAAAAATGAGTCTGGGTCAAGTCACAGGTAGGTGGCGTTCCGGGGGACCTGGGGATAAGGAAGGGCGGGGATAACGTACTTCAAGGGGGTGTGGATTTTTGTCACCCGCTTGAATCATTTTTTGGAACCCGGAGGAAGGCTCAGAGTGGTCGTGGGTAGAATGAACACCAGGAGTCACAACTCGCCAGGAGCTCTGCTCATGCCCTCTGTCTGAGGGTTTCACGGGGCTCAGGCGGAGGACGGTGGCTGGGAGCAGAAAAGCAGGCTCAGGCTGGCTAGCCTAGGGGCTGCCTTCCGGGGCTGCTGGTTTGCTACGATGTCTTCTAGTTACGCATTTACTCATTTTACGCAGGACAGCGGCCAAAGGTCCCACAGTGTTTGTGACAGGCATGAAGTGTTCTTAATTAAAACCTTGACGGAGGCAGAGAGATTGCATTAATTCATTTATTAATTGAGCAAATAACGATTCTGTTGCTGCTCTTTGCTAAGCCCAGGTCTAGGCTTCGGTCCTCATGATGCTTACATTCCGGTTGAGGACACTGTGTGTCAGGGGGTGACTCGTGCCCTGTAGAAAAGAACTCCAGTTACAGGGAGAGTGAGTGTTGATGGTCGGGGGTGGCGGCGACTGGAGATGGGGGGCGGGGGGTGTCCGGAAAGGCCTCTCTGATAAGGGCCTCCGGAGCCAGAGAAGGGACCTTCTCCAGAGAAGGGTCGATTGTGACAGGTGCTTAAGGTGTTGCCTTTCTCATCCTTTCCATATTGCGATTCCTGCTCACCACCACTTTTTCTTAAACTGAAACTAACTGAGAAATCACCCTGGAAGATTTTATGACCTATAATATTTCCCTGCGACCCTGTATGACCTGGAGAGGAAATACCACCCCCCTTTACGGTTCACTTGTAAAGTGGGGATTCGAAGGGCACCCATCCTGTGAGGTGGTCAGGAGAGCCCTTTGTTGTCCTAGGTGGTGTCGCTAGTAGTGTGTCCCGTGGGGCTTCTTAGGTTGGCAAGCTAAAGTGTAGTTGAGGTTTGGGAAGCTACCAAAACACGCCCTCCGCTCTGACCAGGTGCTGCAGGTAAAATGAATTCAGGTAAACGCTTCAGGTGATTTGATGAGTGCACACTGAATTTAATTGGTTGTGAAAATATGCCGTATGGACTGAATTGTGAGTAAACCACTGACACATGTTTACATTCCTTGTTTCCCTTTACAGTCAAAAGGGGAGTGGTTAAAACAGACTGAAATTGATTCTTTTTCTGTCTTCCCACGTGTCCACTTCCAAACCTGAAATCATATTTGTTTTTCGTCAGCGTTCTGTGGGACAGATAGTTTATTGTCGAAGAAAAAACCAACCATGACAATGACAGTTGAATGGGTGAGAGGCTTCTGCCTTTTAGAGTCGAGTCTAGTTAAGTGTACAGAGGGGTCATTTTAGAGTAAATAGGATAAAAATGACATGTGGACTGAAGCAAAGGCTTAAGTAATCATAGGTCTGTTTCCACTTCTTTTTAAAAATTCTGAGGTCAGATGTGAAGTCAAAATAAAACTCTTAAATATCCCCAGACACAGTTGGTACAGTGGGGCATCCGTTCTAAGAACATTCTCCTGCCAGCTTCCTCCCTCCTCCCCAAACGGGGGTTTCCGTTTCACATTCCTGCCAAAAATATTTAGCTGTACCCTTGTGATCCTCTGCCTGACACCCTGAGCGTCAGGAACAGGGGAAGGTTTTGCCTGGCTGTACGATGGTGCGTGTTGGTCCCTTTCCAGTCGCAATGACATCGCAGACATTCCTGTGTAAATCTGACCCTGCAAATGAACGCCTAATTCATCAGCTCAGGTGGAGGAGACCTGCAGCATTCAAACAGAAGTAGACATAATTTTTTTTTTTTAAAGATTTTATTTATTTATTTGAGAGAGGGAGAGAGTTGAGAGCATGAGTAGGGTGAGGGGCAGAGGGAAAAGCAGGCTTCCCGCTGAGCAGGGAAACCAGTGCGGGGCTCAGTCCCGGGACTCTGAGACCATGACCTGAGAAGGCGGACACTTAATTGACCGAACCAACCAGACACACCAAAAGTATAAATGTTTTTAATAGCACTTCTGTGGTCACGGCGGCCGCTCCCTCTCAGAGAACAATTTTAAAGTTTTTCTGTCATCACATCACATTTGTATTCTAATGTCCTAACGCAGAAGGAGTTAGATGAGGGCAAAGCATTAAACTTTCGTTACTTAGTGTTTGCTTTCGTTAGTGTTTGCTCTATGGACCGAAAACTGAAGTAGCTTGATATGGTGCAGATTTTCAACACTGGGAAAGTGTTGGAAGTGTGGGAAAGTGTGTCAGGTTGCCCTGGGACTTACTGCGGGGTCCAAACGATGTGGAATATTGTTCACACCCAGTCTAGAATACGTTTCTGTACCAAAAGGCATGTCCAGCGTAGATAGACATTTTCTCCCCCAAATGAAATGATGTGAAATTGGAGTTTGACCTCACCAAAAGAGCATATAAGTGATCACTTACAGGAATCTGGTACTGATTTTTTTTTTTTTTTTTTTTTTCTAAAGCTAGGTTTGGGCTCTGAAGCCAGACCTTCTGGGTTCAGGTTCTTTCTGTGCCCCTAGGACAAGATGTCTTTGTTTCCTTCCTGGGGTTGAAGTGAACATTTAGTGGGTCACTGTGAGTAAAGCATTTGTAGTAGTCTGCAGCCCCGAGCGTAGATGCTCAGTAAATGCTGGCTGTCATTGCTGTCACTGTTTTTACTACTTCCAGAAATGGAAATGTAGGTACAGAACAAATTGCCAAGCAAAATTGCGCAAATGGTCTCGTGTTTTTCATCCAAATGTTTATCTTCATTGTTCTGGCTGACCCCTTTTCCCTTCATTTATTATGCCTCCCCAACTAAGACTTTTATCAAGATAAAGAAAGATATCAGTACAAATGGGAAAACACAGAAGAAGTAGAATAAATTTTCAATTCTGAGTCATCCAGAGTCTGTATAAAAGCTAAAAACAAAGCCTAAATTGAATTATGCATTTCTGCCCAATCCAGAGACTTCTCGGTTTTTCTAGATTGGACGTTTAAGGGCATCCTTTTTTTTTTTTTTTTTTAATTTTATTTATTTATTTGACAGAGATCACAAGTAGGCAGATAAGCAGGCAGAGAGAGAGATAAGAGGAAGCAGTCTCCGTGCTGAGCAGAGAGCCTAATGCGGGGCTCGATCCCAGAGCCCTGGGATCATAACCCGAGCTGAAGGCAGAGGCTTTAAGCCAATGAGCCACCCAGGTGCCCCTAGGGCATCCCTTTTAAAAAAATTTTTTTTCAAGTGGGCTCCACACTTGGGATGCCTGGGTGGCTCAGTCAGTTACGTATCTTACTCTTGATCTCAGCTCAGGTCTTGACCTCAGGATCGTGAGCTCAGGCTCTGTACACACCGGGCCCCACACTAGGTGTGAACTGTACTTTAAAAAAAAATCAGAAGCTTAACTGACTGAGCCCCTGGGCTCCCCAAAATGTTCCTTTTTCATGGGCAAAAGAGCATTCTTTTTTGTAGCACCATAATGCCTAACACACCTCCTTCAATTTCTTAAAATAATAACTGGGATATGTGCTTATAACGAATTAATGGTTCTGAGAGCTTTTAAACAAAGACTCCCTCATGCTCTCTTGGGACAACCCCTTGTGTGTTTGGTGGGTACAAGTGTGTGTGTGTCTCTATATTTTAGAGATGTAATTTGTTTTTAACAAAAGTTGAATCTTGCATGTTCTATCTGTGTATTTTTCACATAAAAGATCACAGACATTGTTCTAGGATTCAAGAGACCTAGTCATCATTTTGCCACAGCTGAATTTGTTGATGACCAAAGATAGTCTGCACTTTTTTTCCCTCAGTGTTCTTTTTTTAAAATTTTAATTCCAGTATGATTAACATACAAGTGTTATATTAGTTTTACGTTCTGAACATTACTCAGGCTCAGTGTATTTTTAGTTTCCGTCACATATTTCACCCACACACACACCCCACCTCCTCTCTGGTAACCATTGGTTTTCTATATTTAAGAGTCTGGTTTTTGTCTGTCTCTTGTTTTCTTTGTTCATTTGTTTTGTTTCTTAAATTTCCACATGTGAGTAAGGTCACACAGTATTTGTGTTTCTGTGACTGACTTATTTCACTTAGCATGATACACTCTAGCTCCAGCCATGTTGTTACAAATGGCAAGATTTCATTCTTTTTGTGGCTGAGTAATAATCCCAGAGGATATACATACCACATCTTCTTTACTCATTCATTGGTCAAGGGACACTTGGGCTGCTTCCGTAATTTGGCTTTCGTTGGTAATGCTGCAACAAACATCAGGGTGCAGATATCCATAAAGCACTTTTTGATTCCTTGTGGTGATAAGTTTCCTGTACTTAATATTTTCTTCTATGGAATTACAAAATTAAGAGGAAATAAGTTTCTGTTCTCACACAAACCTTAGGAAAAAAATGTTTATTCTTCCTGTAAATCCATCGGATTGTTTTGGTTTGAGGAGTAAGTTAATATTTATTTATTTTTTCCTTTTTCCCTCAGGAGAGAGAAAATCATAAATGAATGACTTGCACTTACAAATACTCCCAAACTATTTAACTATCTTTGAGCAAGCACAAACAAAACTATCTGTAACAGTGTAATTTCACTGTCTGCCAGTTTGTAGAAAACTAATCTCTTATACTCAGAAGAACTGCTTTTTAAATCAGCTTCCATATTTGTACTCTTGATTATCTTGGGTTTATTTAAAAAAAAAAAAGTATGAACTTGAAGTCATTCCCATAACTGTGAAAGCAATTTTGTCGACAGAGATCTGAGCCAAAGCACAAGCAGGGAAATGAAGTCGTTACAGAAATACCATTCTTAGTGAGTTTTCTCTTAGCTCAAATAATATACCATCTACTTGCCCAAGGACTTGGAGGTTTTTTTAATCACAATTTCTTAAATACTTTAAGAGCATCTTATAATCTGGACAAAATGCTTCTGAAACCCAGCAGTATATAATGGGCTGATGGAGAGGAGGACCTGCTGACCCGGAAGTCAGAAGAGCTGACCCGGAAGTGGTTCAGGAACTTGCAGCATCGGTTGAGAGAGGAAGTGGCGGGGCTGCCATGTCCTCTTGTGTCATGAGAAAGTTGGATTCCCTATTTCTTGCTTGGCGCCCTTAAACCAGAATTATTCTCTAAAAGTAGCTCTCTTCCAAGATTTACCTGAGAGCATGTTTTTCTCAAATTCATGGGTTTTCTGCTGCCACCCACCATCACCACTGCCACCCAGTAGGCACACGCAGGTCCTATTTCACAGAAGTATTATCGCAGTAAACTACCTTAGAGCAAGGCCTCTTGATCTGGGAACCATTGCTTTGTGAACAGTTTTTGAAGAAATTGAACACTTTTCATCAGATTCTCCAAAGAGATAGCTGACACTCAGAAAAATTGAAATTGCAGATCGGGGGCATCCGTTACAAACCTTGGGGAAGAGTACCCCCACCCAAAGGAAAATCTTTTACAAGGGCGTGAAATCTGTCCACCACCTTCATGAACCCGTCCACGGACACATGCGTGAAAATCTTCTCTTTTAAACTGATGCTTTATTGTTTTTAGTGGGTGTTGGTGACATGGCTGTGCCGCTCCGGGAAAAGATGCGAGTTTACTTCAACATATATTCTGAATCCTAAACTGTGCGGTTCATTTCCAGCTAAAGCATACAGATTGGTAGTTTTTGAGAACTGAAGTGAGTTCTTGCATGTTTGATCGTTAAGGACGAAGTGAATTTGTTGATATTAGGCAGTGACCAAAACTGTTTATTCTTCCTCCAAGCAGCTAGTCGTTTATATCTTAGTAAGGATATTTTTTTTAAAGATTTGTTTATGGAGAGAGTGAGAGAGCAGGAGCGAGGGGAGGAGCAGAGAGAGAGGCAAGCAGACTCTGCACTAAGCACCAAGCCCGATACGGGGCTCTGTCTCGGGACCCTGAGATCATGACCTGAGCTGAAACCAAGAGTCAGACATTTAATCTGTTAAGCCACCCAGGCACCCCTCAGTAAAGATATTTAGTCTGCTCTGTCCCCTTCTCTGTTCAGGTCAGTTGATAGCTATGCATTGACCGTGAACTCTGCGAAGTGTGGTACTGCATCAGATAGGTAAGGGGGTCTGTGCCTTGAAGAACTTGCAATCCAGTTGGACCAATCCAAGACCTATATACCAACAATAGGAGTGATCGCCTATGGCAGTGTGTGCGAGCCACCAGATAGTGTGCAAAGAGAATGTGTTCCCAGAGTTCTGCTGCAGTCAGGTGCTCTGAGATTGGGGGAAGAGATGAGGTCTTTAGCTGTCTCTGGAAGCACACCCATGCTTAACCTAACTTAATGCAGCCTGTCAATGTGGCTTTTCTGGGTCAGGCCCTGGGATGGTTTGTAATTAAGCATGGGTGGGGTTGTAGCGAAGGAGAAGCTGATTCTTCATCCACTCTAGCATTTTAATTTCTAAGTACCCCCTTTTAGATACACCCATGACAGCTATCTGGAACGTTCCTGGGAAAATATTAAAATGGCCCTAGAAATTATTAAACTGCAACCCTGACCCTTGAAGCTCTCCGGATCAGTTTGACTGTCCTGGTGGCCACATGCATTGGCCTTGAGGCAGAGTTCTGAATGTTGAACCTTTAACCAGAATGCGATTGCACTTTTTCCTCCATCAAAGATGCACACCTTCTCGTAGAAGTAATGTGTACCAAAAAGCGGGTGATCCTTCAGGAATAATCTCTAATGTCTGTTCCCTAAACCAATATGTACGCTGAAAAGGATGAATTTGTGCCCAAGCCCTTTTCTTTATGGAAGAACTTCATTCAGATCCCTTTGAATTTGTAGTATTACTTGGGGAAAATACCTAAATGACTTCATGGCCTCCATAATGACTCAGAAATTTCAGGCCTGCTTCCTGACAAGCAAGCTACATGCTCTTTAAAAATCAGAATGTTCAGCTGAAATTTTGACAAGATACGTGTTTAAGAGCTGGCCACAGTGTTCATGGGTGTGTTTTAAGAAAGCACTTGACATTATAAATAAAAGCATGGGTTGGCAGGGCAGAAGAGTTGGGATTTGTGAACAGAGCCAGTTCTAAAACCTGTTTTACTTTTTAAAATCAACTTCTAATAAATAGAGACACACAGTGCAATATACCAAGAACTAATACAAACTCTAGGTGGAGAAATGTCAGAGGAAATTGAAGAGGATTATCTTGTTTAAACAAACAAACAAACCAAGCTCCTCCAGCTCTGTTTTTCATTGAAGGCTTTTTCTTATAAAATAGTTTGCTTTTAACATTTCTAAATGTTACATTCTAAATATTTTAAAGTCAGGAACATACACAGAGTTTTCACTTTAACAGACTGATGTATTTTTTGGTATAGTTTGCCTTGGGTAGCATAATTACCCGTATATTAGATGCTACATGTACTTTGGAATTAATGCTTCGAGGTGCTCTTATCTTCCAGGCCCTGAGATTTCTGTGACTCATTGTCTTTCAGTTATCACTGATCTGGTTAACTTGTGAAATGAGGTCATTTTAAGTAAAGACCGTGAAGGGCAGCTGCCCTGTCCCCTGCTCTTGTGCTCGCCAGCAGTGCCTGTGGGAACCATGGCCACCTGGAGGGAGCTTTGAGCTGCTAGGCCAGAGTGCTGGAATTCTGCAGGTGTTTTGTGGTCACTCCTGTAGCTTTACGCACGCCGCTGGGGTAGCATTTACCGGTGGTACTCGTGGACTTCCCTTAACGGTCCAGGCCTTGTTAACTAAACTCCAGTAATTCCTAAAAATCCACATGGTCCAAGTTGATGGATTGAAACCAGAGGGATGTCTAAACTCCTCTGTTTTCTTTTCTTTAAGATTTTATATATTTATTTGAGAGACAGTGAGAGAGAGCATGAGAGGAGAGAAGGTCAGAGGGAGAAGCAGACCCCCCCACTGAGCAGGGAGCCTGATGCGGGACTCGATCCTGGGACTCCAGGATCGTGACTTGAGCCGAAGGCAGTCGCTTAACCAACTGAGCCACCCAGGCGCCCTAAACTCCTGTTTTCAACAGTCAGGTTTCTATTAAGGAAGCTCTAGGCCCAACATGGGGCTCGAACTCACCACCCTGAGATAAAGGTTACATGCTCTACCACTGAGCGGGCCAGGCGCCCCTCAGCTGTCATGTTTTGTATCTGTGAAATAATTCAGTGGTTCTCAATCCTGGCTGCACATTAGAAAACCTTCAAGAGCTTTTTGTAAAAAGTACTAACACTTGGGCCCCCCTATAGAGAGTTCATTGTATCTGTATTTTTAAAAGCCCCACCCCCGGGTTTGTTGGTTCTAGAGTGCAACCAAGGTCAAGACCTTTGGATCTGGTTGTCCTCTTTATTTTGGTTTTCTCTGCTGCACCTTTCCTGTGTTTGACTTGAACACAGCGGCCCTGGGCTGGTGCACGTCTCATTCTGCGCATGCTCTCTAACCACCACGGGCCGTGATCGAGTGCAGACCATTGTTTATGGGCCATTCCAGAGCAGCCAGAGTTTCCGCACCATCCGAAAAACATTTTCTGGCAATAGAGGGGACACATTCCCTCTGGTCCCAGCGAATGAGGACCAGTTTAACATTTGATGTTGTTCTGTGCCTTGCCAGTCAGTCGCAACGGAACTCTAGCGACTTTCGGTGGAATCACGTAGGCACTTAGGGAGGGCTGACTGTTCCCCAGCACTGCTGTGGGCACTGTGCAGGACCCAGCAAGAACAGAGCATGGAGGGACTCTGGGCGCTCACGTTCTTATGGAGGAGTCGCCCGTGAAGCCAAGAAAACAGAGGGCGGGCATCCTTTGGTCTCGACACAAGTGCTGCAGGACATGGAGGGAGGAAAGAGACCTTTGTGGACAGCCCCATAGGAGAAAGACTATGGAGGAAGTACAACCATAGCCAGCAGCCTTGAAGAGTCTGGTTCAAGTGCACGTGGTGAAGTTTGCTGAAATAAGGACACAGGTGGAAGTGATGATGCCACGTGAGCCCTGTGAACACGGAGAGGGTGGGAAGGGTTGAGCAGTAGAACTCCCACAGGCGACAGGAAGCTGTCCGTTCATCCTGAAGAACCCTCACGTGCCTGCCAGAGGGGCTGGCTCTGCCTGGGAGAAGTTCTAGGAAGCCCTAGTTGACGCAGTGGAGCTCTGGTGAGGAGCAACCGTGGCCTGGCGTGGGGGTGAGGGTCAGGTTGTCTGCAAAGGCGGGCAGGGGCAGTGTGCACTGACTGAGTTGTTAGAAATGTTCTGTATCTTAATGAGGGAGGTGGTCACACAGGCATGTATGCATTTACCAAAAGTCCCTGAACTCCACAATTGTGCATTTTCTTACATATAAATTATACCTCAACTTATAAATGTATTTTGAAACCTGTGTTCAAAAAGAAAAAGAGGGGCACCTGGGTGGCTCAGTTGCTTAACTATCTGCCTTCAGCTCAGGTCATGATCTGGGATGGAGTCTCACATGGGGCTGCCTGCTCAGCGGGGAGTCTGCTTCTCCCTCTGCCTGCCCCTCCCCCTGCTTGTGCTCTCTCAAGCTCAATTGCTGTCTCTCAAATAAACAAATAAAATCTTTTACTTTTTTTTCTTTTTTAAGATTTTATTTGTTTATTTGACAGAGAGAGAGAGAGATCACAAGTAGGCAGAGAGACAGGCAGAGAGAGGAGGAAGCAGGCTCCCCACTGAGCAGAGAGCCTGATGTGGGGCTCGATCCCAGGACCCTGAGATCATGACCTGAGCCGAAGGCAGAGGCCCAACCCACTGAGCCACCCAGGTGCCCCGATAAATAAAGTCTTTTTTAAAAAGTAAAAAAGAAAAAAGAAATTATGGATCCCAAAATTTAAAACCCTGAGCAACCCATGGAAATCTGTGCAAGGATTCCCTTTCAGATATCTTACGAAAGTTTTTCTGAGATCATCAGAGAAATGTCACTACTGACCAAATATGCAATAATCATTAAAAAAATTTTTTAGGTTCTTTTTTTAGCGCTTTAATTATTTTTTAAGAGCTCTTTGAGGAATATATGCTAAAATCGTTAAGGACGGAAGTGCTAGACCATCTAGTTCTTGCTTCCCAGAACTCCTCTGTGAGTGGGTGGATGCGTCTAGCTGAAGCCAGGGAGCTCTGATGGCTCTTGAAGCCCATGACGGGCATGCAAGGATTCAGTACATGGTGTCTGCTTCTGTATAGGTCTCTGGTTTCAAAAATAATAAAAAATGGTTTTAAGTCCCCGCTGGTTCTTAAATAGGAACATGCCCAGTGAAAGTGTTTCTCCAGGAAGTGCGTGCTGGCATTGGGACTCACGGCTGCTGAGACGTTGGGGAGGTCACCCCGCTACCTCGGCTGTACTGATGAGTTGGGATGGAGAAGGCGGGACGGAGGCCAGTGCCCTGGTTTGTTCACTTTGCCAACGATAAGTCAGAGGGACTCTCAGAGGCCTTGTTTTTGCTGTTGGGGGAGCGCGTCAGGTCACAAGGACTCTGAATACTATCAGGAAGCCTGCGTACAGTGTTGCGTGTGTGTGCTGTAGGAGGGAGGGAGACCCTTAGAGTCACCTGGGAGGCCCCTTGCCTGCAGAGCTAGAGGAGAACACTCGTGCTACTGTTTTCACGGACAAAATACTGCTCACACAGTTAGGAAATGTAGGTTCTGGGCCACCTATGAAGTCACCGAGCCTCCCTGGCATTCAGACTTCTTAAGTTGCATCTATGAGAATTAAAATTTAGGTGATCCCTAATGCCTCACTGTGAACATTTTGCCTCCGTCCACTATTTTTTTTTTTTTTTGTAATTAGAGGTTCATTGTTTTAAACCAGTACTTTCTAAAGTGGGCACCGTGCATCAGAATGTCTTGTGAACCCCAGATCAGTGAGGATGTCCGAGATGCCTACCACTGGGCCCCCATCGCAGAGCTACAGAATGATTTTATGGCGGCAGGTGCTTGGGAATCTGCATTTTAGCAAATGCACCCCAGACGGTGCATATAAACAGTAGAGTCTGAAGAGAACAGTTACAGAATTTATCATGGTTGGGTTTTTTTTTCCCTAATTGCCTCAAAATACAAGCAGTATTTAAATTTCTTTTCTTCTGGGGATGTAAGCGATTTCAGAGGTTTAGAGAAGAGGAAGTTGTGATCAAATCCTTTCCATATGACATTACTGTGGTTAGATTGAAATTTATTTGAATTAGTAACTCCTGTTTATAATACATAATTTAGGAAGTCAACATCATTAGCCTTAGAAAAGCAGTGTTAAATAGGTTTGTTGTGTATCCTTCCAGACTTTTTCTAATATGTATACATATAAATATTTTTGCCAAAATAGGTTTATTTTCCCCAAATGATTCAATAATCTATTTTTAAAACCCAGTAATACATTATGCGTATCTTTCTGTGCCAAAAATGTCTACCTACATCAACATTTTTAATGGCTACATAGAATTCCTTTGTATAAACGTACCAGACCTAATTTCACTGGTTTCTTACTGGCGTTCTGTGATATCTGCCTCTTTCCGCTATTTTACACATGGAAACAATGAACATCCTTCTGTATCTTTTTGTACATCCTTAGGTTAAAATTCCTAGTAACAAATTGCTAGTCAAAGAATTTCCTTGTTTTTTTAAAGTGATTTTGAAACAAAGTTAATATTCACTCTAAAAAACGGCAAATACAGAGAAAAGTTAAAATCTCCATAGCTTCCTGATAACTTTCATATATATTTTTAATAAGATCACATACATAGAATCTTATTATTGCTTTTCTCATTTAACCATACATTGTAAACATCTTCCCATGCCAGCCACATTAAAGATACTGTGATATACATAGATACAGTAATTATGTGATATACATAGATACAGGAATTATGTGCAATGAATTGATCTGATTCTTCTGCTTTCGCCAGTACCTGATACATACCGTTATTAAGTACCTGAAGTACTTAAGCAATCTAGTAGATGTGAGGAAAGAAAGTTGATTTGAATTGTTTGGTGCCCTCAAAATTCTTACAGACGAGAAGAGAGTCTTGGGCGCTCCCAGGTCCTTTGTCTTACAGATCCCGTAAGAGGGTCTGAGAGCTGGACTGTGAAAGTCGGAGAAAGGAAAGTCATGTTTAGTTAGGTCAGGGAAGGCTCAGAAGAGATGGTGACGGGGGGCTTGACCCTGTGAAGGTGGGGAGGAAGGAGAGATCCACATAGAGGAGTGTTTGCCACGATGTGTTGCCTGGAAGATGCGAGACACCCACTCGCAGCATCCCAGTGACTGGGAGGCAGTCCTCCCCTCACACGGAGCCCCAGGCGTGGCCGGAAATCCAGGTGGAGAGGGAAGGAGATGGGTCCGGTGTGGGTGGTCTAGAGAGTACGCGGCTAAGCGTCGTGGGCTGCATTTCCTGAGCAGAGGGGAGAGTTTTATAGCTTTGCTCAGATTTGTTTTAGCCAGAGTGCCGATGGGGGTGGAGGGGCTGGAGTTTTGCCCATCAGCCGTGTGTGGGACAGGCCATCGTAAAGGAAGAGCACGGTCAGGATGCCCGCCCAACCGGGGCAGTAACAGCTGTGCCAGAGGGAAGAGACGGAGGTAGAAGGACAGGCGTGGGCGGACCCGGATGCGGGGATAAAAGGAAAGTTAACGGTCAAGAAGGTTCGGGGCTCCTGGGTGGGTCAGTGGGTTAAAGCCTTTGCCTTCAGTTTGGGTCATGATCCCAGGTCCTGGGATCGAGCCCCACATCAGGCTCTGTGCTCAGTGGGGAGCCTGCTTCCTCTTCTCTCTCTGCCTGCCCTCTGCCTGCTTGTGATCTCTGTCTGTCAAAGAAAGAAAATCTTTTATTAAAAAAAGAAAAGAAGAAGAAGGTTTTAGTTTGGGTGGCTTGGGGTTTGAGTTTGGGTGGCTTCCATAATACCGCCACGTATGCAAAAAAAAAACAGGGAGAAAAGCAGTTAAGAAAATGAAGAGTTGCAAAAATTCTAACAAAAAGAAGTTTAGCTCATTTCATTTGGTCTTAACATCACACATTCTACACCTGTCTCCTTCCTGACAGGCAGTAGTCTGGAGTACACCTGTAAGTGCGGGGGCCTTCAGGCAGGAGCTCCGTTCCACACCCAGACCTCCCAGCACGAGCAAGCAGTGGGCACCATGGAAGGGAGACCCCTCGGCGGCCAGGACGCCTTCCCCCCTCAGGAAAGCACGCTGTGCCCGGTGAACCTGACGGACGACCAGATAGCTGCCAGCCTCTATGGTAACCTTCCTCAATCAACCCTCCTTGGCCTCAGGATTCTAGGACCAGCGCTGCTCGCGCTGCAGTCTAATGTCACGGTGCCTCATAGGCTGACCTGGAAACACCATTGACCTAAGAAATGGTAGGAAGGTAGGCCTAGAACATCTTTAAAAGATTTCAACATAAAGGAGTGTGCCGTCCCCCGAAGAAAACTCATCTGATTTTGTGAATTATGAAATATTTTAAATAGCATTTCACTCCTTTGCAGTCTGATAGGTGGACCTTTTTCCCAGCTGAGGGAAAACAACAATAATAATCCCCATTGTAGTGCCTAAGTGGTTTTTGAGGCCCAAATAAGATGGGAGATCACTTTATAAACAGTGAAGCCCGATACAGATGCTAGCTGTCAGTCCTTCTGTTATGTCTGGTAGTACTAATGGGGTTTTTTTTAATCCCCATTTAAAGAACTTCATATTATTCCCTTCCATGCATACATCTTTCCAATGGATTTTATGCAAGCTTGTCCTGTGCCCGGGGCCAAGATCTAAACTGACATGAATGAGAAAAAAAAAAAAAAATGAACATGAAGAAAGATTTCTTGGTCCTTTAACTTGTATGGGGTGTGAGTTGGGTTAATTTTGTTCGCCCTGATTCCCTTTTTCACAGTGTGTACAAACAGTGAAAGCACACTGAAGTCTATCATGAAGAAGAAGGACAGCAACAAAGATTCAAATGGAGCCAAGAAGAATCTTCAGTTTGTTGGCATTAACGGAGGGTAAGGGAAGATGGTGACACCAGCCAGTCTGTACATGGTCTGTCTGTCTCCTTTGCCTCCTGTCTCCTCAAGTCCCATTTAAAGGTGCCCGGTCTGGGCTGCAGCCACATACTGGTGACGGAAGATCCCCTCAGAAAGGTGCATCTGGGCTTCTCTCCTCTCCTCTTCTCGCTATCTTTAAGGATGTGTCGCTCTTGAAAAGACACCTGATGACACTGAGCGATTCACGTCTTGCCACCTCTGATCTGAAAACAATAGTCTTCAACAAAAGCAGCAGGCGGCAGGGGTCCCGCGGTGTTGGACAGCTTGTTCTTGCCTGTATCAGACTCAGGAACAAACAGAAAGGCGAGAGCATCACTCCACGGACCAGTGATGGTCATCTACTCCTTCAGAATGGCTTGTTTTGCTTATCTTCCCATGCTTACGTACGGAACTGTAGGGCCTTCCAGTAGACCAGTAGTCCAGCTGTGCCTTCAATTCTTTACTTTCTAAACAGAATGTCTGTTAGTTGTTTATTCCTTCTTACTGGGGCCAGATAAATAGTGAAGCCTGTTAGTCATCCTACAGTTGGTACAGAGCAGCTAATCTGTTCATCTGCATGTGGCCTCAGCCACAACAAGAAAGCAATAATGTGGTTAGTTGAGTTAATATTTATGACAAGATTTAACTGAATAGGGCCTAGTTTCTGAGTCTTTGAAGTCTAGTTGGGTAGTGTGGCCCAGGAGGTTCTGGAGGGCTTATTCCAGAGGAACGATCGATTACTTACCTAATCCGTTCACCATGACACAGAGACAGTTGATGAATCAAAATAGGAAGAACATTAGGGAAAAGGGGGGAAAAAAGGCGGGGGGGGGGGGCAGAAAAAATGAACCACTGCACACCTGGCTTCATGAGTGAGTTTCCGTTGGTGTATCCTAGGCCAGAGGTGTTACGTAGACATATTTTTTTCCTCCAAGTGGTAGAATGATACCAACTGGCAACTCAAGTTACCCCTTTTCAGTCAGAACCCATTCAAAACCACCAGATTTTTAAAAAGACCTTCCTTTGAACTTCTAAATGCAGAGTCTAAAACCACTGGTCAGATGTCTGGAGTCAGCTGCTTTCCCTGCCTGAGAGTTTCTGTCACGGGGTCTTTCGGGGTATGCCTTGCCTCTCCTGAACTCCCAATTGCCACCTAGGTATGAAACAACTTCAAGTGATGATTCCAGCTCGGATGAAAGCTCTTCCTCCGAGTCAGATGACGAGTGTGATGTCAGTGAGTACCCTCCTGAAGACGAGGAGGAGGAAGAGGAGGATGAAGACACTCGGGGAATGGCGGAAGGGCACCATGCCGTTAATGTTGAAGGTTTCAAGTCCGCCAGGGTGGAAGATGAGATGCAGGTTCCAGAATGTGAACCTGAGAAGGTGGAAATCAGAGAGAGGTGTGGTACACTCCCCTCCCCTCCCTAACCCTTCCCACGTTTAATGTGCCTTTGGCAAGAGAACTGGCTGATGAGGAGATTTCGCCATTGTCGCTATTGTTTGGGTCTTGCCCATCCTCAAAGGATAGCTGAACTTTGTCGTCAGGGGTATAACCGCCCTGTCCTGATGCTAATCAGTACAGGTGGGGAGGGAGATAGCTCCTAGATCTCTCAGAGGAGCAAAAAGATGGGCCTCATCAGGCTGCCACCTGTGTTTCCTTTAAATGATTTGCTAGCTAGTTCTCTCTGTGGACCCACCAGCCATAGAATATTCCACGCCCCCAAGGCGTCCAGTGTTCACATAACCCACCTTATAGTTGAAGGCACATTAGGATTTAGTGTGGCCAGCACATGTCTTTTAAGATTTCGGATTTTATCATTAGCCATTTATCTTGATACAGGTCAGTACTATTAAGGGATTGCCGTGTGCGAAAGGAGCAGCTCTTTAACCCCGGCCAAAGCTCTCATTCACTGCAAAGATGATGTAATCAGTCCCACATCTGTGTTTTGTTGCTCATTGAGTGATAGGGAACCCCACAAGAATGGGTTTGGAGTCTCCTTAGCAACAGCTGAAGTACCTAGTAAACACTCTGGTTGGCTGAAACACGTACGTAACGGTGTAGAACATTTTTAAAGATGGCTAGCAAATGTGGAATCAGTGCTTATAAAACAGAGAGTAGGACATATGAAAAATTCAAGACGGTTTTTCACTCTGGAATATAAACAGAACATCTCAAAAAACTTCTATTTAATTTTGCAAATCAGAGTTTAACTGCATTAACATAAGGTAAGTGTTTCTAGTTTATATTTCCAAGTATTTTCACATGGCTGAGATCTTGTCATCTGTGTGTTTTGTTTTTTAACAGTTTTGTTGAGCTATCATTTATTTACCTATGCCATCTGATTTTTCAGTGTAGGTTTTCATGGGGGCTAAACACTTCCTGAGTTCAGACATGTGGTTTACTAGTCTGCATAATGGATATGTGGTAATTCTGACCTCTTCAACCCCTTAAGAGTAAAAACATTTTTTTTTAAGAGTAAAAATATTTTTAAGAACTTAGAATAAAAGGACTAAAAAAGTTCCAGGTGTTATTCCAGAATGTCAAAAGCAGAACAGGTAGGCCTGAAAGTCACCATATGGAAAGGCCCAAGCTCTGGCCGGAGACAGTGGCTCTGTATGTCCTCAGACACCTAGGGAGGCCTGCTCGACCTCCATGCAGGCACCTTGTACTACCACGGACTTGTGGAGGTCCACTCGAGGCCTCTTGTCTTTTAAAGGGGGTATAAAGTCTGCAATAAAAATGCCTTTCCTGGGGTTGCCAATTGTGAGCTCTCTTTCTTTTTATCTTGTCCTAGGTATGAATTAAGCGAAAAGATGTTGTCTGCCTGCAACTTGCTGAAAAATAATATAAATGACCCCAAAGCTTTGACCAGCAAGGATATGGTGAGTCTGCCCTCCAGATATTGTCCCTAGTCCATACAAAGTGCTCAAGTGGACACCAAAGTCAAGGTGTCTCTAGCCTGCCCCTGAGCTGTTGCTACCCACATGCTTTGCCCCTGAACTATTTCTAGCTCGTGTAAGCAAAGTGAGCACCGTGCCACCCTGCTCATACTGAACGTTTCCCTCAGGCCCTGCAGCAGACAGCCCCACCCTGTACTTTTCTCGGCGACACAGGCTCCATGAGGCATACACTTGCACACCGGAGGGAGGACTAGCGGCAGCTGGTCGTCAGGTTTCGACACATTCTGCTTCCGCTCACAGAACCTTGTGATCCAGGGAGAAGAGTTACCAGAATTTTTTTTTTATTTTTAATTGGCCTATGGTTTTTTAAGAAGCAGCCTGACCGGGCTGAGGTCAGCATTCCTTTCAGTTATGGAAGTGCATATTATGTTCTCGTGTGGAATGCGGGCAGCCACTATTTTTAAATTCCGGAGTCACTGCACTTGTTATCTCTGCCCACTCTGAGAGACTTGGAAGCATACAGCCGAGAAGCTGGTGGCTGCCTTGGGAGCAGGAAGGACACAGCCCAGGACAGAGGAGCACTTCTGGGGCAATGGTGAATCTGACACCATGGCGAAGTATGTCGCTCTCCCTCCGGGGTCGCTGAAGTTTTGAGGTGCAGCTTCGCTCCTAGGTCACGCCCACCCTGTGGTTGACAGTTCTCTTCAGCCTGTTGAGAAAATGGAGGCTCTCCCATTACGCTAGACAGAATTGGCATTTGAATCTTGGCATCTCGTCAGCGTGAAGTTTTTTGCTGCACAACTGAAGTCAGCAGTGAGTGAGAAAGTTGATTTGAAAGTCTCACAGGATTACAGTGATGAAACCAAAATGTTAGAACTTGAAGGGACTTCAGGGAGTCTCATGCCAGAAAGCCACCGTTTTCCTCGTGAACAACACGCACAGTCTGAGGAAGGACAAGGACAGCTGTCACGGGCATGCGTGCCTGTGAGGCCACTCTGTCCTCATCTACTCTGTTTTAACTGAGGCCCTAACGATTAGGTGTCTTGTCCAGAGTCAGTTAACTAGCTTCTAGTTAGTACTGGGGTCAAATGATACCTCTTTAATACTGGTCCCAGTTTTATTTATCCTCTCTGAATCCCGTCACCTGATTGTACGACACCTTTTTTTTTTTTTTTTTTTTTACGGTTCTGGTTGCATCTCAGATTTGTTTTTATTGCTATGGAAACTGAATTTCTCAGAGCCAGCTGTGTCTTGACATTGAATGAGTGTGCTGAGAAAGGCACACGGGGTAATGTTTACAGAAGAAAATACTAAATAAAATCCCTGGGCGGGGGCAGACAGAACTCCATCAGTATAAACTAAACGTGTGTCTAAGCTTCAGTCACAGAGAGCAAAGCCATGAAATGTCACTGCAGTGTTTGTATTTCCCGTGAGGCTGAACCTGAACTTAAAACTGGTGCTTCTGGGCCCTAGATTCCATAGCTATAATGTACTTTTTCTTGGACCCCGCTCAAAATGCCGGGTCCTGTGGTTTTCCAAGAGAACGTCCATTTCTCTGGTGCCAGAGTACCAAGCATATTGTCACAGACACACTCCGTGGTCAGTTCCTTTTTGGTTAAATGGAACTCATTTGGTAAAATCGTCTGTAAGGGATTGTGCCCTGAAAACTGGTAGAGACATGAACAGTCCCAGTGCCAGGGCCCAGAACCGGAACAGGACACCACCAACACGCAGTAACAGAACTCAGCCCCCAGATGACACAAGCTCCCTCTTTGCACACGAGGATGGACTCTGGAGAAACGAAAATCCGAATATGCAGAAGAGTGAGCAGAAGAAAACAAAACAGTAGATGAATTTTTTTTCCCCACCCAGGACCCTTTTCATCAAGTGCCACAAAATATGATAGAATGGGCTGAAACCGAATCATCTGGTGCTGCTGACGTAGGCTTTCCATTTTTTCTTTAGTGTATTTCTAACCCTTGAAAGAGTAAGCAAAGCACGGGTGAACGGTGATCACGTGTAGGAAGGGCTCCCGGAAGACACGGTCTAGCTCTGCCCATCCCAGCAGTGTGCTGCGAACTTCACGGGTCCGGGATTCCCATCCACAGCAGTGCGCATGCGAACTTCATGGGCCTGGGATTCCATCCCAGCAGTGCGCATGCGAACTTCATGGGCCTGGGATTCCATCCCAGCAGTGCGCGTGCGAACTTCATGGGTCCGGGATACCATCCCCAGCAATGCGCATGCGAACTTCACGGGCCCGGGATTCCATCCCCAGCAGTGCGCATGCGAACTTCACGGTTCTGGGATTCCATCCCCAGCAGTGCGCTTGCGAACTTCATGGGGGATTCCATCCCAGCAGTGCGCATGCGAACTTCACGGGCCCGGGATTCCATCCCGGCAGTGCGCATGCGAACTTCACGGGCCCGGGATTCCATCCCGGCAGTGCGCATGCGAACTTCACGGGCCCGGGATTCCATCCCAGCAGTGCGCATGCGAACTTCACGGGTCCGGGATTGACGAAGGCTCGTGAAGGAAGCCCTGCCTTTATGCGGGCACAGCCGGAGGGAAGGCCTGCGTGGGGTCACGGCGGGATGCAGACGCTTCTAAATGGGAGATGTAACTTGTTTTGAACCCGCGTTTTAATCCCTTTCCGTGGTTGAACGCGTTTGTCTTGGGGCCTGGCGTGGGAGTTGGGCTGGTCCTGTCCGCGCAGGGCCGTGGGCGTGTTGAGGGAGTTAGGGCGGTCTGACTGGGAGGAACGCCCCAGCGGTCAGTGAGGGTGATCATGTCTCCTGCCCTGACCCTCCGAAAATCACGTGCAGGGCCAGCGAAAGGACATGATCCTAACCGTTCGAGAATCGATGGCGCCAGGCCTGCGTGGGGTTACGCGTAGTGCCTCGCTTGTCCCCATCCCAAGCCCGGTGGGAGGAGGGGTTTTTCTTGCCCCCATTTTGCAGATGAGTGAACTGAGGCACGGGGAGTTCCCGTCCGCAGGGGAGTAGAACTCACAGGTAGCAGAGCCACAATTGGCCCCTTCCAGGCGGAGCCCCCGAGCAGGGCCGCGTGGCCTTTTCTGTAGCCGGGAGAGGCCCGGGAGGGACGCTCCGGCCTGGACGTCGAGGCTCGTCTTCGGGCTCTGGCTTTCCTGGCTGGTTCTCGGAGGGCAGCTCCGGCTGCATCTCTCCGGCCACAAAAGGCCGCGTGTCTCGGGCTTTCAGCGGCGTGTCGGGCAGGGCCAGAAATAGAAGAGCTAACGGCCGCTCGCGTGTTTTTGGCAGCGGTTCTGTCTGAACACCCTGCAGCACGAGTGGTTCCGCGTGTCCAGTCAGAAGTCCGCCAGCCCGGCCATGGTGGGCGACTACCTGGCGGCCTTCCGGGCCGTGTCCCCGGACGTGCTGCGCCACGTCATCAACATGGCGGACGGCAACGGCAACACGGCGCTGCACTACAGCGTGTCGCACTCCAACTTCGAGATCGTCAAGCTGCTCCTGGACGCCGGTGCGTGCGCCGCCGCGGCCCGCGGCCTGTCGGCCTGCGCGGGTGCTCACCCCCTCCTCGCCCCGGGGCCGCCCCGCGTCCCCCTCCCGTTGCCGGTCCACGCCGTGCGGCGAGGACGTCCTTCTCCGGTCCCCGGGGGAGGCTTGACCTTGGAGCACACCCGGGTGGCCCCAGCCCCACGTCCGTCTGGAAGGGAGGTTCTGCGGCCGTTCTGGCTGCGGCTGGGCTGCGGTCAGGCGAGGTGTCCCCCGGCGCTGCGCAGGAGTCAGGGCCCCGCCGTGAGTCACGGAATCACGCGGGCCGGCTCGGTGCTCTCAGGAGCCAGATGCGGCAGCCGGGGTGTCTGCTGCTGCTCTTGCCCCTGCGGCCCGACCCCATCCAGCCGCAGGGCCGAGGTGTGCCCCTCGCCGAGACAGGCACCATGCAAAGCCACTGTGGCCGGTTGTACTGGAATCCGGACCTTTCCCACCGAAGCAGACCCTGTTACCGAGGGAAAAAGTGCTGTTCTTGTATCTGAGCCCTAGTAATGAGGATAGTGAACCTCCTTGTTTGTGACTGGAATAGCCCATCCCAGAATGTGGCCACCGCCCGTCTTACACACGAAGCAAGGCTGTGCTGCGTAGAAGGGCCCTTGGAAAATGAACTTCCAACTTTCTGTTCAACGCTAATAGCCCAGCGGTACATACAGTCCCCGAGTCACTCTGAGTTATTTTCAAACTACATATTTTTATTTCCCGTGTGTGACTGATGCAGAATTTATAGACCCTCGGTCTTAAATTAGTGAGAACACAATGTGAACATTTGATTTAGCATAGGCAGTGAAAGTGTCCAGTTTCCCCATTCTGCCTTTGATCCAACTCTCTAATTTCTTCTATTCCGTTTTGGGGGAATTAGAGTAATGCAGAGAAGTAACCTTGCAGGTTTATCCCCCTTTCTGAGTCTGCTTATTCTCAGCATATGGGGCTGTGTTAGGCTCAAACGACTTCCATCTTAGAGGAAGGAATTCCAAGCCTCTTTCCCTTTTGACTTTTCAGAGTATAAACAGAGCCGGTGATAATCTCAGCCCACGCTGTTATTTAAACAGAGAAGTGGATAATATCCAAAAGAGTCAAAAACATGATTTCAGATTACTTTTGAAAGTAACAATTTAATCTACCTTTGGCAAATTTGTGTGGACAAGATATTTTGGTAAATTAAATTATTTCAATGCCATGGTTGCGTGGCTTTGGTTAATCACACTACTAGACGTACTTGACCCTCTACTGCTCACCGTCACAGACTGAGACCGGGGCTCCCATACGGCATGTCAGGAACGACCTCTGCGAACAACTGAACTTCACAGATGATAGCATCAGAGAGCTCGTCAGCTCACACGCTTCTCCATCACAGCTTTTTCTTTCTCCTTTTCTATGTTAAAAAACACACCCTGTGTTTAAATGCCACCATATCTCTACCATGTAGTTATTTTTTAGCATAAGGCAAGTTTTCATGGTCCCTTTTCTTCTCACTCCTCACAATAGAAACTTCCTGAACATCTTAACTGTATGTGGTCACACATGAAAGCTTCTTTCCTGCCCTTGCCACTCCTTTCATTTTATTAGATAGTGCTAAAGGAATTTAAAAAGGATAATTGAGCCCCCAACGCCTCCTTAACAATTACAGGAATAGGCAAGGTCTGGTCTGTTGTGCCTCAGTCCCTGGCAGTTTCTTACTGCATTTCCTCTGACTACAGTTCCAAGAACAGCTATCTAGGAGTCACTCGATTGGAACTCAGCTTCCAAGGGCCCCACGCAAGTCAGACGACCAAACTCGGGGTCTCAGAATGAGCCGTGATTTCCGAGTGGGTGACACCATAGTGTTCTCTACACAACCCTTCATATTCGTAGCTCTCCCTGTCTCCTTCATTCCACAACCGCGATCCCCCAAACACAGATGAATGTCCTCATCCCACATTATGTGGCTTCTTCAAAGCCATCATTACTAAAGGACAACCCCCAGCCCTCTGGGCTGTTGCAGTCCAGGCACCAGTTGTAAACAGGAGGTGCCGTTAAGGCCTACTCTCACTTCTGCTGCTTCTGGACTCCTATGACACAAGAAAACCTTTTTTCTGTTGAGTATGAAGATGCTCTCATAGTTCCTTTCAAGTCACTCTGGGACATGGCGCCCTGGAGGCCGTTTCCCAGGCCTCTTCCCAGCCCTGTTCCTTTGGCCCGTGGGGAGAAGGGTCGCTGTAGGAAGGCTTCTCCGTGACCAGGCTTGTTTCTCTGCAGACGTGTGTAACGTGGATCACCAGAACAAGGCGGGCTACACGCCCATCATGTTGGCAGCCCTGGCCGCCGTGGAAGCCGAGAAGGACATGCGTGTCGTAGAAGAACTCTTTGGCTGCGGGGACGTGAATGCCAAAGCCAGCCAGGTAAGCGCCCTTGCCACCGGGGTCCGTGCTCACACGGCTCCCACCGACACCAGCCTGTGCCACCCCGTGTGGCCAGACACACTGGTGACCTAGTGGCTTCACTGTCACATGGTGCACATCTCCCTTCTTGGCCGTGCATGCTGCCTCTGTTTGGAGCAGGGTGCATGCACGGTGTAGGTCAGCCCACCTCAGGGCCCAGGAGTCCCCACCATACACCTGGGGTGACTGTTCGCTCAGTCTCTGATCCGTAGTGTCTTCGTGCTGGGCACACAGTGGCCCTGGTGTAGTTGGACTTCTCGGCACCTTTGAACTTGCCGGCTCCTGGCTGCAGGGACACAGACCCTCCTGGAGACAGGGCAGCGCTGACACACTACTGGATGATTGTACTTAGCTCGGCGCTCAGGACGAGAAACTGTTTCTCTGTGCCTGCCGCCACCCAGCGCCAGATTACTCCCACGTCTGCTCTGTGCCCTCTGTCACGCCGCCCCTCCACCTCCCCGCACTGGGTCTGCGCTGCTCTGCTGATGCCCCCGCTGCCCTTCCTCCCCGCAGGCGGGGCAGACAGCGCTCATGCTGGCGGTCAGCCACGGGCGGATCGACATGGTGAAGGGCCTGCTGGCCTGCGGGGCTGACGTCAACATCCAGGACGACGAGGGCTCCACGGCGCTCATGTGCGCCAGCGAGCACGGGCACGTGGAGATCGTCAAGCTGCTGCTGGCCCAGCCAGGCTGCAATGGCCACCTGGAGGACAACGTAAGTGAAGGGACACGGCCTTCTCGGGGCCTGCCCGCTAGGGGTCTGCAGGGCCCGTTGGCAGAGGGGCAAGGGCACATTCTCCACGCTGCTCATTGGGGATTTTGTGCCGTGGCCGCCCTTTCCGGCCCAGCACCGCGGCATCTCCTGTGTGCAAACTCCCACTCCCAGTAACTAGAGCCGAAGGCAGGAAGGTGAGGCCTCAGCGCCCGCACTCGAGACAGGAGGGTGAGGAGCGCATCCGAGAGCCAGCCCGTGGCAGGGGAAGACACAAAGGCCAGAGAGCAGATGGAGTGCAGGCGCCTTGCAGGTCCGTGAAGAGGAGAGGACCGGCCCCCCAGAGCGCTGGGCTAGTTGTTCCAGGCTGGGGCTACTAGGTGACGAGAGCCAGCTGTCACCACAGTGAAGCACTTGCCCGCCCCCAGAACGGACTCAAGCGTGCCCTTCACTGGGGCCCCTCAGAGGGACTCCCCTGTGCATCTCATTCAGCTTGGCCCTCCAGACCGGGCAGCTCCTTCACGCATGTTTCCCGCTCCTGCTCTGGCTTTTCTGTCACCATAATCCCGATCTACTCTCCCCGTTCCCACGCTGTCCCTGTTCCACATAACGCCTGGGAATCATCACAAGGAGCGCTGCTGCCTCTGCAGTCTCCAGGCCACAGGGGAGGAGTGCCCATAAGTGAAGGCACAGGCACTGATATCTGGGTGGGGCCCTGGGTCGAAATGCTGCTTTGGAAGGTTTATCTCCATGGAGCACGGGTTTGGCCCAGAGCTTCCTTCAGCACGAAACACTAGAAAGTTCGAAGGAAAATACCCTTTCTTGCACTGTCCGATCCTGGTGGGCCAAAGCCAGCAGGCAGAGCTAACCAGGGCAGGCATTTACTCGTACCAAGGACTGGGGGGCTGACAGTGGGCATCCGGGTGGCACATGGCTCCTGGGGTGGAGAGGATGCGGCTGTCCCACATCCCCTTAATTTGCGCGGGGCTACAGGGACAGCTCCCACTTAGCTGTCCCGAGAGCGGCGTGTGTTGCATGTGTCTTGATTTTTGTTTGTTTGCTTTTACTTCTGCTTTTTCTTAGCAAAGAACGGCCTGTACTTGTAGTAATAAGAGGCCCCAGAGCCACAGTGGCTTCCAGAAATGCTGGTCACCTCCGGAAGGAGTGGGGAGGGTAGTGGGAGGGCAAGTAGCTTAGAGAATTCCGGGTGGGGGGGAAGGACCCTAGATGCTGACCACCGAGCATCGTTTCCTGCTGCTAGTGCCCAGAAGGACATCCTTACTCCAAGACCAGACAGAAAGTAAATGGCGCTGGGTGTTGCTTTGTCCCTCCTTGACATGCATCCAAAGCTGGGCAAGTTCATGGAAGCCACACATGTAATGGAAACTGACTTCCCCATATTTAGTGTTTCCCCTTGGATTTTCATAAGATGTGTTTCTGCAAGGCCGCAGGACGTGGGGACTGTGTGTGGATGGTGTCTGCAGCGGTCGATGGGGGCACTTAAGGCCGGAGGATCCGCTCCCTCCCGAAAGGCAGCATTAAAAGATCCTTGGCAAGCAGCAGGGTGTCTAAACACACACTATGGTGTTTCCTGCTCGCTGTAAAGAGAAGCAGCACAGACACCTAAGTTTCCACCCCACCTTCTGCTACAGCCCCCAGCTGGTGGGAAGGGTAGTTCGGTGAGTCCCTTTTGTTGCCTCTGTCGTGGGTGCACGGGGCGCACCCCAGCAGTCTAACCACCATGAAGCACAGTGGGGATGAGGTGTCGGTCCTCCGACGGGGACTCCACTCTGGTGGACATAGTGCTTCATTGTAGCGTTTGGGCTTGGTGTGCAGAGCTCCAGAAGAGTCTCCTACGGTCCTGAACAGAGTTGGGGAACCTTAACAGTTCTCAGAGAGTTTTGTTTTGCTACTTTCAGTGGTCTGGAAGTTTGAGAAACCCACCCTGGCTTGTTTTTTCCCGTGTTCTCTTTAGGATGGCAGCACCGCACTCTCCATAGCCCTGGAGGCCGGACACAAGGACATCGCAGTTCTCCTGTACGCCCACGTCAACTTCGCCAAGGCCCAGTCTCCGGTCAGTGTTGTGCATTTGGTGTTTGTGAATGGGCTCAAGTCCACCAGGCCCGCGGGCCCCCTTCTTCAGGGAGTTGACAGGAGACGCAGGTTTTCTGAAGATTCTGGAACTGGGAATTTTAGCCTGGAACTTAAGGGTTCGTGACTTCTGCCCCTGCTCCCCAGATGGCCAGGTGGGCCAGAAGCTAGGCCTCTGCTTGTCCTCAGGAGACAGATGTTCTGACGCCCTCCCATGAAGGGGTTAACTCTGGGAAGAATTATCCAAATGGCACCTGGTTCGCCCATGAATGCACACTGTTTCGTTCCCGTGTTCCCGGCATTTTTCCTCAAGCAGACCGTGAGCAGCAACCCATGGTCCGAGAGTCTGCCCCTCCGAGTACATGGCCTCCCAGGGACGGCCGGATACGGTGCTGCTCAGCCCAGCTGGATCTAGATCCGCGCCCTGGTGCCCTGTCAACTGTGCTGGATGGGGTCCATTGTCATAGAGGACGCATCTGCCTGAGGTCACTTATTAACCCCCCCCCATTTTTTCTCTTCTTCTGGTCTCTAGGGCACCCCTAGGCTGGGAAGGAAGACATCTCCTGGTCCTACGCACCGAAGTTCATTTGATTGATTCTCTGCAAAAAGCCGTCCATTTCCATGCCTCCGTCGAGCTGCTACCTGTTCCTGTTGGGCTGACAGCTACTGAATGTACGCGCATTGTGCCTGAGCCCCCAGCAGTGGAAGCTGAGCCAGCAGGAGCTGGCCACTGGGCACACGCCGTCTCCCTCCGGCCCTCTTCCCGCAGCGTCGGGCTGCTTCTCCTGGCTCTGATGCTGTCGGGGCTCTGCTCCGTTACGTACAGCCGTGCGACATGGTAACCTGCCCCGAGCGGGCAGTGTCCACTCCTTCTCTCCCCGCCTTGCCCCTGCCAGGGAGCATCAGCTTCTCACCGGCTTGGCGTTTTTAAAATGTTCCACGAGTATTTATATTGACTTAATGCAGAGCCATGGGAAAGCTCTCTGAAAATTCCATTCCAGGAAGGTCGTGCTGATTTGTGTGTGTGTGTTTACTCTTGTAAAGTGAGGCGGTTGAGATGACTGATCGTCACCAGAACCTTGGGCCTGGTCTGGTGGGTTTCTTGTTTAAAAATCAAAAATGGAACTCTTGAAAAGTAAAACATTTATGAAAGGAGGTGTTTTCAGTTGGGTTAATTTAGGTGGATGTATTATATGACTTTTTATATAAAAGGTATCTATATGAAATTGACACAGTATTTTCAACTTTTATATTCCATAGTCACCGAGACATGCAGAACTACATGTAACATTACCGTCTTTTTATTAATCATTGTGCAGGTCTGCATCTGTGGCAGAGGTTGGATCTCATTAGAGGAATTGGCGATATGTTTGCCCCTAGGGAAGCGTAGTGTAGTTCTCCACATATTTATGGACTCCTTTCTACCACGTCACATTCACTTTGGTCTTACATGTATTTAAATGTTTGAAGTGCCTTAGATTCTTGCCATATTTTCCAAATAAAATTTCATTAAGCTCTTCTGCGTGTCCCCGCTCCTGTCTCTGACAGCTGTCTGCCCAACCCTGTTGACTTACGGCCCTGGAGCCCGGGCTGATGGACTGTGGGGGCGGGGAGCGCCAGCCTGCGGGTCTTGCACTTGCCTGAGAGGAGAGCACGACTCGGTTCACGCAGCTCTGCCCGGTACTCAGGTTGCCCATCAGGCGTCGGAAGTTTAAGACCTCATTAGGCAGCTCATCAGACAGGTAATCTCCAAGCGGAGGCAACGAGTGACCTATTCTCAGGTGTGGTGCGGAGCACTGGCCTCTGGCCCTCGTTTTGGGTGCAGCTGCTGGGTGATGGCACCCGCCTTGCAGTTCCTTTTACAGAGTAAAGGAACTGAGTCCGTCTTGTTTAAAAAAAAAAAAAAAAGCATGGCAGCCAAAATGCAAATGAGGTGTTTGGGCACAGTCACTGGTGGTGAATTTTAACCCAGCGTGTTGGCAAGAGCCAGGTGCATGGGAGAAATATCACGGAGGCGTTTCTCACACCTTTCTGTTTTCCTCTTTCCTTCCTCTTGTCTGTTCATGCACTGCTGAGCTCAAGAAAGAGACCAAAGGACAGACTTTTTTCCCAGCAGGTGTGTATCACAGTGCCTGTCCTGTTTCACGGGCTGGGAGGAATGCATCGTTTAGAAAAGAACACAGAGGAGCTGTGAAAAGCGGCACTCGAAATTGAAGCCAACTTGGGGCGGTAAGAGATGTCCCCACCCCACCCCCCATCCCCCACCCAGGCCCATGGCGGGACATCCGGGGCAGAAGGGCCATCCTCTTCTTGACCCATGAGTGAGGTCACAGCCACCTGGGCTCATGAGCGTCTTTGTCGGTCCCAGGAGAGATCCCGTGGCCCTGGGGTCGGGGCTACATTTCATTCATGTAGTCTTTCAGGCTTCTCCAGACCTGAACTAGCATGGTGTAAATTAAGGCAGAAGAGCATTGGTGTTTGAAGCAAAGTAGGTCTGTGAGTTTTCTGTCTCTTGATGGCATGGAATGCCTTTGGAGCAGGGAGCGCCGAATCTCAGGTGGTGTGGAGGTCCTGGGGGTTGTGTTCTGTTTGAGAAAGGAAGGCGTTCATGTTGTCCGTGCGTGAGAAAATGAGTTCCTCCACCTTTGTGCTCCATTTCGTGTTACTTTGTGCTCCATTTCGTGTTACTTATGCTAACTTTTACAAAACAGTGAGTGATTTTCTCATGGAGTGGGGTCTCACTGGATCCGGATCGCTTCTAGGTTTGCTGGTGTAGGCCTCGTTTACACTGCTAACACCGGGCACCTAAAAGGCATTTCGTCTTGGCATCTTGCCGCATTACATAGACCGGCCTGGTTCTCTCCTCCCGGCTTATTGAGGCGCGGGTCCAGCAGGGGGTTAGTGGCAGGACGCCCGGCCCCCCGAGTGAGGCCGGCGTGGGCTGGACACTCTGGGTGTTGTTTTCTGGCCGGCACGAAGGGAAGCCTGAACCTTTCAGAACCTTTGAGGCAGCCTCTTTCTTCTGTCAGCCTTGCTCAAGCGTCGTCCCCCAGACAGAAGGAATAGAGCAGTGGGAACTTAGAGACTTTAATGTTAAGAAAATGAAACAGGACTGGTCCTGCTGCCGTTGTGACGTCATGGACTAAACCCTGTGCGAGGGAGGTTGGGGTTGGGGTGCCTTGCTGCTGGAGAGGGTTACCAGGAGTCCCCCGATAAACCAAGTGTTGGGCTCTTGCATGGAAGTTGCCCATGTACTCTAAGGGGAACGGTCTTACCCCCGACTGGGGTGGCCCCAAAACACAGCAGATAACGGGCTAACTCTCACAGATGGGATCCCGTCCCAATGGGTTCTTTGCTGCGGGGAGCCAGCTGCAAGCAGGGAGAGTTTGATTTTCACGGTGCTTTTGTGGGAACTCCTTTGCTGCGTGCGTGAGAACTGACGGTGGGCGCTGGGGGGAGGTGCCGATGGTGGGCCCCACCCTGACGAGTAGCATCCCCGGGGTTTCTCAGTGTGGCCTCTGGTCCACGCTGAGAACGGTTTTACCCTGGAATGACACGGCACTACTGTAGTTCTTTTCCAAACAAATTAGGCAGGGCAGAGAGAGCAGAAACAAAACAAGAAACAGGACGCCTCCTCTTTTATCTTTAATGTGTGACGAGCCAACAGAACCCCTGTGTGGTCTTTGTCTACATTTGGTGGCATTTCTGCAGCTCTAGAGCAGTCGCTTCTAGAAAGCCAGGAGCCACGGCTGCCATGGTGGCGGGTGAGGGGGTTGCCCAAGACATAAGGGACAGCCACTGAGAAGGCAGACGGTTCTGACCCATGAGTGAGGTGTTTGGTCACAGTCACTGGGGGTGTTTTCCTGGGTTCATCTCTTCCTTCCCCTCTTCCTGGAGAAGCAGGTCCTCTCCTGCACAGGACAAAGGCCGTGACCCAAGAGAGCATTCTGTTTCTTTTCTACTGTGAGAAAATTCTTTTTCGCCAGAGACTCTTCTACTTTCTGCTATAAGGAAATTACTAATCATATGTTTGCTTTGTTGTTACAAAGCATGGCTGTAATTTAGCATCCCGCCGATCATAAAAATATATTCTCAGTCCATTTTGCTGAGGATGATCACCACAAAAGGATGTGGCTGAGCCAATGGCCACCCTGTTCCAAGACCGCTCATGTTCACCCTCCCTTCCCGCCTGAGGCCCGGGCTGTTTCCTGGGGCAAAGCACTGGGGAGTCACAGCTCTTCGAGCGTGAAAGGTGTTCGCACTTGCAGTGGCGTCCCTGAGGTACCGGGCCTGAGTTCCTGCGAGGATTTTGTAGAGAAGCTAGAAAACAGAATCCCATGTTTTATGGGTGCATACCTGATTTTGAGGACATTTTGGGGGAGGAGTTGGCATTTTAGGAAACAAGCTGCCCAGTGCCTCTCCATGAGCATCTTTTGATGATTTAATAGGCACGAGGATGGGAATCGTATCTTTCTTTTGGGTCATGGAAGCTGTGTAAGAACTAATCTGAAGACCAGATGCCAGTCTTATATTTGAGCCAAAACAGGTTTTATACTTGTTCCCCACCCCCAGCCCAGCAAGATCCAGTTTGCCCAGTGCTGGAACCACCTGCAGGGGTGAGGTGGAGAGGGAGGGCCCCGAGCGCGGGTGGACAGGGTCTTCTCTGCCACCAGACTTGTCAGGCGGCCCCGCACGGAGGGCGGCCGCTGATTTCTCACAGGGCGGGCCACAGAGAGATTCTGGCTCTGCTCCCTCTGTGATGAAACCCTGCACTTAAGCAAACAGAGCATAAAGATAATAGTCACTAATGAGATTGGGTCTCTCAATCCTATATGAAATTTGCCAACCACCCCACCACCACCCTGAAAAGCCAGTCTTCCAACAGGGAGTTCCCTAAGTTCAGCTTCCGTGCTTGGGTGTGACACCAGCTGCCGGGACTGAGAAGTTCAGGGGCCTGGCTGACCAGCACTGGTTGCATGAATGAGGGTAGACACATCCTTGGAGGGCAGCATTGAAAGTCAGGAGAGGGTTACTACTAGGGAGGGGGCGGTTCCCAGGAGGAAGCCTGCAAGGGGCCGGCAGGGCGGAGGGTTTGCTTCTTAGCCTGGAGGTAGCTCTGCTCTTAGGTTCCCTTTGTGATAATTCAGCAGGCTGTCTGCTCACAATTTGTGCCCCTTTTTGTGTGTGTGTATGTTAACTTCATTTATTTTTAAATTTAGAAGAATTTGAGGGGCTCCTGTTTGACTCAGTCAATTAAGCATCTGACTTGATTTCTGCTCCAGCCATGCTCTCAGGGTCCTGAGATTGAGCCCCAGGTCAGGCTCCGGGCTGAGTGTGGAGCCTTGCTTAAGATTCTCTTTCCCTCTCCCTTTGCTCCTACCCGCCTCCCAACCCAACTCAGGCATGTGCACACTGTCTTAAAAAAAGATTTTTTTTTTATTTGAAAAATTCTCAGCAAAAAAGATCGTAGGTGGGGGGGGTGTCGGTTTTGTAGATCTGAAGGTGAACAGGAACAGGGGTGTCTGGCTGGCTCCGTCGGTAGAGCATGAGACCTTTGATGTCAGGGTCATGAGTTTGAGCCCCACGTTGGGGATAGAGCTTACTTAAAAATATTTTTAAAAAAAAATGGTGAGCAGGAATAAAATGATAGCCTAAAACTGGAAGCATTGGGTCCCACCATTTAACATTAATACACAGCTTTGCACATGATGGGTGCTGTGGTCCACCCATAACCTTGGATAGTAATGGTTTGAGCTGTTCTCAGACGCTCCAGTTCTTTCTCGGGGTACTCCCTGCCTACGTCTGAAGTCGGGCTTGACCACGTGACCTGCGTTGGCAGATTGCGGGAACGTGAAAAGCCAGTCTGTCGCTGTGGCCCCGTCTCCCATCTTGTTCACGGAAGCGAGTGTTGAGACGGACTTAGCGGCTGCCCAGGTCCTCTAGTGACTGCGTGGAACAGTGTCCTCGCCAGCCTACAATTCCAGGGCTGTCAGGAGCGCGAATTTACCATTATCCTGTCACGGGAAGGGAGTTTGCAGGTGATTCCTCAGCACGGCGTTCAGGTTTTCTTTATCCATAGCAGAAATCGGTTTCAGGAAGTGGGTGCTGCTGGACCCGAATGGCTTCGTAGGTGAACTGTGGACAGCAGGGGCACAGGCTCCGTGGACTCGGTCAAAGACACAGGAAAGTAATGCACGCTTTTCCTTACTTTCCCGAGGCTGGCACATGCCAGTAGTTACCGTGCTCGATGCACAGGGGAGTGGGTAGACGCCTTGGGGAGCAAGGACTAGCCCTCTGGGAAGGATGGCCGCTTCCTGTGTACCTGGGGAGGCCGATTGTATCTCACAAACGTGTAGTTCTCAAACCTGAATCCGAATCCCGAGGAGGGCTTGTGACAACACAGACGAGTTTCTGACTCAGTCGGTCTGGGACAAGGCCTGCGAATCAGCATTTTAAACCAAGCTTCCCGGTGATGTGGCTGTGGCTGGCCTGGAGACCATGTACCGAGAACCAGTGCTCACCGGGAAGGAATGTTACAAGTAGACTTATATCTCAACTGCTGGCATCTGATGTATAGACGTCCCCAGTGTCCGTAGTCTTTAATATTGCCAGGCTTTGTTTATCATTTCCAATGACTGAGACTTCACGTGTCACTTGTGTGCTACGAGCCTCTTGCTCCCTGATTTAAATTCAAATTTTGCAAAGGTGCAGTTGCCTCATGGCAACTTTCTTTCTCGACCTCGTGTAATATATCAAGTGTTAATAAATCCTGTGTACCTCGAGAATTGGGTTTGAGAACCCAGCCAGAGCCCTGGGCTTGAATCACAGCAGTCTTGCAAGAAAAATGACACACTCACTGCACTTGGAAAGGAAGAAAGCCTGATTTGTACTGATCTCACTGAGTCTCTCTCTGTGTTGGCTCCCTTCCCCCCATCGTGAATGCTCATTGAAAAGTCACCATCTCCTCCTGAACCCACAGCGAGGCACCAAGGAGAGTGTGTCCTGTGCGGCTGTCCCCACAGCTGCCGTCCCTGAATTCCTCTCTCTGTTCCTGTCCTGCATTGCACAGAGGCTCACAGTGGTTTTGCTTGGCAGAGCCAGGCCAGCAGTCACTCTGGAGGCTCAGTGCCAAGTTCTGAGAGACAGGGGCATCTGTGAGGGCAGGCCCCGGGGGCCCCGGGACCAGGAACCAACGCGAGGTGTCTCCCCGCCCACTGACACACGTCATGCATGTCCATCGCTTTCGGGTCAGAGACTCCGTTAAGACGAGTTAAGAAGAGGGAGGGGAAATTTGTGTTTCACAGGGAAACTGGAGGCAACTTGTTTTATATCCTCCCCCACCTATAAATTAATCTCGGAGAGACAAGACTCGCTTTCAGGAAGTGCGCTTGCTGACGTGGATTGATGGCAGGCCTTGAATGACCAGAGAACATTCATGAAGTTCCTCCCATGGCCCCGTTCAGTCATTGTCAGGGCATAGCCGGAAACATGCTGTCGGTCTTAGAAGCCTGTGGTATTTTCTGGTCCGCGTAATATTTTAAAAAGTAGAACAGAGTACTTTTCTGTGTCTCTGTGTGTTAAGGGTTTGGGGACTCCGGCTCAGGAGGCCGACCAGCCTATGATTGCTAGAGCAACAGACTTGGTCTCATGAATTGTCCTGCCAGATGCGTGTCTGTGCTTCCGAGCCACGCTGAAATCAGGGGAGCCAAACGCTGCCACCGCTCATCTGTGACACCTCTCAGTGCCACCCCGTCTGGGCAGAGGACCCCTGCTCTCTGGAGTCCGTGGAAATACGGGGAGGCATGACCCTGCCGGGCTTTGCTTCTCCCCCAGTCCATCCATCTGATGCCTAACAAAAGGATGACTTTTCACTTCTTGCTCTGCTCCTTCTGTGGTTTCTACCAGGATACTGAAGACATCCGTAGAACTGAAGGCCGGGGAAAGATCTTCAGCTCGAGGTAGTGCAAGCAAAGACCAGTGTGTGGGGACCCATTTTATCTGAAGGTGAAAGTTGCCACTGAGGGTTCTTCCAAGGGTGTGTCGTCATCCGATTTATAAGTGTGCACATCCGTGACCTTGGCCACAGTGATGCTGTGTAACAGAGCCCACAAAGCCTCCACAGTATACAGCCGTGAGCATTTATTACTCACGGGTCGGGGGTGTGGTGCTGACCGCTGGCTCTGCTGCTGATCATGGCCAGTCTCCCGTGGGGCCGTCAGCCGAGGGAAGCTGCCTGCGCTCCGGTAGCTGAGCTGTTTCAGCTCTGTGACTCGTACCTTCCAGCTGAGTAGCTCAAGAATGTCCTCAAGGCCATGACAAAGATGCAGGGAAAGCGAATGGACAAGGCTTCTCCAGGCTTCCGTTCAAGGCCTGCACCCCGTCATTCCACGACATGCTCTGGGCCCACACAACATGCTCTGGGCCCAAGCAAGTCCAAGAGCAGCCCAGGTTCCAGGAGATTGGGAAACAAGCCAGGCCTCTGCAGTCAGCAGAACAGCAGTGCCACAAGTCAGAATGTGTGTCTTCAGACGGACTCAAGGGTGTAGAGCCAAAAAACGCAGTAAATATTTCACAGTGAGCTCCTTCCCCTTGATGGTTCGGGCCAGGATTTGGCGTGTTGCTCAATAGACCTATTAGCCTCCTTAAATACCTGCGGGAAAGTGTGGAGACAGTAAATCTGGTCCCTCCTTGAGGCCAGCTCATGTTTGCAGAGCTCTTGCACGGCCGGCCGCTCCTGCAAGTTTCAGCCATACCCTTGTCACTCCCGTGTGTGTCGCCGTGGGGGAGCCCCTGACTGGACTCACCGGCCATGGAGCGGCCTGGGACTGTGAGAACTTGAGCAGCAGGCAGGAAGTGGCAGTCTGGACCTTGTGGGGTGGCCGTCCAGAAGCAGCTGGAGAAGAGGAGGTGCCCTAAGAGTCTTGGGAGCTGGTTTCAAATGCTGTTTGAGGAGTGTCCATCAGGGCCAGACACGATGGAGGAAGAACCTCCATTGTTCCAGCCTGGCCTGGCCCAGGCGCCTGCACCAGGAAGCCTGTCCACAGCCTTTGGCTCCCTGCTGACAGGACCCAAGAGGGGACTGGCATGAGTCATGGTAGAGCCCCTTAGGGACCCAGCTAGAAGCAGGATTTTCACCACAGGCTCTGGCTGCCTCCCGCGGCCAACAGGCAGGGCTCCGTGATCATGTCTGAGTTCTTGTCTGTGGACTTGTTCTGAGGAGGACTTAGCGAGTGAGTCGGGCACGGTGTCGGGGCAGTTACCTGCCCTTGGGGAGCTGGTCCCAGCCTCATGGACGCCATGGAGCTGTGATGTTGGCTGTGCCGGCGGAGGGGCTATGTGTGCAGGCGGCCGGGGCGAGACCAGTGCTTTCCTACTTGCTAGTGCAGTGAGGGGACCTCCTCGGGGGCGCCCAGGTGGCTGAGTCAGTGAAGCGTCTGACAACTCCTGATTCTGGTTCGGGTTATGATCTCAGGGTCAGGAGATAGGGTACCACGGCGGGCTCTGCGCCCAGCAGGGAGCCTGCTCGGGAGTGTCTCTCTCCGTCTCCCTCCGGCCCTCCCCCCTTGTGTGCTTTCTCTCTCTCTCAAATAAGTCTTTAAAAAAAAGAAAGGAAGGAACTCCTCACTGCTTCAGGACGGCATAACCCTTCCGGCTGCTCTGGATGTAAGCCGTCTGCCGAATCTCCTCAAAACACAGAGGCGTGTGCTCCTGTTCCACCGTAAAGGGCGAGCCGACTGCATCATCACTTGGGTCATGCGCGAGAAACATCTTTATGGAACGATCGGAGCTCATAGGAGACAAGGAGGCCTGTGTACCTCTCAGATGCGGGTGGCCTCCTGGCCCTTACAGAGGAGGGCGGCCACACCCCGTGGCCGGTGGCCTCAGCGGGACAGACACCTTCTTAACAGCTGTCTTCACACACTCGGTCCCAGCGTCCCCAGGGCCAGGCTCTGCCACCTCCATTCCCTTCTGAGGACCCCACGTTCCCCACAACCCAGAAGGCAAGCTGGGGGAGCCTCATTTGCTGCGGTCTGAGGGAGGGTGCCTGGCCCCAAGTACGGTTTAGAACCGGCCCCAGGAGGAGGCATCTCCAGGCTGTTGACCGCAAGCCTCCGGGTGGCGGTCACACATCTGAAGGGCGGTTGTGCGAACAGGGGGAGAGGCGTTCCGTCCTGCTCCGGGAGGGAGAGGGTCGGAACCCTGAGCAGAAATCCAACTCCCGGCACACACGCCATTGTGTTCGCCAAGCAAAGGGTGAACCAGGAAAAGCTCATTCAGCAAAATCAACTGAAGTCAGAATGGGCTCTGCTGGCGCTAAAGGACGTGAGAGCTTGCAGGGGCCTCCTGAGGTCCCACCAGCCCTGAAACTGGGGCTTTCCTCTTAAGCCGCCAACGGAGTCACTCTATTCCCTGCGCAGCCTGACCTATGAGCTCCCCCTAGCGGCCAATGATGGACACACCCCTGCATGAGCCGGTCTCCTACAGAAAGTCATGGTTGCAAAATCAGTGTTTCCACAAGCACTCTTTAAAACTCCAGTAAATCGGGGCGCCTGGGTGGCTCAGTGGGTTAAGCCTCTGCCTTCGGCTCAGGTCATGATCTCAGGGTCCTGGGATCGAGCCCCGCATCAGGCTCCCTGCTTCGTCCTCTCTCTCTCTGCCTGCCTCTCTGCCTACTTATGATCTCTCTCTGTCAAGTAAATAAAATCTTAAAAAAAAAAAAAATCCAGTAAATCCTGAATAACCATTACTTCCACATATAGTAATGCCACATGTAGTAATGGTTATTAATGGTTAATGAAACTTCATTCACACTCACACGCATGCATGCACACCTGTACGTTCTGGGTCACAAGGTAATGGTGACAGTGGGCAGAGCAGAAGTCTAGGAAGTTTGCACAATCCAGGACACGGTGCAGCCGGGCCCATCAGTCTGCGGTTCCTCATGAGGGATGCAGGGAGGAATCCTCTCGAGCACCTGTTGTGACTCATTCTGAGTCAGGGACCCTGGGGTGGGGTGGGGTGGGCAGCACAAGGTGGAGAAGATCAGCCCCTCCCTGTCCGGGGGCTAACAGTATAGTTGACAAGCAGCCACACCCAAGGAAAGAAAGGCACATTGTGGTGCAGCGGGCACCTGAGAAAGGATGGCGGGTGGAGCCCGGGGTAGGCAGGAGAGCTCCTGGGAAGATTGGTCCAGACTTGTGTCCTGAAGGAGGCATAGGGCAGGGCAGTGCCCAAAAGAAAGGGAGTCTACCTCCTAGCAGGCTGGCGCTGGAAAGGGCTTTCGGGCCGGTGTCACCACCCCGTTTTCCCCCCTGGCAACCCACTTATGGCCTCATGGACTATAAAAGTCCAAAGTTGATAGCAAGTCCCTTTCTTTTTTCAAAGCTCGTTTCTCCCTCTCTTATTTTAACTTCCTATGTTTGATTTTTTTTCCATTGTGGTAAAATATGGATAATGTGCAGTTTGCCATTTTAATTTTGAAGTCTGTAACTCAGTGGCATCAAGTACATTCGCACTGTGGAATAACCATCGGAATAACCATCGGAATAACCATCGGCACCACCCCATCTCCAAACTCATCACCCAAAGCAGGAGCTAACCATCGAGCAGCAACGACTCACTTCCCACTCCCGCTGGCCTCTGGTAGCCTCCATTCCCCTTTGTTTCTGCGGATTGGCCTGTCCGGTGTATTTCACTTAGTATGACCTACCACGGCCACCGTTATTAGAGCTGGGCCAGTAATCTGAAGACCCCAGAAGAGTCTCACATGCACCCAACCACCCTGCCCCAGTTTGGTTTAGGTCACATGACCTGTCGACTCGGGAAGACAGAACTTTCTAGAACAAAAACCCAAAAAATAGCTGCTTTCTCCACGTCTGTTCTACTTGGAAAAGCAATTGCTGAGGAAACCACTCCCACCCTAAGGAGGGCAAATACAAGAGTCAGGCCAGCAATCCCCAGCCAAACAAGCAAGGACGCTTAGTGATGGGCCCTGCCGAGAAAACGTCTCATTAGAAGGTCTGGGCCCCGGGGGACTCTGGGTCCTTGCCATGTGGCTGGCTGAGTTCTCCAGGTTGTGGGTGGTTTCAGCCAGTAAGTCTAAGGACTTCGGCTGGTCGGTCAACAAGAACAGAACTTATTTACCCGCCACAGAACATCAGCGGTCACTTTGATAAGAATCCTTCAAGGCGCCCTTGGAAACCAACCAGTTTGCCGGCTTCTACCCTTTCCTCTAAGGCGCAGAGGGCAAGACAAGCAAGTGAGGGCACAGGCGCACTGCTGTTTTATGAGTCTAGTCATGCCAAATTTCCTCTCTTTAGTCTCCCCCACCTACTGCCGGTGGCCCAATGGCATGAGTAATGAGACACCACAGAAATCCCGGTGATGCAGGCAAGGAGAGGAAACCGGTCTTCCTGCCGCAGGTGGAGCGCGACTGTTCCAGAACTATTCTCTGGTCCCATGTAAATAACGCTGGAGACACCCCCTTCTTGCCCACAAGTCTTCACAGAGGCGCCCCTTGAGTCCTCATGACCCCATCCAGAGCTGGGGCAGGAAAGGGCCCGTGGAAGGAGGAAACCCGAGCAGGGTACGCGGCACCCTGCCGGGGTTGCACCAAGCCCCAGAGAGGCAGGCAAGCACCCACCTGGTACATACAGGTCCTGTGACTTGACCAGGAAGAGAGAAACTTCTGGAAGGAAAGCCAGAGAGCCTCCATAGCTGCTTACTCCAAGCGAGCGACGAGGAGCCCCACGAGGTCAGGCTCATCGAGGCATTTTGTAGACACGCCGCAGCGCTCTGGCAGGCCCGGCTCTTTCGCCGGGCAGGGAGGGCATCTTTCCTTGAGGTCGGGCTGCTTTTCGTTTCAAGTTCCAGCCGCCGGCGTTACTTACGCAGGGACAGTGTCTCCCCGATTACCCTGTGAGTTTGGACAGCAGCCGAACTGGCGGCTAATCATTGAAACCGTAGATGTCCCTGTTCGCACTGGATCGTCCCCCACGGCGCTGGCCCCCGGCAGGCTGCTCTGACGGGCAACAGAAGGAAAAGCCCGCTGAGCTACAAGAAGGCATCTCAGATGAACCTGAAGCCTGCGTGTGGGGCGTGCAGAGGAAGGGGTCCCCACGCGCTCCTGGGTTCCTCTCAGTGTGGGGCAAACATTCCACCCACGCCGCCGTGTTCCAGGCCCATAACGGCTTGCTCCCCATCCCCCCATATGCCACCCCACACCGGCCCAGTCACTCCTGGGGGTTTTATGGGGCTTTATGAAGCTCTTCTGGGCATCACTTTGTCGAATCCCATGAGCTAGATTGTCACCAAGCTCCCGGTTCCACCACCTCAGTGGCGTCTGTGTCTGTCCGCTTCTTGCTCCTTGGGTCTTCTCATTCCTGGGCCTCAAACACTGATCTGTTTGCCAAGCAAATTCCGAGAAGCATGGCCCCAACGAGGGTCATAAGGGGTGGCCTTACCCATACCCATGATAGGGGGTCTGTCAGTGGACCTTCAGAAGAGACCAGAACAATGCACTCCTATTCTGTCCATTCATCTGGAGGCAAGGCGACTGATACAGACATTAATCCAGTTTAATGACAGAAACACCGGCCTCCCTTACTGGTTCTGCTCCAGGGCACGGAGGGAGTTCCCTGTCACAGCATCCTTGCTCCCGTTCTGTGGCTGACCGCTGCAGTGCCTCCCTTCTCATAGACCAGACACTCGGCACCTGCTCTTCCGAGAGTTTCTCTTCACTGGGGAAGCTTCCACGACCAGCAGTGATGACACACAGAGGAGAATGCCTCGGACCCCGTTCCGGCTAACGTGGGGGAGTCTTCATTTTGGAAGCACATTGTCCACTACCTTGGAAAAAGACAAAATTCTCTCCTCTTGTACTGGACGTACTGTAATTCTTATCAAGAAAGTGAGGCCCCAGAGAGGGCTCCCTGGACCAACTGAACTAGATCCGGCCCTTGCCTTCACCCCACTTGCTCTGTGGGCAGTAGGGAGCACCAGCCTGTTTCGGCCTGCGGTGGTAGAAACACAGGATTTTGGGTGTCTGGACTCACATTCTAAAATGCCTTCGTAAGACTAAAATAAAACACCGTCTCCGCGGATTTCTTTCCTATAAAACACGATCACATACTCTTTCCATAATTAGAAGAAAGGTACTCTTCCCTCTAGTAAAAATAAGGAAAAAAGAGTTTAAAGAGGTCTTTTATATATTTATTTATTTATTCCCCAAAATTAGGTGGGAATTAAGGGGCACCTGGGGTGGCTCAGTCAGGTAAGCCTCAGACTCTTGATTTTGGCCTCGGTCCTGATCTCAGGGTCATGAGATGGAGCACCACATGAAGCCTACTTAAGATTCTCTCTCTCCAGGGCGCCTGGGTGGCTCAGTGGGTTAAGCGCTACCTTCGGCTCGGGTCATGATCTCAGGGTTTTGGGATCAAGTCCCGCATCGGGCTCTCTGCTAGGCAGGGAGCCTGCTTCCTCCTCTCCTCTCTCTGCCTGCCTCTCTGCCTACTTGTAATCTCTCTCTGTCAAATAAAGAAAGAAAGAATCTTTAAAAAAAAAAAAAAAAAAAAAAAAAAAGATTCTCTCCAGGGCACCTGGGTGGCTCAGTGGGTTAAGCCACTGCCTTCGGCTCAGGTCATGATCTCAGGGTCCTGGGATCGAGTCCCGCATCGGGCTCTCTGCTCAGCAGGGAGCCTGCTTCCTCCTCTCTCTCTGCCTGCCTCTCTGCCTGCTTGTGATCTCTGTCTGTCAAATAAATAAGTAAAATCTTAAAAAAAAAAAAAAAAAGATTCTCTCTCTCCCTCTGCTCCCACTCCACCCCCACCTGCTTGCACACACATGCGCTCACTGTGTCAAAAAAAGTGAGAATTTAAATACCACTTAATAGTAATTAATGATAATTATTATACTGTGTCATCTGAACAACCATACTAAAAAAAAAAACCCCACAATTTTAAGTGAATCTTTGCTTATTACAGCATTGATACCTGTCACTACCTTTGTTTTTTTTTTTCCTCTATATTTATTTTTCCTTCTACAGTTCTCCCTATACTTATTGTAGTAGATTGTGACACCTTTATAGTTTGAGTGTGTAGTGAGCGGTGGTACACATCCTTCTCTCAAGGTAAAGGAACGCAGGAATCTAGAAGCCAGAACCATACCCAGCCTTGGGCAGGGGCGAGGTGCGGCGGGGCTGGGGGTGGGGTGGGGGAGGCGGAGGGTGGCAGGTGTTGTGTCCTGTGGCTCTCTGCCACCTTGTGTCCACATGGGGCTATTGCACTGTCCTCGGTAAGGTTCCAGAAGGGTTGTGGAGTTCTTCCTCTTTACTGTCATCATCCTGAGAGCAGCCCCAGACGGAGCCCACGCCTGTGCGATGACAGAACAAGTACCACCGGGCTCTGGGGAGGGCGGGGGGTGGGAGAGAGATCAAGGAACTCTGGCATCAGACCTAATGTAGACTCCTGGGTTCCCCCTCCTTTACACCTGAACCTGTGAGCAAGTTCTTCCCCTTTCGGAGGCTTCATTTCTACCCCTGCAGCAGGCAGGTGACATAATGCCCGCCTTCAGACTCGTGGCCACGGAACTTCTAGAAAACCACACGGGTGTGATGTTGCTGTAAAGATTAAAGCAAATATCGTAACGTGCCTGCCCGTCATCCAACAAGGGATGCTTCCTGAACAAATGAGAGAATGAGTGGAACAGCTTATGGAATGAACCTGAGAAGAAGGTCTGTCTGTCAGTCCAGCCGACATCCCCTCTTCTGAGGGACCCAGGGAGGCCAGGGGCAGGCAGGAATGCTGGTTACTAAGGGCAAGGCTCTTTCTGACAGTTGCTCATAGAGTTCCACTTCCAAAGCCTTGAAGATAAACCGAGTGGACCTCGCTGGGTTTGGGCCCATCCCCGGTCCAGACATCTGGCCGGGTGTCTGCTGCGATCGTTAAGGGAGACCAGAAAAGTGTTGGTCCTCGTCAACTGGATTGGCTTTCTGACAGGTGTTTGCTGCACCGCAGGAGAATCTGAACCAGGCAATGGAGACAACAGGGTATAGGTGGGAAGAGCCCTCATGCAGTTATGTCTCCCAAGGGAACAGCTCTGGTAGGTAAGAAAGCCTACGTTAAAGTCGCTGCTAGATGCTAAACCATGAACTTCCAGAAAGCCAGATGACTGTGGGTTGTTTAACCTCATCCATCTGCTTCTAAAGAATCAGCGGATGCAAGGATCCCTTGTATTCCCCTTCAACTATACAAAAATGGAAACCCAGAGAAATTAGATTTTCTGGTGCTGCTACAAAAGTAGTGGATTTTTAAACTGGGACCTGAGTTTTCCAGGTTCTGGTTGAGGTTTTCTTCCCATATAGCACCTTAGCCCCAGGAAAAGGGCAGGCTCCAGAAGAAACTGTCAGATTTTTTTTTTTTTTAAGATTTTATTTAAGAGAGCAAGCACAAGCAAGGGGAGCAGCAGGCAGAGGGAGAAACAGACCCCCAGCTGAGCAGGGAACCAGATGCAGGACTCGATCCCAGGACCTGGAATCATGACCTGAGCCAATCAGGTGCCCCAGCCATCTAATATTTTGAGAAGAGCAACCCCCAGGAAGTTCCAATGAGTTGGACAGCGGGCACCGTCTTCCAGACATGGTCCTATGGGGTGTATGTTTTTGCATGACCTTTAATCCTCAGTGCCCTCCTACCTATTTGAGATAAAGGACCAGGGTCTCTTTGTTAAAACAAAAACAAAATAAAACAAAACAAAAACCTCCCAAAACAAAAAACATTGGTCTTATCCTTTACATTACCTTCATTAAACAGGTTTCAACTTGAAGAAACATAATCAGAGCAGAGCCGAACTTAAATTCTTTTTACTAAGAAATCAGTACCTTTTAGGTCGTTTATAAATAGTCCTCTCTACTGTTTTTTTTTTCAGTTGTTGAAAATGAATACAGTATTTTATTTTTTTTAAGATTATTTATTTATTTGATAGAGATTACAAGTAGTCAGAGAGGCAGGCAGAGAGAGAGGAGGAAGCAGGCTCCCTGCTGAGCAGAGAGCCCAATGTGGGGCTCAATCCCAGGTCCTGGGATCATGACCTGAGCGGAAGGCAGAGGCTTTAACCCACTGAGCCACCCAGGGACCCCAAAAATGAATACAGTATTTTAAAAATTGTCCATTATTATAGCAGCTACCGGTGTACTATAAGTTACTATCTGGAAACAAGTGTGGCAGACAGACTGTGCTTGTCCCCATGGTCTCCTGATGGTCATGCCTTTGTGATGTCCTTCCCCTTGAGCATGGGTGGGACCCATGACTTGCTTCTACCCACTCAGGACAGGAAAGGCAATAGAATGTCACATCTGTGATCACATTATGTGAGGTTGTAACCCCTGTCTTCCAAGGAGACGCTTCCTTACAGGCTGTGAGGAAGCCAGTGGTCATGTCGGCAAGACCCACATGGCCAGGAGCTGAGAATGCCCTCTGGCCGACGACTTCCAAGAAAGTGAGGCCTTCTGTCTGACAACCCAGAAGAAACGGAAAGCTCCTAACAGCCATGTGAGCAAGGAAGTATATTCTTCCCCACTCTGGCCACAGATGAGACCGCAGCCCCGGCAGCCCTGCTGATCTTGATTCCAGCCCTGCACCAGGCACAGCTCAGCTGGACCCGGACTCCCGACCTACAGAAACCGTGACATAATGAGTGTGTGTTGCTTTGAGCCACTGAGTTTGTGGTGACATGTCCTTGGAAAGACTGTAAGTCACAGTTTTCTGGAACACAAGCCACAGGAGGCTTTCCCCAGCCCAAAACATGAGCTCCAACCTCTTGATGTCAGCCAACGGCCCCCACTAGACCCACTCCATCCGCCTTTCCTGCCTTGTTCTCCTTTCCTGCTCACTCACCTCGGCTGCCCGCTCCTCCCCTCCTGGCCTCTTCATGGGAAGCCCTGCTGTCCCCATTTTGCCTGCCTAAATCCCCCAAACTTAAGTCCCCCCAAACCAGTCATATCTTAACCTAAATACTCACCAGTCTGTCAACATCCAGCTTGAATTCCGTATCAATCATGACCCCCAGGAATGCAGGGACCCCTCTGTCCTGGAGGGCTTTCTCCTCCCTCTCTGACCACTTTACCTGAAGTTCAGTTATCCCTGCAACACACTTAGCCCTCACCGTCAGCCCTCGTGCAGTACTGGCTGGACATGCCCTCGGAAGCAGTTCCCTCAATTAAGGTACTTACAGAAAAGAAGAATCCATTTCAGTGCATTTCACCACGTTCACGGGGCCCTGCACCCTTCGTATGGTAAATGCTTTCAGCCAATGGGAGTTCGCACGGAGGTGAGCGCTTTGCAACATATGTAATTACCTGTCCTCAAACCTCTCTTTCTGCCAATTACTTGGTGTTCCAGCAACTGGTTTTGGTCCATCGTGCCTGAGCAAGTGTGTGCAAGTATAGTACTGGACCCACAGAGAAACAAAAAGGGAATCGGGCTGGATGTTAAAATGCAACTTGGACAGTGACGATAGGTATCCACGCGGGAGGAGTTGAGACAAAGAGAGCCACAGGCCATGGCAGGAGTGACTTGGACATTACTGAGGACATTGAAAAAGACCAGCCCAGGAATACTGGCCATCAGCGAGAGGGCAAGCAGGTGGCCACAGTCCCGGGCAGAGCTTCTCGGGTCTTGGAGCATGGGTGGTCAGAGCCCTCCCAGGGTGCACTGCCGAGCTTGGTTCTGCCTGGGGACAAGACCACACGGAGCCCTTCCAGGCTGATTTAAATAGCACTCCTGTATCCAGGAAGTTGTCCTTCATGAGAAGCCATGGCACATGTATAATACTGTCATTTCTGTTGTTTTCTTTATCAGATCTAAAGTGTCTTAAAATCTGCATCTCTTCTGCATTTGCACACTGCTGTGAACAGGGGAGTCATAAGCTTCTGAATCCTAGAGTACCCAGATCAGGCATCTTGCTCTGGGAGCAGAAGACGAGATGGTTACAGGGTGGCTTTGTTTAAACGCCTTCTCTTACCCACCCGTAGAGTTATCGTCACGACCTAGCATAGACAGTATTGTTTCCTCTCTGTCTTCGCGGTCTGATAGGGCAGGGCTGTGGCTCTGTCAGGGTCTCGGGGGAAAGAGATGCCACTGCCAAACTGGAAACCTCCACTTCCTAAGGTACAACTCACCAAGATAAAGTCTGGCAGCATGGAAAGCGCAGAGGATGCTATGGTACCCAGAGCCAGTAAAGCCCAAAGGGGAGAGGCAGGTGGAAAAGAGCCTGCTTCACAGGAGGGTCAGGCAAGGACAATCCAGGGGCATCAAGGCCCCAGCCTCGCTCCTGTCCTGCCCTCCATTCTCCACCAAGGCTCCCTGTTGGCTGAACCAATGCCAGGGGACAAGGAACCCAGGGAGGTGGGCCACAGAACCCCCCTTCTGGGCAGGGAGCAGGGTGGGGAGGTGGGGAGTGGATCTGGTCTGGCGAAGGGAGCTACCCAGCACCTGGGAGGGTGTCCTGTTGAATATTTATGTCCCTCAGGCCCTGAACAACCCTCATTTAAGATTGACATCCCTGGTGTCAGGAAAATCCTTGGTAGTAGGGGAGAAATTATAGTCCTATTTCAACCATAATGCCAGGCCCCAGAGATAAAAACATAAATGTTAATAATCATTCGGCCGGAAGAGAGCATGAAGGGTGAAGTGGAGAGGAGGAAGGAGGAAGACTTGGCTGAGGCAGGAGCGTCTGGTTAAGGGGAGGCTCGTGTTTGCGGGACTCCAGATCTCCTCTCTGGGGACTGAGTCAGATGCCCCCAAGGTGAGGGGCGGCTTGGGGAACTCAGAATATTCAGAATAGCAGCGCAAGTACAATCCGTCTTCAACTATCCGCGGGTCTGAAGCTCAAGTGAGTTGGGCCGGGTCGTGCTCCGGGTGGGATCCGTTCTGCTACACAAACAAAAACACAGAAATTGGAGTGGCCCCTTCTGGGTACATACGCCAGGGAACTGACAGCAGAGTCTCAAAGAGCTATTTGTACAATCACATGCATGGAAGCCTTATTCCCAGTAGCCGGAGGAAGAAGCTCCCACGTCACTATCGATGGATGAACAGATAAAAAAGGTAGTATATACCGGCAATGGAATATTTTTCAGCCTTAAAAAGAGAGAAAATTCTGGGGCCCTTCTGCGGCTCAGTCACTTAAGTGTCTGTCTTTGGCTCAGGTCATCATCCCAGGGTCCTGGGATCGAGTCCCACATCAGGCTCCCTGCTCAGCGGGAAGAACGCTCTCTCTCCCTCTCTCCCTCTGCTCCTCTCTCTCAGATAAATAAATAAATAAATAATCTTTTTAAAAAAGGAAAAGAAAAAGTTCTGTCAGCTGCTACAACACAGATTGAACCTGGAGGACATTGCACTAACTTAATAAAATAAGCTGGTCACAGAAAGACAGACACTGCATGATTCTGCTGAGGCGAGGAACTAGAATAGTCCAGTTCCTAGCTGCAGGGGGTAAAAGGGTGGTTTCCAGGGGCTGGGGGACAGGAGGACCTGGGGTATCCTGTTTAGTGGGTGCGGATTTTCAGTTTCTACAAGACGAAAAGAGTTTTGGAGACGGGGTACACAACAAGGTGAATGTACTTGTCTCCCTTGAACCAGACTCAAACTGTATACTTAAAAGTGATTAAGATGGTAAATTTTAGGTTATATGGATTTTACCACCACTTCTAAAGATTTCTTAATCAACAAATCAGTAACGTGGCTTAACGCGCAACGGTTCTAGTCTTACGCCCACTACATCTCCCTAAAGGTCAGCCAGGGGCTCTGTTCCATGTTATTACTGGCCTCCCTCTGGACCCCGCCAGTGGGCCGTAGCTTCTGGAATGCTGCTGGTTTCCGTGGCTGAGCAGAGGGACTAAGGGGGAGTCATTCCCACCTGAACCAGATAAGCCTGAGTACCCACAGGGGCGTGGGGGCACGAGAAACTCAATAGCTAATGCAGATCTAAGAAGTATGCCTAGAAAAAACCATAGGGACGGCTCTTACGGCAAGAGGCTGACTAGACTCGAACAGATAAGAAGTTGACTTGTTTTGTTTTGTTTTGTTATGATTTTCTTAAACCACAGCCTGGCCTCAAAGTGTCCGTGACTGGTTGAGATTTTAAATCATCTTTGGTCCCCTCGGCGACCTCTGGGCAGCAAGCAGGCTGAGAACGCTGTCCCTCCCCGCAGATGTCCTCTAGGAGTGCCCTATTCAAATGACAGGAGAGCGACCAAAGAGCAAAGCAGAGCCACAGGCCAAGGATGGCACCCATGGGAGCTGAATCAGGGCCGGTGCGGGGAGCGGCGCTGTCCCCGCAGAGGGTGAGGGGTGCGGGCTGCTCGGAATGTCCGGGTCCCCGCGGCCCCCATCAGAGGATGGACCCGGGACGCCGGGCAGCCCCTCGTTCTCCTTTCCCAAAGGAGCGGGTAGTGCGCGGGTCCCATCGTGAAGTCGCCACCGCACGGCGGGTGGGGGTAGGGTCGCCGAGAGCCGGGCGCTCCAGCTCCCCGGGTTCCCGGTGGATGGGACTGAACCTCGATCGCTGCCGTACAGGCCCTCAGGAGATCCCGAATTTTGAACTGGGTACTGACCCTGGACGGGGCAGCGGGGCTCCAAGGGCAGCGGGAGCGGGCTGCGTCTATGCTGTGCCCAGCGGGAGGGCGAGCCGCGCGCTGCGGGGCCCGGGGGCGCGCTGGGGGGCCCGGGGGCGCGCTGCGGGGTACACTAGGCATCCCCGGAGTCTCCGATTCTGGGTCCCCGGTCAGGCCGCACTTCCGGCCCCCCTTGCAGTTGGAAGGCACTGAGCGATGAGTGCACTTCTTTGCCTTCTGTTTCTACTGGTTATACACGTGTACCAAGAAGGGGGTCTGCGAATAAGCATGTTAGAAACTACAAAAAAAGGGCGCCTGGGTGGCTCAGTGGGTTAAGCCTCTGCCTTAGGTCATGATCTCAGGGTCGTGGGATCGAGCCCCACACAGAGCTCTCTGCTCAGCAGGGAGCCCGCTTCCCCCACTCTCTCTGCCTGCCTCTCTGCCTACTTGTGATCTCTCTCTATCAAATAAATAAATAAAATCTTTAAAAAAAGAAACAAAAAAAAAGCTATGAATAGAGGTTTGAATTAAACCACTCAAAAAAGAAAAGAAAAGAAAAAGTCAATAAAAACGGATTATTGATATAATAAAGGCTGGAGCACATGGGAGAGAATCTGAAGAGAACAGGGGCAGGTGTTGGCACGGAACAGGAGGCGGGCCACCCCTCCGTGCTCCTTGACGGCAACCTGCCGAGAGCTGCAGGACGGACATGCTTTGGTTCATTTATCTGCTCAGTATCAGGGTCTCCAACCCATCGTGGACTCCCCGATACCTGCATGGAGATTATAAAGCCATCACATCACCAGCACAGTGTTCCTGGGCTTCACATTAAGGCTAGACTTCATTATCTACCATAACGTGTGGTGGGGGCCACCAGCCCGCTCACTCTGGTCCAGCGCAGAATCCCACACTTGGCAGCTTTTCCCATGGGAAGGAGCCACTGTTAATTCAGGCCTGTGACAGAAATCGTTTTAGAGGGTTTGATGGGGATTAGCTATTTTATTTTACTTTATTTATGTATTTTTTTAATTGCCCAACACTGGGATTTACAATTTTTTAAAAGAGAGAGAGAGAGTGGGAGGGGGACAAGGAGGGAGTCAGGCAGACTCCCTGCTGAGTGCAGAGCCCGACTTGGGGCTCAGCCTCCCAACCCTGAGATCGTGACCTGAGCCGAAATCAAGAGTTGGATGCTCAACCGACCAAGCCACCCAGGTGCCCAGGGACTTGCAGTTTTAAAGCATTTCTGCTGGGGTGGGCGAGGTGTGTGTGTTGGGGGAGAGGGGTTATGATGACATCAGACAGTGCTGATGGCCCCATAGTTCCCAAGGATCCCAAAGGAATGAGGCCAGGTAGGTGAGTCAGCGGGCCACCACCTTGACCCAGAAAAGCAGTAATGTCCATTCAAGGTCACCCTGACTCCTCCTCTGGGCAGGCACCTTGGTTTCCACCAAGGGATTCAAAGAGAAAAGATCTGTGGAATCAAGAAACCGAAGACTTTAGCAGAGCCCAGAAAGAGGTCATTGACTTTCTGGACAGGTGGACTTCATCCCATAACACCTGGCAGCCCTGACCGGAAACTTGACTCGATGATGGAAAAAGGAGACATGCTTGGCTCTTCATCCCTGCTGCTCTCCAGTCAGGTGTACCTTGGTCAAGTCTGTCTCATCCCCCATCTCTGGATTTCTCTGGATTTCTCAGGGGCACCTGCCTGTCCTGTGGCCACTCCAGCTTACTTTACTCACATCCTCTGCCTCCCTGAAAAAAATTTCTGAGTTCTGGATTGACCAGTGCGCCTCCTATTGTCCTCCTCGATCTGATGTCTAATAACCTGATGTCTAATATTGTGATGAAGTAACAGCTACAGACCATTAGCCCACACTCGCAAGTCTTCTCTTAACCTCGTTCATGCTGGAATTTCCAAGAAAGCGAGAGGATCTGGCTGAGGGCAAGGAGCAAGTTCGGCCAGGCCAAGTCACCACAAACTGGGGGGCTTTGAAACAACAGAAATTTATTCTCTCCTTGTTCTGGAGGCTAGAGATCCAAAATCAAGGTGATGACAGGGTCATGCTCTCTGTCAAGGCTCTAGGGGAGGATCTGTCCACATCTCTTGGTTTCTGGCTGCACTTGGCAGTCCTTGGCTTGTGGACACACCACTCCGGTCTCTACCTCTGTGTCTGTGTCTCCCCAAGGTGTTCTCCTCTCGGTGGGTCTGGGTCCACAATTCCCTCTTTTTTTTAAAGATTTATGTATTTGAGAGAGAAAGAGAGCGCATGGTGGGGAGGGGCAAAAGGAGAAGGAGAGAAGCAGACTCCCCACTGAGCACGGAGCCCTACGAGGGGCTCAATCTCATGAAACTGAGATCAGATCTGAGCCGAAACCAAGAGTAGAATGCTTAAGCGACTGTCCCCGCAGCATATGCCCCTGCACTTCCCTCTTTGACAAAGACACCAGCCACAGTGACCTCACTTGAACTTGCCTAATTACATCGGCAAAGACCCTATTTCTGAATAAGGTCACAGGTTGAGGTTCTGAGTGAACATGAGTTTGAGGGGATAGCAGTCAACCTGGGACAACCCAGTGACTAACCCCAGCAATGAAAGCCTTTCTGTCTGGGAGTCAGGGGCATGGCCCGGAATGGCTGCTTCATACATTCACCTTGGCCTCTGGTCTGCCGCCGGCGGCCCCCACAGTTGAGGACTAATCCTGGGCCAGGCCTTGCATGGTTTGACGTGCAGTAGCTCCTTACTTTGCTACAAAAACCCCAGAAGGCAGAGTCTTGCTGTCCCCATTCGACAAAGGACACTCACCATGCTGGGAAGTTGAGTGCGTTGTGGATGGACCCCCACAGAGGCACCAGACCAACCCTGTGCAGAGCTCTTAGGTCTAGGTCAGGTTTGCTTTCATCCATTTATTTTGCTTTTTGTATTTCTAAGAAACATCAAATTATGAAACATAGAGTAAGAGTCTATCAAGGTCCACGTTTTCAAAATTATGTTTGAAAAGGGAATTAACCAAGATAATTCACACAAGCGTCTGGCCTTAAGAAAATGAAAACCTATGTATAAGAAACAGTACAGGGGTGCCTGGGTGGCTCAGTCGTTAAGCGTCTGCCTTCTGCTTAGGTCATGACCCCAGGGTCTGGCATCAAGCCCCGCATCAGTGTCCTTGCTCAGCGGGAAGCCTGCTTCTCCCTCTCCCACTCCCCCTGCTTGTGTTCCCTCTCTCGCTGCCTCTCTCGGTCAAATAAATAAAATCTTTAAAAAAAAAGAGAGAAAGAGAGAGAGAGAGAGAACAAATCTCTTGAAGTTAGCCGCGTGTGGCTAACTACAAAACCCCAGGTTTGGATACCTAAGTGCCGTGAGTCGGGTCTCCCCCAGGAGTGGTGACCCCACGTCATAAAGGGGCCAGATCTACAGGCTCCCTGACTGTGACAGCAGCCCGTCTCCACCCTCGAGCTCCACCTTCAAGACCGCCTGGAGGAAGGAACAATCCTCCCGGCCCCAGGGAACTCCTGTCTCACTGGGCGGTGACAAGACGGACCAGTCACTCGCCTCATGGAGCTTGTGTTTTGGTGGGGAGACAGGCATTTAAACAAACAAATGAGCGTCTGTGGGGAAGTGAGCTGTGTAGGGCGAGGGGTGATGACGTTCGGGTGGGCAACATGAGTCCGGGGCCCCGAGAAGAGCCTCTTTCAGGAGACGACAAAGGAACTGAGACCCCATTCCATGGGTCTGAGGTGAGGTCCAAGAATTGGTCTTTCTGCCACGTTCCCAGATGTCAGTGAGGCTGCTGGTCTGGGAACACACTTGGAAAACTCTTCCTCCTTTCTCCTGGGTGCACTATCGATGGCTGCATTTTTCCTTTGTATAATTTTTTAACCTTCCCGGAGGTTCTGTGCCTCAGTTCACACACTTTGGTAAACCCCTTGCAGCTGGAACTAGCTGGAGTGAGCTCTGTCGCCTGCAGCTCAGCAGCCTGATTCACAGAAAGTCGCCCATCTTCTGTACAGATGCTCTCAACAGTCTTGTAATTCTCAACCGAATCCTCCCGTCACCTCCGCTGGGGTCCTCTGGTCAGGTCTCTACCCGTAGCTCTATTGCTTGCGGAAGTCCCGGGACTCACACTGACCTAAACCCCATTCGACCAGATGTTCTTCATTTCACCAACCGGGCTAAGTAACTCCCTCTTGTTCTGGAACTATCCTAGACTCCTCCACTTTCTCCCAAAATAAACCACTAGGGAATGTTCCCTGAAGGCCAGAGTTAGGGTCTATTTTGCTCAAAGGCAAACATGTCTTGAATTTAGCATCAAAACTGAAGTAGCCGCACCAAAGAAAAAAATAAAGTTGTAAGAACATCTTTTCATCTACCAAAGGGGAACAGAAGTCAGATGGCAGGTGCCTGCTTTGTGCTGTTTCTTAAGATCTGATCCTTTTTCTCCTTCGTCTTTTCCTCCTCTTCCTCCGCTTCCTCCTCCTCCTTCTCTTCAAGTATCTTACTGTAAAACTTAAAATCAAAGCAACCTGAAAGAGCCCGCTTTGAAGGCTATGAGAGTGGATAAGATTGATTAAAAGGCATCTTGCTAGACGCGTCTATTTAAAAATTGGTTAAAAGGTATTATTTACCCAATGAACCATAAGGGCTCAAAAAAAAAAAAAAATCCTAACACAATAACAGTCCCTCAGGTAAATGCCCCTTCAGACAGTTTTTTAAATGTGTATCATTTATTTGATAAAGCATAGCGGCCTATCCAGAGAGGAGTTATGGTCTGCTGCATAAATAGGCATTTGGACAGCTTTAAAAATGCATAGTCTTTACGCCCGATGCCGAGGGAAAATCCCAACAGAAGGCCGTCATTATGAGCAAAGAACAACCACTTTTCAAAACCAAGAGGTGATCCAGCCAAACAGTCTTTCAAACTTTTCTTCTCCGAGTGCGGCATTAAAAATCTCCTTATTTATTTACTTAAATGACCACCAGTTGCCTCTGGCTCTAGGTCTGGAGCCTTCCGTGCCCTGAGCTTGGGCTTGTGGGTGTTCTCACTGTTGTGTGCCCACCAGAACCACCAGGGGCCTACCCAGACCCCATCCCGGAGAGGCCAAGGCTTGGTTCTAAAAGCCCCTCAGGTGATTCCGATGTGCAGGCAGAGTTGAGAAACCCCATGCTAGATAAAGAATCCAAAGCCCAGAGAGGCCAAGTGACTTACCCAAGATCACACAGCAAGCCTGGGGGCGACCCAGGTGTCTGGATCCTAGACTTCACTCATGCTGCTCCCGGACATCTCTCCTTGCCTGGCAGAGTTGCCTCCTCCGTTTACTTTTGGCATAATTTCACGCTTCTTTCATTACATTTAGAGTATAAAACTAGCATAGAGTCACATCAGCAAACATTCGGGAAATGCAACGAGAGGGAACACACCTCCATTCCCCAGATACCAGTACAGTAAGCACTTCCGTATTCAGGTACATACATCGTACCTTAGATCCCGTTTTCATCTTTATATATTTTCCCTGTTTGTATATGTGAGTTTGTATGTTTGTGTATTTTAAAATTTTATACCGCAGGTATTCTACCTTACTGCAAATTCTCTATTGGTTTTAAATTAGTTTTAAAAATAATAGATGTTTGGGACACCTGGTTGGCTCAGTCAGTTAAGCCCCTGACTCTTGATTTTGGCTCAGGTCCTGATTGATGTAAGGGTCGTGAGAGGGAGCCCTGCACCCTGCACCCTGCTCTGCCCTGATTGTGGAGAGAGTCTCTCTCTCTCCAAAAAAAGCAAAAAACAAAACGAAACAGAAAAATCCCGCTTCTTGCTCTCCTCCTCCTCCACCGCACTCTCTCTCTTTCTCTCTGAATAATAATAACAATAATCACGGATATTACTGAAAATTTCAAGGACTATACATACATAAGATAGAAAATAGAAGGTCCTAAAGCCTTCACATCCCAGTTTCTAGAAGAAATCTTTTTTTTTTCCTACACATACTCTGAGATGAGAACAAAGGATAGGTACAATTCTGTAATTTGTTCTTTTTTTCTCTTTTTCTACTTAACGACATGCTCTGGGCACCTTTCCCTGTCCGTGCGTACTGTTTACCTCATACACGCCATGCCCCTAAGTGGATAGTCCATAATTCATTTAACCGGTCTCCTACTGAAACAACGGAAAAAAAGCCTTTTCTATCAGAAACATCCAGCCTGCCAACAAACAGCAAACCACGTGAGCTCCAGGGCCTCCCAGCTGCGGCGCCCGCACCCCCCCCCCCCGGGCAGTGGGTCCCCGCTGCCCGCGTGCCAGCGCACACTCTGTACTCTGCAGATAGAGGGCGAGGAGGACTCCCGCCACTGACTCCCCAGCCCGACCCGCGGCTGGAAAAGCAGCCCACAAGAAGTGACACTGATAATCCCCCTCCTTTCCAGGCCAGCTCAAAGAACAGGGAGGCTGGCCCAGGATGCGTCTGATCTGAGTGTGCTTTCAGAAGTCCCCAAAGCTGCCAGAATTCAAGGACTTGAGGTCTCCTGCCCAGACTAACCTTTGTTTTCCGGGGCCCTCCTCCTGCTGCCGGCGGGGGAGGGGAGGCAAGATGGAAAATGAGCCATTCAGCAGCAACACAGGTGGTCTTGTCTTGCACTCTTGTTTGTTAAACATCAAGGAACGAGAGGAAATAGAAACTCCTTGCCAAAAGAGTGACTTTTGCAGAAAGCAATTTAGCAGTATTTCAAGAGCCTTGAAAATGCCCTTGAAACGCTAACCTAGACATCCTATGTCTGGGCAACCTAAAGAGAGAATCACACTTGGGCAGGAATTTTCAGAGCCAGGCCCCGGGGGGCCAAACCCTGGGGGTTGAATCCTGGCTCGGCCCTTTACTGGCAAGTGGCTTTGGACAAGATTCCTCCCCGCACCACCTCCTCATCTCTCAAATCCAAGTAACACTTGTACCTCGTCATTGGGCTCTTGTGACGTTGAGATCAGTTAAGCAACATCATCCATTTAGAAAGAGACCAAGGAAGCTTTGTAAATGTTGGCTATTGTCATATGTAACCCCAGCGATTGACAGGAGCTAGTTAAATAAACACTGGACTATTATGTAGCCATGAAAAATCACCCCGGGCAAATGCTCACAATGTAATGTCAGTTGAGAAAAACAATTAAAAAATCGCTTTACACAAAGTATGATATTGATTCCATAAGATTGCAGCCAAGTAGTAGGCATGTTTAGACTACCTGACTATGAGAATTTTTAGATTTTTTTCATATCTTATGAAGTTTTCTGTAAATAGGCATCAGTGACATTCACAATCAGGGATAAATAGGGTTGTTGTTGTTGTTGTTTTTAATAAAAAAAGGCTCTCAGAACACATGCATGGGTCAAGCAATGCTAATCCTTTCCTCCCAACATTAGAACCAACACGGCTCCAAAGTGGGGGGCTAAGTGTTGTTTGTCTAGTCTCTTGACCAAGAGACTCCCCACTGTGTGTGACCCTTCCCCCCAACTGCTGTCCCGTCTTTTTACTTCCCTCCTTTCTCCCTTACTTGGCTTCCTCTCGAGATAGGAGTCTACGAACTTCTACAGGCTCAACTGTAAAAGACAGTAATGCTTCAAGGGTTGTGTTTCCCACAATAAGGGTTGTGCTGCCCTGTGTTTTACCAGGGAACAGAGACAAAGGATGACATCTCTAATAGTAGAATTTTGGACAGCATCAGGACAAAGAAGGATGCTGTAAAATAAGCAGGAGGGTAGGGGCGCCTGGGTGGCTCAGTGGGTTAAGCCGCTGCCTTCGGCTCAGGTCATGATCTCAGGGTCCTGGGATCGAGTCCCACATCGGGCTCTCTGCTCAGCAGGGAGCCTGCTTCCCTCTCTCTCTCTCTCTCTGCCTGCCTCTCCATCTACTTGTGATCTCTCTCTGTCAAATAAATAAATAAAATCTTTAAAAAAAAAAAAATAAGCAGGAGGGTAAGGATTTCCTGCAAACCTCTGAAATCGAATCCTGGCGATGACATCCGGCTGGCCCAGCTCAAAATAAACAGACAGTTCGAAGTGCAAAATCTTCATCTTCTGAGAAGAGCAGAACTTGGGGCGCCTGGGTGGCTCAGTGGGTTAAGCCGCTGCCTTCAGCTCAGGTCATGATCTCAGAGTCCTGGGATCGAGTCCCGCATCGGGCTCTCTGCTTAGCAGAGAGCCTGCTTCCCTCTCTCTCTCTCTGCCTGCCTCTCCATCTACTTGTGATTTCTCTCTGTCAAATAAATAAATAAAATCTTTAAAAAAAAAAAAAAAAAAAAAGAGCAGAACTTGATCAAATTACCGGGAATGAATCAACCGAGTTGGAGGAGGGGTAGAAGAGGCTGTGGTAGAAGGGCAGGTTCACCCCAGAGAGAGGTTTGCTATTTTCAATATGATATAGGTTGTTAATGAGTCTTTGGGGTGTCCAGAAGGAGGTGCTGGGAAATAATGCCAATTCCTTGGCAAGGAGAAGAAAGACACGAGTGGCTTCCAAGAACTGGACTCGCCTGACTTTCTGCCCACCGGAGGTAGAAAGAAGGAGAAACGAATGCCCTTCCCAAGTTCAGAGGCCGCTGCGCTGGGGAAAGGACAAGCCTGGAATTGACATTGTCAGCCTAGGTTTGTAACAAAGAAATCGCTTCGTAATTTTTAAATTATTCATCCTCCCCCCAACCCCTGCCGCCCATACCGTGGCCTCATCCCAGGAAGTAGCAAGTCAACTGTATCCAATGAGGGATTAAAGATAATAAATAAAAGAGTAGCAATTAGTTGTGCGTCCTGATTTAAGAGGCCGGGGCCGCCTGGGTCACGCTCGAGTGGCTTATCAAATTTAGGTCTATTATGACTGTCTTGTATTTCAATTGATGTTTGTGCTCAGGTCTGAAAGCCCTTGTAGCGTGTGGCTTTTCTGTGATAAAAGAACTTAAACGCATAGATTGTTCTAGGATTCTATCATTCTTGCAGCGCAAGGCAAAAGTGTTCAAAATGGCAGTTTAATGAGTCGTGCAAAGCCGCTTGGAATTCCGAGCTCCTGCTTCAGTTGTCTTCCCCTCGGCAAAGGCCAGGTGACGCCGAGTCCTAGGGCTGTTTCTAAATGCCGTGGTTCTGCCTCGTCTCTTTATAATTCTTGGTAATTTCCTTGCTTTCAGGAAAGCAAAAGCATTCTGGGGGCCCCAACTTGAGGGGGTCTGATAAAGGTCTGATTCCTTTTCAAAACCAAACAGGAAAAATAATAATAATAATAATAATAAATAAAAAACAAGAAACAAAACAAAACATAGGTGAGGAAATCAGCCTTGGAGGAAGTTGGGGACGGGGCAGTGGGAAGGGGGGAGTGGGTCGGGGGAGGGGGATTTCGAGGCCGCCCTCACCCGGAAAGCAACTCTTCCCCAGCTATTGCCAGGGCAGAACGCGAAGGTGCATGCTGGAAGGACCCTCGCTGAAATGTGCTCTAAGTCCTCTCCTTGGTGGCCTTGGCGGCGTCCTTGGCCAGGGACCTGGGAGAATGCCCTGATCAGCCCCAGCGGGCAAGGGTTTCCCTGCTTGATCGACAAATCTAATTTTAACAGTGCCCTAATTCTTTCATTTGCTGCCCTCCGTATTTCTACCTCCCGGCCATAATTTTACCTGCCAACCCAGGTAAACAGTCTGTAATAGGACAAAGGCTTCGAAAGGTTAGCCCGTACTCGCTTGTGTGCAGAGACTTTGTACTTCCCTGCTGAGTCCTCATAAGAGAGGTTTTGTTCCCCTGGGGCCGCCTCCTGGCTGTATTTTGGGGGAAGGAAGGGGTCCAGGCTCTCCTGTTGCCAGGTGTGAGAGGACCAAAAAGCCGATGAACGGCTCCCTTGCTGTCCACCTCTCACGGCCCTCTGTTATGTCACTGCACATGCTGGGGACATGCAAAAAGAAATGACAACTGAGGAGAGAAGGATTTTTAAATCCCACAGGACTATGGCTCTTCCCGTAATACAAGGAAATGGCTCTCAAGAAAGAAAGGGAAGAAAATTTAAAGTCGTAATCACACACTGTACTACGTAGAAATCAAGTTAGCACATCCGAAAACCTAAAGATACCAAAGAATTAGCTAGAATCTTCAATTCTGTCCCTAGCTTCCCCCAACAGTGTTATATGGGGAAGCACCGTTTGCTCTGACACCCCGTGATCGGGCAGGCGAGGCACTCGGAAGTTTCTAGAAGCCCCGTGGACTGATATGACATTGGATTTTAGGAAACCTTTGCAATCCGTAGTTTGGTGACACTCAGGTCCGCAGCCACAAATCGCTTCCATATTCATATGAGGTATTTGTGGGCTCAAGGAGGTTCTTACGCGTTCCTCGAAGGCACAATCACATTATTTTTGGACTCCCTAAACCATGAGATAATCCATGAGTGCATGAGCTGCAAAGTACAGGAAACCAGGGCGTTTAAGCAACAGAAACTTCCTGCCTCACAGTTCTGGACCGGAGGCTGGAAGTCCAACATCAGGAGGAGACACCCAGAGGCAGGGCTCCTCCTGAGGCCGTGAGGGAGGGATCTATCCCGGGCCTCCTGTTTAGCTTCCGTCGGTCCTCGGGCAATCTTTCCTTGGCCTTGGCTTATAGACGTGACCTCTGCTTTCATCTTCATACAGCCTTGTCCCTGAGTGCATCGCTGTGTCCAAATGTCCCCCTTTGATGAGGATATCAGTCCTTCTGGATGAGGGGCCCAGCCTACTCTAGCTCCCCTGACTCTCAGCTGGACTAATTATGTCCACTGGGACCCCACTTCCAAAGTAGGCCTTGTTCAGAGGCACTGGGAGCTGGGATTTCAATGCACGAGTCCCTGGGATACAATTCAACTCCCAACAGATGTTTGTGCTTTTATTTCCAGGAAAAATGATGGAGCAGCTCAATGAAATCTACCCATAGGAACCTGGTCTTTGTTGAACACAAAACTGATTTATAAATAAAGAAAATAATGTTGGATTTCTTTAAAACACACACACACACACACACAATCTCTGAATATTAACTAGCTAACTGATCTTGGGTGAGTCCTATAATCTCTCTGGATTCTATTCCCTTATCTATAAAAATGAGTTTGAGATAAACATAAGGTTTTTCTAGTATTAGAAATCTAAGCCCACAGCACAGAGGAGAATTTATGACTTGTATTGACAAGAGAATGCAGACAGTTTTACAGTGGGCTTATGGTCAGATAATAAAAGAAGATCCGAATGTTTCGTTTTTAAAGGTTTTATTTACTTATTTGTCAGAAAGGGGAGCAGCGGGCAGAGGGAAAAGCAGGCTCCCCGCTGAGCAAGGAGGTCAGTGTGGGACTCGATTCCAGGACCCTGTGATCATGACCTAAGTAAGCCAAAGGCAGATACTCAACCAACTGAGCCACCTGCGGGCCCCAGATCCAACCATTTTAAAGTAGGTTTATGCAGCTACTAAGTAAGAGAAGCAGACCCGTTCCCACCAGTGTGATGCACACAGTAATTCGGTGAGTGACCCTAAGTGTCCAGAGGATCCTGTCTTCAGCCTGGACACACACCCTTCTCTAGGGTCAGTGGCACAGCTATCAAGTCAGCTACACAGCCTGGGATCTGAGCACAGCCAGAAATAGCAACTAAATCACAGCTAATCATTAAATGCATAGATCACCCCGCTCTCTCATGGGGTGCCAAGACTTGGGTCGTCCATTGCTAAAAACCACATTCTTTCTTACAGGTCACAGAGTGAGCACCTTGAAAAAATCATTCTCTAAAACAATCATGTTCATGGAACCGTGAAAATAGAAGCATCTGGGGCAGGCTTGTTCTAATCACCTCCCAGCACACGGGGGAACTGGAGAAACCGCTCTATGTTCTTCCCTTCTATTCTTGGGCAAAGCTCTGCGAGATTTCCTTGGCTTTCAGAGCCCTGCGCAGACGTGCAGACGAAAGCTCACTAGCTCCAGAGCGCTATCCTTCCTGCCTCTGTGCAATAGCGGTCCTGCTCTTAGCCTCTCCTAAGGAAATATTATCTCAGACAGGGAGAAAAGGAAGGACCGGACCACTGTGAATTTCTTGCTTCTCGTTCTGTGCATGGTCTTAAAAGGACAGAATTGTTTAATTCCGCTTCTCCTTTAGTTCGTGGCAGTGTGAACAAGCCACATTCTCCAACTACAAATGAACTTGCTTAAGAGAAGCAAGAGAGCCTATCGCAACCGATTCAAATCGGTAACCGCTGGAAATAGTAATGATCACGCCAATGATCTCTTCATTTAAAAGGAGATAATTTTGTGATGAAGCATATATCACCGCACAGGGTTATTTGTTAAGAGAATGTGCCTTACAAAGGGAAAATGTTCAAGTTAATTGTTAAAGATCTACTCGGTGGAATTTTAGGTATTCTTTTTTTTCAAGATTTTAATTTATTTGACAGAGATCACAAGTAGGCAGAGAGGCAGGCAGAGAGAGAGAGAGAGAAGGAAGCAGGCTCCCCACCGAGTAGAAAGCCCAACGTGGGGCTTGATCCCAGCACCCTGGGACCATGACCTGAGCTGAAGACAGAGGCCTTAACCCACTGAGCCACCCAGGTACCCCGGTATTCTTTTTAAATGATGGTTTTGAAGTCTATGTAATGACATAAGGAGAAGTATATTAATAATGTTACAGGAATGGGACACCTGAGAGGTACAAGCCATTAAGCATCCAACTCTTGATTTTTGCTTGGGTCGTGATCTCGGGGTGCTAGGATTGAGCTCCGTGTTGAGTTCTGTGCTAGGCATGGAGCCTACTTGGGATTCCCTCTCTCTCTCTCGGTTCCTGGCCCCCCACCAATACACACATGCTTTCTCTCTAAAATGAATGAATGAATGAATGAATGAATGAATAAATAAATAAATATTTTAAATGTCACGGGAAAATCAGGGTGACCAATGTATTTTTATAAATGTTTATACAATGATTAACAAAATAAAGTCCCATACTCTTGCCCAGACCTGCGTGATCTGACCCCCTACCTGGCTCTCTGACCGTATCTACTCTCCCTGTCTTGGTTCTGCACTGTGCTAGAGCCCCCAGCACCTCTTACGGTTATATGCACCCAATGTGTTTGCATTGCGGGGCCTTTGCATGTGCTCTTTTAGCTGCCTGGAATGTCCTTTCCCCTCTCCTTACACGCCAACTCTTTCTTCGGTGCAAGTCATGGTTCAACATCACCTCCTTGGGAAGCTGTCCTGAGTACCAGATCCAAAGAAGAGACCTCATGCTTCCTTATCACCTTGTTTGATTTTCTCCTTGGTGCCAGTGAAGGGCCGAAGTTATTCTTGTTTTGTGTATTCATTATTGTTTTTCTTGTTTATTCGATGACATCAGGAGCTCTGCTTATCATTTACTAGTAGATCCCCAGATCCCAGAATAAAAGTCGGTCAGGTAATATTTGTTCTATGAACTAATGAAAATATGCATTAAAAAAGGAAGATAATACATTAATTGTGAGCATTTTCTACACAGTTACTGGAATTAAGGGCTATTTTCCCCTTCTTTTCTGTATTTTTTATGTTTTCTATAATACTATTCTATATTATAATAAAATAAGAAATTATTTGCCTTTCAAAATGCCCACATAAACATGAAAAGCACAGTCCTATTGTATATTCCAAACTGTGATAAATTCATACTTTTTTCCCTAAGGGAAAACCAACTTCAAAGAATCTAAAGAAAGTAAGACGATTTGCATCTGCTTTTGGAAATGTTAGGACTAACTTAGAAACGGATCCCATTCAATCACTCAAAAGTATTCTATTTTGTATCCTGCTTCTGGAACACTGTATAATCAGAACTGGGTTCAGAAGTTCCACCTTGGGGCGTCCGTGTGGCTCATTCAGTTAAGCTTCTGACTCTTGATTTCGGTTCCGCTCAGGATTTTAGGGTTGTGGGATGGAGTCTGGAGTCCGGCTCTGCGCTCTGCGGGGGATTTGCTTGAGAGTCTCTCTCTGCCCCTCCCCCACCCCACCCCATGTCCTCTCTTAATTAATTAATTTAATTAAGTTCCACCTCAACATAAACCAGCCTTTCTGTAGATACCGTGGGCTCATACTTCTATAGAGATTTCTGGAAAGTGCTGACTTTTTTTTTTTAAAGGATTTTATTTGTTTATTTATTTGACAGAGAGTATGAGAGAGCACAAGCAGGGGGAGCTGCAGAGGGAGAGGGAGAAGCAGGCTTCCCACTGAGCAGGAGACCCAGGACACTGAGATCATGACCTGAGCCAAAGACAGAGGCTTAACTGACGGAGCCCCCCAGGCACCCCTAGAAGGTGGTGAATTATGATAGCAACTGTAAGTAACGTGCCTTGACTTTTTAAAAATAATCTAACCCCATTAAATAAAGACCACACAAAACTTCTAATCGCTATATTAATGACATGGGCAGCACGTACTTGGTAAAATAGGGGATAGATGCACTTGGAAATGTCTGGAAACCATGAATCTTGACCAGAAAACTCTAAGAGGAGATAAGAAAAAAAAATGTATTAAGATTGTTCAGTGGGTCTTTTGTAAAGGATTTTCCCGGCTCTGTAAATAAGGGGTGCAGGGCTCTGAAAAGGAAAGGGAAAAATTTTTTTTCCAAATCGCAAAAAACCCCCCATGAGGAAGGGCCGGCCCTCCGCATGAGCGGCCCGTTGATGCCCCCTGCTGGATCCCGGCGGCACTGCTGAGTCACGCCGGGATTTCAAGGCGGGTTGATTGTCGTCCTCTGACCTCCTACAAATCCTCTAATCTCTTTAAAGTCCCAATCCGACTTTCTTCCTTCTTTCCTTCTTTAAAGGCCCGGGGCTGCTAACTGACGTTCACCGGACGCCAGTCCCTGTTCTATGAGCAAAAAGGACCTTCTGAAAACTGACTCTGTCCAAGGACTTGCTCAGGCTAGTCCTCTGCAAAGCCGGCCCTGACCCCCCCCAGGCAGAGTTAGCCCCCCCTCCTGCTGAGTCCTTCCCGGCCCACAGCCCACCTGGCCCTGGGTGCTGGTGCATCTGCCCCCACCGCTAGCTGTGCAGCATGTGAGGACCCTGCGGGTACCTGCTTCCTGAGCCCGGAGTATAATAATGCTGGTACGGATGCTGGCAGGCTTCATTCAAGTGCCATAACTCATTTCATCCTCGCCACAGCCCGGCAAGTACCTAGAACCCTCCCTACTTCCCAGATGAGGAAACTAAAACAGAGAGGTGGAGTAAGCGTCCAGGGGCCCCCAGGCAGGCAGTCTGGCTCCAGGCCTGTGCCCTTCACCGTTGTCTGCAGGTTCCGCCTATGAACTTGGCCCTGTGCTCACCTGTCACAGCAGGCCACCACGCTGGGTTTGGGCACTGCCCTCCAGGCACTCAGTCTTCTGTTCCCTGCTCTGCCCCGTGTCCTGGGATGCTGGCCTCTGGGGACCGCATCTATAGGGACCCCTTACTCTGGGGCTTCGGTTTGGCTGCGGTCAGCGGGAGGTGCGCCCCGCAGCCTGGGAAGGCAGGAGAAGGGTGAGAAGCAGTACCTCTTTCCTTGGTTTTCTCCCTGCTGGTGGCCAGAGGCTGGCTTGGTCCCTGCTGAGCCACAGCCCCTGCCAAAAGACCCTCTCCAAGGTGTCAGCAACTCATGGGTTCCCTCGGCCATTCCTCCCCACCCCTTCAGGACGAGGGGGCAATGCCGGCCGCTGGGTGCTGTGTCATCCCGTATTGATTTCTCCTGACTGTCCTCGCACCCCTGTAAAGTGTGTTTGTATTCAGTTCTCCTGGGGGTGCCCTGACCGGTCTTGCCTCCAACCCGTCCCCCCGCCTGCTCCAATTTGCTCCCCCTGCTGAGCCCACCATTCAGGTTGTGGGTTAAGGTTTTCTGTTTCCAGGTGTCCTTTGTGTGAAGGCCAACAGCTAGGAACCTTCCAGCCAATAGTAACAACTGTTTGTCATCATCCCTGTCCCAGGACGAGTAGCTTCTGTGGAGAGAAATAGACAAGGGAGTCCGGAAGAGCAAGCCAGGAGGGTAGAGAAGGGGGAAGGGGTCATGTGGTCCCGGGAACCGACTCTGCCAGGGTCCTAAAGACGACTTTCCAGAGGGCTGTCTAGTGCTGTGGTTACAGCGGGGCCCGGGAGGGATCGGAGCTGGGTAGGAGTCACAGCTCTGGTACCTAAGATCTGGGGGCCCCGCACCGCACAGAGCATCTTCATTTAGAAAAGGCAAACAGTGGGGTGCCTGGGTGGCTCGGTTGGTTGAGCTTCTGGCTCTTGGTTTTGGCTAGATCGTGATCTCAGGGTCAGGAGATCGAGCCCTGCACCGGGCTCTGCGCTCAGCGTGGCGTCTGCTTGACTTTCTCTTTCCGTCTGCTCCCCTCCCCCCAGCTCGCTGTCTCTGAAATAAATACACCCTAAAAGAAAAAAAAAAAAAAAAGGTGAACATCAACAGGATATGTTTGCTAAGGTTGTTACGAAGAGGAGATGCATGACACAAGCAGACACTTCCCGCCACAGCCGAGTGTCCCCGGCACAGTAGTAGCTAGGGACGCTGTTAGCTGCTCAGCGTTTCTGTTCCCAGTGCTTTGGGAGGCTGAGCGGAAACCTTTGGCTCAGTGATCGGGGAGCTATGGGAGGGTCGTGGGGGGAAAGCAAGTAGTGTCTGGAAAGCAGGACGCTCGGAAGTCAGGACGTCCTGGGTTCAGATCTTGTTCTGTCAATTCATGGTTACATGACCATGGGCAGGTTTTACGTCAACTCTGTGTGTCTCAGCATTCTCATCCATGAAAGGGAGGTGATTTTGCCTACCTCGCAGGCCTGTTCAGAGGGTCCGGTGAAAGCAGAATGGTGATCCCATAGGAGGCACTTGATTTTATTTTCCTCTTTTGAAAGCAAGATTTTAGATAGGTAGATACATGGATAGATGATAGATAGATAGATAGATAGATAGATATCATTTTGAAGGAGAAAGAGACGGAGAGAGAGAAACATTCATTTTAAGAAAGTAGCTAATGCAACTGTGGAGGTCATGAGTCAGAACTCTGGGTGGCCGGCCAGCAGGCTGGATGCCTGCCCGGGTGTTTATGTTGTAGCCATTGTGCAGAATTTCTTTAAACTCTCTTTAAACTCTTATCGCCCTCCACTGATTGGGTGAGGCCCACCTTTAGACCCACAGAGACTCAAGTCAACTGACTGTAAATATTAATTACATCTGCAAAAGACTTCCACGGCAACATCTACAACACTAGTGCTATAAAACCCCAGTGTTTAACCACACAGTTGGGCACCACAGCCTAGCCAAGGTGACAGAGTATGGTAACCAGCGTGATGGCCATTCACATTCCACATAGTGTTATCTTTTAAAGACCATAGGATCATGTAGCTCTACCGTTTGTGTATGGGGCGTGGGGTGAGTATGGGTGAGTGTGTGTGTGTGTTTTCTTTCTTTGCTTCTCCTTTAGGTCTTGAGTTCTCAAGAGAAAGAGAGTTAAAGATTGATTTCTTGGGAGACAGAGAAATTCCTGGATATTACAGACTGGTGCTCCTCCAAAGTCACACCCGATCTGACAGAGACTTACTTCTCAGCATTTGTTTAATTTCTCTCATTAGGAAGAAGTTAAATTATATACTAGGCATTTCACATTATACAATTTAACTTATTTAAGCTTAGTTAATTGACTTGCACTTATTAAATTAAAATATTCTCTTTGGGGGGCGGTGATCGTGAATGGCAAAGGTGAGAGACACCACCTGGGACCCTTTCGTAGGCATATTTTAACAGCTCTAGCCAGCAAAGGATGGGCGCGACCCAGAGTTCCTCATTGATTGGGTTCGTGTTTTTTTTTTTTTTTTCAAGATTTTATTTATTTATTTGACAGACAGAGATCACAAGTAGACAGAGAGGCAGGCAGAGAGAGAGGAGGAAGCAGGTTCCCTGCTGAGCAGAGAGCCCAACACGGGGCTTGATCCCAGGACCCTGGGATCATGACCTGAGCTGAAGGCAGAGGCTTTAACCCACTGAGCCACCCAGGCACCCCCGACTAGGTTGGTTTTGACTCTTTCTGAGGTTCCATCTTTAATTTCATGAATGACGTGAGGCGTTTGTGTTCTGTGATTTAGCCAATCTTTAGAAAAAAATGTGGCCATTCAGTTGTAGCAACTCAATCCTAAAATTAATTTCTGTAGAAATTTGTGGTGTTGTCAGGAGCCCGGGGCTCTGGCCCATGACTCAGAGCTCCCCCCGCAGCGGCCGCATCCTCGCTCATTCTGCCCAGAAGAACCGTATCACAGCCCTGATGAAACAAGTTCTGTTGATGATGATGACTTACCGCTAAATCCGCAGCCAGGGCCTCTTCCTCCTAGGCCCCTGTCGTCTTCAAAATGCCATTTATTTCGAGAAACAGCTAGTTATTTTCTTTGCACGTCAAATGAGCTGACAGACTGCTGCCTGAAATAAAAGCACTCGGTGTCTGGGGACCTTTCGGAGTTTCCTTTTCAACATGAGCTACTTTAAAACGGCCAGGGGCAGGGAATGGGACAACGCAGAGCCTGGGCTCCTTCATCGTAAAAGAGGAGATTACCACGTGCCAGCCTGTCCCACCCCAGGAAAACACCCAGGAAGACAGGAAGTGCCACCAAATGTCAGGTTTTATTATAATGGGGCAAAAGCCCCAGTATTTTCCGCTAAGAGGTCATCACTAAGGAGAAACTGCACACACGCTGTTCCTCTCACTGTTCCCTCCCTCCGCCCAAGGTCGGCCTGACCACTTGGGCTCATCCTTCCGGTTTCTGCATAGTCACCTCCTCAGAGAAGCCCTCCTAGGTTTCCTATCTGTCTAAATCCCCGGTTACAATCTGTCCCTGCTCCCTTTAGTGGATTCATTCCTCACAGTCTGTACACAGATGTTTATTTCTGTGATTCTTGGTAAAATGTCTGTCTCCGCTCCTGGAATGAATGCTCTAGGAGGCCTGTTCCTCGTCTGTGTGTTCACAGCACGGGGCCTGGCACTTAGGACGTGTTCAACAAATAGTTATTAAAAGTGAATTAACATGCCTGTCCCTCCTAAGATTCTCTTCCCCAAAACTTGAAGGAAAAATCTGGGGTTGATTTTCCCTTCCTAATTTCCTCAGAAGGATCCTTGATTCTTAAAACAAAAACACAAAAGGAGGAAAGAACACTGAACTTCTGTTCACACCAGGCTTAATCTTCTTAATAAAACTTCAGAGACGGGCTCGGTGGAAAAATGACGCTCAAGAATCTGCCCTTGGAACAAAAATTCGCAAATATTGGGGCCGGGTTGACCTAAGTCCCTCTCGTGAACAACAGTGACCTTGACCTGCAGTGACCTGTCTCCTGGGACCTGCCCACCCCTTTCCCGGGGCCTCCGAGGAGCCTGCCTGGGCGGGGCGGGGCCTTCCCCAGCCGCTCTCCCTGCTCTGGAATCCCACCTCCCCCCTGCCCCCTGGTCTTCCCTACTCTTCACTAAACCCCCACCTTGTGTCGCCTCCCTTGGGAGAATAAATTTGGCACCAGTTCAGAATTAAAAGAGGACACACGAACGCATTTTCCTGTGCTAATATGTTTTCTCTTGGCAAGAGCATGGACATTCACTTGGCCATTACTTACGATTGAACATTTAGCCTCTGTGTAGTATTTAGGCTTTAGTATTCAGGAAAATGCAAAGGCTGATAAACACAGTGCTTGGCTGATACCCATCTCCCCAAAAACGAAGAAAGAAAAGAAAAGGCAGAATACATATTGAAACAACTTCCCACAATGAAAGATTTATAAATTCTGGGTAAAATATTATAGATATCCTATAAATTCATAGCCGACCAGAAAAATAAGGGAAATCTCCAGGGGTGCAAAAGAGCCTAAAAAATGATATCTCATCAGGCATGAACTCAGATTTTGACTTCGAAAGGCATTCAGGAAACCCTAGGTCTAAATTCACATCAATGCCTAGAAATGAGGACGCCTGGTGGCTCAGTCAGTTAAGTGTCTGCCTTAGGCTCAGGTCATGTTCCCAGGATCGTAGGATCGAGCCCCACATTGGGCTCCTTGCTCAGCAGGGAGCCTGCTTCCCCTCTGCCTCTGCCGCGCCCCCTGTTTGTGCTCTCTCTCTCTCAAATGAATAAATAAAATCTTTTTTAAAAAAAATACCTAGAAATGTCACCTATTTGCAGGTAACTTACCCTCCAACTGGATGAACCAGGTCTTCCTCTGATCTAGATTAAAATTTCTTAGCTATGGCACTCAAAAGCACAAGACATTAAAGAAAAAAAGTGATAGATGAGATTTGACCAAAATTCAAAATTTTACATTCTCAAAGGCACCATTAAGAAAATGAAAAGACAGGGGCGCCTGGGTGGCTCAGTGGGTTAAGGCTCTGCCTTCAGCTCGGGTCGTGATCCCGGGGTCCTGGGATCGAGCCCCGCATCGGGCTCTCTGCTCAGCAGGGAGCCTGCTTCCTCCTCTCTCTCTCTCTGCCTGCCTCTCTGCCTACTTGTGATCTCTCTCTGTCAAATAAATAACTCTTAAAAAAAAAAAAAAAGAAAATGAAAAGACAAATTGCAGACTGGGAGAAAATATTTGCAAATCATGTATTTCCTAAAGGACTTGCATCCAGAATAAGAATTATTATTGTTGTTTTTTAATAGGCTCTATGCCTAACTTGGGACTCAAACCCATAATCCTGAGATCAAGAGTCACATGCTCTACCAAATGAGCCGGCCAAGCACCTGGGAAATCTCCAGGGGTGCAAAAGAGCCTAAAAAATGATATCTCATCAGACACGAACTCATATTTAGAATTATTAAAACTCAATAATAAGAAGACAAATAACTCCATTAAAAAATGAGCAAATTATTTGAATAGTTATTTCACCCAAGATGGTAGAAGAATAATCGATACGCACATACAAAGATGCATAACATCATTAGTCAGCAGGAAAATGGAAATTTAAAGCCACAATGAGATACATTTCACGCCCACTAGGATGGCTATAATAATAAATGCAGAAATCATTAAGCATTGGAGAGGATGTAGAAAACCGGACCCCTCCTCCACTGCTGATGGGAAGGGAAAACAGGGATAGCCACTCTGGGAAGCAATTTGCCCATTTCTTAAAAAGGTTAAATATAAAATAGTCATGTAACCTAGCTATTCCGCTCCTAGGATCTGTTGAAAGAAATGAAAACATAGGCACTAACAAAGACTTGTATGTAAACGTTTATAGCAGGATCGCTCACAATAGTCCAAAAATCCAAACGTCCACTGACTGGTAATGTTGCCTACATCTGAGTACAGTGGTGTCCCACACGGTTCCATACGGCAGAATCCTATTCAGCGTGGCTGAACCACAAAACCATTGCATTAAATAAAAGAAGACAGATTCAAAAGGCCACATATTATACAGTGCCATCTGTGAGGCATCCAGGAAAGGCAAAGCTGTGAAGACAGTGGATTAGTAGCTCCTTGTGCTCGGGAAATGAAAATGGACACAAGGGAATGTTCTCAAGCCGGATTGTGGCGATGAGCCCACCCCTTGCACGTTCACTAAAAATCACTCAGTTGTACCCTGAAGCAGGCAGATTGCATGGCTTATACATTATACCTCATAATACCTCAATAAAGTTGTACTGAAAAACAATGGGGGGGTGCCTGGGTGGCTCAGTGGGTTAAGCGTCTGCCTTGGGCTCAGGTCATGATCCCAGTGTCCTGGGATCGAGCCCCGTGTCGGGCTCTCTGCTCAGCGAGAGTCTGCTTCTCCCTTTCCCTCTGCCCCTCCCCCTGCTCATGTTCTCTCTCCATCTCTCTCCCTTTCACAAATAAATAAATAAAGTCTTAAAAAAAACAATTAATGGAAATTTTCAAGTTGTGGGTGTGTTTTTTGATGTTGGTTCACTTTACTTTATAAAGTAGCAATGAAAGAACTGTGTGCGTGAAAAGATACGCCAGGACAGCAAAATCAGGTGTAGAAAATATTGATCCAGAGAAAATAAAATTCAAGAAAAAAAAATCATTGCAAGACCAGGAGAGATACTTCACTCTCCATTAAAGGTACAGTGCACTGAGAAGATGTAATAATCATGAGTTCACGCGTCTTTACATCTCCAGAGCCATGGCCTCAAATTATATACAGCAAAACCCAGCAAATACAACAGGTGAAATGAACAGATACGTGTATGTGGTTATAGGGATACCCGAGCACACTGAGGCATCAACAGATCACAGGGCATAAAGTAAGGATGGGGAATAAATGAAAACAAAATGAATTTGTATGTACATTTATGCTTGAGTATATGTTCAAACTTGCACCTCCCAGAAATAGCACAGTCTTTTTTTTTTATTTTTTAAATTTAATTTATTTAAATTAAATGAACATATAGTGTATTATTAATTTCCGAGGTAGAGTTCAATGATTCATCAGTTGCATACAACACTCATTGCTCATTGTATCATGTACCCTCCGTCATGCCCATCACCCAGTTACCCTGTGCCTGTACCCCTCAGCCCCAGCAACCCTTAGTTTATGTCCTACAGTTAAAAGTCTCTTAGGGTTTGCTTGCCTCCCTGATTTCATCTTGTTTGCTTCTTTCCCTCCCTTCCCTTATGCTCCTCTGTTTTGTTTCTTAAATTCCACATATGAGGGAAATCATATAATTGTCTTAATACCCTCTAGTTCCATCCACGTTGCTGCAAATGGCAAGATTTCGTTTCTTTTGGTGGCTGCATAGTATTCCATTGTATATATATATATATACCATCTTCTTTATCCATTCATCTGTCAATGGACATCTGGGCTCTTTCCACAGTTTGGCTTTTTCTTTTTTTAATTAACATATAATGTATTATTTGTTTCAGGGGTACAGGTCTGTGAGTCATCAGTCACACAATTCACAGCACTCACCATAGCACATGCCCTCCCCAGTGCCCATCCCACAGCCTCCCCATCCTTCCCGCCCCCTTCACTCCAGCAACCCTGTTTGTTTCCTGAGACCAAGAGTCCCTTGAGGTTTGTCTCCCTCTCTAGCTTTGTCTTGTTTCATTTTCCCCTCCCTTCCCCTATGATCCTCTGTCTTGCTTCTCAAATTCTTCATACCCGTGAGATCATATGATAATTGTCTTTCTCTGATTGACTTATTTTGATTAGCATAATAGCCTCTAGTTCCACCCACGTTGTCACAAACGGCAAGGTTTCTTTTTTGATGGCTGCATAGTATTCCATGGTGTGTATGTGTGTGTGTGTGTGTGTGTGTGTGTGTTATCATCCGTCCCCACACATAACTACACTTTCCCCCCCAGCTTTAAAAAAAAAAGAAAAGAAAAAACGATCCTAAGGCTTATCTCCTTCTTGTCCCATGTACCCTGTGCCTACTCCGGGAAGCCCAGTACCAGTCCAGTTCAGTCTAAGTATGTGACAGTGATCCTGGTGACCCTTCCTCCTTGCCTCCCCCGCTCCCTGCCTTAGCCATTTTCTCTAGTTAGAAAGGCGCCATCCCAGCTGGTTTCTCCTCCTGCGCTTCCAGGTTCTTCACTGTTCATCACATACCAGGGCCCCGTGTGAGGCTCGGTGGTGGGTAAAACCCACGTGGTGCTTCTGGCCAAGGTAACAAAATGCAAAACCAGTTTGCAGGTAGGAAGGTTGGCGCTGCCCTTCAGCGGGGGGTTCTTGCTGCCTTCTTCTGGGTTCCTTGACGAGAGCTCTGTGATCTCTTTCTCTCTCTGGGCTGGATAGGGTCCTCCCCCAATTTGTCCTTCAAGCGTCATTCGTCATCTGTTTTCCCTAGTGTCCTATGGGCTGCTTTCTTAGTCTGATAAATTATGCCCTAACTCCTCTACTTCCCTCAGCCGGCCCCAATTTCTCTGAAAACAAAGATGGGTAAAGGTGGTCACAGGTACAAACTTCCGCTCATAACCCAAGTAAGCCTGGGGATGTCCTGTGTAGCATGGTGACTACAGTTAATAATACTGTATTTTATATTTGAGAGTTGTTATGCGAGTAGATCTTAATAAAAGTTCCCATCACAATAAAAAAAATTGTAGCAGTGTGTGGCGATGGACGTTAACCGGACATATGGTGGTGACCATTTTGCAATGCACTGGACATATGGTGGTGACCATTGTGCAATGTGGACGAACTTGGAAACTTTTCGGCACATGGCTAAAACAAATGCTTTTGTCAATTATATCACGATGAGAAAATTAAATTTTAAGGTCTGAAAAAAGAAATCTTAGCCTAATGTTAACCTTAGCTTTCAGCTTCTGCTACAGAATGATGAAGTGGGCGAGGCGATGTCCCTTTTAAAGCAGTTGCAGAACAAACAGACTTTTGATGGGTCACGGGTTGGGACACCTCCCCCGACAGGTTACCTGCAGCAAGAAGAAACCCTCTCTGCATTCTGGTTCCCAGAGAGTTTGTTGCCTTTCTTCCATCCCTGAACTGGCCCCTGGATGCGCAGCCTGGGGATTCCAGCGGGCTGAAGGCGAGCAAACCTTCTTGGAGAGCAGCACGTTCACTGACCTAGCACAGCGCCTTCCTGCCCCAGCACACGGGGACTTGAACCTTCAGGAATGAAACATGGAGATACTGACTATGCAATTTGCAAAACCACCTAGGTTGTTTGCAGTAGACCTTTCCTTCCCCACAAAGAGTTAAACTTAGCAAAAACAAACTATCGATGACAGGAGGGGTCAAGAGGTAGCCTTCTGGAGTTCTAGAAGCAGCATGTCGCTTGACCTGGATGGCCGTCATCTGAGTATATACAATGTAAAGTGCATGGAGGGGAACTCTTAGGGTTCCTGCAGTTTCTGTTTCTCTCGCTTCCATCTGAAAATGTTAAAGTGGAGATGGATGGTGGGGATGTTGCACACTCAAAGATGGTTAAAATGGTGCATTTTATGTAAATGCTACCGCAATAAAAATAATGCACTTACGTCATCTGGTACAGGTCCCTCTCATATTAAAATATATTAATTAAACTTATTGATGGCCAAGCTGTCCTTATGAGTAGATGGAAAACCACCTCTTTGCCTGGGAAATTTGCCTTGGCTCTACTTTTGTTTGCCCAAGTTCCTTCCTTCCAAGGTCGATCATCTCTCCCAGAAAGTGGACTCGTATCTGTGGGTGAGACTCCTGTCCGGGCCTCCTCGTGACCCTGACCTGACCCAGCCCTCACACTCTCCCCTGCTTGCATGGACTTCCAGGGTTGAGGGAAGCCGAACAAAGACCTAGGGTTCAAGGGGAGGGCAGGGTGCGGAGCAGGGCAGAGAGAGGAGGGGAGAGCCCAGCCAGTATCTCTGCTCTTCTCCTATCTCTGGCTTCCCCTCTTCCCTCCCACCAGCCCGAAGACAGGAGGCCCATTGCAGACTTTTAGGCAGCAAAGAGACCCTAGGTCATTAAATTCTACCTCTTTCTTTTTATTTCATTTCTATTTTTTCATGAGGCAAACAAAGCACAGAGAGGTAAAGGGGCTTTTGCAAGGTCACCCAGCAGTTGGAGGCTGAGCCAGTACTGAGGTTTAGCTTGGTGCCTATTGTTACGGGACCTGCACTTGCCTTTAGCTCAGGTCATGAACCCAGCGTTCCTGCTCAGCAGGGGAGCCTGCTTCTCCCTCTCCCTGCTTGTACTCTCTCACTTTCTCTTTGAAATACATAAATCTTTTTAAAAAATCCACTCATTCATTCAACAAAAGTGAATGAGCTACTAGGGCATCTCAGGTTCTGGGCTAGCAGGTAGAGATACCGCTGTGAATAAGACCAAACAAAAACGTGGCAAAGACTCTCATCATATACTTCGCAGCCCTGGTTTCTGAGGACCAGCTCAAAGCCAGCTGCCCTGACACCCATCATAACTCCTTGATGAACAGGAATCTTCCCCTCCTTTCCTCCCTGATTTTCGACAGCATTTTCCTCATCTGCATCGCAAATTACTGTTAATGACCTACCCCTTTGTCTTGTTTGCTTTGGCAAACAAGAGTGCTCAGTGCAGATCTCCCTAATTAAGCTGCTATCACGGTTCACTCTGTTCACCTTAAAAAATAAACCGTCAGTTATTTTACCAGCAAAACCAAGTTTATTTAGGAATAGCAGAGAATGGCATTCAGCACGCACAAGCTAGGTGAAAACAATAGGCAAGTCTGAGAATAAAAGAGAGCAATACCTTTTTATAAAGGGTAGGGGGAAGTTGGGAGGGGCTGTTGTAAGCAAAATATCCATTGGCGTAAACTGGCAGTTGCAAGTATAGTGGCTTCTCATTGGCCGGACTGTGACTGTCTCGCATTGGCTGGGCTGTTCCTGGGCAAGGAGAAAATCTTCCTTCCTCTTGTCAGAGTCTCAAGGATAGGCCTCTTCCTACTCTGCATGCAAGGTACTGTCTCCTGCCACTGGGGTCTGGAAGTGGTAGGGCACCAGAGCTCTCCTTTCTGGCGTCCCTACTCCATTTTATTTTATTTTATTTTATTTTTAATGTTTTTAAGTTTTATTTATTCATTTGAGAAAGAGAGAGAGAGAACACAGGCATATGGGGAGAGGGGCAGAGGGAGCGGGGGAGGGGCAGAGGGAGAGGGAGAGAGAATCCCAAGCAGAGCCCGTTGCAGGGCCCTATCTCCGGACCCTGAGATTACAACATGAGCCAAAATCAAGAGCTGGTCTCTTAACTGACTGCACCATCCTGGTGCTCCCCCACGACAATTTTGCATGAGGTTTCCCTTTATTAATTTTCCCAGCACACTTGTCCACCATAGGCCTGGGTCCCAGAAGCATCCCGCCCCTCCCCATTCCCATGACCTACTTGTTCCTTGTGCCCCTTATGAGGGAAAATGGAGGAGCCACTGGATCTTTCTTAACTTGGAGAATGTGAGCCTGGGTCCACCTGCTGACTTTTTTTTTTTTTTTTTTTTGCTTGGTCAAGCTACTTCACTTCCATAGACTTCGGGTTTCTCACTTACAATGAGGAGATAATGACAGGACCTAGGTCAAAAGCCCTGGTGATAATTCAGTGAATTAACAGAGAAAGCACTGATCAGTGTTGGACATGAGGAAAGCTCTATGCAATTTTTGTTAATTGTTGCTTAATTTCCCTTCCCTTCTTTTCTGGAGTAGACCCTAGGCTTGCATGCATTTGTTCTTTTATCCTCCTGTTGGGCTGACATAGTCCTCCCTGCCTGCCTGGTGTGATTCCTCTCCTCCCCAGACTTGATACACTTCCTCCATACACGTCCAGCCGAACACTGTATTTATGTGGCTGTCTCTCCTGGTAATCCTGAGCTCTGGCAAGAGAGGGTCTAGGTCATGTTCCTCCTTTAACCCACCAGCCAGGCGGGGCCTGCTGAGAGGAGGGGAACCTGAAGGGCAAGGACAGGTCCATCATTTTAAGATTTTTTTTTTTTTTTTTTTTTGCCAGTGATAGAGGGAGAGAGAGTGAGCAAGCACAGGCAGACAGAGAGGCAGGCAGAGGCAGAGGGAGAAGCAGGCTCCCTGCCAAGCAAGGAGCCCGATGTGGGACTCGATCCCAGGACGCTGGGATCATGACCTGAGCCGAAGGCAGCCGCTTAACCAACTGAGCCACCCAGGCGTCCCAGGTCCATCATTTTAGACCAAGCCTGCTGTCCACAAAAGACTTGGAATGTACTTCCAAATGTGTTATCCCATATCCCATTTTGAATTTTTGTCTTAAAAACAAACAAACAAACAAACAAACATCATTCTGGGAGCCTCAAAAACAAATAGAAGCCCATAGCAGGGATTCACACTCTTTTTAGGTAACAGGACCAGATAGAAAATATTTTAAGGTTTGTTAGCCCTATAGGCTCTGTTGGAACTCCTGGGCCTTCCTCCTATCTTAACGCAGCTATAGACTGCACATAGAGGAGAAGGTACAATTGTGTTCCTATAAAACGTTATTTAAAGGCACTAAAATTTGAATTTCCTATAATTTCCCATGTCATAAAAATTCAACTTTTCATTTTCTTTCAGCCATTTGAAAATGTAGAAGCCATGCTTCTCCCACAGGCCCTAGCAAACATACAGTCATCAGAATTTAGACTACAGAGACAGAGCTGATGATACAAAAGTGGTTTTTGGGGGAGGGTGGGTGGGGTCCTTGGGTGGCTCATTTGATTAAGCGTCTGCCTTCAGCTCAGGTCATGATCTCAGGGTCCTGGGATTGAACCTCAGGGAGCACTGGCACTCTCTTTCTCTCTCTCAAGTAAGTAAATAAAATCTTAAAAAAAAAAAAAAAAAGTTTTATTTTTTTTCCTATTCCTAAGAGGACTTAGGGAAATGGTGTTTCCCAGAACCTATAAAAATTGGGTTGCCGTATTTGGCAAATAAAAAGTACAGAACACCCAGTTGAATTTGAGTTTCAGATCAACAAGGAAAAATATAGTTTTTAGTGTATTATGTCCCATGCAATATTTATGTATTTTATCCGGCACCCCTACTTCAGAGAGTATCCGTAGTATTCACTAAGTACAAGGCTACCCAGTCCCACGCTCTACTCCTACAACCTACCACCTCCAACGCCACGGGGCTGGTGTCTACCCCAACCGCTGATTATGCCTATTCCTGTATGGAGACCCCCTTCAAGTTCACAGGGTGAGGGGATGGGCAGGGGGAAACAGACCCTGCCTGTCTTCCGCGCAGGAAATAGGGCCTGACAGGGAGCAGGGAGAAGTTTCCTTGCCCTGCCCAGGACCCCCCTCCACACCAGTGCGTGTCTACAAGATGGCGGCCACGTGGGACAGACATGCCGCTTGCAAATGGCGCCTGCCCGGTGGTTGCGAATCTGGCTATGGGCGGGCGGATCCCCAACCAATGACCCTCCCCCTTGGCATCTCCCGGAAGAGGAATAGGGGATTTCACTTTGCAGGCTGCAGAATGTCCACGCATGGCGCTCTGGGATTATTTCCTTGTTGCTTTTCTCTGCTTTTATGAATATTTTTAAGGAGTAATAACTTAAAAAAAAAAAAAATTCCACCCTTGTCTCAAAAAGGTTCCCCAAAGCAAAGAAAGGCTTTGTGTTCCTCGCAAGTCTATTAAAGCAAGCGGAATGCATCCGTTAGGATTGGCCATCCAAGGGGCGCCTGGGTGGCTCAGTGGGTTAAGCTTCTGCCTTCCGCTCAGGTCATGATCCCAGGGTCCTGGGATCGAGTCCCGCATCGGGCTCTCTGCTCAGTGGGGAGCCTGCTTCCTTTCCTCTCTCTCTCTGCCTGCCTCTCTGCCTACTTGTGATCTCTGTCTGTCAAATAAATAAATAAAATATTAAAAAAAAAAGGAATGGCCATCCAAGGAAGGCACTGAGGAATCATGTGGGCTAGGGACATGGGCACCCCAGGGATGAACATTTCAAGGTCAAGTTGGGAGTCTGCCTGAATGTCCCCATCTTGAGGCGGTCCCATTTCCCCCTTTGGAAGATGTAATTTGAGTTTGTATCAATTTACCTTCCCTTCATGACTTGGTTCATGAGTCCAAAAACTGCTCCCCTGAAAGCTTGCTTCTTCCAAGAAGCCTCCAAGGCCCCCTTCAGTCTTCAGGGTTTTCTCTTCGAAACTCCTTCATGCTTAACGTCACTGTTCATTGGGGATGAATCCTGCACTAACTCAAGATACTTTTTGAACTGAACTGTTACTGATATTTTCTTTGCCGAGATATTGCGCACACGTTTGTCTTGTTTTCTGAGCAGCAGGAACATGTTCTAGAGTGTTCCCGAAGTCATGTTTGGTTAGGGGTGCCAACTCGGACAATGACAAATTACAGGAATCAATTTGAAGCAATATTCATCGGTAGTAGTATAGAAATGTATAAATAATTATTTCTTGTTATAGTTGCAGGTAGTTTTTCTTTTTTTTTTTTAAGATTTTATTTATTTGTTTATTTGTTTGTTTATTGGCAGGGGAGGGGCAGAAGGAGAGAGAGAATCTGAAGCCGGCTCTGCATGGGACTTGATCCTACAACCCTGAGATCACGACCTGAGTGGAAGTCAAGAGTCAGGAACAACCGAATGAGCCACGCAGACGCCCCTACAGGTATAAATTATTTTAAAATAATTTATGCCAGTAATTGTAATGATTAGGGTTAGCCATCCTCACTCTCTGGCTTCTTGGCCCATCATTTTTTCTTCTGGGATTAGATGAATTTTTGTTTTTATAATGTATCTGGTGTAGTTTTCTTGCATTTGTTGGGAAAGTGGAAACCTGACAAGGCCTTCTTTGGGGCGAAAAAAAAGCTCACTGAGCCACATAATAACTGATATATGTGTCTACTAAAGGTTTCAATTTTTAAACTTGGAATCAGCCACAAAATATTCATTTTACTATTCTCAGCGCTTCTGCCTCGTGTGAATGGCCCACGGTAAAAACCCAGGCATACTTACATTGTTATTTATCTTGGTAGTATTAGCACTGTGAAACTCTCTGTTTGCCTTCTTTTTATTTTGTTAGCAAACTCAGAAATCGGCAAGATAGTGGCTATTGAACCCAATGGGAGATGTATCGGAACCCCTCTGTTGGTATACATTTTAACTTCCAATTCATTTGAAACTCTTAAATGTTATTTCAGGATTTGTGTTCACTGTTTCCTCTGGTCTTTTAACACTATCGCAGCAGAAGACGCAGGAAAGCCTGTGAGAGCCTCGGTTTACCAGAGCATTAGCTGTACGAGGAAGTAATTACATAAACAGACAGTAATTTCAGGGGGATTGCTAAAATTAAAAAGCAGACACCTTTGTCGTTAAATGGTTAGTTAAAATAAGACATTTGAAAGTTAAATCCTAGAAGAGCGATTTGAATGTGTTTGCTCTTTACAAATCTCAAACATTAAACCTGTATGTTATTTATTCTTTCTCTACCTAACTAAACTTTCTAAAATTAATTTTTCTGAGCCTAACATTTTACTTTTCTTATTAAGGCTTTTTTTTTTAAGTTTTTATTTAAATCCCGGTTAGTAAACACACAGTATAATATTACTTTTGGGTATAGAATTTAATGATTCAACAATCCTGTACGTCACTCCATGCTTATTATGATAAGCATACTATTTAATCCCCATCTCAAATAAGTATATATATTTTTATTTTTTTTAAAGATTTTATTTATTTATTTGACAGACAGAGATCACAAGTAGGCAGAGAGGCAGGCAGAGAGAGAGGAGGAAGCAGACTCCCCACTGAGCAGAGAGCCCGATGCGGGGCTCGATCCCAGGACCCCGAGATCATGACCCGAGCCGAAGGCAGCAGCCCTAAACCACTGAGCCACCCAGGCGCCCCAAATAAGTATATATTTTAAAGATTTATTTATTGGGACACCTGGGTGGCTCGGTCAGTTATGTGTCTGCCTTTGGCTCAGGTCATGATCTCAAGATGCTGGGACTGAGTTCCGCTTCCAGCTCCTTGCTCAGTGGGGAGCCTGCTTCTCCCTCTGCCTATGGCTCCCCACTGAGCAATGAGCCCCAAGGAGGGACTCATCTGCTTAGGTTCTCACACACTCTCTCTCTGACAAATAAATAAATAAAATCTTTAAAAATATATAAACATTTATTTATTTATTCCAAAGAGAGCGCTTGAGAGAGCATGTGAGGGGAGAGGCAGACTCCCCACTGAGTCCAGAGAGGAGAGTCTTGACTCCAGGACCCTGAGATCATGACTTTGAGCAGAAACCAGGGATCCGAGCCTAACCAACTGAGCCCACTGGTGCCCCTACAATAAGTATTTTTTTTTTTAATTTTTATTTATTTGTTTGACAAGCAGAGATCACAAGCAGGCAGAGAGGCAGGCAGAGAGAAAGGAGGAAGCAGGCTCCCTGCCGAGCAGAGAGCCTGAGGCGGGGCTCAGTCCCAGGACCCTGGGATTATGACCCAAGCAGAAGGCAGAGGCTCTAACCCACTGAACCACCCAGGCACCCCTACAATAAGTATTCTTTTTTTTTTAAGATTTTATTTATTTATTTGAGAGACAGAGATCACAAGTAGGCAGAGAGGCAGAGAGAGAGGGAGGAGGAAGCAGGCTCCCTGCGGAGCAGAGAGTCTGATGCGGGGCTCGATCCCAGGACCCTGGGATCATGACCTGAGCTGAAGGCAGAGGCCTTAACCCACTGAGCCACCCAGATGCCCCTACAATAAGTATTCTTAACTGAATTTCTTCTTGAAATTTTAGGCAGTTGATCCTACAAAAAAAACTTATGATGGCAAACTATTTCTTTTTCTTTAGGTTAATATAAAAGAGTCAGTATGCTGCTGACAGTCTCAAAACAGCAGTTAATACTGAAGCGTCAACTGCTATTATCTTCAGAATACATTTTTTATTTTCTCTGGAGACCAAGTGCGTTTTCTCCCAATCACTTCATTTGACTTTCAGGTCCAGTGATTTTTCTTTTTTCTAGATAACTTAAGGTTTCCCTTTAAACTTCATAATGTTTACATTTTAACAATTCTTCCTGGGAAAAATGACAAAATATTTATATCCTTTTCTTAAAGGGTAAGGAATAGAACCTGATTTAAACTTCTGTTGCTAACTCATGAGGGGCATTACTTGTGAAAGTCAATCATTGCACAACCTTAGAAACAGGGATGACCCCAGGGTCCCCTGCAGGCAATAAACATCTGCCTCTAGTGACACAGAGCCCCGCCTCCCTGGGTGCTGACTCCTCCCACCCATGGGCTCCCACACGTGCCACTCAGCCTGCTTGGTGCTTTTGACGGGCCACCTTACTGTATCTGTATCCTTCAGTCTCCCTCAGGGCCTGAGACTGGCCCCAAGAGCTCAGATAGTGTGGGGACAGTATGCTTTGTGATTGATGTTTGCTACTCAGAGTTTCTGTCCCTCATCTCCAAGTTCCAGGCTAGGCTCCTAATTACTGACCTTGCCGGGAACAGACTCAAGAAGAACGAGCCAACTGCTCAGATCCTAGAACCTGCCTCAGTTCCCCTCACCTTCCACTGGTGGCTCAAGATTCCTCCTCTAGGATTCTGAAACAACCCCTCACACTAAGATCATGCTTAATCTCTTGCACACATGGATCGAAGCCCTTTACATATGTTCATAATTGCATTATGATAATTGTCAGGTCCTTTCCAATTTCCAGATAAAGAAAGGGAGGCCTGGAAGGGGTGAGTGACTTGCCCCGAGCAGTACGTCGCTGGTAAGTGGCAAAGCCAGGCCTCTAACACAGGCAGCCTGCGTCCCTATACCCCACGCTCTGCCTTCCGCCCCTCCTCCATCTGTGTGAGGCAGGCATGGGGCTGGGCATCTTGCAAAGAACTCTGATCCCTCCGATATTGTCCTCTCCTCATAACGACCAGAGAGGTTAAGTGGCTTGTTCAAATCACCCAGCAATTGGCAGACCTACCACTTTCATTCCTCAGACACCTCAAGGACGAAAACCTTTTTCCTTCTCCATTTGCCTATAGGATAGAAGCCAAACTCCTCACTGGCAGGCAAGGTGCCACCCTATCTTTCCAACCTTATCTCCTACTAGGCTCCAGCTTCACTCCTCTGTTCCAGACTGGCAGACCTGGGCCCTCTCCCCCAACCCACAGGATCACTCCCAGTGTCCAGCCTTCTATCAGTCGTTCCCACGACCTAGAAGGTCCCGTTTTCCCCTTTGTGCCTGCTCGGATCCTGCAAGACTGTGGCCATAGATTCTTCCTCCTACATGCAGGGCCTGAGGCTCTACCGTGCTCCCTCCTCCCTAAATTCCTACTGCTCATACCGCCGGCCATTGCCTCCACACAGCTGTACACTGAGTCTCTAGTTCAGGCCAGCGAACTCAGGGCTTCACACCTGACCCTAGTATGTAGCTTCATGTAGAGGGTCAGAAGCACCAGAGAATTTTCCGCATGACCTGTGGCACCAAGACTCGGGGCAAGGACTGTTTTCCATGGACAAAATGCAAAGTAGATGAAATTGATCATTGATGTTTTCTAATAAAGCTCCCTACGCCCCTCCACTAAATTATACTAACATGTGGAAGGTTGTATGTATATGTACCCTGCTTTCGCCTACTCATTTTTCCTTTCCAACATGGAAATAATAATGACGACAACTGACTTGTTACTGAGTGTCAGATAGTTGTCTAATCACTCGATGAGTGTTAACTGATTTAGTCTTTCTAACAATCCTTTGAGGCAGATATTATTACTACCCTCCTACTACAGATGAACAGACTGAGTCACAGAGAGGTTAAGAAATCATCTAAGCTCACAAAGCTGGGATTCAAACCCAGGCATTTAAATATGGTGCTATATTGACTCACTAATAAATTAGTATATTTGGTTTTTTACTGATGGTGGAATTAATGCCTGCCAAATGTTTTTTAAAAATCAGATAATACGTATAAGCACCACAGAACTATGACAACTGGAAAGCACAACATGTAATAATTTTTTGTACAATGAGCTTGGTTTCCGAATTCTGGTGCTGAGAATGCTGGAAAGCTGAGGCTGACCACAGGGCTGAGGCTGGGCGGACTTGGCCCAACCCGGATGTCAGCTCTTCCCACACAGCTATGGGGGGAGAGAGAGAATGGAGGGGCTGTGTTATTTTACATTCCCACCAGCAGTAGCTGAGAATTTTAGTGTCTCTACATCCTAGCCAATACTTTCCACTCATCTCTCTCTTTTTTTTTTTAAGATTTATTTATTTGACAGACAGAGATCACTAGTAGGCAGAGAAACAGGCAGAGAGAGAGGGGGAAGCAGGTTCCCTGCGGATCATGACCTGAGCCGAAGGCAGAGGCTTAACCCACTGAGCCACCCAGGTGTCCCTGGTCTCTGTCTTTGATCGCAGCCATTCTCGTGGGTGTACTGTAATTCTTCACTGTTGTTCGGACATAACATTTCCATAGCAAGCATCTTCCCATGTGCTTATTGGCCATTCAAATATTTTCTTCAGTCCAATGTCCATTCAGAATGCTGCCCATTGTTTTGGTTGTTGTCTGTTTTTTATTAAATCACAAGAGTTTTAATATATTCTAGATACAAGCCCTTTATCAGATATATGATTTCCAAATATTTTCTCCCAGTCTGTGGCTTTTCAGGTCCTTAGAAGCATGAACGTTTTTGCATTTTGATAACGCCAGTCTGTCATTTTTTGCTCTTAATGCTTGTGCTTTGGTGTCATATCTGAGAGGCCTTTGCCCAAACCTGCTAAGGTTTGGAACAGACTTCCCTCTGCCTCCCACCCCACTCATCAGCATGTCTTGGCCATCTGTCCAACTCAGTGCATACAGAACTGCATCATCAGCCTTCAGAGCTCTGGTTTCTGGAAGGAGGCAGTGAAGAAAGGAGAAAATAGGGCCAGATTGCTCAAAATATCCAGAACCACTCTGCTTGTCCCTGAGGGCTCCTTGACTTCTCTTTTGGATCATCTTGTGCCTGATACTTCCTCTGTAGTTTGTGAATAAAACTTTATAATAAAACTTTATTATTAGGCTATTCATCACATTTTATGTTTTTGTACCTTGGACACACAGCTTCCTAGCCCCAAACTGTCTGTAGCCTTAAATCTCTCCATCACAGATTCTAGCGATGGGAGGCCCCTAAGAAACATGTGCTCCCCTATAATTTGGGACTCGACAGCTGCTGCTTCCAGAATTGACTTCGTTCTCTTCAACTGGATTGGGCCTTCGGAATAATTCAGCGCTAGCTAATGTATTCAAGTATAAATATATGGAAAAGGATCATTGGTAGGTAACTGCAATTGGCAGGTGTGTTTCAGTAGAAGATTTAGGAGTATTGCTCAACAAAATAGTAGTTATCATTTAACAGATTCCAGAATGAGATAAATGGTTGCATCCTGGCTTCCGTCCAGAGTAGAGCTTCACTGGGCTTGGTGGTAAGGATACTAGGTATTGTGTCAAGCTAGAAGATTCTTTAGGAAATGATTTTTGGCCAGAGAATACTAATGGAGGAAATGCAGGCTCAGGGAAAAAGCCTGTGAAGGGGGCTTCAGAATAAGAATGCAAAGAGTAGGTTGGAGGATTTCAGAGCTCAGTGAAATGCCAGTAACCACCTTGGTGAGAAGCCAACCAGGGTGACCTCCATCCTTTGCGGACCTACCCCCTGGATGGGGGCATGGTATTTGGAACCTGAGAGCTAATACTGGGGAAAAGCAGGGAGAGTCGGGGAGAGATGTTAGGGCAGCCCCCTGGCTGGACAACGGCCATGGCCCATGGTGAGATTAGGGAAGTGGCACTGAACAAAACTGATAAAGGGCCAACAGTGAGTGCTTCCAAGCTTGTTGGAAACTCTGTGAGGCTGAGAAAGGTGGGGTGGGGGGCGGGGGAGGGATCACTGAAGTCCTTTAAAACACAGCCTTGGGTCTTTAACTTTTGCTTTTCACAAGGCGAACAACACCAGGCCATTGCAGGGGCCAGCTGCTATTTTATGTGAAATATACTGAAGATTAAGAAACAGGGAGCCCCTTTGGAAGCTACTGCAGATCCAGACATGGGAAGGGCTGGTGTTGTAGGGACATTGTGGGTGTGTAGGAAAAATGATCTGATCAGCAGGCTTTAGGTTCGGATTTGCCCTGTAAGTGAACAGAAGCTCAGAGGGGTGTTGTCGGGGTGTGGGTGGAAGGCTGTAAGACCACGACGGTGTTGAGAGGTGTAATTACACACAACAAATGCACAGATCTTAAATGCGGGATGAATTTTGGATAGATGTCTACATCTGTTAAGTACGACCCCTCTCCCACCCCAGTGCGGTTTTTTAAAGGCTGAGTGCACAGAAAGACCCAATTTTGGGTGCGCTACAGCCCCACAGTGAGGGTCTTATATGCTGATTTAAGGGCAGAGACTTTTCTTCTCTCAGGGCTCCAATCTCCTCCTTCTCTTAAGAAACCGCTTTTCGAATTGGCTTCTGGCAACCTCTGCCCTACGGAGCTAACGTGGAGAATGGGGGAAGGGAGCTAAAGGATCCCACAGGGTGGTCTGCACCTCCTCCAAGCTGCGTGCACGACGAAGGTGCACAGCTACGTTCCCGGTCCAGGAGCTCAGCTCCCGCCCTGTGCAGCGTGCTCCCGGCAGCCGGGCCGCGGTGCCTGGGGGAGCGCGGAGATCACGCTGTCCCCGGTGGCTCTGCACCTCGAGGTGCATTGCAGCCACCTGCAGCCACGCCCTCGGTGTTTGCAGCCAGTGCAAGCTGGCTCCCGGCGGGAACGCAGTGGCTGGAGTTGGGGGGCGGTGGGCGTGGCCGCATTCCCTCGCGCCCTCTCCCGCCCAGGCAGTCCCGGGAACGTTCTGAAAAGTATCTAAAAGTTCTGCGCGGCGCGCGCGCCAAAAGAAAGGGCACAACCCCCCACCAGTCTAGGCGTTGCGTGTCCAGACCGCGCCACTCCGGCTGCACCTCGGGCTGCAGCGCACACGGCTTCTGGGCCTTCCCCGCGGGAGCCTCGCCGTTGCCGGTGCTCTCCGCTCGCAGCCGTGTCCAGACCCGAGAGGGGCCCGGCGGGTCCTCGCACTTCTCGCTAGGGCACCATGCCCAACGACGACGCGTTCAGCAAGCCGTCTGCCCCTTCGGAGGCCCCACACGCCGCCGGGGCACCCCCGCAGGGCAAGGCCGGGGGCTTTGGCAAAGCGGCTGGGGCGCTGCTCGGGAGCAGTGGTGGCGCGAGCGCCGGGGGCAGCGGCGGAGGCGGCGGCTCCTCGGGCTCCGGGGCGTCGGGCATGGGCTCCGGGAGCAAGAAGTCCCCGCGGCTGCCCAAGTGCGCGCGATGCAGGAACCACGGCTACGCGTCGCCGCTCAAGGGCCACAAGCGCTTCTGCATGTGGCGGGACTGCCAGTGCAAGAAGTGCAACCTGATCGCCGAGAGACAGCGCGTGATGGCCGCGCAGGTGAGTGCGGGCGGCCGGGCACCGAGCGTCCGCCCCCAGCTTAAAGGCCCGCGGGCCGGGCGGGCGCCACGCGGTGCCGGGTTCCGGAGACCGGCGGGGGAGCTCGCCCACAGCCGCGGCTGCCAGCTGCGCGCCCCGCGGGGCTCGCAGGGCCGGAGTCCTCTGGGATCCGGCCCGCGGAGCAGGGAGGTTGCGGGGTTTCGCTCGGCCTCCGAGGGATCCCTGACGCCGACCTTCGACAGAGTGGCGGCGCCGGCCGCTTGAGTTTCCCCAGGACCTCTGATGCCTCTCTCAGAGCCGAGAGTTGCGGGGCTCGCTCTGTCGGGAGTCCCGGGATCCCTGACCCCGCCCTCCAGCGGAGAGTTGGGGGGGTCACCCCGTCGGAGGCCCCGCGAATCCATCCCCAGGGGCTCCGCTCCTGCTTCCGGAGCAGTAAGTTGCGGGGTTCGCTCTGTTCGGGAGTCCCTGGGCCCTCCCTCCGGCAGAATCGCGGGGTTCGCACCCTCGGAGGTCCCCACCATTGCTGGGCTCTCCGGTCGCTTTCTCAGAGCGCAGAGTTGCAGGGTTCGCGCCTTCCGAGCGCCCCGGGACCTCAGCTCCCGCTTTCAGAGCGGAGAGTTGCCGGTTCGCCCCGCCGCGCGCGCGGGGGGTGGGGGAGGGCGGGCCTCTCGTGGACCCCGGACCTCGCTCTCGGAGCGGAGAGTTGGGGCGCCCCCCTGCCTCGGGAGGCCCTGGGACCCCGGCCCCCGAGCCGAGACCGGCGCTCCCACTGCAGAGGGTGCGGGAGGGCGCCCGCTCCGGCGACTGGCGGGAACGGCGGCCGCCGCTCTTCCGGGTACCGGGCGGAGCGCGTGGTGCTTCTGGAAAAGTCGCGGCAGCGCGCGCGGAGGCCGCGTGGCCCCCGCCGAGCTCCCGGCGCCGGCTCCGAGCTCGCCGCCCGCGGGTCCGCGCCGCGCGCCGCAGCCATTTTGAGCGCGACGGGAACAGCGTTCGCTCTGCGGCTCCCGCTCCTCGGCCCGACGCCTCAGGTACCGGTTACTCGGCGTGAGTTCACGCGCGCTGGACGAGCTCAGAAAGGGAAGCGCGAGGGGGAAATGGCACGGCTTGGAGGGCTTGTCTGTCGTGGTTTTTAAAAAAAAAAAAAAAGAAAGAAAGAAACAAAGAAAGAAACGTCCTGAGGAAGACAGGCACGTAGCGTCTTAAGCCGAAATTCCCCAAGTCGTCTGGCGTCCTGAAACGATTTTTTAATAAGTTTTCTTTTTTTTTTTTTTTTTTTAACTGAAAGGATTTTTTTAGGAGAGAATAATACACATTCTTCCCAGCTAAAACCTGTTTCATCCTTTTCAGGCAGTTTATGTAAGATGAAAAGATACCAGAGAGGGGTTTGCTACGGACGTGCTGCTTTGGACTGGGGACGTGTGCCTATTCTCCGTGGAAAATAATTCCTAGGAGAGTGTTTTAACAAAGACTGAGTAAATGCTTGACGATTATGCTTTTTCTGTGCGTCTCATTTTTTTTACCAATGTGTCTGAAATTGGATGTATGTTGGCTTCGCAGATTGCGAGCGCGGCCGGCGCGTACAGCTGCTTGTTCTTGGGTTTGCGGCGTCCTCCGTGGTGGGTGGGAGTTTTCCCCGATGTAGCGTTAAAATGCGTTACAGTGAGTTTAACTGAAAAAGCCTTAGGGACCCCGAAGCTGTATTTGTAGCTAGAAAAATCTTCTGAACATCGAGTTGTTTTAAATATCGAGGGCAGACTAGGTATGCTTGGGAGGGCACTTTTCCTTAAAATGTAATAAAAACAGGGGTTGAAGTAGGGCCGTTCATTTTGTATAAGCTTCATTAGTTGGGGCACCAATTTCCAAAAAGCCCGTTTGCTATGTTAAAAACAAAAACGACTCAGGATCACTTCAATAATAGGAAAATTGAACGTTTTCTACGCTGGACGTCTTGTGTGGCGCTACAGGAGATCCTGTAAAATTCTGTCTACCGGCTGTTTTTTTCCTTCTGAACTAGTGTGAAATTGATCTTCGATACGACCCTAAAATTACCGCATTTTAATCAGTTGCCCCCACCTTCCCTTATTGAATACCTTTCCTTTAAAATCCTTGAGAGACCTTTATAAAAGTGTCCTTAGTTTATGGCTCATATAATAAATACCCTGTGCATTTTGTGCATGGAATTTGTGTGAATCAGGACATAAGCATGCATTGATATACTTCAGAGATTTCTGGGGTTTTTTTTGTTGGTATTTTTTGATCAAATCCTTAATATTCTGTTTCTAAACTTGGTTAATAATTAAAAAAAAAATCCAAGAGCGGTGCTTAATCGTTTAATGTTAATTGATTATTTAATAAGGATGCTCTTTTAAGTTGAAAACTCTTGTTATGAGAAAAATCCAGTTGTAAGTTAATCAGCTTGCTAAGTTTGGACTACAATTTTCCTAAAACAATAAATAGTCGTTGTGTTTCTAGTTTACCATTTTGATTTCAACTTTTGGCTTCTGTTTTGGCCTCTGAGGTACAGATGTTTTACTTTCTCATTTCACTATCACTAATGGTCAAGTTTCAATAGAAAGTCTCCTTTTTTGTTACATGTGGTAAACCAAAGTACAATTTCTTTTTTTTTTTTTTTTTTTTACTTTTTTCTTTGCAACCTTTAACAATGTTATTTAAAAGCAGATAAGTTGAAGAGCGACCAGGAGGAGTCTCTTAGGTGGTTTAAGTCCCTTATACCCTCACTTCTGGCTCCTTCCATCCTGCTGGCATAGAGGAAGGACCTGTCCTCTGACTTTCTTTCTACCTGCAGCCTCTTCCTTCTCCAGGGGCTTCAACACCTTATTCCAAGCTTTCCCCCATGACCGCTCTACATGATCCCCTCATTCCGGAGAGCCTGGCCCTGCGGGGTTTTCTCAGCAGCCCTTGCCTTGCCTGCCCGCCCTGCTCCCTTGTTCTGGATTGGGTTCCTTCATTCTTGCCTGTGTGCCTGTTACTCAATCTGTTCTTCAAGGCTGAAGAACAGTACCTTTTCTGGCTGATTCTTACCCCTAAAACCATTTTTGCCTCCAGAGTCCTGCTGTGAGACTGCTGTGTCCCTCTCCTATGGTTTTCGCTGCATTTTGTGTTGAGTTGCCTTCGCATGTGTGCCTGCCTCCTCTTCCTGCTTTTAAACAGTGACTACCTTAGGATCTAATCTAATTTTACTCTATCTTGCTGATCACTGGCCCCAGTACAGTAGCCTTTGACAAATGTGTGGCCAGAAAGAGTGAGACATCCCATTCTCCTTCGTTCCTAATCTGTCAATGCTGACTTCCCTTCAGATGGAACTCCTCTGCTTGACCGACTCTACAGCTTTTCCCGATCCTCTGCAGCCAGCCTTATTCCCTGCTCTACATACTCATTAGTGTAACGGACATTTTTTGATCTACTGTGGGCTTGACGCCATTTCTCAGCTTTGGCTGCACATCCTGGTGACTTGGGTAGCATTCAAAAGGAGTGAGAGAATCCTAGACCTTACTCCTGGAGCTCAGGGATCGTGATATCTTGGGTGACTGGGACTCCACGGGGTTTTGGCAAAGCCGTGCAAGAGATTCTGGTTATGGGGGGCTGACCTGCTGCCCTGTGCTTCCAGGTGGCCCTGAGAAGGCAGCAGGCCCAGGAGGAAGAATTGGGGATCAGCCACCCCATCCCGCTGCCCAGCGCTGCTGAGCTGCTTGTCAAGAGAGAGAGCAATGGCAGCAACCCGTGCCTGATGACCGAGAGCAGCAGCCCCTCGCAGCCTGCGCCGGCCAGCACCCCCACCACTGCAGCATCAGGTAAGGTGCCTGGGGTTCACCCAGGTGATCGCCAACCAGGACAGAAGGAGGGCCTTGGCCACAAAAAAATGGTCTCAGACTGTCCAGAACCATGTCTCACATTCAGGACTTAAGAGAGTTTTCTTTTTCTTTTCTTCTTTTTTTTAAATAAAGATTTTATTTATTTATTTGAGAGAGAGAGAATGAGAGAGAGAAAGCGTAAAAGGAGAGAGGCCAGTGGGAGAAGCAGACTCATGCCGAGCAGGGAGCCCAATGTGAGCCTCGGTCCCAGGACTCTAGGATCATGACCTGAGCCGAAGGCAGTAGCTTAACCAGCTGAGCCAACCAGGTGCCTGTTACAGAGTTTTCCTAAAGGGTTCTCCCTCTGCAGGTTTGTTTCTGGGGGCTTCCTGAAGGAGATGGCCAGGAGTTCTAGATTTGGAAGTTTGGTAGCTTCACTTTCTTATTGGTTATTAGCTAAGTCTGAATCTGAATAGAGTCAGACTCCTTGATGATCAGAGGGCTGAGATTACAGATTTCATCTCTGTCCACCCTCCATCTTGGGGTTCTTTTGGTGGGAGCTAATGATCCTTGTTTCTTAGAACTGAAAGTCCATTTCTCTGGAAAGGACTGCAGTCTATTTGGGGAAAGTGTCTGAAAAGGCCAACTCCTAGGTGTCTAGTTTTGGTGGGAACTGGGAAATGAGGAGAGGCATGTCCCATTAGCTTCGATTCTCTCCTGTGTTCTTAGACTGTACCAGGGGCTACATGCATACTGATTTATTTCATTTCATACTTAGAGCATTCTGGATGTACAACCCCCGTTTTACACATGTAAAGACTGAGGTACGGGATGTGTAAATGACTGTTAGGTCCACAGAACTAGAAAGTATCTGACTGGTCCGTTGGCATCCAGAGCTCCTTGTGCGTACTGCTCTGGGTGTTGAAATCACCCTAAGAATCAGTGTGGTCTAGAGCTGCACTGTCTAGTATTGCAGCCCCTTGCCACATATGGCCATTTGAGTTTAATCTCATTACAGTGAAATGAAATGAAAACATCAAATCAAAGAAGGTCTATGGTTAGTATTACTGATCACAAGAGAAATGCAGATCAGCACTACAGTGAAATACCACTTCACACTCATTAGGATGGCTGCTATCAAACAAACAAACAAACAAACAAAACCCCAGACATTAGTAGTATTGACAAGGATAGGGAGAAATCAGAACCTTTGCGCATTCTTGGTGGAAACTTAAAATGGCACAGTTGCTTTAGGAAACAACATTGCGCTTCCTCAAAACCTTAAATACAGAATTACCAGACCACTCAGCAATTCCACTTCTGGGTGTTTACCCAAGACAGTTGAAAGCAGGGTCTCAGAGATACTTGTACAGCCGTGTCAATAGTAGCATTCACAATAGCTAGAATGTGGGAGCCACCCAAGTGTCTACTGACCTCCAAATGGATAAGCAAAATGTAGTCTCTACATAGAGTGGAATATTATTCAGCCTTCAAAAGGAAGGAAATCCTGCCACATGCTGCAGCTTGGATCAGCTTGAGAGTATTCTGCTGAGTGAAGTAAGCTGCTCACAGAAAGGCAGATACTGAGACGCCTGGGTGGCTCAGTGGTTAAGCCACTGCCTTCAGCTCAGGTCATGATCCCAGGGTCCTGGGATCGAGTCCCGCATCAGGCTCCTTGCTCAGTAGAGAGCCTGCTTCTCTTTCCACCTCTGCCTGCCACTCTGCCTGCTTGTGTGCTCTTTCTCTCTGACAAATAAATAAATAAATAAAATCTTAAAAAAAAAAAAAAAGAAAAATGCAAATACTATATGGTTGTACCTACTTACTTAAGGTCATCAAGATCATGGGGACAGAAAGTACAATGGTGGTTGTCAGGGGTTGGGGGGCAGGTGGAGAGAAAGGAGAGTTACCTTTTCTTGGGGGTAGAGTCTCAGTTTACAAGATGAAAAGAGCGGCTCAGTGGGTTAAGCTGCTGCCTTGGCTCAGGTCATGATCTCAGGGTCCTGGGATGGAGTCCCGTATCGGGCTCTCTGCTCAGCAGGAAGCCTGCTTCCTCCTCTCTCTCTCTGCCTGCCTCTCTGCCTACTTGTAATCTCTCTGTCAAATAAATAAATAAAATCTTAAAAAAAAAAAAAAAGAGCTGTGGAGATGGATGATGTGATGATGGTCGCACTCGAACAACAGTGTGAATGTGCTCATTATCGCCGAAGGGTGTATTTAAAAATGGTAAGTTGGTAAATTTTATGTTCCGTGTATTTTGCCACTGTGAAATATGTTGAAAAATTTAAAACCTTCAGCTCCTCAGTTGCATAAGCCACATTTCAAGGGCCCTATAGGCACAGCTAGCTCAGGTTTTAATTATTTAAATTACTGGAAAGTGTGTGTTTCTGTTTTTCACAGAGTTCCATTTAATGGCACTGGTCTTAGAGCACAGGAATTCTAAGAAATGCACCAAAGATATGTGAAATCCTGTTGGCAAATAAATATTCACACTGTTTACCCTTGAACAACACCCCCACCCCACACAGTCAGAAATGCACCTGCTAACTTTTGACTCTCCAAAAACTTAACTGCCAATAGCAGTTAAGGGAGGTGGTGTTTGAGGGTTTTGAAGCCTTAGGAATAACAGGAAACAGTCAATTAATGGATATTCTGTATGTTACCTGTATTATACACTGTATTCTTACAACCAGGTAAGCTAGAGAGAAGAAAATGTTATGAAAATCATAAGGGGGAGAAAATACATTAACACTACTGCCATATTTATCGAAAAAATCATCATGGAGTGGACCCTTGCAGTTCAGGTCTGTGTTGTTCAGTAGTCCTCTGTGTGTCATCCTAAAAACACATGCGGAGAGTCGCAGAATATCTTCAGAGTCTGCTGAGGATGAAATACAGCCTTGCCGTGTGCTTCCTCTTAACCAAGCTTTTCACGAGTTACTCCCTTCGAGTTACTCCCTTCGTTGGGCGCACCAGCTGGGTAGCAGTTAATCCGCTGTCTGCGCCTTACACCCTGTGCAACTTTGAACAAGTCACTTTAGCATTCTGGGCCTTTGGTTTTCTCTTATCAAAAATGAGGGAGGTGGTGTTTGAGGGTTTTGAAGACTGAGTCTTGACCATGACAGTGAACGTAAAGGTTAGCAGGCACCAAAGAAAGCCAGTGAGGGATGGAACCCTGGTCCCTGGACAGCAGGTAGGTGTGTGTGTGTGTGTACCTGTCACTCTGTGTGTTGCTGGGGCGATAGGTTCTGTAGTTATCAAGGACAATCACATTTTTTGTTTGTTTGTTTCATTGCTTATAACATAGGCTTACAAGGCTTTCCAAACTTCCCTTTTGATAGAAAGAGTGGAGTATATCTATCAGAAATAGGATCTTTACACTCCAAGATTATACACTGTGTTTAAGGTTGATTACCAAATAACACCAGGTCCCAGCTGGTCTGGTGGGTTTAGCTGGAGGGCTGAAATGGGAAAGGGGTGTGTCCAAGGAATAAAGAGGGGAGCGACTCACTGGATTTTTACAAATGAGGTAGGAACTATTCCCATTTGCAGATAAGGAAACCAGTGGTAAGGAAGGTGCCCAGAATAAAGCTGAGTTGAGCTGGGGTTCAGTCCAGGGCTGTGTGGTCCCAAAGCCCCTGGATTTTCCATTTTACCTGCCTGTGGAGAGAGACTGGGAGCAGTTGCCCTGTTTCCTTAGGTAATGGACAATTAAAATCAGAGGCTGTGGTTTAATCCTCAGAAGAGCTTTAGGGCCACCTGGCAAATAAGAATATTAGGGGCAAAAGTCTCTCCCATTCACTGTTGTCCTAGAAGGCTGCAGCCACTGAGCTTGGGGAGGAATACGGGGAATGAACCCCCAGTGATGGATAAACGTCCAGGCTGGGCAATGTGGGGGGCCTCTTGGGGAAACCTGGTTTAGCCTTCCGTCTTGCGTTCCGCCTCAGGGGAAGGGATGCCACAGTTTCATCATCTCCCCCAAGCTAGGAGCTTTAGAGCAGGATCGGGATCTCAGGCTAGATGGAGTTCAGCCTGACAAAGGCCTCGGGGCAGAGTATTTCAGAGCGGCACCAGGGAAATCAACAAAGAGAAGCAGTAGGGGAGCAAGATAGAAGGTTCAGGGTCAAGGAGGATGTGACCAGATTCCCTTCCTTGCCTCTGGAGCTGGTAGACTGTAGAGTCATTTTGGAATCTTGAATCAGCACTCAAAGGGAGGGGAACGTGGAAGCCAGCTCTGTGCTGGGCTCCCGGGCTCTGGAGGCTTTGCCTGTCTCGGGCAGGGGGCTCTCCCCTTGTCAGCCCACCGCCACCGGGCAGGAGCCCCAGACACATGGTCTCACTCCCAGGACTTGCGCCAAGCCTTTTGAGTTGAGATCAAGAATTCCAGATTGGGCCAATAGAATAAACTACATAAATGGGGGGAGGGGAGAAAGGGAGGTGGTGGTAAAGTGGAGAGGTAGAAAAGACAGACAGACTGCAGTGTGTCCTTCAAGTTTCATGCAGCACATGGGGCCCAACTTCTGGAAATAGTTTGCTGCTAACAGGTAAATCTTGTATTTCCAGAGAGTGGGATTATTAAAATAACACATCATGTGAAATGGGATTGTCCTTCCAGTTCCAGCCTGCAAGTCCCTTCTGTCTGGCATTTCGGGATTACTAGCTCCCTGGACAGGCTCATGTGTTTGTCGCTTTTGCAGATATGTATATTATTTATGTATTGAATATAACGGCAGTGTACTGTTCCCACTGGTGTGTAAGTAGGGGTTTTTCGTTCACTTACAAGAGCTTGAAATTTCATAATGGGCTAATATTCCATTATATGGATGTGAAAGGCTAGGCCTTGAGATTATTTAGGAGGGGTGAAAGCTGTGGTGGGACCAGACGATGGGGCCCTACCCACCTGGCAAATACAGGGCAGGCTGCTTCCCTTCTCTTTCTAATCGTTAATGTTAAGTGTCCACAAGGGCAGTAGCTTAGTGAAATTCAGTAGATTTTTATGTCCTTGAAGTTTCTTTGTTATCTCCTTTGGGCTCCCAAAAGTGCCCAAGTAGAGTGGAAAGTGCCCAAGAATTCTTGCTGAGGTTATTGGCTGAATGCGGAGGACACTATGAAGGAAATTGGGTTCATTACCAGGCTATCATTTCATTTATTGGAGAACGGACTTCCTCAGAGTAGGGTAAAGTGCCTACCATCTCTACCATCCTTAACCAGCGATTGACTAAAATTAAAGCACTGACCAAAGATTCCTGGAACGATGGGTGTGAATGATTCTTACTGTTACTCTCATCTATGACTGTGGGTATCACCGTGGAAGAAATAGCCTTCTGAAGCAGTACCCCGTTCAGTGCTATTTCTCACACTAGTAGGATCCAAAAAAAGAAAAAAAAAAGTGAGCTTCTTTTATTATAAAATTAAAGCAACATCCACATTATCTCCATGGCTTTACATTTTGAATTTTAGCAAAAGATTGATCTATTTTAAATTTCCAAAGTGTCCGCTAACTTTAAAAAGACTCTCACAGACATTCTTCCACTTTGAAACCTAGGTTCCTCTGTTTTGTTTGCTGTTCCCCTTCTTCAACCCCAGCAGGCAGCCGGAGGCAGTTTCACGCCACTGAGGTTGGCGTAGCTCCTGGCCTCTCCTGTTCTGCACACCGTTGGCAAAGATGAAGGGTTGCATTGTAGAGCCTTGCTTCTGCCTGTGCGCCCTTTGTAAGTGAGGACCTGAATGTTATCGCCCTTGAGGCCCTCCCTTCTGGAGCACCCTGGACTTCCATACACACTCACATTCACACTCCCTCACATCCAACTGCCTCCTACGGTCTCTGGCCTTCCCCCTACAGCCAGGCTTCCTGGGGCCAGTGGCCCGGGCTCCCTCGCCTTGCCCCTGTCAGAAGGGTCAGTCAGGTCTGTGTCTGATAGTGACGGGACCTCCCCCTTCGCGTCTCTCCTTTAGCAGTAATTTTTCATTTCAGCATACAGAGAGACAGCACACAGGCTGGTCGAGGAGCGCACTAGTCTGTGCTTTATGGATATGAAAAGAGGCAGTTTGAAAATTTATGAAGTCCTGTGCCCATGCGGTTTTTACTGGTAAGAAAGGTCACTAATGAACAATTAAAAGATACTGAGTTTATAGATTTTTAAAAAGACTTTATTTATTTATTTATTTAAGAGAAAGGGAAAGAGAGAGAGCACAAGCAGGGGGAGAGGCAGAGGGAGAAGGAGAAGCAGACTCCCCGCTGAGCAAAGAGCTTGATGCAGGGCTCGATCCCATGACCCTGAGATCATGCTCTGAGCTGAAGACAGATGCTTAACCCACTAAGCCAGCCAGGTGCTCCAAGTTTATAGATATTTTTTAAAAAGAAAATAAACTTTATTTGGGGTACCTGGGGGGCTCAGTCAGCTAAGTGTCTTGACTCTTGAAATCGGCTCAGGTCATGATCTTGCATCAAGCCCCACATGGGGCTCTGCACTCAGCATGGACTCTGAGGATTCTCTCTCTCTCTCCTCACCCTCTTCCCCGCCCCCATAAATAAATAAATAAATAAGTAAATCTTTTTAAAAATAAGCTATTCTTTTTTTTTTTTTTAAAGATTTTACCTTTTTTTTTTTTTTTTTAAGATTTTATTTATTTATTTGTCATAGAGAGAGAAGCGAGAGCAAGCACAGGCAGACAGAGTGGCAGGCAGAGGCAGAGGGAGAAGCAGGCTCCCTGCCAAGCAAGGAGCCCGATGTGGGACTGGATCCCAGGATGCTGGGATCATGACCTGAGCCGAAGGCAGCCGCTTAACCAACTGAGCCACCCAGGCGTCCCTAAGCTATTCTTTTTTTAAAAAATATTTTATTTATTTATTTATTTGACAGAGATCACAAGCAGGCAGAGAGAGGGGGAAGCAGACTCCCTGCTGAGCAGAGAGCCTGACGTGGGGCTCAATCCTAGGACCCTGGGATCATGACATGAGCCGAAGGCAGAGGTCCCAACCCACTGAGCCACCCAGGCGCCCCAAAAAATAAACTATTCTTTAGAATGGATCTGGATTCACGTCAGAATGTGGAGGGAGATACAGATATTTCCCATATGCCGCCTTCCCCACACAGGCACAGCTTCCCCTGCTATCCACGTCCCCCACCTGAGTGGGATGTCTGGTGCAGATGAACCTGTGTTGACATAGCGTCACCTCTTGACAGCTCTTGTTTACATAAGGATGACGCGTTCTGTGGGTTTGGACAGATCTGTGACAACTCACATTCACCATCATCGTATTATACAGAGTCATTTCGCTCACCTAAAAATCCTGGGTGGAGTTAGATAAATCTAAAGTAACATTTCAGTTTTTTTCTTCGCAGTTTTCCAATATTGTACAAGAGAAGCACTTCATTTAAATGAACGCCCAAAGTATTTTATCTAAATCGCTTTGAGAATTCATTTTTGGAGGATTCTGGCCACTAATAACGTTAGATGACCTCCACTGATTTTTTTTTTTTAAGATTTTTTATTTTTTTTTTTTTTAAAGATTTTATTTGTTTATTTGACAGAGAGAAATCACAAGTAGATGGAGAGGCAGGCAGAGAGAGAGAGAGGGAAGCAGGCTCTCTGCTGAGCAGAGAGCCCGATGCGGGACTCGATCCCAGGACTCTGAGATCATGACCTGAGCCGAAGGCAGCGGCTTAACCCACTGAGCCACCCAGGCGCCCTAAGATTTTTTTTTTTAAAGACTTTATTTATTTATTTGACAGAGATCACAAGTAGGCAGAGAGGCAGGCAGAGAGAGAGAGAGAGCAAGGGAAACAGGCTCCCTGCTGAGCAGAGCCCGATGCGGGCCTGGATCCCAGAACCCTGGGATCATGCCTGAGCCGAAAGCTGAGGCTTTAACCCACTGAGCCACTCAGGCGCCCTAGGTGTTCGTTTTTAAGAAGACTTTCCATTATTTTCCCAATTTTACTTTCAGAGTCAAGATTTCCAGGTTGTCTAACAAAACAAAACTTCTTACACTGAATCAGCAACAGTTGGAGGCTTGAATAAAAAAACAAACCCTGCAAAACAAACTCCATGCTCATTGCAGAGTCTACTTGATCATGCTTCTGATCATTTCGTATCTGTTGTTTTAGATAGTATCTCACTCAGTTTTATTGATTTTAAGGGCAGTCTTCACTTCCATGTCAGATAATGGCAATTAATTGGCCTGATGGAAAATGCTCTGTAGGTAGTATTTACATACAGCAGTTGTAGCAACAGAATACACAGGAAGTAACATTCTGATCTAAATTTGACTAAAAAGAAAATTTGGAAAACATCTAGAGCCACAAAGATAAATATGGGGGACACCTGGGTGGCTCAGTCAGTTAGGCTTCCAACTCTTGATTTAGGCTGAGGTGGTGATCTCAGGGTCCTGGAATCGAGCCCCATGTCGAGCTCTGTGCTCAGCGTGGAGTCTGTCTGAGATTCTCTCTCCCTCTCCTGCCACTCCCCCTGCTCAGATTTTCTTTCTCAAAATTATTATTTATTAAATTTCTTTCTTGGATTTATTTATTTCTCAAGTAAATAATAAAATCTTTTTTAAAAAAGATAAATACCAAAAAGTAAGTTAAATTAAGCCAAAAATCAGTTGGGTAACAGCATTTTCAAAAGAAATGAAAATATTTGATAGTTTTACATCTGTATCTCCCTTGTGGACATGCAGTCTTAGGGAGAACATTTTGTTCATCACTGTGTTCACGTGCACAGGACAGTACTCAGCTTTACAGTAAATGGTCAGTATACTTTTGCTGAGTGAGTGGACAGTGATGGTCACATTGGAAGTTGTTTTAAAACATTAGGCCAGTTGTTGTGAGCCCATCTGCAGATAGCCAGAGAGTAAGTTCATCGATGTTCAAGGTCCATTTTTTTAGTTTTGTTTTGTGATTTAAAAAAAAAAAAAAAAAAGTATTCCGGAATTTTCAAGATGCTATAAACTCAAATGTAATTGAACAGTGTAATTTACATAGTATACAATTCATCTATTCAAAATATGTGACTTACTGTTTCTTTGTAAATTCAGAGTTCTGCAACTATCACCAGACTCTAATTGTGGAACATTTTTGTCTCCTAAAAAAAAACCATGCCCATTAGCAGTCACTGTGTACCTCCTCCCCACACCAACCCCAGGCAGACTCTAATATATTTTCTGTTGCCGTAGATTTGCCCACTCTGGACGTTTCATATATCTGGACCCCTCATATAAATGGAATTGGATATGTGACCTTTTGTATCTGGCTTCTTTGGCTTTTCCTGCTGTTAGTGAGGTTTATCCATGTTGTAGCATGCATTTATTATTCATTTTTAAAATTAAAACTCAGTAGGGGTATCTGGGTGTCTCAGTCAGCTGTGTCTGAGTCTAGATTTTGGCTCAGGTCATGATCTCAGATTCATGGGATCGAGCCCCCAAATCAGGCTCCATGCTCAGTGCAGAGTCTACGTGAGATTCTCTCTCTCTCCCTCTGCCTCCCCCCACCGCTGCTCATGTGCTCTCTCTCTCTCTCTTTTTTTTTCTACCCCCCTCAAATAAATAAAATCTTTAATATTCCATCATATACAGGGGCTCCTGGGTGGCTCAGTCAGTTGAGTGTTCATGAGTTCAGGCCTTGCATTGGGCTCCACACTGGGAATGGAGCCTACTTAAGTTAAGAAAAAAAATTCATTATATGCATACGTCCTATTTTTTTTCTTCATCAACTGATGGACGTTTGGGTTGCTTACACTTTTTGGCTATTGAGAGTAATTTTTTTTTTTTTTTGAGAGTAATTCTTCTGGGGCACCTGGGTGGCTCAGTCTTTAAGTGTTTGCCTTCAGCTCCGGTCATGATCCCAGGGTCCTGGGATCAAGCCCCATACTGGGCTCCCTGCTTAGTGGGAAGCCTGCTTCTCCCTCTCCCACTCCCCCTGCTTGTGTTTCCTTTCTTGCCAACTCTCTGTGTCAAATAAATAAATAAAATATTTTTTAAAAAAGAATAATTCTTTTATCACATTTTTATAACCTTTTTAAAAGATTTTACTTATTAAGTAATTAATAATAATAAGTAATAATAATAATAATAATTATTAATTACTTAATAAGTAAAATAATAATAATATTATTACTTATTAAGTAGTAATATTTACTTAAGTAAATTACTACTTATTAAGTAATAATAAGTAAGTATAAGTAAATTAATTAAGTAGCAAGTAATACTTATTTACTTATTACTTACTTTACTTACTTACTTATTTAAGGGAGGGGCAGAGGGAGAGGGAGAGTCTTAAGCAGACTCCATGCTGAGCGCACAGCCTCACTTGGGACTCAGTCTCATGACCCTGAGATCACGACCTGAACTAAAACCAAGAGTCAGATGCTCAACCGACTGTGCAGCCCGGGCTCCACTGTATCAGTGTTTGTATGAACCTTCTCTTGGCTATATATCAAGGAGTCCCAGTTGCGGAATCATAGGATAACTATGTTTTTTTAACCTTTGAAGAACTTTTGAGAATGTTTTCCAAAGAGACTGCACTCCTTACATTCCCATAAACAAGGTATAAGGATTCCAGAAAATTCAAACTTCAGTTTTTTAAAATTAAAAGGTAAGATGCTTTCATCCTAGTAAACATTGCAGATCTAATACCCAGTGAGAGTCTCTCTGAAGATTAGAAGTTTACATCATGAAGGGTTCTTTAGGTTTGTGTTTTGTTATTCCTGGATATATATCAACATTTAGTCTTTAAAAAAGTTTCCTCTCTTAGGGCACCTGGGGGGCTCAGTGAGTGAAGCGTCTGCCTTCAGCTCAAGTCACGATCCCAGGATCCCACGGATTCCCGGTTATTTGCTGATTCAAGGATCTTGTCCATGAACCACCCCCTCACCACTCAGCTGTTCTTTGGGCCTTGTGGATGCCTTTCGGTCCCATCAGCTATTTTATAAACTAACTTTTAAAAGATTTTATTGCATCAGGATGCCAGATTCTTCTGACTCTTAACCTCAGCTCAGGTCTTGATTTCAGGGTTGTGAGTTCAAGTTCCATGCTGGGGTTCACGCTGGGCATGGAGTCTCTTGAAAAAAAAAAAAAAAAAGTGAAATTTTCATCATGTCATAACATCCATAGCATAAACCTGGCCATTTTAACCGCTGGTTGGCATGCCGTTCTGAAGCCGAAGCAGCCGTGCCGTTGTGCAGCCATCAGCACTGTCCTACACCAGGGATTTTCTTCATCTTCCCCAAAGGGAAGCGTGTTCCCCTCCAAGCAGTAACTCGCCATTCTCTCCCTCTCAGGAACTGGCTTTGGACTCAGAACAGCCTGTTTTGCTAGCAGAGCTGTCTCCAAAGCTCTGCAGACTCCCCTGAGATAAGATGATCCCTTTTATCTCCGTCAGCATCCTTCCCTTCCTCTCTTCTTTCCCCAACTGCTCCAGTTCCGCCTTATTACTGACTTCTCTGTCTGTTTTATATGCGGGTCTAATCTGTAGCGCTAGCGGGATGAGATCCGAAGTTTCTCCAAGGATGAGGTTTGTAGAGGGGGCCCGCAGGGAAGTGCGCCTCCTGCAGGACACTGTGAATTCTGTACCTCTGCCTGGTAGTCTCCCATCAGAGCTTCTTCAAGTGCTGCTCCGAGTGGTGCCGGGATGCAGGGGAAGCAGGGCGGGGATGCCTGCGGACCCCGCAGCTCCAGACACTGTCTTGTGCGGTCTTGACTTGTCACGGTCCCTTCTGTCATTGTCACTCAATTATTTAAGTACAGATCTGTGTTTCTGTCTCAGCTTCTCTTATTTTTCAACTTACAAAAATATTCAGTATGACAACCTTTCTGACTCTCCTAAGGAAAATCACATAAATATTGATCCCTGTTGCTGAACCAAGTAACATTTCAAACCCTAGTTTACTCTAGTCTCTTATGTCTGCGTGTGGACTTCACCGTCATCACTCTGGTCGTACTGTACGATCCTACTGAACATGCTTTTCAGAAGAAAATGCACAAGAAACTCTAAAGTACAGTAAGTAACTGGTTAGTTGTCAAAAGAAAATATTGATTCAGTATTATGGCAGATTCTTCTTTCATTTTTTAAAAAGATTTATTTATTTGAGAGAGCGAGTGAATGAGAGAGTGCAAACAGAGGAGTGGCAGAGGGAGAGGGAGAAGCAGGCTCCGCAGAGCTCAGATCCAGGGGATCCCAGAACCCCAGGATCACAACCCAAGCCAAAGGCAGATGCTTAACCGACTGAGCCACCCAGATGCCACTCAGTATTATAGCAGACTTTTCTGATGTTTCTTGGCAGTAAGAATTCTTTTTTTTTTAAGATTTTATTTATTTATTTGACAGAGATCGCAAGTAGGCAGAGAGGCAGCAGAGAGAGAGAGAGAGAGGAGGGAAGCAGACTCCCTACAGAGCAGAGAGCCCAATGTGGGGCTCGATCCCAGGACCCTGGGATCATGACCTGAGCTGAAGGCAGGGGCCTTAACCCACTGAGCCACCCAGGCGCCCAAGCAGTAAGAATTTTTAAATATTGTTTCAACCATCCAGTGACAGTTCATTGTATATTAACAAATGACTCTCTGTGGACTTCAACAGTTAGAAAACTACTATTTTTGCACCACCCCTTAACTCCAGTCCTGAGTTTTTGGAGTTTATCTAAAACGTAGATTATGAATAAATTCAGGGAAGCAGATTGAATTTATCAAACACCACTGAGTGTTTGTTGAACTGAATTGAATTCATCTTGGTTAGGGAGTCTGCCTTCAGGACAAGATCCACTCCCTCCCTTCTTGCCTTTCTTCCTTCTGCTTTTCTATCTTGTTTTTCGTTCATTCAGCACATGTTCACCATGTGACTTTTGTTTCCGACCCCTTTCCAGGTCTGGGAAACACAGCGGCACGGGAAACGTGTCTCTTGTGGGTCTTACATCACCAGCAGGGGTGACTGATAAGCAAGTACACCAGCAAATACAAGATATTTTCAGAAAGTGGTCAGAGCTATGAAGAAAGACAAAAGGATATGATAGACGTGTCCAAAGGGTCAGCGGCTGTTTGCTAGGGTAGTTAAGGAAAGGGAGCCTCTCAAAGGAGAGTCCTGAGTGACTGTGAGCCCTTGGTGCTCAAGGTCTGGGGCTTCCAGGCTGAATGCACAGTGGAGGGACACCTCACCTGAAAAAGGGAGGAGGCCTGTGTGCTGGGAGCAGGGGCTGACGTCACTGGGGACTGCATCTCGGGGGTCGTTGTAGGATGGGGGAGAGTTTGGGTTTTATTGTAAGTACAATGGGAAGTCGGGGAGTGTTGAAGCAGTGAATGGCATGATCTGATTACTTTCTCAAAAGGTCTCTCTGCTGAGGCCTGGGGTACAGATTGAAGGGGAGGAGTGGATGAGAGATTAAAGGGAAGACTGTGCGGGTGCCCAGGCAGAGGGAGAGCTGCTTGCCCTGAGCTGGTAGGAGTAGAGGTGGAAAGAAATGGTGGGACAAGAGGTTTCTCTCCGAGGTAAATCTACATGTAACTTCGGGGGATCTCGTCAACAGCACTGCCTGCAGACAGTGGCTGCCCCAGCATTGCCAGGATGAGGCTGCCTTTGGTGCTTCCTGGCCTGAGAGTTGAAGCATTGTATGTTGGGGTGGTCATTAGAATAACGGCCCCCAGAGATGTCCACCTCAGTCCCTGGTACCTGCAAAGATGTCCCCATCCATGGCAAATGTGATGAAGTGTCAAGGACCAGGAGATGGGGAGTTGGCCCTGGGTTTTTCAGGTAGGTCTGTCCTCATGGCGTGAATCTATAGAACTGGAAAACCCTTCTCGGCTCTCCCCAGAGATGCCAAGTGGAAGGAGCTGCAGGAGGGTTTTGAAGCAGGAACCTTGACCTATTGCTGCTGGCTTTGAAGGTAGAGGAAGGGGCCCTGAGCCATAAAGTGCAGGAGGCCTCTAGGAGCTTGGGACAGCCCACAGCTGACAGTCAGCAGGAACGGCTACCTCGGTCCTGTAAGTAACTGCAAGAAACTGAATTCTGCCAGCTCCCTGATTGAGCAAGGACCTGGACCCTCCCCCAGAGCCTCTAGAAGGGAATGCAGCCCTATTGACGCCAAGTGTTTTAGAGACTTGTATTAGACTTTAGGCACACAGAATTATATGATAAATTTATATTGTTTTAAGGTGGTGGTAATTGTTATATAACAATCAAAATAAAGTACGGTTTGTAATCACTCTTTTTTGTTGTTAGTGAAATTGAACATCTCTTTATATGTTTGAGGGCCGTTTCTAATTTTTTTGTGTGTATGTCCTTTACCCATTACTCTTTCGAATCCCCCACACCTAAGAGTTCCTCATGTATTACGGAGATGGGTTTGCTGTGCTATGGGGGGCAGCTCCCACCTCCCGGACTGCCTGGGGTTTCACCCATGGGATTAACTGGGCACAGAGGGCAGAGCAGTGGGGCCTGAGGACTGAGCCCTGGTCACTGCACTCTGGAGCTCAGGTGGAGGAGTGGAAGCCTGTGGCTCTTCTGGTTCCCATTAGGAGACCGTTAGCCAAGTGAAAACGGCCATGGCAGAGAGCTAAGTCCGCTGGGTCCTTCCTGTTCTCTCAGCGTCGACTCCTTGTTCCAGTTTAACTTTGGGCAGATTTGAAGCTAAGCTAATAGCCCCAGTGGATTAAACCATTCATGGTTCTGCCCAGTGTTGTGGGCCGGCAGGTTCAGTTTGACTGTTTGGTGGGTGACAGACTGGAATGGCTATGACTGGGGAGTGGGATTACACCGTCGCGTCAGATATTCTGCTTACTGGAGACTAATCTCGTGATTACCAGAGTTACTTAGTGAAATTACAAAGCACGTTACCCGTTCCATACTTACTGCTTTCTAGGATTGGTGTGGAACGTGCCCAGGGTCCTGCTTCTCCCGGGGGTGAGATGTTAACCACCACATGGCAATGCTGGGTTCCTCCCTGTGAGAAGGGTACGCGGCAGCAGAAGCTTGGTGAGAGGTCTTGGAGATCAAAGACCTCTGGAAAGAGTTTTGTTCATATCTCCTAACTTCACACCTGGGGAGGAAGCTCCATGTCATTGAAAGAACCTAAAACCCAGAGTCCAAAGCCTGGCTCGGGTACCTGCCCCTGTTTGAGGTTGAGCCGTCCACTTCCCTTTGTTTGCTCATTTGTAAAGTGGAGAAAGTGGCAATGCTTGCCCAGTTTACAGTGCTTGCCTAGAATCGTGCGTGAAAGGTCTTCGTCAGCCCTGAGGAAGGCAGAAACATGCTTAGCACTCAAGGCTCAGGTACTGGTGTGGGAGCAGAGGGTGAGCCTCGATACTGTCAGCTCTGGAGCCCTGAGCTGGTTTCTTCTGCACATGAAGCCACGTGGATGGACAGGACAAGGACTATGTCTCTGGGTGAAGATGACGCAGCCCCTCACCTTTCCCTCCACCCCACCTGTACCCCAGGGCCAGGAATCTCAGGAATGCATCTCTAAACAAGTTTTTTTTTTTTAATTTTTACTCAAGTATAGTTAACGTGGACTGTATATTAGCCTCAGGTATACAGTATAATGACTCAACAGTTCTGTATATTACTCAGTATTCCTCACCGTAAGTGTACTCTTCATCTTCTCCTACTTCCCCCTCCCTTCTGGCAACCACCAGTATGTTCTCTTGGTTTGCCTCTCTCTCTCTCTCTCTCTCTTTTTTCCCCTTTACTCATTCGTTTTGTTTCTTAAATTCCATGAGTGAGATTATGTGGTATTTGTCTTTCCTTCTGGTCTGTTGCACTTACCATTATACTCTCTAGATGCATCCGCGTTGTTACAGATGGCAAGGTTTCATTCTTCTTTATGGTTGAGTAGTACTCTATTGTGTAGTTATACCACTTCTTTATGCCTTTATCTATCAAGAGACACTTGGGTTGTCTCTATATCTTGGCTATTATAAATAATGCTGCTGTAAACAAAGGGGTTCATATATCCTTTTGAATTACTATATTTGTTTTTGGGGGGTAAATATCCAGGAGCAGAATTATTAGATCATATGGTAATTCTGTTTTTAATTTTTTTTTTAAGATTTTATTTATTTATTTGACAGACAGAGACCACAAGTAGGCAGAGAGGCAGGCAGAGAGAGAGAGAGGAGAAAGCAGGCTCCCCGCTGAGCAGAGAGCCCAATGCGGGGCTCGATCCCAGGACCCTGGGATCATGACCTGAGCCGAAAGCAGAGGCTTTAACCCACTGAGCCACCCAGGCGCCCCTGTTTTTAATTTTTTGAGGAACCTCCATGCTGTTCTCCAGAGTGGCTGCACCAGTTTGCATTCCCATCGACAGTGCACAGTGGTTCCTGTTTCTGCACATCCTCGCCAATACTTGTTGATTATGTTGTTGATTTTAGCCATTCCAACAGATGTGAGGTGATACCTCGTGTGGGTTTGGTGAGTGAGGTTGAGCATCTTTTCATGTGTGTGTTGTCATCTGGATGTCTTCTTTGGAAAAGTGTCTATTGAAGTCTTCCATCCATTTTAAAATAAGATTATTTGGGTTTTTTTAATGTTAAGCTGTATACATTTTTTTTAAAAGATTTTATTTATTTATCTGACAGAATGAGATCCCAAGTAGGCAGAGAGGCAAGCAGAGAGAGAGAGAGAGAGGAGGAAGCAGGCTCTCTGCCAAGCAGAGAGCCCAATGCAGGACTCGATCCCAGGACCTTGAGATCATGACCCAAGCTGAAGGCAGAGGCTCAACCCACTGAGCCACCCAGGCGCCCCAAGCTGTATACATTGTTTATGCAATTTGAATATCAACCCCTTATCAGACATATCATTTGCACATATCTTCTCAGGTTGGGTTTTTGTTTTGTTGATGGTTTCCTTTGCTCTGCAGATTTTTTTTTTTATTTCAGTGTGTTGCCAGTAGTTGATTTTTGCTTTTGTTTTCCTTGACATCTCCATGAATATATTGCTATAAGTCTGAGATCAGAAAGATTACTGCTTATGTTTTCTTCTAGGATTTTTACAGTTTCAGGTCTTACATTTAGATCTTTAATCCATTTCGAGTTTCTGTGTTTGGTGTAAGGAAGTGGTCCAGTTTTCCCAGCCCCATTTCTGGCTGGAAAGAGGCTCTCTTTTCCCATTGCATATTCTTTCCTGCTTTGTGGAAGATTGACAGTATAATCATGGGTATATTTCTGGGTTCTTTATTCTGCTCCATTGATCTCCAACCATTTTTGCACCAGTACCATACTGTTTTGAAGTTTGTAGTATAGCTTGAAGTTTGGGGTTGTGATGGATTGTTTTGGCTATTTGGGGTCTTCTGTGGTTCCACAAATTTTAGGGTTATGCTAGTTGCGTGAAAAGTGCTGTTGGTATTCTGAGAGGGCTTACCCTGAATCTGTAGATTTCTTTGGATAGTAGGGACCTCTTGACGATATTGGTTCTTCCAAATAAGGGGTGCACCTTCATGCTTACACACAGTGAATACAAGGTGTCTTCACATTAGAATATGAGTAAGCTTCCCCCTTCTTTTCTTGGCCTTACTTTTCTCTGTTTAATGACTTTTACTGATCGAGGTCTTTCGTGTTAGCCTCTCTTATCCTTCCTAAGGGTGTAGGAATGCTGTGTCGCCACAGAAATACTCGGGAGTCAGAGACAAGGAACTTATCTCCAGCAAAATAGGGAAAGCACCACGGTATCTTATTGCCCTTCACAGTTTGGACAGAAGGCACAACATTTTAGAAACCTTGGGCCATATGTGCTACATGTTAGCGTAAGAAGCAGAGGGCATCAGCACAGACCTGCCGGGGACAAGGGGGAGGAGACACCGGCATCACCACCTTCCAGGTGAAGCGCGAGAAGGCTGAGCTGCGTTGAGTCTATGCGTGTTTAGTTTTAGGAGTTTTTTATTTCATTATTTGAGAGAGAGAGCGCGCGCGAGCACATGCATGAGTGAGCAGGTGGGGCGGGGCAGAGGGCGAGGCAGAGAATACCAAGCAGACTGGGCTCAGCACAGAGCCCGACGCAGGACTGGATCGCAGGACCCTGAGATCTTGACCTGAGCAGAAACCCGAGTCGAATGCTCAACCGACTGAGCCACCAGGCCAAGAAATTTTTATTTTTAAAAACTCCAACAAAACTTGTGTTGAACATAAACAGTTTTCGAAAACAAAATCAACTGTTTGAAAATACAGTGTCAGATGTTTTTGTTAGGGGTAGAACAAAGAAAGCATCAAGGACACTGTTCTGATGTACGAGTGTGGAAGGCAGCGGACGGGGAGCAAGAGCGAATCAAAGCAGGAGCTTACAGCTCCTCATTAGCAAGTGGGAGCCTGACTGAGAGGGCCGCTCAGCATCCCAGCCGGGAGCTGCCACCTCTTAGAGCCCCAGCCATCCTCTTGGCGAGGGTGGTGTTCATTTCCCTTATCACACGGTGCCTCAGTGTTTATCTGAGAGATGGAGTTATGAGTTACAGGAGAAAAGGAGTAAGAAGCACATCAAAGAATTTTCTTGTGGCTCTGGAAGAAGGGGCCTTACCGGTGTGGGGTTGTTCACTCTGGCTGTGCTGTTTTCATCTTGGAGCACCTGGGGTTTGTTTTTCTCTAAAAGATGTAGATAAACTCGAGAGAATCCAGGGGAAGGACAACAAAAATGATGTATGGCTTGGAGAGGAGGAGAATAACAGTCTATAAATATTTGAAAGGTAATATAAAAGAGGGAGAGAGATTATTTACAGCAGCAGAGAGGAGTTTGACAGGGAACACAAGCTTGCATCTCAGAGCAGAGGGTATTGGGTAGACTCGGAAAGACCAGGCGTTATGAGGGTGATTAAGCAGAGAAATGTAATTCTCCCATTAGCCTGTGTTGCCAGGAACCCGAATAGCAGGAATAAGTGAGATTTTTGAAACGGAGGATCCACGCTATTGTGAATAGCGTTTCCTGGATTCTCCCATGAGAAGGGAGGACATTGCTTTTGTTTTTTGCCTTCTGAGTGGGGGGGGGGGTGTTAACTCTCAGCTTTCTGGCTTTGTGTGCTCAGAGGTGGCGAAGGTGATAATCCTTAAGCTACCACTAGCTTTCAATTACTGAGCTCGGACTCATGCTGGGTGTGGTCTTCGCTGCTTTGTTATTTATATTCTCATTTAATCTCTACAGCAACTCTGTAAAATAGGAACTGTTTCTTCCACTTAGAAGGAAACTGAGGCACAGTAATGTGCTCTGGATCACACGTGTATTCAGTGTTGGGGTCGGGATTCTGACCCAGGTCTAGGACTCAGAGCCCAGGCTCCTGTGCTTGGCTGTGACAGGAGTCGTTTGGGACCCACTGGGGAGACAGGGTGCTCAGCTAGGTAAACAGTTTGTATCCAGGTGTGGGGTGAATAAAGTAATTGATGTCCAGAACTCCTTTTTCTTTTCTCTCCCTGTTTTCTTCAGATACATTTTCTCAGTGTCAGTAAGTGCTATGTTATTATTTTACATTTTCTCGTTTTTATAAATTCAGTTACACACAAGCTTTTAATCATCCTTACAGTTCTATGTGACCTGTAGAATTTCACGTTTTTTTTTAAGATTTTATTTATTTGACAGATATCACAAGTAGGCAGAGAAGCAGGCAGAGAAAGAGGGGGGAAGCAGGCTCCCTGCTGAGCAGAGAGCCCATGCAGGACCCTGGGATCATGACCTGAGCCGAAGGCAGAGGCTTTAACCCACTGAGCCACCCAGGCGCCCAAGAAAGAGAAACTTTATAAGGCAGGTGTTATTTTAATCTTGTGTGCTTGCTGTCCTGGGGATCCCTAAGCCATGTTCTGTGCCTCCTTTGGCTTTCTGGCCCTGATGTTTGTAGTATCCAATGTGTTGATGATTGCTAAACAAAACAAAACACACAGAATTAACTACTCAGAACGAGGGCGAAGAACTGGGTGTCAGAATTTTTTCTGTGCTTTTGGGGCAATGGAGGGGTCCACACCTGGAATCAGAAGGCTTGGGTTGAATCCCGACTCCAGTGGCTGCTCTATTCCCTGGTGTGCAGGGCCCCTGCTAAGCCGCAGGTGAGTCCTCTTGCCACGGGGCAACCTGGTTCCTGCTCTCTCAGCCCCTCAGGGTCAGTGCAGAGCTCTCGCAGGTAGCAACTGGAAGACTGTATGTAAATTGCTAAATTGGAGGACATTCTAGAAATGAATGCTGATATTGAAGTTAAAAGTTAGCATCATTTGTATTAGCAGCTCTTTTCTTAGTTCTGCTAGTTAAGGGAGAGTTAGTAAGGATTGAGACTTTTCGAGGCAATTGACATTAGTCAGAGAGGGCAGTGTCAGGTTTTCACTGGGGGGCAACACAGCAAGTGTCAGATGACTTTCAAGGACGCTGCCCGGCAGATATTACAACATTGCCTCTTCCCTTTGTTCATGCAGACATTGGGTGAAGTTCACGCCCAATTTCCTTGCCAGATGTTGATGCCATAGAAACCCAAAATGTGGCTCATGGTCCTGACATTTTTTACTCATACTTTCCATATTGCCAGTCCTATTCGTTCTATAGAGGAGGTACTTTCCCTTGGAGTCGTGTGTCTTTTTTTAAAGAAAGGGCTTTTTGATTTCTGTCCTCATGCTGTTCACCCAGTAGTGGTCTCCAGTGAATTTCTTTCTCTAAAGTCATTCCTAGATTACTTTTACTGTAAACTGTAATGATTTTACTCTGGTCATATTTCTCCCAAGGTCTCCTATCTCGGTTACTTGTAAGGCTACTCCTCCCCTCTCATGTTCTCTTTGATCTTTTATAATTGGCTTAAAACTCACCATATTTAATCTACAGTGACTTTGTTTCTCCTCCCTACTTTCGGTTTTCCAGTCCCTGAGAATTTAATAATCTGTTGCTTATTACTGCTTTAGTTTTACTTTTACCTAAGGTGTCATATTTTCTGTCGCACTGTTTAATAGTCTTTTCTCCTTGTCTGTAGTGTTTGTTTCAGTTGTACAGGCAGGTCAGCATGGTCTGTGTTTTGGCTTGCAGTAAAGCAAGCTGCATTGAAGGAAACGAGGAGCGAGTGGGCTTCCTAGTTTCAGGCTGAACCCGAAGGCACCTGCAGGTGCACGTGTAATGTCATGGTAAAGTGACCCTTCCTACCTTGGAGATAAGCAGGTGAGCAGCCAGCTGGTAATGAATGAGTGAATGAATGAATGAATTTGAGCTTGGGTGGGGTTTTTGTTTTTCTTTTTAAGAGAGAATGTAGGAGTGGGCAGAGGGCAGGGGCAGAAAGAGAGAGAAAATCCTGTGCAAGCTCCACACCCAGGGCAGAGCCCAACACAGGGCTTGATCTCATGACCCTAAGATCATGACCTGAGCCATAATCAAGAATCGAACACTTAACCAACTCCCGCCTTTCAGGCGCCCCGAATGAATCTGAGTTTTGAGAGCTTTTTCTTACAAGTGGACTTACCACTACACTTAAGTGGGGCAAATGGCCGGGAGCGCTCAGCTCATACGAAAGAAGAGCTCTCTTTCCTCCTCTCTGGCTGACTCCTTGGCGAATCCTTCCTGTGACAGCATCTGGTCCCAGTGCTGCAGTCTTTTCTCAGGAGAGCAGCCTTCCTGCTGCCTTTCTGGTTGGTGTCTAGTCCAGGATGAAGGAGGATCCCTTTGGGGCTCGAGGCTCTGTCTGTTCTGTCGTTTTTTCCCCTGGGGCTGGAGGACAACTTATTTTTACAACCTGTGTGTTTCTAGGAGTGTGTGTGGTTTTTGTTGCTGTTCAGTTACTTAACCTTGTCTCACTGTTGAATTCAACAACAACATCTTCTCTTGTCAGTCCGGTGATCTCAGAATAAACCTTGAGAGGCCTCGCTGAGGTGGGTGGGTGAGGCAGCCACAGGTGACAGCAGGGGCTGCCCATAGAGTCGGCCGACTCCTTCGCTGCACACAGCCCCTTCTGTGCAGGCCCCCAGGGTTAGAGTGCGTGCGCCCCTCCGCTGGACCCCGGGCTATACCCCACTGCAGACATGTCCCTAGGGGCTAAGTGTGCTTTCTGTGGCGGCAGCCAGCTCTTGATAGTGGAGACCTTTCTGCGAAGCGGAGTTTCTGAAAGCAAGTTAGATCTCCAGTGCTCCAGACATGAAGGAGTCCTACAACTCGGCCAGGACAGTAAAGATGGAAGGGGGCAGATGTGCCTGTAGGTGCGCCGAGCTGGCCAGTTCCGTAGCTCCTGTCCTGCCGTGTCTTAGCTGCCGGATGGCATTCTGGCTAACTCTGAGGAAGGGTTTCCTGGAGTTAAAATTTGCCTTTCTTTGCTGTTAGGATGTTGATTGATACATAGGTACAGATACAGGTGTGCATATGGATCTGTGTGTGTGTGCCTGTGTGTCTGAATACACAAGTCCATATCCCACATGGTCTGAGTCTTCAGGGCTTTGCACTTGCTGTCTCTGCCGTTATTACTAAAAGCCAGAAGCCTCTCGCTCCAGCCAGAGAGAAGGAAGGAAGGAAAGGGCACTGTCACAGTGGAAGTCTCATTTGGGCAAGAGGACTGGCAGAGCTTGCTTTCTGTGCATAATGAGGCCTCACTGCACTGAGACTGGTGGGTGGGGTCCTGGCCCCCATATCGGGGAGGCAGGTGTTGGCCCAAGTACACTGTGCTTTGCCATGACCTTCTGTCCCTATGGTTAGGGACACGTTTGGTGGAGTGCCTAGCTGCGAGGAGGTCATTGCCAGTCTGGGTGACTTGCGTGCACACTTGGAGAACAGCATGTCTGCTGGGTTGGCAGCAGCTGGGAAGTGAGGCTGGTGAGCTGTCTCAGGGAGGAGTTGGAAGAGCCACAAGCTAGGGGCTTCAGACCGGGGTGGTGCCCTCAGATCAGATCCCAGCTCTCAGTCGCTGTCCTGCCCGACCTTCCCTAGTGGGGTGAGATGAGGTTCTGACCAGGTCTCTGTCTTTGGAATCTGAGAACTCTAGACTCTGTGTTTGGTGCATCGCCGTGTCATCACTTAAACCATGAGCAGTTACTTACGTGCTCCCCCAGGAAATTGTCAGGCTTGACTCTTTTTCAGCAGCAACAGATGATTTTTAAACCTGCCACATTCACTGGTGGTGTCTGCATGGCCTCCTTTTCCCCTAACGCTGAGGCCTGTGGCCAAGTGCGGGAGCCTCTGCCTTATCCACCGCTTTTGTGCACACGTGCTCAGACTTACCCCTCTTACTTCTCCAGACATCAGAACAAGGGGCAGAATTACGTCATAGGCTTCCCTGGTGCCCGACTCCGTGAAAACTTGTTAGGCTTCCTTTTCTCAGTTCACCCGACCTGGCTTTGGTAACGAAGAACGTTGAGCAGATGGAGGGGTTTATACTTAGAACTGACTTCTGTTAATTTTAGAGGAGCTTCATTGAAAAGGAAGGAAAGACCGAGGGAGGATAAAGATGGCAAACGCTGAAAGGCCACACATCCAGGAGGTGCTGGTGGACAGCATGGGGGCAGCAGCCGCGAGTGGCCATGCAGCCGTTGAGTGGTCTCATTTCTAACAGCGTTGATCTTTTGGTGATACCACACCGCCTGTACTCAAGGTCTTGGTGTGAACTGGATCCGTGCTTAGAGGCGCGTCTCCCACTGTCAGGCTGGCACTGTGCAGCAGGGCTCTGGAAGGAGGCCGTTGTGGGGAAGCCAAGGAAGTGCCCAGGGATGGCCGCACCCCCAGGCCCCGCGCCACATGCAGCCAGCGTCCTGTCCCTTCCGCCCATTCCCTGCTAACGCTGGAAAGTGGGATGGCTGTAGAGTGACTCGCTGTGGGGGGACCAAATGTCCATTCTAGAAGTAATGTCTTAAGTGCACATGGAATCCCCAAGGTCCGTTGTCATCACTGATTAGAGCACAGCACCTCTTCCTACTCAAAACCCAAACAAACAAAAGCCCCCACTAATTGTGGTAGCATATATATTGAATTTAAGATTTAAAGTTTCACCCAACCTCACCTCCACCTTCTCCCACTAGCAGTCTTTAAAAAGTGTGATACAACTAAATAGCCAACTTCAAAGAAAAGGGAGTACAAAGGGCTGCAGATGAGTCCCGGTTTGGGTTACCAGCTCCCACACAGTGGAGAGTGGGTTATGCTTCGTTTTCCTGTTGTTCGTGGGGAGGTAAGACTCCATGGAGGTGGGAAAGGTGCATCGGGAAGAAATCTGAAACATCGCTGATTCGAGGTAAGCGCGCCTGCGGACGCTTCTGGTGTTGACTCGGAACAGCCCCTTGCAGGTACTACGGGTCAGGAGAGCTGCCTTCACAAATTTGGTGAGATGGAGCATGAGCTGTAACAGCCTGCAGCTCTGGAGGTCACGGACCAGGCTAGGAGAAATAATTATGCATGGTAATGGGCAATTACAGATAATGGGCTTCTGGGGGTGGCAGAAAATACACAGCCCCACAGTCTTGCCTGGAATGAACATTGAATAGCACATTAACTTTATAGCAAGCTAAAAGTTCAGCCTTGGAACAGCAGGGGTCCCCCCAAATAAATAAAATCCATGACTGACTTAAGAGAAGTGGCACCATCATCGCTGTGCTTCTCAGAAGCAGAACTGAGTACTCCAGGCGGTGGGGATGGGGGACGAGATTTTGAGGACAGGAAGCAGGGGTCAGCTCTGCCCACCCCTCCATGGCTATAGTCACTAAACTGGATCGAGATGGGTTCAGGCCCGTGGCAGGTACACAGGAAGAGTTCGTTTGCTTTCCTGGCTCTAGGTTCGTGGTTGACGTTTAAAATAGCCCTGTCATGATTGCCTTGTGGGAGAAACAGATTGTTCCCGCATTTCCTGATTATGACTTTAGGGAGTGATACCACACCGCCTGTACTCAAGGCTACCGTCTGACCTCAGAGAAGGCCAGGCGCGGAGGATTCTGTTCCTTTCCAAGTTCATTTGCGTTCAGGAAGCCTCTGCCAGGTGCAGCGCAGCCCTTCTGTGGTACCCCAAAGATGAGCATGTGTGGCAGGGATTTTTTTTTTTTTTCCCCAGAATTATTTGGCGGCTCTCTTGCTTGATGGCAGAGAAGGCCACCACTATGTTGTAACAGCGATGAGAATAATAGCTAACATCTCTGGAGCACTTACCGTGCGTCAGAGCCTTCTGGGCCCTCTTTGGTGTCAGTGGCAGCCTTATCCCCACGGTACCCGGAGACATGGGGCGCAGAGCACAAAGTGCCTGGATCCCGGGTCCTGGGGCAGTAGAGCGTAGATCTGATGGAGCAGTTGGACGTGGGAGCCAGTGCTCTCACCCAGAAGTGCTGCTGCCTGGCCATACGGGGCAGTGCTTAGTGTCCGCTCCACTGAAAAGAGAGTTTCTGGCTTAAGGTCAGAGCCAGTGGTGCCCCCTGGGACTCTTGCTAACTGCTAACTCTGGCAGCAGTTAGCTCAGGATGGGACCCCGGACTCCATTCGCTCTGAAGTCAGTCCTTCTGGAAGGAGAAGACTCACAAGACCCAGGCCTGCAAACACTTCAGGGGCAAGGATCCCTTCCCGCTCTTAAAAATCATCAAGGACCTCAAGGAGCTCGTAAAGATGTGGATTTTATCTATCAACATTTATGGAATTAAAGCCCAAAACCGAGAAATTAAAAACGTATTTGTTAATTCTTTTAATAAATCTGTTACTTGTTAGCAGAAGCAACATATTTTAATGAAAAAAATAAGTATATTTTTCCAAATTAAAACTTAGTAAGGAGATTGCCATTGTTTTGACGTTTTTGCAAACTGTTTTAAGTCTGCCTTAGTGAGACGTGGCTGAGTTCCCATCATCTGCTTCTTCAGCTTGTTGTTTTGATTGAGATACATGAAAATTCGGTTTCACATAGATAAATATTTGGAGAACGGAGAGTAGTGTTTGAATAGCCTCTTGAGACCCTTGTGCCTGTTTTCTGATAGCGGACCAAAACTTGAAACATGATTTATTTGTTTATTTTTAAATATCTTATTTATTTGAGAGAGAAAGAGGGAGAGAGGGTGAGATGGCATAGTGAGAGGGAGAGCGAGAACCTGAAGCGGACTCTGCACTGAGCTCAGAGCCTGAGGCCGGGCTGGATCTCACAGCGGCAAGATCGTGACCGGAGCGGAAACCAAGAGTCTGAGCCAGCTGAGCCAGCCAGGTGTCCTGGTGATGATTTCTTAAAGATTAGTTGCAGGGTAAAGTCTGAAAACATGCTAACGAGCCTTTTGTTCTTTCCAAATTAAAACCCATCGGTCCATCTTGCACTTTAGTTATTTACTTACTTCAAGATTTACTCATTTTGAGAGTGGTTGTGCACGTGTGTAGGTGAAGGTAGAGGTAGAGGGACAGGAGAGAGACAAAACCCCAAGCAGACTCCCCACTGAGTGCAGAGCCCAACACAGGACTCCTTGTCATGACCCTGAGATCATGACCTGAGCCGAAATTAAGTTTCCGATGCTGAACAGACTGAGCCACCCAGGCACCTGCCATCCTGCACTTTAGATGGACCTTTCACCCATGCATTATTTTATAACATCATTCATTGGTCATTTGGAAAAATACGAGTTCACTGAGTTGTACAGATCTTCCAGAGGCCTTATTTCATTGCAAAATATCAGAAAAATCCTATTTGTTAATATCGCTACTGAGCTTGTCAAAACAGTCTTCAAATTTGGGAAGCTGTCAAGTGCATGGTGGCAGACCTAAGTTTCCAAAAATTCTGATTTTTACTTGAAAGCTCGATTTTTGGGCAGTAAATACTGTCAGTTGTTTTCCTTGAAGTGACAGGCTCGCTTTGTTCCTTTTGAAGACCGTGCCAAGCACCCAAGCCCCAGTAGCCAGTTTGTCATCATTCTTTCAAGTATATATGTGTTCCATAAAAAAAGCCGAGCTTCTAGCTCTTCATTCAGATGTTTGGACAAAGTACCTCGTTCAAGGAAACCATCGCCCTCAGGTTGCCGCAGAGAAGTGCTTTATGCATCCCTCCCACTTTGTCACGGGATATTAAAAAGGGACGGGTAAAGGTAGAGATTTCATCGAGGTTTTTTTTTTTTTTTTTTTTCCTGCTTCATCAAGGGCATCTTAAGCAAGATGACATAAAATTTTTAAATTCTTTAGTATTTTACAAAATTACAAATGAGGACGGCTGTGAGGGACCCAGTGACCACTGGAGCAGTTTGGTAGGACTGCCTTGATGTCCCCACCACTGCTTGCACATCACCAGCACAACGGTCAACACAGTGGAGAAGGCAGGTAACATCTGTATATTTACTGTGGAAATTGGTTTGACCTCGTGGACCCCTGACAGGGAGCTGTGGCTGGGAGCCTCTGCATTGGTGGAACTGCTGCGGTCAGACATGAGGTGTGACTTCTTGACACAAACACGCCAGCCTGTGCTGGGTTTAGAGCCGGGCTCCGACTGCTGGTCCTGGCGTCACTGTGGGTGCCCACGGTCGGTCTTCGCAGGAGGCTGCTGTGTACAGGGGCTGTGGTGTGGCCTGGCCCTAAGGCATTCTCCCCTAGACCACCCTTGCCACCAAGGGTGACAGCTGGCTGAGAGGCAGGCTGTGGGGGTTGGGGGCAGGCCTTCTCAGGGATCGGTCCTGAAGACCAGAAGCACAGTGCATGACAGATTCCTCATTGAAGCGACACGGGCACCAGGCAGAACCTCAAGCTGAGCAAAAGCCATGTGAAACAATGTGATGAGAGGAAACTGGTGTTTTATTTCTTCACATTTACTGAGTGTCCACGTCCAAACTCCCCATCACCATCTGAGACCTGAAGGAGCAAAGACAAAAACACCTGTGATCTCCTTGTGTTTATTCTTCAGTAATTTTTTCAAGTTTGAATTCTGGTGAGTTAACAGCACCGTATGGGTTTCTAGAGTAGATTTCAGCGATTCATCACTTCCAGACGACACCCAGTGCTCATCGCAAGTGCCCTCTTTGGGACCCACCATCCATCCTGCCCATCCCTCACCTACCACCCTCTGTGATCTTTTTTTTTTTTTTTTTTTTTTTTAAACAGAGCAGCTCAGGCTCAGGAATACTGGGGGAAGTATTTGTGATTTTAAGATTTTATTTATTTTATTCGACAGAGAGCGAGATCACAAGTAGGCAGAGAGGCAGGCAGAGACAGAGGGGGAAGGAGGCTCCCTGCTGAGCAGAGAGCCCCATGCGGGGCTTGATCCCAGGACCCTGAGATCATGACCTGAACCGAAGGCAGTGGCTTAATCCACTGAGCCACCCAGGCGCCCCTGTGATCTTATTTTTAAAGAGAAAGTTATGAAGGAATCTAGATCCCAAACCAAAGGATGCTGGCCGGGAGCAAACTTGCAGACACACCCCAGTACCCGGCATCCTTGTTGGCCAAGCGGGAGAGCCTGACAAAGCCTCTGCATTTGAAGTTGTCTGAACACAGTCCAGAGCAGACACAGATCTGTATTCACAGTCTGTCACAAATGCTCCTAACTTCAAGTTTTCCCAGAGCAAGGGATACAAAAAAGAGGGAGGAAGGGATGCCCTGTAAGGTCTCTTTCAGAACAGAGCAGTGGGCATCTTTCCTCTCTTCTCCATCCCCTCCCAAACCCGGACTGGCTGGGAGACTCTTGGTGGCCCTGCTACTTGTCAGGCCCACTGGCGATATCAACAGAGACACGTGCTGTCCCTGGCCTCTTGCCAGTGATCCGGAATTCTGTGCTAGCCTAAAAGGGAGAAAACTTTCATGGCATGGGACATTTTCTAGCGAAGTCAGAGAAATGGCATTTTCTCCATATCTCGTTCTCTCTGCCAGTCAGCAGTTTTCCTGGGTGGCCCCCTGAAGTTCTGAGGAACACAGGGAGGGGATGTAGAAGGGGGAACCTGCAGGGGGAGGAGGGAAGGGAGAGCGGAAACCCAGGAATGGGAACACAGGTAGATGTGCATGTGTGGGAGGGAACATTATGCGAGGCCATCAGCTGCTCTCTGGTACCACATGGGGAAGCCTGCGCTGTGGGATGCCAGTCTTCTTCAGATCCACTTAGGATTTTCTTCTTGGAGGAGAGCCTGAACTCCATCCTATGCCGGCAGCACCCTCATGCTCCTCCTGCTGGAGGGATATGTGTGTATGAGAGTGTATTTATATATATGTATATGTGTGTGTGTGTACATATATGTGTGTTTGTATAGATATGTATTTTTTAAAGACTCTATGAAAACCGTTTGTGATCCTTTAATTTCTCCTTGGTGCTCTTTCTCACCATAGAGAGAAGCAGCTTGAAGGCAGGGATGGACTGACCAGCACTTGAGCTTGTAGCTGGGGTGTGGAGATGCAGAAGCAGCCAGCTCTGGGGGTCCCACACAGACCAGGATCGACCACTTGGTGCTGTCAAAAATCCTCACTCAGAGAGCCAAGTGGAAGAGAAGCAAGAAGGGCATTTCTTTTAGTGAGGCCAGCACCTGGAAGACAGCAGATGAATGCCTCATAGACTCTCTGAAGTGCCAAAATACTTCCAGGGTTACCAAAGGAAAATGCGGGGCAATAGTAGATGGGTCCCCACAGGTGAGCAGCGAAGGTCAAGTCAAGCATTGTCTTGTGGTCAGTCTCTTGGGGGTCTTGCTCGCTCAGGGCAGCCTGGTTGCTTGAGGGGTTGAGTGTCAGATCCTATTCCGGGGAAGCTTCGCCCAAAGGGTCTTTGCCCTGAGTTAAGAGGTCAGCTAGGAAGAAGAACATACTCAAGAGAAAATTTGAGGTCAGGAAGTCCTTGAAGCCCAAGTTCAGGGATTCCCCACACAATGGATGTGTTACTCCTGGGGCTTTTCAATGGCCCCAATGCAGCCTGTTGCAAATTGTGACTAGCTCCCTTGGAAGGCCTTTCTCTCTTTATATTTTCTCCATTTTTCTTGTAGCTGCTGCTTGGTTTCTCTGATGTGGTCATGTTCATCAGTCAGTGTCTTCCTCCTTTTCTCTGTCTCTCCCTCCCTCTGTCTCTCCCTCTCTATGTCTCTTCAGATCCATTTGTATCCCACACTGATACTCTATACACCTTTGAACCAGACCTGCTCCTGGCTTGAAAGACCAACCTCAGATTCGTTTTGTTTTGAAAAGCCTTCACCCTAAGAACACTGAACTTGGCAGTTCCTCCAGGACCAGATTACATTTTTTTAAAAACCCCTTGGGAAAAAAGAGAAATTGGCTCAAGCACATTCCCTGCTTTGTGCACAAGAGTGACGTGAGTGAGCCAGCAGCAGCAGAACACGTACTTGGAAGGCTGGACTTCATCTCTCCCTCCCTTCGCACGCTTTGTGTTTTCCCACAGCCTTGGCCAGTCTGTCCTTCTGTGTGTTTGTCTCACACTGTCCCCGTGAGTCCTGCAGCGCCAGGGACTGCAGCCTTTGTGCCCCGAGGTCCCACACAGGTTGCCTTGTGCACAGTAAGTTTCTTATGTTGAACATGAATTGTGTCTCCATCTGGGGAAGGTGCCAGCAGAGGTGATGGTCCCTTGTTCATCGTCACAGACACCTGGTAGGCACACGGTCCCCTACATGGTTAGGTCTCCCGCTGTGCCAGCTCTGCTCTCCCTCTGCAAACCCACCCATTCCCTTGTCAGGATGGCAGGCTTGTGTTGGAATTGTGTGCGTGCTTAGAGGTTCCAGCGATCAGCTCACAGGATGTCCGTGACATCCTGTGTCTTTCTTCAGGTTCTCCCCTTGATGGGGAGAGACTGGAAACATCTCTCAGGGTCTGTCCATTATTCCTAGGTCTAGGAAATGCCAGGAGCTGATAATCGACATAGGGGTAGCCCTGCCGACAAGAAAGGTGTTAAAAAAAAAAAAAAGCCAGTTGCTGAGCAAGTCTTCTTATCCCAGGGAGGTAGCCCCGTTGTCTTCCCAGTTCCCTGACAGGTCATCATTGAACACAGTCTTAAGACCTTAATTTTCCTTTAAAACAAAACAAAACAAAACAAAAAACCAAGGAAATAGAGAAAATGACTGACACTTTTTCTGTATCCTCCTAATATTCAGCACAACACGTTAGATGGGTAATCTTGAGATCTCAAACTTAGCAGTGAACGATTTTGCCTGGTGGGTAACTTAGAACCAGAAGCTAATTAAGTAAGACAGGGACCATGCAAGGCATGGGATCACAAAGAAAAATAAAACCTGCTATATGTAAATGAACAATTCTCAGTAAATTAACTGAGATGACTGAATCATAAGTAGTATTATTTGTAAACTGTTAATTCTGGTTTTCTGTGTGATCTTTCATATTGGAAACTGGGGTTTGGTTTTGTCATTGAAAAGGGAGTCTGACTCTTGGTTTGAATGTAAAGGACTCAAAGTGCAACAACTCTGAGAATCTTGACACTAGAGAAGAGTAGGAAAAAAAGCCTTCACATACCTTAAAATGAATTACTGGTTAACTACTATTAATATGCCATGGGCCCGGAGACCAGCATATAACACTGCAAGATCAATACGGGTATTTATCAAGTGTGGGTATCGATCTTTCATGAAGGAGTGAATCATATTTCACGCTGCATATGTTAGTGCAAAAAAAAAAAAGTAACAGAGGCATTGGGAAGCCTTATCAAAGGACTGGCTGGGTGGAAGGTAAATGTACTGAGCTACGAACACGAGCATGGCAATAAAAAGGGATCCAGTCTGCAGGCAATATTTCCGCACACGTCTCTGTCAGACAGATGCCATTGGTCATTTTTCCAGATACATGCTCCTCTAGCTCCTTCTTGCTTTCTGAGTTGTTGAATCCAGTCCTGCTGACCTGTTTTCCTTCTAGCACAAATTAGTACTGTACCAGTAATAAATACCAGCACTGAAAAGGTCTGACTTCATTCTTCCGTTGACATCTTGGCAGAGGACCTAGAGGTTGATAATTTTTACAAGAGACTGCTGGTTAAGAAAGCTACCACATGTCTTGGGAAAGCACAAGCTGCTGTGTTTTCTCTTATTACTAATCCCATTTTAAATCATCTTGGCCGTGTTTACCCTCGAAAAATAAAGTGAGATCCAGCTTAAGAATTTTCAGCAAACTCAGTAAGATGTTTCCCCTGTCTTTGTGCTTCGTCATCTTGGCCATGCAGTTAAAATGCCCCTATCACAGTGTGTGTCAGGTATGGGGCTGGGCAGGAGGAATTCACAGTGTTTAGATCAAGTCTGTGGAGCCAGCTGCCAATGTTTCCCTTTTTTCCCTCTATGGCTCAGAAAAGTGTTAGGAATAGCCTATTAAGAGTTCGTACGTGGGGAACCACTTTTCTGAGTATATACATACATATACATTTCAAATTGTACATGGTTAGTTTATATGAGTTTTGTGATTTAGGAGTTAAAATTCTGCCTCTGGGTTTATTGCCAGTCAGTACTGACACTTGGCCCAACCGACCAGCTTTGACGATGACGTCCCAGCGTTCCAGACAAGGTCTCTAGTTACTCTTTTGGGAAGTAGGCTGGAGCGGAGGTAGGAGAGGTGGCATGTTCTGCTTCTGTTCTTACTCTTCCCCAGTCCGGGTGAGAGCTCTGCTCTTCACAGGCTGGAGTGTCACATGATCACCCGGCAGCAGAACAGGGGTCTGACTGCAGAGCTGGGTGGCTTCCCTGGGTGCCAGGGTGGGACTTGGTTGTTTGACGGGAGTGCCCGCAGCACAGACGAGCGGGGATTCCGGGCATTACTGCAGCCTCCCTGTACAAGCTCATCATTACCTCTTCAGGCCCTGACTATTTAAAAAGTGTAGCATAGCCTAACTTCTAGGCCATCTATTCAGAAGAAACGATTCTAGTGTAGTCCATTCTCCTGCCTCCTTATTCTCATAGATCTGTTGTTTGTGCTTGGATCACCTTTCCTAAAACCTTTTTTTAAAGCTTTTATTTATTTGATAGAGAGAAACACAGAGGTCTGAGAGGGAACGCAAGCAAGGGGAGTGGGAGAGGGAGAAGCAGGCCTCCCGCTGAGCAGGGAGCCTGATGTGGGGCTTCATCCCAGGACCCTGGGATCCTGACCTGAGCTGAAGGCAGAGGCTTAACAACTGAGCCACCCAGGTGCCCCCCTAAAATGTTTTTATGTTGCTCCCTCACTCTGAGAACCTTCATTGACTCGCTATAGCTTGAGAAGAAACCAGAAGTCCTTGGCTGGCCTCCACATCCAAGGCTTTCCATGGTTTTGAGCCAACGCAACTTCCCATTCTCATCACCTGTGGGCCTTTGACATCAACTCTGGACTCCTGCCAGGCTCATCTGAGCACTGTCTCTGCAACATTCCTGTGCTTCTCCTGCTTCATGATCCTGTTGCTGTCATTCTCCTTCGAGTGTGTCCGCATGCCATCTTGTCTAAATCCCCATCCTGGCTCCCATCTCCACTACTTTTGCTGATGGTGACATCTGTCTATACTGTTATTGTGGCAATGAGTTGAATGCTTTGTAGATTTCTCAATCTGTGCTTATTTTCCCAAGTAGATGACGCATTCTTTTTTTTTTTTAAGATTTTATTTATTTGAGAGAGAGAGAAGGTGAAAGAGAGCACGAGTGGGGGATGGGAAGGGCGGAGGGAGCGGGAGACTCCCGGCCCAGCAGGAAGTCCAACATGGGGCTCCATCCCAGGACCCTGAGATCATGACCTGAGCCGAAGGCAGATGCTTAACTGACTGAGCCACCCAAGCATCCCTAGATGGCACATTCTTAAGAAGAAGTGTAACATTTTGAATATTTCTTTTTGCCTTTTACGACTAAAGCAAATCTTTGAACATAGTTCTAGGATAACAAATGAATGAGTCAAATATAAATACAGAAACATAATTTAAGGTCAAGAATAAATGATTTCTAAAAAAAAAAAAAAAAGAAAGAAAGAATAAATGATTTCTATATTAACTGTTCCTCTTGATTTTTCCAGAAGCCCTATGTAGAATATTAAAGTTTTCCAAAGGGGATAGATGCTCAGATCCAGTTAAGCTTTTGTGGTTAGAATACACGAAGAAAGGCTGGGTGTAGGCCAAGAGGATCGGAACCATTTGGCCGCAGCACACACACCACCTGTGATTGGAGCTCTGCAGAGATTTGGTGGGAGTCGTATTGATTTGCTTGCTCTTATTTGGTAGCCAGTAAGGAGTGTCACAATAATGCAGTCAGGGGTCACATCTTTAGGAATAACTTATGGAGCAGTTGCTTTGAATCTTTAAAATAGACCAGTGATTCTCGATCTTTGAGTGCATTGAAGCCTCCTGAGGGCTTTGTTAAAGCTCAAGATGGCTGGGCCCAACCTTCAGAGTTTCCGATTCAGTGGGTCTCTGGTGGGGTCCGAGAGTGTGCATTTCTGCAAGTGCCCAGGTGGTACGCATGCTGCCAGTGCAAGGAACACACTCTGAGCGCTGCTGGATTAGACACCTGCTGTATGATGGATGTTTATTTCAACCTTGGGAAATTTCCATGTACTAGTAGCATGCGCATAAAGGCTGGGAGTCATAAAGCTGTTCTTAACATTGACCGAGAATTTTGATGTGAACTTGAAAATGAAATGTGTGATTTATAAGATATAGCGTTTGGTAATTCCATGTGTCCCTAGAGCTTTTTAAAGTGTCACTTTTTGTTTTTTTCTTTAAGAGAGGGGGAGAAAGAGTGGGGGGTGAGGGGCAGAGGGAGAGGGAAAGAGAGAAACCGAAGCAGGCTCCATGCCCATACTCACAACTCTGAGATCATGACCAGAGCCACATCAAGAATTGGATGCTTAACAAACTGAGCCACGAGGCATCCCTGAAATGTCACTTAAGAGTAATTAAACATTTTAGGATTGGAAAATATTAAGGCATCTCTTCTTAAAGAGCTCAAATGATTTTTATTATTTGAATACTGGTATGAAATGAAGCTTTTCCAACATGTATCTTAATTTATTCTATATTTGAAAGAAGAAATAAAATATGGGTGGGTGGGAAGTGATGGCATCAGTAGCTAATGACAGTCTGCTATAGCAAAGCAAATCCTTGCTCTGACCTGACATAGCATGTCATTTGAGGTTCCCTGTGCAGTTTGTTCAGGCCATCCTCTTGTTGCCTTGAGAATTATTACCAGCATCATTTTGTTGCTGGTTAGAGCTGAGACCTGCTGAAAGATCCTGACTGAGTTGTGATGCAGAAATTCATGAACCCGTGTCCATAGAATGCTAGTGTTCTTGGGGTTCTATTTAACTCTTTATTCACTAAAGTACTTTGTTTTCTGTATTGAGAACCCTTGCTTTTGAAGGGCAGGTCGTAAGGGGTATCCAGGTTTTTCACTGTGGGGACACAGATGAACATCTAAAATGCCTTCCTAAATGTCTGAGACTGTGTATGGATGTCCCATCACTGCTTGTGACTGAGTGGTTAAGACAATGTCATTCGTGATATATCAGATAAAGGGCTTAGAATCCAAAACCTATAAAGAACTTATCAAACTCAACACCCAAAAAAAACAAAAAATCTTGTCAGGAAATGGGCAGAAGACATGAACAGACATTTCTCCAAAGAAGACATACAGATGGCCAACAGACATGGAAAAACGCTCAGCATCGCTTGGCATTGGGGAAATACAAATCAAAACTGCAACAAGATAATACCTCCCACCAGTCAGAATGGCTAAAATGAACAACTCAGAAACTAACAGATGCAGAGAAAGGGGACTCTCCTCCACTGTTGGTGGGAATGCAAACGGAGGCAGCCATTTTGGAAAAGAGTATGGAAGTTCCTCAGAAAATTAAAAATAAAACTTTCCTCTGTCCCAGTCACTGCACTACTAGGTATTTATTCTTGTATCGCAGAGGATACAAACATAGTGACTCAAAGGGTCATGTGCACCCCAATGTTTATAGAGCAATGTCCATAATAACCAAATTGTGGAAAGAACCCAGATGTCCCATTAACAGATAAAGAAAATGTGGTATATATACACATATACACACACACATATGTACGTACGTATGTACGTACATACATACGTACAATGGACTAGTATGCAGCCATCAGAAAGAATGAAATCTTGCCATTTGCAATGACATAGATGGAACTAGAGGGTATTATGCTAAGCAAAATAAGTCAGAGAAAGACAAATACCATATGATTTCACTCCTGTGGAATTTAAGAAACGAAACAGATGAACATGGGGGAAAGGAAGGAAAAATAAGATAAAAATAGAGAGGGAGACTAACCATATGAGACTCTTAACTCTAGGAAACAAACTGAGGATTACTGGAGGGGAGGTATGTGGGGAGGCTGGGGTAACTGGGTGATGGGCATTAAGGAGGGCATGTGATGTAATGGGCTCTGGGCGTTATACCCAACTGATAAATCACTAAATTCTGCCCCTGAAACTAATGTTAGGCTATATGTTAAGTAAATCTAATTTAAAAAATTTTAAAAAGTATATGTCATTCATTCTCTGATTTAAATACCCATACAACTTGTCATTTTTGTAAAACTTAAATTGCTAATTTAATCAGGAAACCAATGAAGACACAACATTAAACACTTGAATTAGCTACTGAAAACCACCTGTTATGGCATGAGTTTGGTGTTTAAAATAAAAAGTAGGGGAGTTCAGGAGGAGAGAACAGGCATGGGTCTTCTCTCGATGCGGTGTAGAATAACAAAACTGGAATTTCTCATCTCACCATCTGGGAAGAGGAGAGAAGAAAGGGAAGAATTATAATGAAAATTGGATTGACAGAACATTGGCAGGAGCTTAAGGGGATGGATTTGGTGTTCTTTGAGAGAAAAGAGACGTTAGTACTGACTTTGAAATGAGGTTGTAAAACAGAACTTGTACCTTTTTATATTTTCTTTTTCCCCTTCCACATTTAGCCAGTGGACATCTGAGCATCTGCTCTGGGCCATGTGTTGACTCTGGGGAATTTCTGTCCACTGGCTTCTCCCCACTTATCTATGCTCAACCCTTCTCTGTGGTTTAAAAATGAGATAACATCTTATTAGGAGCTTCTCTGTCTTCCTCACATTTATTTTGATGCCTGGCTACTCGGAAAACCATTACGCCTTGATCCCTTCTGCAAATACTGACCACTGCATGACCTGCACTGCTAGATACGGGGACGCGCAGGTGAACCCGGAGGCGTGCTGCCTGCTTGCTGGACCAGCACTCTGGTGAAGAGAAGGCTGTCCGTGCTCATGTGGTCTGTCTGTCTCATTGTTTACTTGCTCCTTGATCTCTTGGAAGCTCCTGCTCCTCCCACTGTGCAAAAACCACAAGGCCCTGAAGACTTACCTAGTCCTCGGTTGGTCTTTTCCAGAACTGATTTGCTTGATGTCTTAGCTGCAGTTGACAAGGCATCCTGGCCCCTCCAGGATCCCCATCAACTTTGGCCTGTGTGACGTTGTGTTCTTTCCTCCGTTGTCCCAGTTCTACCCCCAGATCCTTTCTCTTCTCCTAGAACACACTGTTTTTTAACAATTCCCTCCTCCCCTCCCCAGAGGCAGCCGGCACCTCCTGGGTGCCTGGATCCCTGCTGTCAGCCTCCTCTCTGCCAGGAGTGCACTTTCTCACCCTCCCCAGTAGCCTGCACGTGCCTCCAGCATCTCCTCTATTCAGCAGAACCCACCATCTCCCTCTCCCTTGCCACACCAGGCTTCTCCCTCTCCCCAGACCGCCCCTCCAGGTCTGCTGAGTTGTCTCCCCATGCATGGCACAGGTCCCTCACTTCAGTTTGCAGACTTCAGGGTTCTCTTTCTGCTTGTCCTAAGACTGCCATCAGGTAAATCACTCTGCAACACAGATCGGACCATGAGCTCCTGGCTTGGAAATCATCTGAGGACCGGCCGTACCCTGCAGGGTCTGAAGAGGCTTCCCCACCCCTCACTCCAGCTCCACTTTTCCCCATTCCCTGCACCCAGTTCTTCAACCCCACTGTCCTGTCCAGCACTCCCAAGCCCTCCCCCTTTCCTGCTCCTAGTCTTTTGTCCTTGTTGACGCCTCTTTCTGCTCCTCCATTAAAGGGCAGCTGGTGTACAGTTTTCTTCCCCAAGATCTCTGTGATCTTTTCTAGGCTGCAGGTCATCTTCCCAGTCTTTGGGTTTCCATAAAAGTTTCTGGGTCTTCCTGTGTGATCATCCTTGCTGTTATTTGTAATCCCATCACATGTTTCACCCTCGACTGTAGACTTCCTGGGGAGGGGCATCCTGACACCTTGCGGCCATTTCAGGCACGTGGACCCACTCTTTGAACATTCTTTAATGGATGTGCTTTGGAGAGATGACTTAGAAGTCTCCTTGTTTATTACCATCGACACAATTTAATATCTAGACCCAGGGTTGAGAATCTGTAGCCTTTAGGTTGCTTCGGCCCAATGTCTGCGCTCATGAATAAAGTTTTATTGCAACACAGCCACTGCAGCTGAATGGCTCACAAAGCCTGAAATAGTTAAGAACTGACCTTTTACAGAAGAAGTTTGTCTTCCCCAGTATATACCATTGTCCAGACTCCTGAAGGATACAGTATCCGCTGTGGAAGGAAGTGAAGGAAACAATGTTTGCTTCAACTCTTAGCCTTTCACTTTGGCTCTTTGACATATCAGTGTGACTGCTATAGTTAGGGCAGTGGGATTTTTCTATTTATTTAGAGTGAAGTGCAATTAATTTTGTTGTAGAAATGATACAGACAGCCAAGTTAACTAGAGTTGCTCTCTAATTTCTTGATGTTAGAATAGGATTCTCTGGGGAGAAGTTAAATCTGGTCAAGCTTTATGTTAGTAAAATGTTTTTGGTATTCTCAGTAAAAAGAACTGACCAGCAAGGGTGGCCCAGCTGTGTTACTCGTTTGGCCAGCCTTAGACACTTATCCTGTATTTCAGCCCTAGGAGGAAGCAGCGTGTTCCAGACCCTTCCCCTACCCCTTTGGAGATGAGGAAGGCCATAGGCGGCCAGGGTTTTGAGTAAAAGTTTTGTGGACCGCCCCCTCACCCCCGCTCCCGCATTTAATACTGTATGGTCTTTTTGTCTTTCTTTCTAGAGGGACGCATGGTCATCCAGGATATTCCTGCTGTCACCAGCAGAGGGCACGTGGAGAACACACCTGACCTGGTGTCTGACTCCACCTACTACAGCAGCTTCTACCAGCCGTCTCTGTTCCCTTACTACAACAATCTGTACAATTACCCGCAGTACTCCATGGCCTTGGCTGCGGATTCCTCTTCTGGGGACGTGGGAAGCCCCCTTGGCGGGTCCCCCGTGAAGAACAGCCTTCGGAGTCTCCCAGCACCTTATGTGCCTGGGCAGACAGGAAACCAGTGGCAGGTAAGGCATTACCCAGAGCGACTGGATGTGTCGAGAGCACACACAGACGTACCCATGACCAGCTCACACATGTGTTTGCACGTTATGCCAATGTTGTGAGGGGTTCACACTCCCATGATGTCATGTGACCCCAGAGGTTGGCTGCAGGAATTGTAAGGGAGTATGCTTGTATTCGTTTGCGTTTGAAGTTTTACTTTTCTCATTTTATTTTTCACTATCATTTTATATAAAGACCCCATTGGGTAGAGTCAGATTCACAAGGGGTTCACTGTGTGAGGTCTCTCCCCCTCCAGGCTCATCATCCCCACTTTCTTTGAGCAGCTTAGAACATGGTGGGTGCAGCCTTCTGGCTGGCAGTAATGTTAGTGATGAATTAGCACCTTGGGAGGGAGAAGGGTTATCATCTGTATGTTTCCGTGGAAGCAAGGTAAGAAAAGGAATTAGATCACTGTCATTCTGGGCCAAATTGTTGGTTTTTGTTTTTGTTTTTGTTTTTTTAAGTTGGAAATGAAGATCATCAGTCATACTCAGTGTACAACCAAGAACTTTTATTTTTTTTTAAATATTTTATTTATTTAATTGATACAGAGAGACAGTTAGAGAGGGAACACAAGCAGGGGAAGTGGGAGAGGGAGAAACAGGCTTCCCGCTGAGCAGGGAGCCCAATGTGGGGCTTGATCCCAGGACCCTGGGATCATTACCTGAGCCAAAGGCAGACGCTTAACTACTGAGCCACCCAGGTACCCCTAACCAAGAACTTTTAAATTAACATCTCAGGTAAAAGAAAGCGTTTTGCATTGTCAGGAAAGGAGTGTTGTACCAGAAGCTGTCCTGCTTCTTCAGCTTTAACCATTTCAATCCTAGAGTACGTGTGAGGCAGGTGGAGGCAGGGAAAGCGTTCCCAGGCTGGGTCCCCCTGCTGCAGGAGTGTGGACACACAGGTGCTGACACTCACCCCCGCCGAGCCCCCTCTGACCTCAGTGTTAGGATTGTGGGAGAATGTATTTTGGGTATGTTTACCATGTTCAGGTTTTGTCAGTGGGGCTTCCAGCACAATGGAGAGACATATTTGGGAGTTCAGGGCAAATCTTTGACCTTCTTATGTGCACCTTAAAAAAAGGTGAGTTGAACTTTTCCTCTGAGCAATTCTATTCTATTTTGCATTTTTTAGGTGTGGGGAAGTTCTTAATATTCACGCCTCCCCACTTTGTGGATTCTCTCATTACAATTTGGGATCAAACCTCTTCAGCTCATCAGTATGTCTGCTGTAATCCGCTGGGCTACACATTTTCATGTTTTCAACACATTTTATTTTTTAGAATCATACTTTTTAAGAAGAGACCTTACAGCCTTGTAAGTGTGAGAACTCAGAGTAACACGCAGTAGAGGAAGTGCAGTGATCTATGGATCAGTCAGCCTGGACCCCTGCAAGCTTCTCCACATGCCGGCTGGACTTTATTAGTAGGGGCAGGTTTTAGGTTGATTTCTATCAGAGACTCTCTTCTCTGGAAGGAGAAAGATGTATCTTGTAATTCTGAAAAAAACAAAAAACCAAAAATACAGTGCAGCCTGTAGATTCCGGGAAGCAGGGACTACTACTGAAGTGTCCTGGTTTCCTGGCTACTTCCAGGATTTAAGGATAAAGTAGGAAGGTGAGCCTATTGCTTATGAGAAAACGGATGAGCAAAAAACATCTTAAGTGTGTTCTGAGCGAAAGCTGGTGAGCTCATGATCAGCTTTAGAGCGAAGTCTAACATCTGCTTCATCAGATTCGTTCAGCAGGCGTAAGATGGGAGCTGGCGTATGATGCTTGACACCCTAATGTCTTCTTACTCCACCTGGAAAACCTGGGAATGGAGTGACAGAGGTCTTGGATTTCCTTGGAGGACTCTTGCCAAGTCCCTCCCTCCCAGGGACAGCCAAGAGGAGACAGGCTCCCTCAGCCATCTTCCTTGCCTGGTCTTGGAGAGACATCTCAGGTGCTATGTGCAAGGAGAGAGTACCCCTAGGGCAAGTTCCTGCACCCTGGCTAGCAAAGCGGGAAGGAAGAACTGTGCCCAAACTTTCTTCATCCTGTGGGGCCAGGCAGCTTTGAGGCTATTCATGCTTTCTCTTGCACCATCACCTATGGAGAGAGGTTTCCCTGGTTAGCTGCCCAGGAGAGATGCCAAGACATCGTGTAACATATATGTTTATTTTCTAAGGAGGCTGGGCTTAATTTCTTTCCTAGCCAGTCGCCATTGGTAATCTGTTCTCATATAACAAATTATTTTTGCAGAACCAGGTCCTTTTCTGCTGCTGTAGTTGATTCCCATTCCTCTTAGTAAGTAATAGCACCAGTGATGACAGCCAGTTTTTGCTGGCCAGTGAGTCCTTCTCAAGACCTCAGGAAGCAGATCATGTTGTCTCCTCTTTAGAGAGAAGGACATTGAGACTCAGGGCTGACTTAGCTAAGGTCACACAGCACCAGACAGGAGAGCTGGAGTTCTGGCTCCACAGAGTTTCTCATCACTAGTTACTGTTGGGTCTGCCAAAAACTCAGGGCCACGGAAACCACCATCAATTAATATGAACATTAAGGCCACCCTGTTTAGAATTTCTACCCAAGTGCTTTGCTTTTTACTGGGGATCTTCTTGGAACGCTCTTCTGATTTTCTTTCTTCACTCATGGAGGTTGGAATTAGGCAGAAACTTCCAGAGTGGTCTGGATGTGTGGTTACTTCAGATGGCTGAGAATGGGACCTCTGAAGCTTTCCTGAAATATGCTATCTTGGCAGTTAAGTGTTTAAAATATGCTGAGTTCCCTGCTGTCTGAAAGTTGTTTTTGGAATCTGCATACAACTTTCCTTTGACTATGATTATCAGTAAAGCATATTTAGGTGCACCTGGCAATGTGTCTGTAACCTAGAAAATGATCCTAATGATTGCGACAAGGGAACTTGACCATAGGGCTTCTCCATTCCCTCTAAGTCTGATGCCGTAGGAGTCTGGATTAACCTTATGACCAGATATAAACACAAGCTTGACTTACAACTTTGGTGTGAGACAGGCAAAAAGTAGTTCTTTTGGAAATAAACTCCTAACATCTAAAATGCAAGAGCTGGGGCGCCTGGGTGGCTCAATGGGTTTAGCCTCTGCCTTCGGCTCAGGTCATGATCTCAGGGTCCTGGGATTGAGCCCTGCATTGGCCTCTATGCTCAGCGGGGAGCCTATTTCTCCCTCTCTCTCTGCCTGCCTCTCTGCCTACTTGTAATTTCTCTCTCTGTCAAATAAATAAATAAATAAAAATCTAAAAAAATAAAATAAAATGCAAGAGCCTATAGAGATGCAAGCCATCAGTTTGCAAAGTGGCAGGTGACCATCAAGCCAGTGACGATCAGAGCTGCAGTGGGTCCTGTTCGGTTCCAGTTCAGCCCATCCTGCTGCAGAGAAAATGGAGATCCAGAGCAGAAAGGATTCACTCTGTACCCACAGTCAGTGATGGCAGAGGCTGGATTGACAGCTAGGTCTGTTGGATTAGAGGAACCTGGAGTCTCGTGCTGGAACATCTATATTCGTTTCTAATGTGTGATTCAACTGTTCTTGAAGCTTTGAGCAAAATACAAAACAGCCTTTGAATCTCTGTGTTTTTGTCTGTGAAGTGGGCATAGTCCTGCCTTCATTGTTGCCTGGATACGCAGTGGTAGTGCACCTGCAGTGAGGAGATTACTGCAGGGGAAGCTTCTATGCACACCAAGGGCCGTGCCAGCGTGAACCACAGTGACCTGTTTTCATTAAGCATTATTTTTTTTAAATCTACCCATTTTTAGTCTTCTGTTCATATGTATTTTACTTAGTTATCTCAGATCCCCTCTGTAACAAGATACAGAATACATAAGGCACATTTTAGTTGCTGTTAAAAGACTGACATGTGAGTAGGGGCCAAGTATGAAAGTATTGGGAATAATTTTTATCAGGGTTGGGGGAGAAAGAATGTGTTCCACTTAGCAAAGAGAAAACCAAAAGCCTAGACAATGATTATAATGATGCAACATACGTTTAAGATGTGTAAGTTATAGAGAAGTATTAATTAAATAGTGAACACCTTCAAGCAGTACTTACAAGTAGTAAGTGTTACTGCTATTTATAAGAACTGGATCACTCACTCCTTTTGTTTTTTTAAAAGATTCTATTTATTTATTTATTTATTTATTTGACAGAGAGAGAGAGAGAGAGAGACCACGAGAGAGGGAACACAAGCAGGGAGAGTAGGGGAGGGAGAAGCAGGCTTCCCGCTGAGCAGGGAGCCCGATGTGCGACTTGATCCCAGGACCCTGGGATCATGACCTGAGCAGAAGATAGACTCTTACTGATTGAGCCACCCAGGCGCCCTGGACGACTCACTTCCTAAACCAAGTTGTTAGGGCAGGCGTGTATGGAACAGCCATCTGAGCTGTGGCCCCACAGTTTCGGAAAGGTGCCCTGGCTCTGTTCTTTGGGCCATGCCCTGTGCCCTCCTGGTGGAAGCTTCCTAGGGGAGGGCAGCATGTGGGTGCTCCCATGCCTGTCGTCATGTTCTTCATCTCCTTTGTGGCAGGTGTCCCACATGTGCATCTGGAGAGCCCCACACTAGCTTCTGTCTGCATCTTCTCTTAGTCAGACCCTGGCTCCGCCTCAAGGGCCCAAACCTTTGGCAGCATCTCCTCTATCTACCTTCTTGACTTGCTGCTAGGAGCTGACTTCCTTCCTCACTCCTCGCCAGAGCAAGCCACGGTTCCGTTTGTTATCCTCCTCCCCTTGTTGCTCGGTGGATCAGTATGTGTTGAGGGAGCAAGACATGTTTCTCAACAAAGAGCTGACTTTTTGACTCCTAGAAAGAACTGACAGAACTGCAGATCAGCATCATTTTTTAAAGCTAGTCTTCTAAGAGATCAGTAGGGAGGGCATTGAGTTACTTGCAGAAAGAAATCATTCACTTTTTATTGTAAAGCTGAGCACCTACTACGTGCAAAATCTACTAAAAGAAATAGAGCAGCGTAGTAGGTCAACATCCCAGCATCTCAGGCCTCTTCCGTGTGCATGCCCTGCATGCTGAGAGCTGCTGTAATCGCCTCAGGGTCTGCCTCCAGCCTCTGGAGATTTGTGGCCCAATCACAGATTCCTGTCCTGCTGTGAAACAGGAATAACATTTGTGACACTGGAACAGACTCACGATGAATGGCTAGTTCTGCTGACCAGCAGCTCAATTTCACTTCTGCATTTAATTGCCTGCAAAAGCTGTTTATTGCCTTGTGCACTCCTCCACAGCAACATTATCTCTTAAATAAACATGTTGTACCAGGTTGACAAGGGAGAAGTACATATCAAGTGAGCAGAAATAAATAGGGGAGGACTGGGGTCTCCTTTCGGTCCCTCTGGCAGGCGGCCTCTGGATTGCTTTGCAGAAGCTGGGGCCACCAATGTGTAGACTCCCAGGCAGACTCCCATTTGGAACACAGTTCTGGTGCCGTCACAGTGGCAACGCGGGTGATTTTGTTCATTCAGGTGGTTATTTTGGGCCCAATCTGAAGTGTCTTAGCCCATGTATGCTGATGCCTCTCACTGGGTGTGTTCGCTTATTAGATAAGCAGGCACGGAGAGCCTGCTGTGTGGTAGGCATCTGCCACTGAATCAGACAAACATGCGAAATGCAGGTCTTGGGGGGGAATCGTGCTGTTGTCACCTGGACAAAGTGACAGGAACTTGAGGGTCATCTAAGTAGCCCTGTGTTTGAAACTGAGCTACAAGCAGGAAGGAAAGCTGATTCCGGCATCTGGAGCTTGGAGCTTGGAGAAGGTGCCCCCTTGTGAGCATTCCTGGGATGGCCCTCTAGCACCTTCCATGGGAGGGGGAGTGCAGCAGGGCCACGCAGGGCCTTACAGAAGCCCCTGCACTTTGATGGTCTAGGTCCTACAACAAGCAGCCCCATGGGGCCCTTTTCACACTGCCTCCTCTTTTCATTCGAGTTGCTCAGCTTCAGAACAACGTGTTAGCGAAAAGATTAAGAGGAAGTGACTTCTGGAGCTTGCGCTATGTGGGGGCAGCCAGCAGCCCCTCCCCACCTCCTAGAAGTCCCACAGGAGGGCCCAGTGGGGGTGCGGGTGGCTTAAATCTGGCTCTTGTTCCCAGGGAGACAGTTCTCATTAACAGTCAGTATTTTAAAATACTCTTAAACCTAAAAAACAGTGTTCAGAGAAAAGGAAGTAGAATGTAAAATCCATGTCAGCTTTTAAGGTTTAACAGACTTGAGATCCATTCTTTGTTTGCCCCGGGCCACCAAGCTGTACCATCAGGGACCCCAGGGTGACACACATCTGGCCACCTCAGATTCCAGGTTAGGTCTGAGCTGAGGAGGCTGAAGGGATCAGTGGAACTCGGCTGGGTACAGGGGAGCCAGGACCCGGCACTGGGCCCTCTACCCTTGCTCAGGGTCTCTCTCCCCAAACAAGTCTTGTGATTGCCGGGGCTGCCTTCTCCAAACTGTCCCATGCCAGCCGGTAAAACTAGCCGACGCCTCTCCTCTTAGAGCAAGCTGGGTATTGGCCCCTGTCTGTTGGTGGGTGGACGCGGACTGCCTGTTTTCTCAAGAAAGAAACACCGGCAAAGTTTGCCAGCACACACACAAGGAAAGTTTGTGAGAGCAGATACCATTTAAAATATTTCAAGCAGTTTCTTTCCTTAGGAAAAGGTAATTTCAATAGATTCAGTATTTGCCTGAGGCTGTTAGGGCTAACAACCTTTATTTGGTTTTTAAAGGAGAATTAGAGAGATTTAAGTTCATGTTGATTGAAAGTGTGACAGGTTCTGGGGAGATGGGGTATATTTATTTCGTATCTGACCACTTCCTTGAAATCTGTAGTTTTGATCATTTTGTTGTTGCTTATTTTGGGGTATCCAGGATAGATGCAGAAAAATGGTGGTACTGCTGTTTCCCCCCAGATGCCCCCAGTTCTCATATATGTTCCTGGTGCATTATTCAGTTCCGATACCTGCAGCGGATATTAGAGTCATCTTATTTTACTGGGAATGTGTCTAGTGCTTTACTGTCCTCCGTGAGGGTTGTTGTTACCTGTGCTGGTTTTTACAGAGAAATGAGAAAAGAAGGACAAGGGAATTTTTCATAAAGCTCAATTACTCAATTCAAAAAATTGCTTTTAGGGGCGCCTGGCTGGCTCAGCCGGTAAAGCATGCAACTCTTTATCTCAGGGTCGTGAGTTCAAATCCCACACTGGGCGAAGAGCTTACCTTAACAAAACATTTTTTAAATTGTTTTTATTGAGACTATGCTCTCCAACGTTTTTTGAAAATAAAATGATTCTATGAGGTGGCAGGATTTCTTTTGTGTAAATGCCCTCACTCAGCACCATCCCTGCCCCTCCCCGTCTCTGTCTCTTCTCCATCTTACGAGCCTGCAGTCCAGAGAGAGTCTGGAAACCTGCGTCAGTCACTGTGTGTCACCATGACAACAGCAGGGTTCCCTGGGTCTTCTGCTGCTGCTTTTAGGGATTGTGTCCACTTTACACGCTGCTTAACTCTTTGCGGACAGAGTGGTTTAGTCTCCTTCTTCCTTTCTGCGGCAGCTCTGTGAACATCCAGCATTTTGTGGGACTCCTTCCCATGAACCCCAGGTAGGCTCTGCTGTCTGGCTCAGTGAGGACTCAGGACTCGGCCAGGTCAGGGGGTCAGTCTCAGAGAATCTTCTCTTTAAGGAAACACAGAAGTCCCCACAGACCTCAGGAAGTTTAAAGCCAGAGAAGGGAAGGCATGCGGCTTCTCCAAGTTTGGGGCTACCTTGCCTTTGCTGTGAACTTCCCCTTCAGAAGCCTGTCAAATCTTCGTCGCATTTATACCTTTCTGAAGCATACCTCCTCCCAAGATTCTTCTCTTGGAAGGAGAGGATAATGGCTCCGGCCCTCAGGGGCCTTCTCAGCACAGTCCTGCTCCTGCAGGCAGCACGAGCCCTGAGGCCTGCATGAGTGCAGCCCCCACTCCCTGCCTCTCAGCAATCATCAGCGATGGGCATGGTGGTCAGCATCTGGGGTTTATTGCTTCCTTCTTGAAGGACTTGCTGATTTGTCTCAAAGATGATGAAGGCTTCGTGGCCTTCATGCTTCTGAGCCTGCAGTGAGGGCACTGTGGGAAGGAATTGGTGCCTCGGGGAGGGGGGGGTGTGCTCTGGGCCTGAACAGAGCTGAGTGAGGCGGTGGGCATTTTGGAAGCTGCACCCGGAGAGATGGTGAGAGGTGGGCTGAGGGTTCTCTCCTAAGGGCGGCAGGGCACAGGGCGGGCATTTATGACAAGTGTTTTGGTGCAGATGACAGAAGAGATAGAAGTGGCCTCTGGAAACCTGGCCCTGGGGGCGGGCAGTGCTGACCAGGGACTGGGCCCTTAACATCCTGAGGTGCTGTTTGATAGCCTGCAGGGAGCAGTCCAGCAGCATCCAGGCAGCCCCCGTGTTTAGGGGGGCTCAGGTGTCTAGGAACCTGGGAAGACTCTGGTACATGCAGGTTCATGTCCGTTCTAACACAAGTTTAGTGTCACCTGGATGGAGCTGGAAAACCCTGCACAGTGCTGGGGTACCCCGGGGACTGCTCTGTATGCAGTTGGGGGCAGAAAGAAATACATTATTGGTCTGTTGCAAGATTTTTACATAACCTGATCTCTGACACAGTAGCACCAGGTTAGTAAAGAATCCAGTAATTTGGGGATTCTGTAGTCTGCTTGAACATCAGATAATTAGATCACAGTTCTTAAAAGCTTTCAGGTTTGATTTGGTTGGGCTAATGGCCAAAATCTTATCTGTTTATATTTGCCCTTTTAGCTTACATTTTTTCCTAAGCAATGTGAATGTGATACAAAATCAGCTGCTTTTCAGAGTGTTTAAGTACATGGCTGGGTGAGGCTCAAATTTCTTGCAAGCCCATTTTATATGGCTTGCTAAGTGTCCCTCCTTAATTGAAATAAAGACCGAAATCAAGGGAATGCATGGGAGAGGCTAGTTTGCCCTATTTTTAGAAAACTGTATTAGGAATATGACAGTAGAAAGGTTGAAAGAACAGGGTCACAAAACATCTCTGGGGCACCTGGTTGGCCGGCTGGATTGGTAGAATGTGTTACTCTTGATCTTGAGGTTTTAAGTTTGAGCCGCACATTGTTGGGTATACAGGTTACTTAATAAAATCTTCCCCCAAAAATCTCCACCGTATTACAGAGAGTGTATGAGAAATGCATTCACCCATTCATCATTACCGTTCATGTACTGAGTCCCAGCTCTGCCCCTGGCACTGTGCTAGCCTCGCTCACCACCCCCAGGGATAGGTCGCAGGGAAGTGGATTACAGGAGTACCAGAGGACATACGGAGTTCTCAGGTGCTGCTGTGACTGAACCTGGAGCTCTCCTGAGGAGGGCAGTGGAGATGTCGTCCCTGTGCAGTGGTGTGCGGGGGCGGGGGGAGGCTGCGGTCTCATCACCGCTGTTGTTGAGAACGGCCACTGGATGGTGACAATTCAAAGCAGATTGACTTAAACGAGTTTTACTACCTTTTTTTTTTTTTTTTTTAAGTCATTTTAGAGTAAGAGAGCGTGGGGGTGGGGGAACAGGGGCAGGGAGAGAGGATCTCAGGCAGACTCCCTGCTGAGCACAAATCCCAACATGGGATCCCACAAGCCTTGAGATCATGACCTGAGCCAAAATCCGGTTGGGTGCTTAACCGACGATCCACCCAGGTGCCCAGTGACTTTTATTAATTTTTAACCGCTCTCTGCAGAGAGGAGACCCCCGGTCTGAGCACCCCCAGGACAGGTTGCTCCCAGGGCCCTGTGGCATCACCCTGGTCATGCACAGCCTCTGGCGAGGGGGTTCATAAGAAGAAAGAGAAACCGGGGAAAAGGGATTATGTCCTTATTTTGTTTTTTACATCTCTTCATCTCATTCCTTCTCATGAGCATTCTTTTTGGCAGTGAGTCATTCTTACCAGCCAGTCCTGGGAGAATGCAGGAGGACAAAATAATCCCGTCTTGAGTAATGCTATGGGCTCTGAAAAATGTGAAGGCACATTCTTCGCTCTTGCTCTTTTTCTCTCACTCTGTATGTAACAGAGGCAGGGTAGCATCTGGAGTGGGGTTTCCAAAATTTTACGATTTGAAAAGTAGAAAAAATTCAGAGAAGGGAGTTTTCTTTCAAATACCAAGCCAAAGATCCATATATTTAAAAAACTTATGTATGTGATAAAAAGGTTTGTCTGTCTCCCTCTTTTTTAGCAGACTCCTGGCATACCTGGGAAGGGGCACCACAAAAGAGGGGTCCTGGAGTGGGAACATTGCCATCCCGCTAGTGCACCCGTTGGGGGAAGGGAGGGAGAAGGTGCAGCAGGACCGGTGTTGAACAGCCTTACAGTCTGAGCACTTCATATCTGCTGTCTGTTCAGCAGGCAACCCTCAGGGATTGCTACCACATCTGTGGGTAAGAAGATGGACACTCAGGGAGAGGAAGCAACTTGCCAGGATCACATATCTGCTGAGCGTGGGGTTGGCTTTGAGCCAAGGTTTACCTGACTGCAGAGGGCACATCTGTTCCCTTCTATCTCTGCCTTCCTAGTAGGGCAGCTCACATTCTTGGTTTTTCCTGCAAGAAGCCTTGACAGGTATTATATGATGTTTTCTTATAACTTAGGATAGGTCTTATCAGATCTTAGAGGATGTAACATACCTTAGGTGATGTTTTCCGAGACTGGTTATACTAGAGAAAGTGGAGACTCTTATGTCTTCATAAGATTAACCAAATTTAAATCTCGGAGTTTATTGTCCTTCAGCATGGTTCTGTGGCTCCCCATCCTGTCCCCTCTCCTGCCACTCCCTCTTCTGTACACTTCAGGGAAATAGATTTCTGGTCATTCTTGTGTCATTTTGGTTACTTAGAGGTGGGCTGTCCATCACAGTCTTGGAGTGGCCCTTCCATACCGCTAACCCAGGGGGAGTTGGGCAGACCCATCACCCCTCAGCAGCCTTCCTTTGAATTTTTCATACCAGCTCAGGTGAAGTGTGTGTCTGTGCGTGTGCTCGCGTGTAGAAGCAGGCCCCAGACAGTCTCCCCTTGCCCTCCAAGCAGTCTGTCATGTTCAGTACTCATAAGATACCCTTCACACTGCTGATTTATGCTAAAAGTATCCTAATGTTTCTGACAGCTCATGTGTGACATGAATATAATCCATATTTCTTAGAGCAGCTAATCCAAGTGGCTTATTTCCCGATAATGCTGATAGGGCTATATCTCTTGATGTCACAGCCGTTGAGATTCTGATGGTAACATATTGTTTGTGGGTCACTAGTTTTGTCTAAAACAGTAGGTTGGAACAGAGTAGCAAAGGTTAATTAAGTTTGTCCATCAAGATGGGAACAGATATGGATGCCTCTAACACTTTCGGTCCTAAAATCAAAGTTCCCAAATGTGTGATTATAGGCTCATTTTCCTCTCATTTTCAGACGTTCCCCCTCCGCACAACCCCTACCAAAAAGTTTCTTATTTGATCTTGAAGCAGGGAAAACACAGAAGAACTGGTAAAAGCCAAAGGTAGTGAGGAGGTCTTTATAATCAGACGTCTTAACTTACAGCGGGTAGGGCGGCTAGGGCTAGTCGAGAAGCTTCCAAGGCGGACTTGCTCTGTTTGTATCCTGCTTCTCTGTTTAATCTCTTTATGAGTGGAAGCTGGTCACTTCATCCCCCTGAGCTGTTGGTTCTCCTTATGTTAATGATTATTTCACTGTGAGGACTCCCAGAGAGCAGAGAGGACAGGTCTCTCTAGCATCTCTCAGTGAATTTACTCAATTTTTCTTTCCTTTCCTCCTCTGAAAGTCCATTCGTCCTGTGGTCAAGAACCAACATTTTCTTGGGGTGCCTGGGTGGCTCAGTGGGTTAAAGCCTCTGCCTTTGGCTCAGGTCATGATCCCAGGGTTCTGGGATCGAACCCCACACCGGGCTCTCTGCTCAGCAGGGAGCCTGCTTCCTCCTCTCTCCCTCTCTCTCTGCCTACTTGCAATCTCTATCTGTCAAATAAATAAAATCTTAAAAAAAAAAAAACAACCATTTTCTCAAGAAAATTACTTTAAGAAAGTCGCCATGAGGGGTGCCTGGGTGGCTCAGTGGGTTGAGGCTTTTGATTTAGGCTCAGATTGTGGTCTCAGGGTCCTGAGATCAAGCGCCGAGTAGGGTTTTCTGTTTGGCGGGGAATCTGCTTCCTCCTCCCCCTTCTCTCTCTGCCTGCCTCTCTGCTAACTTGTGATCGCTCTCTGTCAAATAAATAAATAAAATCTTAAAAAAGAAAGAAAGAAAGTCGCTGTCACAAGCCCGCACCGCCTTGCTGAAGAGGGGTTATAATGATTTCAGAGACTCACCATAATCGCCGAAACGGGGAGTCCTGTGTCGAGAGTTACCAGCCTGGTTCTCAAAATGCAGACTTTCCACGCCCTTTTCCACCAGCTACTTTGCTGAAGCTGTGTTTTCTGTTGGCATTCATGTAAATGCTTTTCTGTCTAGCTCTGGAAAACTTCAAGTGGTTTAGATTTGTGAATCAAAACAGATGGAAGTACTGACCCAGGAGTTGGGTAGTCCGGCAGAGATGCGTGGCTTGGGAAGATGAGGGAGGCGCTGGGCTGGCTGTAGCCGAGACTGTGGGCGGGCAGACCGGCACCCCCAGCCCCCTGAAGTGCATCTGAATCTTTCCAGGGTCCAGGAAAGGAACCATTTTATAAAATGGGGTTTTTTCTTGTGGCACCTGTTTTTTGAAAGTCCTTGCTTCCTTTTACCAGATTTATATACCAGTGTCTTTCAAACATTTTAGATAGATCCAGAGTAAGAACTTAATGTTTTATATTGTGATTGAGTTCATGTTTACACATATACACAAACACAAAATGAAACATTTCATACGACAGTTCTCCCTCATACCATAGATAATGAGAGTTCAGATTTTTCTCCTATTTTATTCTATTCAGTTTCATTTGACAGAGACAGAGACAGGGAGAGAGGGAACATAAGCAGGGGGAGTGGAAGAGGGGAAAGCAGACTCCCGACTGAGCAGGGAGCCTGATGCAGGGCTGGATCCCAGGACCCTGGGATCATGACCCGAGCTGAAGGCAGCCACTTAAGGACTGAGCCACCCAGGTGCCCCTGTTTTGTTGTTGCTGTTTGTTTTTGTTTTGTTTTGTTTTGTTTTGATGCTGATCGCAACCTGCTGAATTAGGTCACTTACAGTCACAGTGCTGCGTTTTGGAAAATACTGTCTAAGGAGTAAACCCTGTTCTCTCAACACCACAGATGCACATGGTGAAACCAACCAACTGAGCAGCACAAGTTAAAAATTAATTTGGGTTTTTTTAAATGTGGAAATAATCCTATTTAATTGTTTTGTATAAGGACAAGCATAACAGACCAGTGACAATGTGCTTGTCCTGATCCCTGTAGAGTGTCCACTCCTTAAACTGTGTGTGGGAGTGGTGTGGCTCTTCATGCCCTCTCTGGGCACGAGGGAGTCGAGGGAGGCTTACTGTATGTTCTCACAGTCTGTGTTGGTTCTGTATCTCCAGACGACTTGCTTATTGTTCGGTGATGCATCTTGTGGTGCATCTTATGACTATTTTTCCTGTGTTTTGTATCTGCTGCTGTGAATCCAGACCTGACATCGAGCTCCTTTCCTTCCATTCTTTCTGAGAAGGCACACTCACACAGGTTTCATGTTGCATTTGCCTGTCTTGTCCCAGACTTCCTGGAGCTTGGGGGAATTGTGGGGTTTCAGGTGTCATAGAGGTGTCATTGCTTAACTGATTGTCCTTCCTGCTCTACTGCGTGGCCGTCCTCTTCCTGTTTTTTCTCCCACCTCCTCTCTGAGGAGCCTCCCTTCTGTTTTTGGGCACATAGCTCTTAGCTTCTTCAGCTGACCCTCCGAGCCAGCCCCTTCCCCTATGGCTCACTGGACAGATCTACCCAGGCTTTGGGGGACTCTTTTGCAAGGGCCCGAGGTGGCACAAGGCCAGTCTCGACGTGCTGTCCCCTTGTCTTCCCCGCACTGAGAAGAGACGTGGAGGGCATCCCAGGAACATGAGCCCCAGAGAGAACGCAAGGTGGACACAGCAGAGGAAGTTAAGGCTGGGTTAGAGAAAGCTGACCGCCAGAGGACCCGAGGGACAAGGAGGGAAAAGGGGAAGGACGGGCTGTGTCCCAAGAGTCAGCATTTGCCATGTTGATATTTCAGTCATCTCTGAAATGTGCACATAAGAGCCATCATTTTTAGCTTGTGTATTAAGAAGAATCCTTCCCAGCTGTGATGTGTGGCATCCCAGAGGATGAATGAGGCGTGTGTTTCAGGAGGTGAATGGGCACTTGCCCTTTGGGTAAAGCACATCCGCAGGTGAGGTCTGTGGGCGAGGAAGGCTCACAGGGGGTGGTGAGGGGAGTGTGGGAGCAGGCATCCCATCCAAGGGTTTGAAAAGAAGCTTCTATTAAAGCCGAAGATATCCTTTAATGAGGATGAAAGTCAGCCCCCAGCCTTCACTCCTCACATCACCAGGAGACCTGGAATTCCACAGCGTGTGAAGAGCCCTGCCTTTTTTTCAGAAATACATTTCTGTTCACAAAACCAAAGGTTCATCCCAAATGTGGCTTTTGCGCCTTAAAGAACTATAAAGCACATGGTACTGCCAAGGTTATCTTCTTACTATTCGTTTTAATATCAGGGTTTGCACTTGGGAATTTTATCCTGTACGGTTCTCCAGAAGGCTGTTTCCTTTCCTGGCCAGCCCTGCTTTGCAGCTGAGCGGGGCTCCGTGAACAGCTGGTCCGCGGTGTGGTCTTAGAGACCCCTCTCAGATGGGGCGGGCTCTTCTCTGCAAGATCACGCTCTTCCCGGCCCGGGTGCCCCCAGACAACCAGGGAACAGTATTTAGGATTTTTTTTTTTAAAGGAAGTAGGGTCTTATATTTTTATGTTTTGTTGGGATTTTATTGTAACTATAAAAAAGAGTGACTAAGGTATATAAAAAGAAACCTGTGGTTCAGATTTATTGTGCTGTATGTCCTCAACAGTTTAATAAAAGAAAACCCAAAGCTCTTAGGTGTTCCTCTGGGGTTAATACTAACACCACGCACATTCCCCACCAGCCCAGTTTCTATCTGTGGGTCACACTCTGGTTCAGAGACGTAGAGTGGGTAATAAGATTATAAAACATGTCTCTTGCTTGCCAGCTACCACATGCTAATAGTAATGGGATTCATAATTCACTGGATACTGGGTTTTTAGGTTTTACTTGGTTCGTTTGTTTAATTTAAAGGAACAAAAAAATAAAATCTTGAGAAGAAAACAAGGCTTCCCTGAATAAAGGGGAAAAAATTAGATCCTTTTAGCAGAACTGAACACTGCCTCTAATTTGTGTACAAGTTCTGTCCTCACTTGGCCATTTGAGCCGGAGGTGAGGGGCTGAGCATAAGCAGGGACTAGGGGTGTTTAAAGCAAGTTTTCTCAACCTTGGCACTCTTGAAATGCTGGGTTGGCTAGTTCCTGCTGTGTGGGAGCCATCCTGTGCATCGCATCCCTCTCTGCTCACTAGACGCCCACAGCACACCCTTCCCCGCCCCTCCCCTAGCTGTGACCGGCAGAAGTGTCTCCCCAAGTCACCAGATGTTCCCAGGGGACACACTGCCCCCAGTAAGTACTACTGCTTTCAAGTAAAGCAAGTTTCAAACATTTCCTTGTTTACCCATTTGTCTAATCCCAAAGCAGCCAGGACTGTGGCTTTTGTTTCTTGTTCTTTTTCGGAGGGGGGGGGGCAGTGGTTAGAAGGTAACTAGAAGGGACCTAGCGTTTGAAATCACATTTTGCCATGCCTTGTCCTAAACAAGTCACAATCTGATATTGGCTTCACATTTCAGAGACTTACATACATGCTTAGAAATGCTACGGTTGACCCTTGAAAGGAACAGGTATCAACTGCATGAATCCACTTTTATGCGAATTTATTTCCTGGTCAGTATAACACAGTTCTGTAAATGTGTTTTCTTTTCCTTATGTTTTCTTAATAGTGTTTTATCTCCCTAGCTTAGTTCATTCTAAGGATACTCTTTGTGTGTGTTAATTTTACCATGTTATCAGTAAGACTTCAGTCAACAGCAGATTATTTAATAGTTGAATTTTGGGAGCGTCAGCAGTTACATGTGGATTTTCGACTGCATGGGGAGGTCGATGCCCTCCTCTGTCGTTGAAGAGTCAGCTGTGCGTAGAACCATCCTTCGGTCCAGGTGATCGCATGGATGGTTATTTGTGTTATTCTTCACGTTGAATGTGGCTGATGTGATAAATGGCTCCAGCAAATTCGTATTTAAATAACCTCAATTGGAATCTGGCCCTTCATATCTTTTTCTTTTCCTCGAAGTCTTTTGTAGCTCAGTGATCTTGGGATTCATTTGGGAAATTCAGTGTTTGAGTTCAAATCCCTCAACTCTTAGTTCTAAATAATCCTTGTTATGTGATGCTTTCTAGAAATAGCAGGAATTAAAGGGAAAAATTAACATGCATGGGTTTGAAATTGTTTAGTTTTTGGTAAGCTTTAGTTTAAGGGAAAAAACTCTATAGTTTATTTGAATCTCTGCAAATACAATACAACTTGAGATTGGCTGCAGTTGACCTGTCTGTCAGACTTAACCTTCTGCATTTTTTTAGTTAATACTTGGGGTTTCATACTTCTTGGGGGTGTGGGAAATATGTCAGTACATTTGGGTCACTGGCTGTCAATCTTGACATCACATTAGTATTACCTGGGGAATGGATAAAAAAGATGTGGTCCATATATACAATGGAATATTATGCAGCCATCAGAAAGGATGAATGCCCACCATTGCATCCACATGGATGGAACTGGAGGGGATTCTGCTGAGTGAAATAAGTCAGGCAGAGAAAGACAATTATCATATGGTTTCGTTCATATGTGGAACATAAGAAATGGTGCTGAGGATCATAAGGAAAAGAACGGAAAACTAAATGGGAAGAAATCAGAGAGGAGGACAAACCATGAGAGACTCCAGAAAACAAACTGAGGGTTACAGAAGGGAGGGGCGGGGGGATGGGGTGACCGGGTGGTAGTTATTAGGGAGATCACCTATTGGGATGAGCACAGGGTGTTACATGCAACTAATGAATCGCTGAACTCTACAACAAATACTAATGATGTACTATATGCAGTTACCTGGGGAGCTTTGAAATAGCCCAGGGCCAGGCCACCTCCCAGACCGCTGAAATCAGATACTCTAGTGGTGGAGCGCAGACCTGAGTGCTGGGTGATCTCCTCCCTTTCCTCCAGTGAGAGTGAAGGTTGTAAACCTGTGTACCTTTTTATACATAAAGTTTTATTCGAACATAGCCATGCCCATTCATTTACAGATTGTCAAGAGACCTTCAGGCTTGCAAAGCCTAAAATATTTCCTGTTTGGCCTTTTACCAAAAACATTTGCTGATCCCTGCTCTGGACTCATAGTGAACATTATTCAACATTTTGAAAAGAGGCTTTATACAAATTCAGAGTAAAAGAAAAAAAAAATCCAGCATTTTGCAGAGCCTGCAGGTCTCAAAACCTGTCAGTTTACTTGTATACAGAGAACATTGAAAAGCATTTTCCTTGAAGAACTAACTTGCAGATGTCAAACCAGAAGATGTAACCAGCTTAGCACCTGCTGTGGGTGTCGGGGGAAGCCTCACCATTTGTTGTGATGTTGTGTGTGTTAAAGCTGACAGTTGGCTTCTTGCTCAAAGTTCATTACGTAGACTGCAGGGGACTTCAGGGAGGTCTGTAGAGGCAGCAATGGCTCTTTGATTTGAAGAGAGTTGGAGTTTGGTCTTAGATGGTGGCAGACCTCTGAGAAAATTCCTTTAGCTCTGAGGAATCTCCTGTATAAAAGGAAAAATCATGAAAACTTAACAGTGATATTTACATGATTTCCATCCTCCCTCCATTCAGGTGGAAAGTTGGCAGTGATAAACAGTGGATCAAAAGAGTTTTTTAGAAGGTCCTTTTTTGGTTGTGGGGCCCTGAAGGTGTGAAGTATGAGAAAAAGGATCATTTACTCTAGTCCCTTGTCACCAGCATGAGGTTTCTGAGCCAGAAGGATCAGCATCTCCTGTGCCAGACTGAGGCCCTACCACACTCTTACTGAATCAGAATCTGCTTAGCCCCAGGCCATTTGCATACATATTAAGAGAGCCCTGGGATGCACTGGTATAACCGATATTGGCTTCTGTGCAGTTAAGTGGTCCCTACCCTCCTCAGTGATTTCATGGCCCTTTAATGGCTCTCCTGACCTGGGGTTCTTCATTATGGGCAGGCAGGTTTTCCCTTTTGGCTACTTCCAAGTATAGCCTGCTCAGCCTCTTACTTAATAAGGATTTATGTGATGATAGGAGATGAAAATGGTGTGATTAAACTGGAAGAGATACCAATTAATATGCTTCAGAGAAACACAGTAGGAAGGATAAAGGGAGCTTGCCAGATAAACTTCAATTGAGAGAAAATAATCAATTGGAATACAGTTGTCTTTGTTTTGCCAAGAAGAAGTAATCAACCCATCAGAGCATTCATTTGTTCTGGGGATCACTTGCGAGGGTTGAAAAAGTACACACAGGCCTGTAGTCATTGGAAAATTGTCCAAAATTTAATATTCGTAGATAATCTTGGGGAAGCCCAGTATGTAAAATTGCCCTGCCAGCCTCTGTCATGTTAGTATGAGTTTCTTAATCAAGTAGCATTATTGGATTGAAAAACACGATTTTGAACTTACTCTTTAATTCACGGACAGAGTTGATTTTTCCTGAACATTCCCTTAAATTGAATTTTTAAACAAAGTTAATACCATTGAAATTTAATTTTTTAAATGTAGTATAAATAGGGGTACCTGAGTGGCTCAGTAGGTTAAAGCCTCTGCCTTCGGCTCAGGTCATGATCCCAAAGTCATGGGATCCAGCCCCGAATCGGACTCTCTGCTCAGCAAGGAGCCTGCTTTCCTTCCTCTCTCTGCCTGCCTCTCTGCCTACTTGTGATATCTGTCTGTCAAATAAATAAATAAAATCTTAAACAAAAATGTAGTATAAATAATTGAAGTCTAGCTGTTCTTGCTGGGAAGACAGGATCACATCTCAGTGTCTGTACCAGGGGTCATGCAAGAAATAGAACAGCTCCACAACTTTGTGGAAGTGGGTGGGGGAGCTTCTAAGTCTTCGGGTCACATCACCTTACCTTTAAATGAGAGGTCAGGAAGCAATGGAGAGCTGCTCCATACATAAAAGCTGCCCCAGTGTCCCAAAGTCAGAGTCTCATTTGCCAGTCATGTGTCTACATGACTGCAAAGTCAGCCTTCAATGTCTCCCTGCATGTCCTGTTTGCAGAATCCACATCACCTTAGAGGGTCTGGGAAGTGGAGATCCCAGACTTGGGTTTTTTGCTATAGGGAGAGCATGGAAGGGGGTTGGGAAGAGACGTTGAGGACGGTATTGGGCACGTCATTGCACGAATGGCAACAGCTTACCCTTACACAAGCTTTACGTGTTGTCTTTTTTTTTTTTTTTAATGTTCTTTTTTATATGAACACAGTGAGGTAACCAAAGTGAGATGCCTGTTTTACACGTGAGGGAAAGTGAGGAAGCAAATAACTTGTTTATGGCTAAGTAACTAGACAGAGCTGCAGCAACGTGTTGGCTCCTGGGCCGTGTTGTTCCTCTATTGCTGTGTCCTTTAGTGCTTGTTAACTGAGTATCACGTGACCAAATGGGGCTTCAGGAGTGCTCCAGTAAGGACCCCAAGATAGAAAAGTCACCTAAAGGATGCACAGTTAAGAGTTTCTAGGGTCACTGTGCTAGGGGTGGAGTGCATTTTCATGGTTGAAGATTACTTCCAACAGCAATAGTCTGTTCTCTGAGAGTCAGGCAGTTCTTGTAATCATTGTAAAATGCAACTTTGGGCTCAATGTATTCCTTTCTTTTTTCTCAAGCAGATGAAAAACTCGGAGAACCGCCACGCAGTGAGTTCCCAGTACAGGATGCATTCTTACTACCCGCCTCCCTCCTACCTGGGCCAGAGCGTGTCCCAGATCTTCACTTTCGAGGATGGCCCCTCTTACTCAGAAGCCAAAGCCAGTGGTAGGTGTCTGGATGCACAGCTTGGATTGGGGTGGAGGGAGGATGAGGGGCCAATGCTGGGTCCCTGGACCACTCCGAGGTCTTGCAAGTCAGGAGCTTGTGGGAGCTTACCTTGTGACTCCTCTGTGAGCATCCTTTACAGTATCTCGTTAGGGAATGCTTTCGCTATAATATCACGTCTTTTTGGACTACCTGGAGTGACAAGAATAAAATGAGAGACTCCCATCAGAACCTAAAAAAATGTATTTTCTGGAGGAGCACTGTGAAATACAGGTTCAGAGGAAAATGTGGCTCAAACCCTGATACTTTTGGTGAGGTAATTTCTCTGTATTGAATACTTGTACTGTATTGAAAACTTTTCCATTTCAAAATTGAAGGCATATTCATCTTTTGGGGGAGGAAATGAAATAACTTAATAAAACATTTTTGAATACAATAGATCTCGGAGTTTATGCAGTAGCAATGCAAATAACTCTGATGTAATAGCTTTAAAATAAAAAATGGCTGTTTAATGAACCAAAGCGGTTTGAAATACACAATTCCTCACCTTCAGTTTTAACCTTCTCCCAAGCATTTACACTGTGGTGATGGGCAGGTCTTTTATGACTGCTGTGTTTGTAGGCCCCGTTTTTAAGTTCTTTATATTTAAGCTTTATCTTTTGATCAAGGAAAGTGAGAAGATTACAGTCAAGGCTGTAAGTAAGAATCAGGGTAATAGTGTGTGACCTGCTAGTAAACCAACAGTTGGCCCTTGGCCTGTGCCAAATAAGAAGAGGTTTGTTCTCTGAGTAAGTTGACACTCTACGGAGAACTTGTTTCTTTGTAAAGCAGGCGTTGAGACAACGAGAATCAAAACCATGCTTTGACTTCCAAATTCAGAATAAGAAAGTCTAAAAAAAGCTGGGCAAGTTATGCTTTATATGCCGTACTGAAGTGAAATAGAGGATTTCATTAATGCAGAGCGTAGAGGACAAGAAAACGGATCCGTTGGAACTGAAGAGGGGCTGAAGCACCCGTTACTGACTGCACTTTGACTTTGATTAATGACCATTTATTGTCAGGAATGGACAAGCACAGCTCCGTATGATAAATATTCGTACCACAGAACATATGCCGATGTGGTCCTTCTTTCACACTCTGTTTGATTCTATATATTTATCTGGCTTTTAAGCTCTTTAGGGACAGAGAACACATCTTAGTTACCTTTTTACCTGTTATGATGCCTTTTATTTGTTATTTATTGTTTGAGTGAATGAATGAATGAGTTATTTTTTAAGTGAGCTTGCTACTCTGTAGAGAAACACCAGCCTAGAAGGTCAGGACCCTAACCCATTGTCTGTGAAGTTAGTGCTGATTGTAGCGATGAAGCAGTTAAGGAAACATTTGTTCATACAGAAAATTAGGAGTGAAACTTACTTTCGAGAAGAAATTGGCTAAGCTTCTTTTTCCAGGAATAATGGAATATTTCCAGAAGCACTCACATTCTTGAGAGAAAGGTGTAAATTCAGAGCAGGGCAGTAAGATAAAAAGATAAGAGGAAATTTATTAGAGCAGAAAGGAACAGATATAAGAGGAGCAGGAGGCATTTGAATTTATGGCAGGAAAGGCTCAGAAGGAAAGAGGTTACAGTCCAGGACAGAAAGGACCGGCTGCACCAGTGCTCACCAGGAAAGACAGGGCGAATAGCAGTGAGGATTTCTTACATTTTCGCTGGTGATACGTGTGTTTGAAAGCATGAGGAGGCCTCAGGCTTACGCTCCTGGTGCCCCTCTCCCTCACTACTAGCCTCATACCTGAGGGAGTTAGCTAGGAAGAGCTGTTAGTGGAACTCTATCATGTCTACTTTTGAATTGCCATGGAAAAGGAGAATGTGGATAAATAGAAAATCTAAATAGCAGCTAATTATTTAAAGAAATGTGGATTTATGACTTCCAAATGCATGGTGGGGCTTCTATGGTACGTGGAGTGTTCACAGAGCAAGGGAGAAGGGAAGAGGAGGTTGTGTTTGCGGATCAAAGGGACACCTCTGGGGTCCTTTCTTGGAGCATTGGATCCTCTGTTTTATCATTAGCATTGACACAAGTAGGCAGTTGGGGACAGCAGAGGCCCTTGTGTTGAGTAGGGCTGAGGCTGGTGGCAGGGCTCAGTGGGTAGGGAGAGGGACAGCAGTATATTCATCTGTGACAAGGTGACAGGCTGGCCAGTAACCAGTTGCATTTATCACTTCCATCAGGTTTGGGTTGAGCTCCTTGGGTTGGTTGTGTTTTAATAAATAAATTATGATTGGAAGATCTAAGTGGGGACTTACAAGTAATTTGAAAAACAGTGTTTTTCCATAGGCTTAATGTTTTCTTTAAAGTGTAAATTTGTCCATTAAATCAGTATTTTTTCACTTTCTTTTAAGAGAAGTTTAACCTGTCTTTACCAAGTAAAGAAAGGAGTCCTGGTTCAAAGTCTACCTCTGCTTTTGCTGAAGATGGCAACATGCAAATAGAATGTCATAGGAATTCCAGGGAAAGTTCCTTTTGCTGTGTCACTACTGCTTAATGTTCTCCTTGGTAAAGAGGCTAGGAGGCATTTCCTCCCCCTTCCATATCCTGAAAAGTATCAGGAGGTAGATTAGAGAGACAAGGAGGCCCAGGCATGTAGCACTCCATAAAACATTGCAAGTACTGTGGCTTTTATTTTAAGTGACATGAGAAGCCATTGCAGGCTTTCCAACAAAGGGGCAGCCGGGGAGACATGTCTGTCCTGTGCATTTGGAAGCTCACTCTGGCTGCTGTGTGAGACCAGACTGTAGGAATGCAGGGTGGAGGCAGAGAGTCCAGTAGAAGGCACTGAGTAATCGTTGCAAAAGGTGGCAGTGACCTAGGGAGGGTAGGAGTGTGGTGGTGCTGACAGGCGGTTTAATTCTAAATCTGCTTTGAAGGTAGAACCAACATGATTTGCTGATGGATTTGGGATGTGCCAGTAAGAGAGAAGTGAGGGGATGTTAAAAACTACAGTTTTTAACCTCACCAAGTAGAAAATTGGAGTTTCTGTTTATTGAGGTAAAGAAGACCATGGTGGGATGGGCCTGGTTTGTGGGAATTAGGAGTAGTTTACACATGAAGTTTGAGGTGTTCGAGAGTCCTCAAGTGGATCATCAAATAGGAATGGATGTGTAAATTCTGTTTCAAGTTGAGAGGAGACATCCTTGTCAGAAATAAAAACTCAAGGGTCCTGTGCATAGATGTTAGTTGAAGCCAGTCTGGTGAGAGCCCCTGGAGAGTTGAGTGTAGATAGATGGTGGAGAATGAAGGACTGAAGATTGAACTCCAAGGCCCTCTGGGGTCTGGACTTGTGTCGTAGTTGAGGAGGACCAGCAAAGGTTAAAGTGATGAGGAGCGGCTGGCGGGTAGGAGGAGAGCTAATGGGACATGTTGTCTTGCACGCTGAGCAAAGAAAACATTTCAGTGAACATAGCCAAAGAAGCCGATAGGTCAGGTGAGAAGAGGGTTGGAATCAACCACTGACTAGGTATATATGGTAGGAATGATGGAGGAATCTGGACAGGTGGCCATTTGGGTGCGGACAGGGGAGTGAAAGCCTGACTGTGTTTGGGTATGCGCGGGAGAGAAGATAGGGACCGGGGCACAGACACTTCTTTACGGAGTTTTGCTGTAAGGGGGCGTCATGAAATGGGGCAGCAGCTGGAGGAGAGCCAAGTTCAAGGAAGATCTTTTCCTCTTTTTCAAAGAAAGGAGATAGCGCAGTAGGTTTGTATGCTGACAGGAGTGGTCCAGTAGAGGGAAGGTTTGCCCCACCGGCTGTGTGGGGTAGGGGCCACCATCGTCAGGGACACTAGTGGGGTGCTGAGTAAGCAAGACTAGTCAGGGTCCAGGCAGCGGGCCCCGGCATGGGGGCGTGTGGGTGCTTCATTAGTGGTCTAAGAGGAAGTAAGTAAAGGAACTAAACATAAAGGAAAACTTACTAACAGTTTGACACCATGATTTAAGGTCTATTGAATCTAATTCGAAAATTGGGGTTTGAATATTTTTTTTGTCTTTCATTTTTTTAGGAATTCATTTTTTTATCATGGTAAAATCCACCTGTCATAAGATGAACCATTAACCATTTTAAGTGTACAGTTAAGCAGCACTCAGACCTTTGCAGTGTTGGGCAACGATGACCTTTACCTAGTTCAAAGGCATTTTCATCACCCCAAAAGGAAACTGTATACCTAAGCAGTTACTCCCTACTCTCCTTTCCCCCAGCCCCTGACAACCACTGATTTGCTTTCTGTCTTAATGGACTTGCCTATTGTGGATGTTTTATGTGAATGGAGTCCTGTAATATGTGGCCTTTTGTGACTGGCTTCTTTCACTGAGCATAACTCAGGTTTTTGAACGTCCTCCGGGTTGTAGCAAGTATTAGTACCAGACTCCTTTTTATGGCCCACTAAGATTCCATTGTTGTGGATAAACCAAACATCTTGCTTTTTTGTTCTTCAGTCAATAAATATTTACGTTATTTGAACCTTTTATTAGCTATTGTGAATAGCTATGCTGTGAACTTTCATGTTCTCCATTGGGAGAGCTGTGCTCAATTCTTCTGTGAGCATACCAGCAGCAGAATTGCAGGGTTGTATGGTAATTCTGTGTTTAACTTTTTGAGGAACTACCAGACTATTCTCTGTAGTGCCTGCACCATTATACATTCCTGCCAGTGTGTGAGGGCCATCTCATCTTACTTACCATTTTTTAAATTATGATTCTAGTAATTGACATTTGTTGTATCTTATGAAAGTATGAGACCTTGGTGGATTGGAAACAAAAAAATTCTAGGAGTGCCTGGCTGACTCATTGGGTAGAGCATTGCAACTCTCGATCTTGGAGTTGTGGGTTCAAGCTCCATGTTGGATGTAGAGATTACTTAAACATAAGTCTTAAAATTTTAAGCAAAACTAAGCAGGTCCCTCCCCATAGATAGCTTGAGAAGCACTGATCCTAGTATACGCGCAGAAGGTTAGCTTACACATGATTCTGGCCTCTTCATAGTAACAGGTGCCCGTGGTTCACAAAGTGGTGGTCTGAGCACCCTAGAAATGAGGCTCCTGCACTCGGGATAAAGAGGGGCATCTCCACAGCCATGCCCCTGTGTTAACAGATACACTCACGTTCATAGGTGGGCAGCATTTCATGTCACAAACAAGCATCTTTCTCTGCATATTGAAGTCTTGCATAGAAGTTCTTGGAGGGTACGTGGCTGGCCAGCCCCTGGGGAAAGGTTTCAATTTAAAATGAGAAAGACAAGCATCTTTTGATCTTTTCATCTCTTTATCCTACAGTCTCAGTTTGAACGTTAGAGCTGCTGCAGCCAGTTTCTTTGCCCTTTCCAGCACGGATAGAGCGGCAGGCCCCTGTGCAAACTCATCCTCCCTTTCTTGCTAGAAGCCAGAAGCTAGAAGCTAGAAGCCAGCGTCTGAGGTGCTCGTTATGTATTATGAGCTGTTCCTGTATTATTCATTTAGCACACGTAGGATGTCTGCAGCTCCAAGAAGCAGGGTACAGAGCGTTTATGTTTTCTCCAAAGGTCAGATGGCCCAAGTCGGGGGAAGGGTCTCTCTGAGTCGAAGGGCCTGTGCTCTTTCTGTGATGTCTGGGCAGCTTGCAGAAGCATTTGTGTTCCCAAACTTGGCTTTCCGAATCCATGCAACATTAGCAATTTTGTAGCCCAGTGAATCTGGAAGTGCCTGATTTCACTGAGGGCCTATGCTAACCCCCTCCTCCGCCCTCCCCGCAATTGCCACGACTAAATGGCTAAGCTTTCCCTCCATGGAATGGATTTGCTTCATGCCGCATATGGGATTCTAGTGAAAGACCATGCAGCTAGTTTTGCAGGTGAGAACAGTAGGCATGCACTCCCTGTTGGAAGCACCCACAGGTCTCCCTCGCTCAAATCCGGGAGGCCAGAACTACCCTTTGGTGAGGTGAGGTGACCTTCTGCCAGCGCCCATGGCCGGGGTGGTAGAAGCATTCTGTGCTTAGCATTGTAATGGAGCCACCGCTCGGCAACTGTGTAGCCCTGGGAGTACAAGACCCTTACTTTAATCACCCCTTAACACAGGGTGAGGAGGTAGGTGTTGTGAGGGTGAAATCATGTCCCATACGGAAACAAGCTCTATAAATCACCAAATATGGCAAGAGATGGGAAAATACTGTACATACTTCCACCATTCCTTTCTGTAAGGGGTGTGTTGACATTTCAGGCAGTTCTTCTTGTCAGGGAGAAAGATGTTCTGGAAATGTTTTAGAGTCCTGCTCAGACAGGAAGGAGAGCAGACCAAAGAATCTGAGGGCTCGCTTTTTTGTGTATATTCTCTGAAGCGTATGGCAAGCCTACAGGGGAGAAAAACACTGACCTTTTTCTTCTGCTGCTTTAAGGAAAGCTGAATATGTTTTATGCAACATTTATAGAATGTTGAGTTTAAACTTCTCTTTAGGCGATGATTTGAGGGAGGTCAGACTCTTCAGGAAATGGGTTGAATTTCAAAGAAAAGCACCTGACTGCTAAACCTGTCTTCCTTAGTGACCTTGTTATTTTCAGGTGCAGCTTTTATTTCTTTATTTTTTTTAATTTTTAGAGAGAAAGAATGGGCACGCTTGCATATGTACAAGTTGGGGGAGGGGCAGAGGGAGAAGCAGGCTCCCCGCTGAGCAGGGAGCCTGATATGGGACTCGATTCCAGGACCCTGGGATCATGACCTGAGCCGAAGGCAGCCACTTAACCGACTGAGCCACCCAGGCGCCCTCAGCTCCAGCTTTGAACAGAGAGGTAAGTGGGGGATTCTTTGGCCATGACCATGGAGGCTAGTGCTCGCAAGGCGATGGGTCCCACCCCAGGAGAGGAGCTCTGGCTCAGATCCCCAGCACTGGGCCTGACTATAACATGCTTGCTTCATCTCTTCCAGCCTCACTTCCGTTATCTGGAAAGTTGAAAGAAAATAACAGCCTTACCTATTACATTTGGGTCAAAAATTTTTTTACATAAAAGCTATGTAAAAAAGCCATGGCAGAAGTTGTCAACTCCCTTATTTCCATATGAAGACCTGCCACCATGTCTTACACATCTTTCTCTTCCTGCCAGTGCCTGGCAGGGGGCTGTGCAAATGACACCACAGTCGTTAAGGATGGCCTGTTTTTAGCCCTCCAGGGGCCCTGTTTGAAACTAATCATATGTGTATTGGGATTTTGAAATTAGCTAGACATTGTGGTCTTCTGAGTGAGGAAGTTGAAGTGTAATCATTTTAAGCATATAATCACAGGCGGCCGTGGAGGTATATTTTTACTATATTACATGCGGTGTGTTTGCTAAGTAAAGCAGAGGGAATGAGGGAAGAGGAGTGTGGAAGGACACCAGCAGGTCCCCTCGTGGCTGAAGAACAGCACTGAAGGAGCGCTGAAATGCCGTTTGACGAGAACACCCAGATTTCCCTGGTTTCTTCAGACCTTTCTCTCCCTCCATGAGAACAGCACCGCACAAGGCAAACTGTAGGAAGACTAAGACTGGTTGGGCCCCTAGCATGCCTTGTATGTAAAACACTGCCCTTCGACAAGGCCACCACCAGTCTGGAAAGAGCGAGCACTGCCCAGGGACCCACGTGAGGGCTGTCAGACTCACGTAAGGAAGAGGTTCACGTGTGCGGCCCTTCTGCGAGAGTCATCGAGCTGTGGTCTGACATGCAGGGCGGGCATCATGTTCATTCAGCTTTGTCCCTTGCCAGGTGCCAGGGGCACTCATCCTGCCATGTTCCCAGAGGGCTCCTGGGATGGTCTGTGGTTCTTAGATGAATAAGAAACCTTAGATCCTTCCTGCTGTGCCTCACTGGCCCAGAGTCTAGAGTCCAGTAAAACAGGCATGGAAATAAAGCAGACATGGGCAGACGTAGGCTGTGACCTCCGGGCCACTACATATCCTGGATCCATATTGGAATCAGAATATTCCGTATATTCCCTTTGGAAAACTCAAATTTTAAAGACTTCCTTCTTTGCATATACTAGTTTTCGACAAATAACACAGCCCTATGAGCAAGGTCAAGAGGGGCTTCCTTACTAAGCACACTGACCAGAGAGGCTGGGGCAGGGTGGGGAGGTTTCAGGCAGAGCGCAGTGACATCTCTGAGCCTTATTGCTAGTGCTGGGGAACAGGAGCCAGCATAGGAACTCAGGTCTCCAAACCACTCCCCTGGGCATTCTTTTTGCTGGTGTATCCTTGATTTCTTTTCCCTCCCTTCCTTTTCCTCTCCTCACAAGCAGGTGGCTCTTACAGCATCTGTAGGACAAGGTTCTGTGCACTCAGTGGGGATAACTCATTTAGTTCTTAATAGTAGTATAATTACCCCATTTTATGGATGAGAACACTAAGGCACAGAGACAATGAGAGGAGAAAGGTCCCCATTTCTGAGAGGCAGAGAGAGAAACTGAGGCCCAGTGATGCCTTACTTAGCTTGTCTAAGGCCTTACTGGGCAACAGTCTGGCGTTCCTGTGTGTGAAATATTTTCAAGGAAATGATGGCTGTGATTGGGGTTTGGGTTCTATCTGCTGAGTGCGAAGATATACATGTGATATTAACTCTTCTGTAATGATAAAATTCTAGAAACTACTTCTTTAGCATATGCGTCATGTAGAAATACCCCTTCTAAGGGTACCTTTCTATAGTGTTTTGGTGTCACAGAAAGAGCAAAAACAAAAAAACCCTGAAAAGCAGCCTTGAAAAAACCCATCAGCTTATCAGGCGTGGTATTTACAGTGCTCTTCCCAAAGATCAATATAAACTTCAGAATATCTTTATGACTTAACACAGAGAAGTCAAGTTTTAATTTTGTGGCTATATGTGCATTTCTTTGTGTTTAACAGGAGAGAGTGTTAATATATAATGAAGGCAGACATTAGAAAATTAAATAACTTAATTTCAGTTAATAAATAATTAAATAAATTAAAGAGTTACCAGCTTGGAAATTATAAGTGTAGATAGAAACACAATCAACTATTTCCCTATAGTTGTTTTTATTTTCTGTGGCTGTTCTGTGTTATTTTAAAATTAAGGTCAGGGGGGCCTGGGTGGCTCAGTCAGTTAAGTGTCTGACTTCGTGATTTCAGCTCAGATCATGATCCCAGGGTCGTGAGATCGGGCCCCGTGTCGGGTTCCATGTTCAGTGGAGAGTCTGCTTGAGGATTCTTTCTCCCTCTGCCCCTCACTGCTCCCCACCCCCCAAATAAATAAATCCTTAAAAAATGAAAAAAAAATTAGGATGAATAAAAGGCCTGTTTGTTTTCTCCATATAATTTTTAAGGCAGTATTTTACGCTCTGCCTAGTCTGTCATTGGCTTATTATGACGTTGCTTATACATCTTTAACCTATTCTTGAAAAACTCAAGGCCTTTGCAACGGTTTTCCTTTGGGCTAAAGAAGACCGTCTAGAGCAGCACACAGAGTGTTAGCTCTGGAAACCACTCTTCGGGGAGTTCCTCCATGTCCTGATGTAACGAAGTTGCACACAGTTACAGGGGGTCAGTGCTTCCCCGGGGGCGCCTGTGCTGATCTTATCTCACTGGAGTTCAGGGGTGATGTCTGGTCCCCAGCCTGCCCGATCAGCGCAGGGAACCTGAACTTTTGTGAGCACGTCACACAGTGAGTTTGCCGATTCTGTTACTTATTGAGAGACCACTTCCATTTCTAATTCCTAAAGAGGCAGTGTCCACACAGGCATTAACTTGGAGGTGGCAGTGGCCACTCTGGTTGGCGCAGTGTATGTCCTCATGCAGGAGGTTTCCTCATCTTGGTCGGGATCCACTGGGCCTCGGCCATGCTCTTCGGGCGCAATAGACTCAACTCAGGAGTTTATTTTCCTTCCTCGGCTCCTCAGAGGCCCGGCCCTGGCCAAGTACAACTTGAATAACCTTCAGGAGAGCTGTGCTGTCCTTCTGTCGGCCGCTGTCTTTGAAAATTGCCTCCAGAGTTAGTGAGCAGGAACAGTTAAGATTTACAAACAATGATGAAGCTTGTCATGCATCTTTCACCATCCATCATCCAGGTGCCGTGCCTGGGCGGTGAAGTGTTCTTCATAAAAACCAGCTCAGTGTGAAATACACCTCGCCGCAATGTTTACTGCTCTGAAGCTCGTCCGCGGCCCTTTATAGTAAATCCAGACTGCGCCGTGACATTACAGTATATCACTGCCCAGCGCGGTGGGGTTTACACTGGGAATGAGTGCAGTGCACACCAGATGAGGTGTCCAAATTGAGTTATGTCAGAATTTGGCTGTTATATGGGGATAGCTTTTGTTTTCTGAACACTGAAAGTTAGCTTTATATGTATTTATATACGGGCATATACTTCCCACCTTGCACATATACATGGGTACACCGTATATGCTGAGGTCAGCTTCCAGCCGGGCTTCAGCTGTGAAGAATGGCGACTGGCATTTATGTACCGCCCAACGGTGGTTCATTGAAATCAGTGCAACCGGCCTCTTTGGGGGGAACTAGAGCGGATGGTTATTTCATCGTAGGAGTGGGTTTGCTTCTGCTCCGTGTGCAGTGGTCATTTTTACTGTCCTTTCTTGCAAATCCAGGGAACCCTCTCTCCCGGGATTGTTGTGGTGCGTGGGAACAATCCCTGTGATATAGGGCAAGCGAAGAAACCTGGCAGGACCATCCCACCCGCTGTCGAGCGCCTCGCCTGTCAGCCGAGCGGATGCACTTAGGGAGGTCTCTGAAGTCAGTTGCTTATTTATTGTTTTTTCAGTGGGTATCAAAATCCGGGTGCTGCCTCTGTTATCTTGAAAGATGCTGCTTCCAAGAAAAGATTTATGGTGTTTTAACTTAAATCTGCAAAATAAAAGAGCACACTGAATTTATTGCATGATCAGGGTTTATTTACATTCACCCTAAAAGTGCTGATATTAAAAATGAGCTCCATAAAAAATAATATTCAGGCCCTGCAGCCCCACAGTCATCTTAACACTTATTTTTAAATCCTCTCTTCAGTGTAGCAGGGAAGTTAGGAGAACCATTTGGTGGCCTTTTCGTATCTGGTGGTACAATGAACCCGGGGTCTCTCCCCCATTTACACCAAGTCTAGGGCAGGGCATCCCCCACTTGAAACGCAGGGGCACACAGCCCTCCTGTCATTGCCCTCTGCTCTTTTTCTGGCTGTTCCCTCTTAGTTGCAATGTCTTCTTACTGGAGATTGATTAACGGTGCCACTTCCCAGCTTCCTGGAGCAGCACAGGACACAAATGCAGGCTTATGGTGCTGGCCTCTAGAGGTGGGACAGGGGCCAGAAGCCTTCCATTGGCTCCGCTACCAGGGCAGGGAGCGAAGGGCCCTGAGTTGGCCCGATGCGCCCGTTCTGGGAGGGCTGCGCCATCAGACACGAGATGGCCAGCGAGAGTTCGATTTCAGATAAAACCCCAAACAACTATTTCCATATAATTATGTCCACAGTATCTTATTATTATAAAAATTATTTATTTGGTCTGAAATTCAAATTGTAGCGTCCTGTGTTTTTATTTGGAAATATGGCGATTTTATACTCCATTCGAGTCTTCTCTGAACGACAATTTTAAGGCCTTGGGGTAAAAGACAAAAACAAAATGTGGACAGAGGACAGCAATACTTTCTGGAAGCATACTCAGCAGTTTTAAGGAGTTGCTTCATTTGTGTTTCTGTCAAAATCATAACAATAGGGGGGCGCCTGGGTGGCTCAGTGGGTTAAAGCCGCTGCCTTCAGCTCAGGTCATGATCCCAGCGTACTGGGATCAAGCCCGCATCAGGCTCTCTGCTCAGCAGGGTGCCTGCTTCCTCTTCTCTGCCTGCCTCTCTGCCTACTTGTGATCTTTGTCTGTCAAATAAACAAATAAAATCTTTTTTAAAAAATCATACAATAAGCAGGCTGATGATGCTTAGAGCGGTTTCTTACTTTGGTTAAAGCCTCTCATGGCTTTCTCAGTGTTTCTTCTTCCGTTTGGATAATTCATGGGTCCACACATTTCTTTTTTCATGTTTTATGGGTTAGATCCATTAATACAGCAGCAAATAAAATTTAACCCACTGCTGCTCAGAATCAAAATGGAAATTTATACTCTCTGTGCATTTGGTTCAGTTCTGTCCTCCTACAACTTCTCCAGACAGAACAGTGACTCTGGAAACTCTGAGCAGGACCGGGTCCTCTCAGGCCCCATCCTGAACCCCCACCAGGATGGAAGCTGAGGGCTCGGTCAGTACACAGGTACCAAACTGGAGAGCCAGTGGACCTGGCGTCATGCCTAGGATATGAACACGGCAGGGAGCGTGGGAATGTCAGCAGATCCTGGAGACTCGTGCTTTTCCCTTCGTGTCCACAGACAACAGGCTTCCCTCTCTGTGCTGTGGAAGGCATAGCCATGTGCCCGGCTGTCTTGCTCTTACGTAGGTCTTGGTCGTGGTCTTTTTGTAACCCAAGGGAAAGGTAGTCTTCTTCAGTTAGAGAAACCAGGGTTACAGCCAAACTGTGTGGGTGGATACACAGTCCTGTCAGGGCATGTTTTGCCTTTGTTACTTACATGCTTAGAGAGGTGGCCTGGGGCTTGATTTGTTTGTTTGCTTATAACAGCTTTATTGATACATAGTTCACACACCATAAAATTCATCTCCTTAAAGCATACAGTTCAGTGGTTTTTAGTATATTGACAGAATTGTGCAACCATCACCACAGCCTAATCCCAGAAATGTTTCCATTGTCCCAAAAGGGTTCCCCATATGCAGTCACTCCTCCTCTGCCCCTCCTTCCCAGCCCCTGAACGCTACCGTTCTATTTTCTGTCTCTGTGGATTGGCCCCTTCTGGACATTTCATAGACATGGAATCCTATGTGACCGTTCATGTCTGGCTTTTTTCCCTTAGTAGTACATTTTTGAGGTTCATCCACATTGTCCCATGCAACCGTGCTTCATTCCTTTCTGTGGCAAAATAATACTCCATCATGTGGAAGGGTTGGGTTTATTTTGACTGGAAAATTATTGCAAGGCCCAACAAAAACTGTGGAACCACAAGATTCTCAAGGTGAAATATGTGTGTAATTTTATTTTAGTAAATCTCCAGTCTTCCATCTCGACACATGAATTCCTGTAGCAAGTAGCACCTGCTACCGTGTGGAAGGAGAGGAGCTCATGTGCACAGACATTGAACAAGCAGGGCTGTGCGGTTTTCCTGTTCTGTGCTAACATTATTTACATTATTCTGCTAGGGCTGCCGTAGCAGAGCACACACTGGGCGGCTTAAGTAGCACATTGATTTTCTCACAGTTCCGGAGGTTAGAAGCCCCAGGTCAAGGTGAGGTTAGGGGTAGAGCCACTGCCTCATTGTGACCTCACACAGCCTTTCTCTGGGGGCAGAGTCAGAAAGAGAAAGAGCTTTCATCTCCCTTGCCTTTCTTCTTCTTTTTTAAGGTTTATTCATTTGAGAGAGAGCGCGAGTGCATGTGTGAATGTGTGAGAGGGTGTGTGTGAGTCGAGGGAAGGGGCAGAGGGACAGAAGCCCAAGCAGACTCCCCACTGAGCACAGAGGCCTTACTGCAGCTCAACTTTTGAGATGGTGACCGGAGCCAGAATCCGGAGTCGGATGCTTAACTGACTGAGCCCCTCCTCAACCCGGGCATCCCCCCATCTTCCTCTTAGAACACTGGTCCTATCCAACCAGGCTCTACCCACATGACCTCATTTGAATTCACTTAATCTCCCTAAGGGCCCAGTTCCCAGTGCAGTTTCCAGTGCAGTCTCTGTGGGGGACTAGGAGGTCAATATAGGACTTTGGGGGGACTGTGACACTGTTGAAGAGTTCACTGTCTCTCAGTGCCTCCTCTGGCCAAGGTTCTTGGGACACAGAAGGATGCTGAGACCTGATGAGCCAGTGTGCTCCTGGTCGTGTGTGGAATGTCTGGAATTTACTGACTGCTCACTCACCTTCCAGACCCACATGCCGAGCCCAGCCCATGGCAGGCCCTTGTCTAACAGTGAGATCCCCAGAGCCAGAGGTGTTGTGCAGAGATGGGAGAGCTCCGTGGTCATGCACACCCCACTCACCCAGAGCACTTCTTTTCCGGATTGTTGCTCTTCTTTCCCACATTTTTCCCCCTAGAATTTGGTTACTTACTTTTTTTTCTTTTTTTTCCTATTTCTGATTTTTGGGAAAATGATTTCTGATTTGTTGTCCTCTTTGCCCTTGTAGAGCTCTGCATGACCTTAAACAACTCATGCCAGGGTGATGCTACAAAATTAGTCTTTGCTTATTTTCCCGGCAAGTGAGATTTGGGGCCTTCACACGCAGGATCATTACGGGTGTAATATAAAGGACGTGACTCCGTAAGGACCAAGTGGAAGACATGCATAGGACAGAGAATGGGGAGTGGGAGGAGAGATTCCATGTTCTTTTCAGGGGCACCCCCTCCCCAGCACTTTGATGTGTTCACGAACCTAGAAGCTGTCTGAATGCTGTCATTATGGAGGCTTTACCATGAGGCATGATTCACTGGCCATTGGTGCCTCTCCCCTCCCTGGATGTTGATGGGGTATGGCTGGAATTTCCTAACTTCTAACTAAGGCTGCTTCTCTCTGGTACTCAGCCCCCATCCCAAAGCTGTCTAGGGGCCCACCAAGCGCCACCTTATCAGAATCAAAGAAGCTTCCGTCACCCTTTATCACTCAGGTTCCAGGGCTTTTAGGAGCCCTGTGTAGGGAACCAGGGACAAAGACCGAGTATCTTTCTGTGAATCCACAGGCAGGTAGAGCAAAAATCTCTGACCTTATCTTACAACACAGTAATCTTCTCAACAGACACTAAGTGACACAGCCTGGCCTGTCTCCTGACTCCATGTCTCTGTCCAACCTCAGACTGTCAGCATTGCAACTCTTGTCTTCAGCCTGCTCTCTGAGGCCTATTAATATCTAATAGGAGCTTCTAGGTACATAGGGCCATTTTAACTTCAACGAACTAAAATTTAAAGTGGAGTTCTTCTGGCACAGTAACCAGATTCCTAGTGCTCGGCAACCATGTGTGGCTAGTGGCTGCCACATTGGATAATGCAGAAATAAGACCTGTCTGTCATCACAGGTGTTCTCTTGAAGATAGTTCCATCTGGGACAAGTGGGGGCTATTTTGTTACAGAAGGGGCAGCGTAGTGTTTAAACCTGAGACAAAGGAATAACACAAGTTCAATAAACAGCATTTCGAAGGTAACTTTTTGGGTGCCTGGATGGCTAGGTCAGAAGAGAGTGTGACTCTTGATCTCAGGGTCCTGAGTTTGAGCCCCACATTGAGTGGAGAGATAATTTCTAAATAAATAAATAAATAAATATTCAGCAAAGGTAGAAGCCTAACTTTTGTGGCAACATCAGCCTTTCTTCAAATAACCTGTGGGGTTGAGGAGGACTAATTAGGGGAAGAATAATCAAATGCTGATTCACCTGTGTTGCACACTTTTAACTTTAAATAGATGAAAGCGAGGGAGTAGACTAGAACTTGGTTGATCTTCGTCCAAGAATGGGTGGAAAAGTTGTTTTCTGGCCCTGGGGTGGGATGTGAGCATGTGAGTCTTTGGGGACTCGCCAAAGATTCTTGCATTAAAAGTAGGAGGGGACAGGTGGCTTGGATCCCCGGTCAGAGGTACCGTTTACAAATATGATTTCCCCTTCTGTGAGTTTCACGCTGTGGATTGTGTTGTATCCTTTGATACCAAAAAAACATATATAATCATGATGAAATCCAGTTTGTCTTTTTCTGTTGCATATGCTTTTGGGGTCGTGACCAAGAAGCCATTGCCAAATCTAACATCCTGAAGCTCCCCACCCCCATGTTTTATTCTAAGAGTACTGGGCTTTGAGCTGTAACATTCAGGTCTTTGATTGATCTTGAGTTAATTTTTGTATTAGGTAAGGAAGAGTCCGCCTTCACTTGTTTGCATGTGGATATCCAGTTTTCCCTTATTGAAGACTCCTTTCGCCCTTTGAATGGTCTTGGCACCAAGAGGGAAGAGTATCAGAAGGGTTAATGCTCCACACTTGCCTGTGGCCTTTTTCTGTGATCATCAGAGAACATTAGGCCTTGTGTGTTGATGGCACAGAACACGCCTGTCAAGTTGCCAGTTGCCGATTCACCAGGATATCAGTGGCGAATAGATCTTCTTACTTATTTTTTTTTACTTTTGTTTACTTTCCCTGATATTTCAACTATACCTTTTTTCCACCCCTTAGAATTGTGAAACGAGAATAAGGTAAGAGAAAGAATCCTTCCAAAACCAGGATCACAGTAGAGCAGTGAAAATAGTAGTGTGGGGAAGACTGGCTGTTTTTCCATTTTCCTAAAGGGAAGTGCGTAGAACTCTCGTAAAGGATAGTGACAAATACTAAATTTTAAAATGCCCAGTTTTTTAAGGTCATCTGAAGCCTTTCCTATGTAAGAGATGGTAGACCCTCCTTAGCTGAGCCCCTGGGGGGAAAGCCCTGAAACCCTCTGGCATTCCGTGGGAAATCTTCCTAAGGAAACAGTGCAGAGCAGAGAAGCCAGAAGGGCGGGTGCTAACGCCTGGCTGGCGGCAGCCTGAAGTTGTCAATCACCCCTTAATGTTTACAGAAGCAAAAAGTCAATGTGTAGTTGTTTTAATTTGACACACTCTTGGGTTGAGAGAGTGTAATCGCTGGAGGGGACAGTTAAGTGGCTGTCTGGGTCTGACTCCTGTGCTAAGCGCTTTTCTGATGAGCAGTAGATTGTGTTAAATACCGGCGTAATTGCTCGCGTCCTCAGCCCGGCCTCCAGCACCTTGTACTACATTTCTGTCGCCTGAGGCTGTCGGGGTTTATGCTGCAAAGAGACTCCGTATGTTCATTTTCATGAATCAATGTCGGTTTTTGAAAAGCAGTTGTTACAGCGCTAAGTGGACTGAAATAAATGACACCCCCTCCAGACCCGTTGGAGTAAATCAGAACTGTTCATATCCACGCGAGTGGTCTTCTCAGTATAAATGACTTTTTGTTTACTTATCAAACAGAATGTTTGTCTCCAGGAAATGGAGGCAAATGATTTGCTCATTTTTTAATCCTGTGAGTAGCACTTTGCTGCTGTTAAACCAGGGCGGTTTATTGTGCATTGTTCTGGGTATTGATAGGTAGGAAAGGGACCCTGCTCAGCAAGTGAAATTATCCCCAAATTATTCTCAGGGCCGGGAACACTTGATGGTAACTGTACCCGCTGTGGGGGCGTCAGTCTTGCTCAGACCAGTGCCTCTGTGAGCCAGTGGTGCACGGGCCCTGGGAAGAGGGCGTGCTGTCTCACCCCAGACCTTTTGCCTACACTGGGCAAAAGAACCATGCTTTGGAAAACACATTTCTCACCTTGGGTTGCTGGGCATGATTTCCTGTATGAAGGGCGCAGGCTTCAACCTACCTGGTCGAGCTGCAGACTTGGCGGGTGTGCCAGTGCTGGCTCTGGCTCCGTGAGCCCTCCTCTCAGTCGGTCCAGCTGAAAGAACCATCTTATTGTCTCCTTTGCTTGTCTTCCTTCTCTTCTGTTTCTTTTTGGTTGGGCCACAGTCTTCTTCCATTTACCTCTTCCATAGAACTTGCTGGGCCGTGTCAGCAACGCCTGTCTCAGTGACGCACTAGTTATCATTTATATGTGGTTATACTTTTTGTTATGATGCTAAACACATATATAACATAAAATTGGCCATTTTAAAATATATAATTCAGTGGCATCCAGTACATTCACAGGATTGGGTTCTTGCGGGGCTCATTCAGTTGGGCAGCTGACTCTTGGTTTTGGCTCAGGTTGTGATCTTGGGCTGCACATGCCTTGAGGTATCTGCTTTAGGATTCTCTCTCTCCCTCTGCCCTTTCCCCATTCACACACACGCTTTCTCTCTCTCTCTCTCTAAAAAAAAGATAAATAAATGTTTTTTAAAAATATATATTTATAGGGTCATCTAACAGTCTAAGTTTAGGCCAAGGTCAGAGGCAGTCCTTGATCTGGTAAGATGAGGGGCAGTGAGGGTTGTCAGCCGCGAGGTGGCCTTCTAACTACCCCCCACCCTAGACCCCTCCCTGATTGGGCTGCCCCAGCAGTCTAGGGATGCCCTCGGGACATCCGTGATCCCGCAGTCATCCCTCATGGACCCTTTCCCCTAAAAATCCTTTTTGTTTCTCTAACTGCCAGATCCTGACCTTTCTCTTGCTCGTATGTATGTCCTGGATGGTTCAAGATCTTTCTTTTTGAGGTGACCCTGGTGCTCACCTTCTGCCAGGTGCCAGGAGCCACTCACCAGGCTACTAGGGACTTCCTTTTAATTACTCCTTGCTGTGGAACTACCTCCCATGTTGTCCCATGTCCGGGAGCACCTTCATTGGCTGAATTCTCTTCTTGAAATAGCTGTTCTAGAACTCCTAGGTCACGACGTGCTCCAAAATGAATTACAACAGGGTTAGTTTTCCCTGGTCGCTGGAGAAGGAAACTTCTACACACATGCTGAAAATAGTTATTCCTATTTCTGTTAATAATTCTTTTTTAAAAAAGATTATTTGTGTGTGTGTGTGTGTCCGAGAGAGAGATGAGAGCATGAGCAGGGGAGGGGCCGAGAGAGAAGCACACTCCCCACTGAGCAGGGAGTCTGATGCATGGCTCCGTCCCACAACCTTGGGATCATGACCTGAAGGAAAGGCAGACACTTAACCGACTAAACCGCCCAAGCACCCCTTTCTGTTAATATTCTTCTCCTCATCCGTTCTTTCTTTCTTTTTTTTTTTTTTTTAAAGATTTTATCTATTTATTTGACAGACAGAGATCACAAGCAGGCAGAGAGGCAGAGAGAAAGGAGGAAGCAGGCTCCCTGCTGAGCAGAGAGCCCGATGTGGGGCTCGATCCCAGGACCCTGAGATCATGACCTGAGCCGAAGGCAGAGGCTTTAACCCACTGAGCCACCCAGGCGCCCTCATCCGTTCTTTCAAGTTTATTATTTCTTTATTGGCACTTAACTACAGACCACAGCTGCCTGAAGGTGGCTTTGGGTTTTTCTTTGCATAACTCCTGGTTCAAGGGGCCATTAGTATTGTTATTTTTACAAAAAGTAGTACAAAATCATTGGGGAAATCAAATAATACAGAAATCAGGAAATACAGGAAAGCAGAAGTTTCAGAGTGAAATTTTTTCATTTCTTTCATATAGATTTACATATTTTCTGTTCCTTCCCTCTGCGGTGTGTGCTGTGGTAATACCCATGAATACCTACAAGAGTGGGCTCTACCTTGCTATCACGTGTCTTTACGGCATCCATCAAAATAACCATGTGATTTTTCTCTTTAGTGCAGTAAGTCACACTAATGGGTTTCCTAATGTAAAATCATCCTTATATTCCTAGAATAAATCTTACTTGGTCATCTTTTTAATGCATTTTATTGGGTTCACTTTTAGGACTTCTGTACTTAAGTGAGTTCAACCTACTTTCCTTTTTTGTGGTACTTTTTTTTAAAGATTTTATTTGAGAGAAAGAGAGCATGAGCACAAGCAAGGAGAATGGCAAGCAAGGGGGCACAGCAGGCAGAGGGAGAGGGAGAAGCAGACTCCCTGCTGAGCAGGAGCCCAGTGTGGGGCTCGATCCCAGGACCCCGGGATCATGATCTGAGCTAAAGGCAGATGCCTAACTGACTGAGCCACCCAGGCACCTCTTTTTGTGGTATTTTTATCATGTTCTCATGTTCCTTGCATCATGGTTGTCATAAGTTCATAGGATAAAACAGAATGATATGAAATTAAAATGATTTTTAAAATTTTAAAAACAATACTGTCTGTTCAATGCTTTTCTCTTTATATGTTTCTTGTGTTCATGGTCAGATCTCTCAAAGGTTCACAGGTTTTATTGGTCATTTCCAGCACCATCATACAAGTTTATTTGCTTATGTATAGGTTTCGGTTGACATAACTCAAGTTCTTAAAGAGATTTTTGAAATTATTTCCAGATTTTTCTTTTAATCCCAACCAAAAAATATGTATGGGTATTTGTGGTAATAAAGCCAACAGCCTTCAAGAAGTCATTTTCCCAAAGAATGAAGCCAGTGGGGGCCACCTGGGTGGCTCAGTCAGTTAAATGTCTGCCTTTTTAGCTCAGGGCATGACCGCAGGATCCTAGAATGGAGTCCCGTGTCAGACTCCCTGCTGGCGGGGAGTCTGCTTCTCTCTCTCCCTCTGTCCACTCCCTTGGTACCCACTTTTGCTCTCTCTCTCTCTCTCTCTCTTGCTCTCAAATAAATAAAAATCTTAAAAAAAAATTGGGGCCAGTGAATGGCAGAGCCGGGATTTGAACTCAGAACTGTCTTCCAGGTTCACACCTGGTGGAATATAAAGTAAATCTGTCTCATCTTGGGTTCTACTGAAGACCAGAGCTCAAAACAACAAGGACCGGTGTGCTGTGGTATATTGTGTCGTAGTTCCGAGGAGGAAGAGTGAAGGAAGGATCAGAAGCCAACATGAAGTTGTGTGGATGTAAGTCAGGCACCAGAGGCGTTTAGTTCTGTTTGTTTATAGGAACCTCATTTCAACTCACACAGGACAACGAGAGGAACCTCATTTCAACTCACACAGGACAACGAATTAATTTAGCTCTGTTTTCCATGAAAGTAAACACATAGCTGCCTGACCCTTATTTCCTGGATTTGAGTAGTGTGAATTATTTTTATTTCCTTAAAGTCCAGAAGTCACTGGGATGGTGGGATCCATGGCTCAGGGCCAAACGGCCTTCCTTCCCACCTGGGAACTCCAACTAGGGAAAGGGACTGGAAAGACCGGTTGAAATTATGTTGAAGATTTACCAGCAGCTTCCAACTTACTGATGAATTACCCCATTCTAGAGAAGATTTTATTGTGGTAAGAAAGGCAGGAAAGTCACCATGGGAAAGAAGCTCTTTTAATCTTTCTTAACCAAAATATATGTATTCAAAGAAAGATTAAAAGTGTGAGTGACCATTCAGAGAAGTTGGTTGGTTTGGGGGCTTCAACAGGGATTCATGGTCAAATTACTTTCTTTTCCTTTGTAATTTTGGGGGAGGGCGCTGTGAGACACGAGTGAATAATGGAGCATTGAGTTTGGTGTCAGCCAGACCTGGGTTGTCACTTAGTGCCTTATGACCCTGGACAGGTGTCTTCCTTCCTCTGAACTTTTGTTTTTACACCTGTAAGTTGGAGGTGAGAGTATGCATCTCGTTAAGTATTTTTTTTAGTATGAATCGAGCAAAGTAATGTATGACAAAGGATTACTATCACCTATGGCATATGGCCAGTGCTCAGTAAATTGTAGTTACTATTACTGGTTTCCTAGAAACTCCATGCTCTTAATTCTATGTTCCTGATGGAGTTTGTGCCTGCTGAAATTCTTAGAAAGATTACAGTTGACAGTGTTGTAGGCAGGACCAATTCCAGGACAGAAATGGAGGGATTAGTAGGGTTGGCTTTCAACATCCTATCCAACTTCTTCCCAGAGTCTGGGCACACACACATCTAGGCCTTGTTCTTATTTTGGGGGGCCTGCTCCCCTGTGGCTCTCCTCTTTTGAGAGAAAACAGTCTGATAAATAACATGGTACAATAATATCAGTTTTATGTCTTAGTTCTCCTGATTATTTGCATTTTCAGGGGACATCAGTATTTATTCTGAAGAAGTGAATCTCTAATGGTGGCATTTCAGGTATTTCAGTCTGTGGGTTGCAGGTATATTTTGAGGACAGAATCTTTGCTTCCTGAATCTCAAATCACTTGTTTATAAGTCACTGCATCTTTTGTGTCCATGGAGCCAAGGCTGATTCAGGCATCTGGGTTTTTAGCATGCTTTAAATTTGACTTTATTCCAAACATTTATTTGTGCCTGTATTATAATATCACTCTTGCAATAATAGGGAGTGTGTCATAAAGTGTTAGTATTCTGTAATGTCTCAAACATAAACATCATGGTATATTTTTTATTCTAGTCCCTTGTTTGCTTTTGGAAGTGTATAAAATTGTGTTTTAGAAGGTTATTAAGTTAACAAGATTACTTTAGTAGCTCTAGTTGTCTAAAGTACACATTTCCAAATGACCAGCTTAACCAAAGGAATTACCTGAATTATTGGCTGCTGAATTGTAAAACCTGCTGTTTTACAACAAATTGGTGGTAATGACACACCGCAGATTTTGTCAGCATATTAGACCTTCTGTGAAGTAGCATTTCCAAAAATCAAAATAGGTTCAAGTAGCTCATAAGAACATCATCACTAGACTCTCTAGTTAGATGTTTTTTCTTTCAAAATAGTTTACAATCAGGTATTTCATTCTTCCATCAAGATGAAACTTGCCTCACAGCTATGTTTCATGCTTTATTCATCTAAAAACTACCTTTTAAAGTCAGATTTAAAAGAAACCAGTTAAAAATAACTTGGAAAATTGTGGTTTCTCAGAACATGTTTCTGAGAGAACAGTTAAAATAAGTTTATTTTTTTCCTAAATGAACAAAACACTGATGTTTTTATTTTGTCTGTGATTGTAAGTTGTCTTTTTTTAAAATACACATACGTATTTTTTAGCCAGTTGTAGTCTCAGCGTGTGTGCTGTGTTGTGATCTTTTTCCTCATTTATTTTAACAGTTGCCTGAAAAACTAAATTCTTAACTATATGTCCTTCCAGACTTTGAGCTGTGAATTCAGTCAGTGCAGATATAGTCTCTGTAGAAATATGCAGTTTGCTTGGCTTCTTAAGATAAGTGGGTTGTAGCAAACACATTGTTGCTAACATATATTTTTTTCAATCATCAGTTGCCCTTAGAGATCTTTCATGTTGGTTCATGTCAATCTGCTGTATTCTTCTTGTTTTAAGATTTTACTTATTTAGAGAGAGCATGTGCATGAGCAAGGGCAGGGGTAGAGGAAGAGGGAGAAATCGTAAGCGGGCTCCACGCCTAGTACAGAGCGCAGCATGGGGCTCAGTCTCACAAGCCCTGAGTTCATGACCTGAGCCAAAACCAGGAATTGGGTGCTGAACTGACTGGGCCACCCCAGCACCCCTGTTTTTTGTTTTTTTTTTTTTCTTTAACTGGCACATGCAGTTCTACGGTTTGGATGGACTACAGGTGACTGCTTAATTTCTCTGTTGATTGACAGCCGTGCTGTTTGGTACCAGTGTTGCAGAACCTTAGACACACATGCTGTAGTTTTTCTGGGGAGATACTAAGAAGGGGAGTTTCAAAGAAATCCTACATCTCAGGTTGTATTAAATGCTGTCCCATTAACTGCCACACTGAGCTGTGCTGGTTCACTAGTGGCATTGTATGAAGAGGCTGCTTCCCCCAAACTTTTGCTAGCATGATACTATTAACATTCATATTTTGGTCACTCTGGTGGGTGGAGAATGGAGCTGAGTGGTAGATTTTCATTTCCATCAGAGAACCGGAGCCCCTCTTGAGTGGCCTGGCAGGAAGAGGGTGCTCTTGTCAACTATCTGGTCAACAAGAGCAGGGGACAGATCCCAGGCCAAACCACTCTACATGGTCTGTCTATGGCCAGCTTGCTCCTAATCCCAGTCAGTGTCACATAAGAACATCAGCTCCGGGACAAGCAAAAGTGCTTGTAAACACCCCAGCAATTCTTGTCTCTGTGGCTGTCTTCTTGTCACTAGAGGTCCCAGTCTAATAGGCAGCCCAAAATACAGGAAGGAGGAAGTGCTCCCACCTGCCTTCTTGCTGACATGGTGTAGAGACCACTGTGTTTTCAGTGCAGCTGAAAATGCACGGTCTCCTTTGTAGGAGAGGCTGAGGATACATCCTCGCTGAGCTAAGGGGTGTGTGTCCAGGCCCAAGAGGTCATGTGGACGACAGCTGAGAGTCCCACAAGAGCAGCGGTTGACAGTCCTCGAGAACTGGATTCACAGACTGAGTCCATCCATCAGCGTACTGAAGAACCAGTAGTGTTAGGAGACTGGTTGTGAAGAAATTAGCTGATGCGGTTTCCACCGAGTCCTCATAACATGATCAGTGTTGGATTCTGAGGCAGACACTGTCACCTATCACCTGAAGCCACTTTCTTTAGCAGCACAAGGTTGGAGAGATTGAACATCTCTTTTAATGGCCAAATCCCAGTGATTGGAAAGAACTTACTTCATCCATTATTGACAGAAAATGTTTATGTCTTTATTAGGGGAGAAAAGGTCTTAATTCCTTGCTTCGGAAGTAACCACTTGATGTTAAACTCCCCAGCTCTGTTTTGTACTCGGTTAACTGACTTTGGGGCATTTAACCCTTTAGAACTTAAAGGAAACAGAGATTTGAGAAATGGTAGCACAATGAGAATCATAACACAGAATTTTCATTCTGGGAGAAAAGGCCCAAGTCAGTGAGCCCAACCTCCGAACTTTAAAGATATGGAAACTGAGGCCCCAAAGATGACCTGCTTTTAAGGACAGATGTTGTGTGAATCCAGGAATGATTTATTGTACCATGAACCATTTCCTGACGCTCTGGTCTCTAATCTGAGCAGGACTCTGGGTGAGTTTCATTGATGGATAGGTTTTGCCCGCTGGCCCCGGTCGGGCGCTGTGGCACTTCAGTTAGATGTATCAGGAGCCTTGATACTGCTGACCGTGAGGTGCAGAGCCTGCCGGGGTGACGTGCTTCATTTTTCCCTGTCTCCATCCTGACTTCACAAAAGCTCATGAGGGTTGGAACTGGAGAATTACTTACCTATCCTGAACACTCACCTCTGTGGATCTGCCCAGAATTCGGCTGTTTTGTGCCTGTCCGTGCTTGGGGACATGCTGGGACCATGAGGTCTGTGGGGGTGTGTCCCCGCCTTGGTGTCTGCCTGCCCCTGCTTGCTCACCTGTGTACTTTGCTGAGCAGTCGACATGCTCTTAGATTAGAGGCGGGGGAAAGCAAGCGCTTACATTAGGAAGGGTCTGTTGTCCGCCTTTCCTCTCCTCTCCTGAGGCACATGTAATTTGGGAAAAATAAGATCCTTTGAACACTTTTTGGACACATCCGGGTCTGGTAGCTCTCAGATTCCCAGATCCTAGGCTTGTGTCAGACTCTGCTCCGAGGTGCCGGGGATCTTGGTAGAAGTCAGTGCTCACTCCATGGCTCCTGGTAGCCTCCCTGCTGGCCCAGGGCATACTGTCCCCTCTGGCTCTGCTGCTTGGAGCCCACAAGGCTCTCAGCAGGAGGCAGCCTTGGAAGAGAATGGAGGGTTCTGCCAAGTGATTCCTAATTCATTTTCTGAAACACTCAGCATCTGACAATCAGCTGCAAACAGGTAAATTGTCCCCAACCTTTCACTCCACCAAATCGCCTGATGGATTCCTGAAATCTCTTTTGCTTGGAAAACAGATTTTTAAAATGTGGGAATGGGGTCCCTGGGGTAGCTACCTCTTCCTGGATTCATTTTCAGAAGGCAGACCTCCAGCTCAGGTGATGCTTGGACATCAGAGGTGTCTCTTTGAGCAAAACTGTGGCTTTCTGGGAAGGAACTCAGGCAGCAACTTTGTGACCATGTAGAAGGGGACAGCCGGCAGGCAGCGGGCTCTCCGGGTGCGGTCTACGGTAGGCGGGCAGAGACAGCAAGCCCGCAATCCGCTCGGTGGGGGCTGTGGCCTTGTGGTAGTCAGACCTGGTTCAAGGCCTGAGGACATTCTACCTCTGACATTCCACGCTTGTGTGACCTTGGATGTTAATCACCATCTCTGGGCCTCAGTTTGTAAAATGTGCCCAGTGCGGTTATTACTACCCACCTCCCCAAAGGGTGTTCTGTTCAGATGATAAGCAAAGTACAGGAACACAATAGGGCCTCAGTGAATGATAGTGATTATTATTAATAATTATACTAATAAATAATGTGGGCTGAGGCTCATTTCACAGGCCTGCTTACCTAGGCCAGCACTCAGCCCGTGCCTGAGGCTAGGGGTCCAGCCTTCCTCAAAATCCCTGCTTCATCTCCCAGTGTCCACGGCCTGTGCTCCTTAGAGAGCTCCCTCCTACGGTTCACGTGGCGGCGCGGTTGGTTTCCAGCGTGGCCTCTGTCTTCTTTCATTTCCTCTTATCCTTCCTTTCTGCCTTTTTATATCACTTTTTATTACTACAAAAATAATACATGTTTGTTAAACACATTTAACAAACTTAAGTCCTTTGGCATTTGATAGCTTATTTTGACACAGAAGCTTCTAAGTACTTTTACATAAATGGGTGACCTTGATTTAGCTTGATAAATTTTCCCCTTACCTCCCAAGCACGTGGTTAGCTAATGTTAATATTTGTGTCTTTTCCTTTTCTCTCAATTCTACCTGCTTTAGTGTGAAAACTAACACCACTTCCTAACAAAAATAATGAGAAGTTCATTTTATTCAATGCTCCGACAAGTACTTCATTAGGATTCTGGAGTGTCCGGTGAAGTGCTAGAAGCAGTTACTTTTAGTGGAAAGCAATTATCTTCTAACTTCGTTTCTTAAAATACCAATGGTTTTCTGGCTCACCATAGGACTTCATTCTCGTTAAGCTCCAGGAAGGAGAGTGTCTCACCGTAGACTCTCTAAAGGCTGTGACTCCATTCCCGGAGGGGGCCACCGGCTGTGCGCGGGCCAGAACCTCGCTCAGCAAGTGCGTCTTTGCTGCACAGTACAAAACCCTGACCTCCTCAAAGAGCACTCAGGATGTACCCAGTTGATAATAGTACGTTCTGGGTATTGAGCCATATAGGCAGCAGTCTAGAGATTTTCCCTGCCCCCAGATGACATCCCTGCAGTGCCAAGAAAATGAAAACACTCACATAGAGGGTCAAAGCGTGAAGCTTGCATTTACCTCATGAATTAGTTTACTTGGGACCTTTTTGTTAAGAGCTCCAAGTGGTTCCTGAATGGCTAGAACTGTTTCTGGAGCGGGTTGAGGTGAAGGGGAGGGGGTGATGTGGCAGAGGGGAGACCGGGGAAGGGGGCAGGGCCCACAGATTCCTAACAACAGAGAAGACGTGCCAGCAGGTGAGAGAGACGCAGAGGATCAGACAAACAGAATGGGGAAGAAAACCGCACCTTCCTCCTGATTCTGCTTCACATGCCTCAGTGTACACTTGAAGCCCGTACTGCTTATCTGCTCTCTTACTACAGAGAGGAGCAAGGGGGGGGGACACTCATGGCGACCGAGTACTGGTCTGTTTTCTTTTTAATTGCAACAGGCTTTAACGTTATTGTTTTTCATTAATGCATGATAAGGAGTCGAGGTTCAGAGCTGTCACATTATTCCCACGGTCACATCCCCAGTAAGTGACCCAGCTGGAATCCGGTCCCAGGTGTCTCTGGTTACAGGTGTGCCTGGCATTTTCCTTATGAGAACAGAGACTGGTTTTATTCATGGCCCTATTCCCTGTGGCTACTGCCATGCAGGGCACAGAGTAGATGCTTATAAATACTCTTAAGAATTAGGTAACCGGTTTGCACCACACTGCCTTGCCTTCTGCTTAAGAAGAGTTTCAGCAAGTTCTGGAGGTGGCTGAGGAAGTAAAAAGGACCAGAAGTCGTTGCCTTCCTGAGAACACCCAGCTCCCTAACAGAACTCTTCCTACCCCTTGGATGTGAAATAAAACGTGTTCTGAAACTTATGCTTTAACAATGATGGTGTCATCAAAAGGCCAGGCAGCACATAAACTTGACAGTTTTTGCAATTTTAAATAACGTTTCTGATTCCCACGAGGCTGGACAGGTGACTATGGAAAGCACTTCCACGTGTAAATTGGTGACTATTGAGATGAGCTGGTACCTTCTGAAATTAGCAGATCGCTTGAGCTTGAAGGAGCTGAGGTCACCATTCGTTACCTGATTGTTCTTTGCTCCAAGCTCCCAGGGCAGCTTATAATGCAGAGTGCTGGACTTTCACTCTTGTTTTCAAATTAAAGATTTAATTACAGTCTTCACTGAAGATGAACCAAGTGTGAAAATACCTGATCTACTTGCAATGGGGCTCAAGGAGGAGTGTGTGGGCTGAAGTCAGTGCTGGGGCATTTAAAGACTTTCAACAGTAGCATTAAGGGCGAAATCAATTATATTGTGACCGAACGCTGCCCTGTGGGTTACTCGGAGTCAGTGAAATTTATATGCTTCTTGTTGATCATTTTTTTTTAAGCTGAAAGGTGGGGGTATTTTGGTTTTTTTTTGTTTTGTTTTGTTTTTATCTTAGTTGTTATTCTGATAGACTACAGACTTGAATCTCCAAGACTTCCAGGTTTGGAAGATAGACATCTCTGAGATTAGCCGAGACTGGCTTTGCACACTGACCTCTGGCCTCTGCGGATGTGTGTGTCAGGGCTGCTTGTGAGGCATGTTGAGGCCCAGCTTCTCTGTAGGTCTGCTGAATGAAGCCGATTTATTGTGGTGTTCACATCTTCAGTCAGTCGATAATAAAAGCAGTCTTTCCGAAACCTACCTGATGGCACCACATTACCTACTTCTTGAAGGTGGTAGTTTCATAAGGTTCTTTCACTGCAGAGAAAACAAGTGCCCATATGCCTTCCTGCCTTCCAGTTTCATTGTTCTGATATCTTGGTTATTGTCCAGAGTGAAGTTGCGCTGTCCAGGACTGAGTTTAAGAGTAGATATACGGCGCCTGGGTCGCACAGTGGGTGAGGATCTGACTCTGGATTTCGGCTCAGGTCATGGTCTCAGGATCATGCGATTGAGCCCTGCATTGGGCTGGACGTGCTTAAGATACTCTCTTCTTCTCCCTCTGTTCCCTCCCACCACCCCCCCCCAAAAAAAAAAGAAAAAAAGAAAAAGTTGATTTATGATGCCTCATTAAATCTCCGTCCTTGAGAAATCAGCTATTTCACAGAAATGAATTTCCCAAATGACTGATCATTTCTCCTGCTGTTGCCAAAGTTCCTGCCTCCCACCATCTGACAACAGGGAGGTTTATAAATGGATTCTCTTCTTTCTTGCCTTCAGGATGCTGAACTTTTCTTGAGAGTTCGGGTTCACTGTCACATCTATAATTGGACTCCCAGCTCTCCTGGCTCCCTTCCCCTTCCTGGATGTGGGGCCGGCGGCCGTCCCTTTGCCCTTGTCCTGACAGCTGCCTCTGGGCCATTGTTCTCATGCCAGTCATGACTGCTTGGGGTCCAGGAAACAGCTCAGCTGGCTTTAACCAGTGAATTATTCATTCTCTCATTTCTTCATCAACCACTGCTTGTTGAGTACTTACCAGATGTAAGACTTTGAACTGGTGGCCACCAAAGGGCCCCAAAGACAAATACGAAGTGGATCCTACCCTGTTCCTGTTTTTGTTTTTGTTTTAAACAAGGCTCCATGCCCAGCACAGAGCCGAACATGGGACTCAGACTCACAACCCCGAGGTCAAGACTTGAGCCAATATCAAGAGTCAGATGCTCAACCCACTGAGCCAGCCAGGCGCCCCCTACCCTATTCTATGGGGAGAGTTGTTGGGTCAATTTTGTGGAAAGGGAAGGGAAAAGGAAGGTGGAAGTGACAGAACCACATGAAAGGCCACAACAAAGTAGCCTGGGCATTGTTTCTGCTGAAAGCGACCAGGGAAGTGGCTTTGAGCTGGGTTTGACCTGTGGAGATTGGGGGACAGTGGGATCAGCACGAGTTCATATCAAATGCTCCTGGGTCTGCAGGGTGGGGAGTGGGAGGAGTCTGGAGCATGGTCCATTGCAGGGGATGTGGGGAATCCGCTTGCTCCTCAGTTGCCAGGCCAGCAGGTTTGGACGTTTCCAGATACCACGAGAGGTGTTGCTTGAGGAAAGGTGATGGGCCTCTGGAAGCACAGGGGCCATCCTGGGTGAAGTCCAAGAAAGAGGCCTGAGCAGGACAACCAGATGCTAGCAGATCAGCTACAAGGTGATGAGCGTGGGATCCAGTCTGGGGAGTGGAGGGATGGGGTCACCGAAAGGTGAGCTCTGTGGAAGAGCTCCATGGGGCTCACATAAGCAAGGCTTTGCCAGTGCTTAGAGGCAGGAGGAAGGTGATGGGAGAAGTTTCCTAAAGTAATCCTGAGGCTTGGAGCCTGAGCAGGTAAAGTGGGTGGACTCAGGACCCAAGAAAGATGGTGGGTTTACTTTTAAACATTGTGAATTTACACTGCAGGGAGTTAATCAGGTAGAGATGTCCAGCAGATAATGAAAATACAGAAGTAGTTCTCAGAAATCGGGCAAGAGATACAAATTGAAGTAGTCATTTGCAAGAAGGTAATATTTAAAGTTTGTGTGGCAAGGGGGAGACAAATCATGCAGTTTGGAGAAAGCCTGCAGGGTAGAGGCTAGAGAAGAGATGGAAGGCAGAGAAAGCTGGGAGAGCCACAGAGGAACGTGGAGGGGGAAGGGCAAGGTCCAGTGTCTAGTGCTCCTGGGGGAGGCAGGGGGACTGGAGCATCCCTGGGCTGCGGTGATCAGCACCTCATGGGTGACCTGAAGAAAACTTGCCTGGGAATAAGACGGCCAACAGTTTACCAGGGTAACCCAGCTGGTGCACAGTGAGGGCAGTTCTTCAGTCACCTTTGGTGGTAATACAGTGGAGACAGGACAGTAAGTCAGCATTAAGAAGTGTGGGGAGAAATTGAGGGAAGGGGTTAATAGGAAAAAGACCCGGGGTCCCTGAGTGGCACAGTCAGTTAAGTGGCTGGCTCTTAGTTTCAGCTCAGGCTGTGACGTCAGGGTCATGAGATTGAGGCCTGTAGCGGACTCCATGTTCAGCCGGGAGTCTGCTTGAGATTCTCTCTCGCTTTCCCTCTGCCCTCTCACTTGTGTGCTCTCTCTCTCACTCTCTCAAATAAATAAATCTTAAAAAAAAAAAAAAAAAAAAAAAAAAAAGACCAAATCTCCCTTAGGATGGCTATTATTCAAATAGAAAATAGTGTTAGCAAGGATGCAGAGAAATTGGAACTCCTGTGCATTGCTGGTGGGAATGTCAGACAGTGTAGCTGCTGTAGAATATAGTCTAGCAACTCCTAAAAAAATCTAAATGTAAAATTACTATATAATCCGGCAATCCCACTTTTGGGGTTGTACCCCAACGATATATGAACAGGGAGTTGAACAGATAATTTGAACACCACCGATCACACCAGCATTATTCACCATGCTGGTGACACACACAACCCTCACATCCACGGATGAGCAAACAGGTAAACAAAGTATCTGTACACCGTGGAATATTATTCAGCCTTCAAAAGGAAGGGAATCCTGCCCCACACTACAACATGGATGAACCTTGAGGACACGATGTGTACTGAAACAAGGTCAACTGCGAAAGGACAAATACTGCATGACCCCACTGATGGGAGCTTTCTGGACTTGTCACATTCACAGAGACAGACAGAAGGATGGTTCCCGGGGCTGAGGGAGGAGGGAAAAGACCGTTCCTCGTGAGCAGGTATGGAGCTTCCGTTTGGGAAGATGAGAAAGCTCCGGAGATGGCAGGTACATAACAACATGTCTAAACTTAGTACCCCTCAGCTGTACACTTAAAAATGGTTAAAATGATATGTTTTGTGTTATGTGTGTTTCACCACAATAAAAAAAAATTCAAAACCAAAAACTAAATCCTGAAAGGGAAACCAGCCTGTTGACCAGAGGAAGGAAGAGTAAAGTAACAACTTATCTCGTGCTTTGGTAACTCCTTGCCAGGGTTGGTTTCCTTCAGTTCCGAGCTGTCCTCAGTGGACCAGCAGCAGCTGTCCCTGGGCAGGAGCGTCTCACCCCACGGGGCTGGAGAGAGTCATGCTGTGGAGCCTCCAGGTGCAGGCTGCTGTCAGCTTTGGCTTCAGATGGGATGCAGTTGAGGAGAAAAAGGAAAATGCTGGCTGTCTGTTCGTTCGTTCTTTCTTTCTTTCTTTCTTTCTTTTAAAAGATTTTATTTATTTATTTGACAGACGGAGATTACAAGGAGGCAGAGAGGCAGGCAGGAGGCGGGAGGTGCTGGGAGCCTGATGCCAGGCCCGATCCCAGGACCCTGGAATCATGACCTGAGCTGAAGGCAGAGGCTTTAACCCACTGAGCCACCCAGGTGCCCCAGGAAACCATTGTCTTGAAGGGAAACTAAAATCCTTGCCACACAGGAACTCTTCTCTCTTGAAACAGTTAAAACATACCACAGACACCTGGAGGGGAGAGGGTGCCACTGGGCTCCCCGAATGCCTTCTGTCATTCACAGATTAACTGGACCCATGGAAAAGGTGGAAGTCCTTTCCTGGGGGCTAAATGAAAAGATGGTACTTTACATAAAAATTTAATATCAGAGATACATATATTGAGGGGCGCCTGGTTGGCTCAGTGGTTAAGCATCTATCCTCAGCTCAGGTCGTGATCCCTGCATCCTGGGACCGAGCCCCGCATCCAGCCCCACATCAGGCTCCCTGCTCGGCAGAAAACTTTCTTCTCCCTCTCCCACTCTTGCTGCTTGTGTTCCCTCTCTTGCTCTATCTCTCTGTGTCAAATAAGTACATAAAGTCTTAGAAAAAAAAAAAAGAAATATGTATATTGAATTTCCTTTTTTTCCTTTAGCTTTTGGGGTCTTAGGGTACGTGTAGAAATTGTCTTTTGGAAAAATGTACAGTTTGTGCTATTATTTTGTTACTTCTCTTCACCCTTAGCATGAACTTTTCCAAAATAGTGTGTTCTTGCTCCTGTAACCTGAACTTACCTTGTCCATCCACGATGGCCGTGTTGTATTCAGGTGGTAAAGTAGCTTGTGTGGCTCTGAGTAGGCATGTATCCTCCTGTCCGGAAATGCCTGGAATTTTCTATCCTGATTGATTTCATCTGGTGTATTTTTTTTAGATGCATCCTGGCATTTGCTTCCTTATTCTGTATCAGAGGAAAATATTAATAATTACTGGTCTTAGATTTCCTGTAATGCTAGCTGGGAAGGAGGAGGAAAAGCTGGCATGGGATGATAGCCAGTACTGGGGCTATCAGGCCTGAGGCTATGTATTTGCCTTTGAAGAAGACGGAGTCCCCGGGTAGTAAGGATGAAATAATTTACCGGACACCACCCTCTGCCCTTCTTCTAACACACCATTTGGGGCACAATATTTACTTTTGAATTATAAGCTGCAAATTTTATACGACTTTTATTTGAGAAATGGTTCACAGACTTTCTCTTATATCCATTTCAATAGCAAAGTGTCAGGATATCTCTAAATGAAGAACTTCTTTAAAACCATGTGGCTAGGGGTTCCTGGGTGGTTCAGGCAGCTAAGTGTTTGCCTTCGGCTCAGGTGGTGATCTCAGGTCCTGGATGGAGCCTGGCCTGTGGCAGGCTCCCTGCTCCGGGTGGGGTCTTCTCTCCGTCTGCCCCCTTTCCTCTGCTAGTGCTGTCTCTCATGCGCTCGCTCTCAAATGAATAAGTACAATCATTTTTTTTTAAAATAAGAAAAATTTAAAAATAACAAAAGCATGTGGCTGAAACTAGATTATCTAGACTGTTTTGTGAAAGAATATGTTTTATGGAAGATGATAGGATTCCAAAGTGAAAGGCAGGCCACAGGCTGGTGGATTAGTCAGAAACTGAGCTCCTTCCGGTGCTAGGTTCTGCCTCCTTGGACCTGCCCTCCTGGCAGAGGTGTTGCCTCCAAAACTCGAGTCCTTTTTCTCCGCCTTCACAAGGTGCATCGTATTACCCTTTAAGGCTGAAACATCTGTGACCCTTCCTCCTTCTCAGTGCACAGAAAACCGCAGGGCTCTGTGAAATGTTTCTGTTGCTACAGAGCATCTGAACAGAGCCAGGCCAGTTTTTTTTTAGCATGATCGATGCCACACACAGCCTGCGTCCTGGGTTTGATTCCTGCCATTTTCTCAGGTCCCAGGATCGAATGGGAAATCAACTCCAGAGATGACTTTCGAGCATCCTGCTTGCTGGGTCGGCTTTAGTTTCTGAGATGCCATCATGGGTGTGTTTCAACTGTGTTTGCAGCTGCAGCCGCGTGTTTCACACACACACACACCCCATACACACGGTCAGGCACTACTCGTGGACCCAAGTAATGTTGACATTACAGAGTCCCTGGGGAGCAGGGTCCCATGTGCTCCCCAGGAGCCATGCTCTTTGGGCCTGGTCCAGGCTGAGATCCCAGATCCACTGCCTGACCCAGGGTGTGTTTGCTGCGGCTTCTTTCTGCAGAAACGTGTGTGCCCTGGCTTTGCTTGGAGTCTGTGCAGGACACACCCAGACGGAAGCACCTAAAACCCGTGCACACTCTAGTCTCCCAGACTGGCAGTAGGCCTGCGACTCTCCTGCTGGTGTGTGGGTGAGCCCTGTCCTTTGGTTATGCAACGTCCTGCGAAGACTGACTGCCGTGGTCTTTCCCACACGTTCATCTGTTATTAAACACCCGCTGTGTGCCCCGCACGGTGCTAGAGCATGGATGGTAGTTGTCCTCAGTCTGTTTCAGTTTCCCGGATGTTTGTCTTCCCGATTGTAGGCCGACTTCCTGTTTCTGCCACGAGGAGGCCTGAGGGCTCCGCTGGCTGAGAGTCCGTTTCTGGACCCTGGGCACAACCTTGGGAAATGTTACTTGTGACTCTGGTGCTGAGCTTGGCGCAATAGAAGGCACAGACTAACAGGCTCGGCTTTCAACTTGGAATTTAACTGTCAGTCTTCAGATGTGTAAAGAAGGATGACTAAAGAGGGCACCTGGGTGGCTCAGTCATGAAGCCTCTGCCTTTGGCTCAAGTCATGATCCCCATGTCCTGGGATCAAGCCCCATGTTGGAGATCTGGCTTCTCCCTCTGCCACTAGCTCTCTCTCTCTCTCTTGCTCTATCTCAAATAAATAAAATCTTTAAAAAAAAAAAAAAAGATGAACAAAATACAAGTTTCCTTTCCTTTACATCAGAATTGAACCCCATCTGAGAACACTGAGGGATGTTTGACCTGTGATGTCATTTTTTTCCCCTTTCTCAACCAGTGTTACTACAAGCCTTACTAATTTCTTGGTTCTGTGTAGACAGCGGCGTACATAGACTCACTCACTTTTTCTGAAGTTTTCAGACTCAGTGTGGGGGGGATGTATAATGACTGACAAGTGTGTAGAGTCATCAAGTCTACAGGCTGTTTTGTCATATATCATCTCAATCCTCAGAGCAGCTTTGTGAGACACATAATTATTCTTTATAAATCCTCTGACAATTAAAGAAACCCAGACTGTTTATTGAGGTGCTAGTGTCTGATGTCAGATCCCACAGTCTTTTGGAACATTCTCTTAGAGGCCTCTGAGGGCAGCGGAGAGGAGGCGGGAGGCTGGGAAGTGGTGCTAGGGGCGGAGCCCAGATAGTGCCAAGGTGCTGCTGTGGCCAGGCCCCACGTGCGGATCACCAAATCGTGGCACATTATGTGTTTTGAACATGGGCTTTTCAGCTGCATCGGGCTTTATGGGGCCCCACCAGTGTACGTAGAACCTCTATCCTAAGTGCTCTATTCTATTCCCATTTTACAGACAGGGACACTGAGGCATGGAGAAAGTGTGAAAATGACCACGCCTGCCCACCTTCTCCTGGCTGTGCCCTGTTGCCTTTGTCTGCAGATCCACTCAGGCTGCCCCAACAAGCCTCCATTCTCAGGGCTCCGGGCACCCAGTGACTGTGGACTGGAAACTGGGGAGACCCTACTTCTGGAGCAGGAATGCCTCTGCCCACTACTTCCCAGAGTTCCCACCTCTTAGACAAACTTAGGCTCAAACATAAGAGAGTCTTCCTGCTTCCGGATACTACTGTCTGAAGGGATGGTTTCCTTGATCGTTGGATGATAACATTATTTTTTGTATAGTTTATAAAGCATGCCCACAGACGTTCTGCTATTTGATTTTGATTTGCCACCAGCCATCCTGTTACACACACCCCCCCAGGAGCTTATATCACAAGGGGCCTATTGTCCAAGTGAGGATTAGGTTGGTTGAGACACCCCGGGCAGGCTCTAGGCCCCGTGAAGTACAAGTGTGTTCCTCATTCCCCTCTGTCAGGAAGGGACGTGTATATGTAAGCAGACCTTGTACCAAATCCCCCGTGACTTCCTACACCCCCACAAGCAAGAACTTTCTAACTTTAACACACCGAGACTTAGACTACTGACCAATGAAATAAGGAAACTAATTACTGTTACTCACTAATTAGCACAGTAGCCTGTGGTTAGCCTCATGTCACAATGGGGAAACCAAGGCACAGGATGCTTCTGTCCATCCCCCAGGTAATACAGGGGATTTCTTCAGAGTCAGCCTAGTGTCTGGTTCACTGAAGTAGAGCAGAGTTGCCCAGTGTGAGGATTCATCTCAGGGGGTTGTTACCTAAGTGAAGTGAAAGCCACAGTATATGTAGGTTTTAAGACCGAGTATATTTTGGTGAAAACCCAGTGAGGCAGTGTGAACGTGTGGATGGTATATCTCCCCAGAGTGATGCCTCAGGGTGAGAGAAGTCTCTGGGCCCGTGATGAGGAGTGAACCCCTCATGTGCACACTTGTTCCCTTCAGAGAGAGTTCAGGAATGAAGGAGTCAGTTCGGGGTCAGGGAGCCACCAGCAGTATCACCACTGCTGATGGGTAGGGGGCTTTGGGAAGGTGAGCAGGAAAGTCCTTGGGGACACTGAGCACCCATCCGGATGGGCTGTTGTCGGGGCGCTTTGCTTATTCATGGGCTTGCTTTGACGCTCCAGTTTTCTGACCCCCCCTCTAAGGAATAAACAAGGAATGGGGAGCCCCAGAGGCTGCCATGCCTTAATTCAGGATTGTCTGTCCTGCAGGGGTGGTGGTGGGGGCCGAGGAGGGCATCTGGTCCCAGAGGGTTCTACCTGGGTCCCAGGTTGGGGGTGAGGGGTAAGAGGCTGAATGGTGTCCCTTCTCGCTCTTCCTTTTTTTTTTTTTTTTTTAAGATTTTATTTATTTGACAGAGAGAGATCACAAGTAGGCAGAGAGGCAAGCAGAGAGAGAGAGAGAGAGAGAGAGAGGAGGAAGCAGGCTCCCTGCCTAGCAGAGAGCCCGATGTGGGACTCGATCCCAGGACCCTGAGATCATGACCTGAGCCGAAGGCATAGGCTTAACCCACTGAGCCACCCAGGCAGGGCCCCCCCCCCCGTTTTTTTTAAGATTTCATTTACTCGAGAGAGAGAGAGAGAGAGAGAGAGAGAGAGAGAGTGAGAGAGAGAGAGCATGAGATGGGGGAGGGTCAGAGGGAGAAGCAGACTTCCTACTGAGCAGGAAGCCCAGTGTGGGACTGGATTCCAGGACTCTGGGATCAAGACAGACGCCTGACCGACTGAGCTATCCAGGTTCCTTTTTTGTGTGCTATATTAAAACAATCCAGAAACGATTCTTCCCTTTCTGTTGGACTTTGTAGGTCAGTAAGGGAGTGGCTTTGGTGTATTGTCCCTGACTTCCTGAAGCAGTAGGAGAGCAAGCTGCAGCCACAGGCAGGCCAGGCTGTGAGCCCGGGGGAGGCTTCTGCACCGCCCTTCTGCAGGCTGCCGGATCAGCTCCTGCTGATTTTGAGAACCAAAGAGTTGTCCCGGTGTTAACTTTGGGATTTGTGGATCCGTGTCATACACGACGTTTAGAGGGACAGAGGTACTGTTACTAGTGCATAAATACGCTCTTTCTCTTGCGAGGTCACTTAGTTTTTAGCAGTGGCCGTCCCGTAATGGCACAGTAATGGTGCGGCTGTGGGGGGAGAAGGACTGCTGTGGGCCTGCTTCCTGCCTCAGCAACCCCCTGTACAGGGCCTGGGCCACTTCGCAGCACACAGAGCGCACAGCTGGCCTCTCTCAAAATGGGGCCTGGATTTTATCGCTGCCCCGAAGATGTGTTTCCAAGAACATAATCCTAACAGCCCCTTCTTTGTCACATTGCCACTGCCCTTTCAGTACACGTAGGTGGAAAAAAACAACACATTTAATTGTTTCAAAGATTATATATATATTTTTTAGCAAATATATAGTAAAGGGGGGGGATTAATAAAGGGCTATTTTTCTCAGCTTGTGGTTTCTAATTACATCAGTTACAGCTTAGCCCTGCCCTTAACTAGAGTGCAGGCATGAACTGGAAAAGAATGAGCTAATCCGTGATAGATCGGGTTGAATAAAGATCTCCATTCATATCTTTACCTTTTATCCCTTGTTCCAAGTGCCAAGAATTAATGCTGTTTGAAAGTACAGACTGAACCTGCCAAGCTTTGGACGGCTCCGATAATCCTAATTATTTTAGACGTGAGTGAGAAGGGCAGCAGTGCCACTGTGGAAAAGAGTCCCTTTGTGAAACATTACATATCTGCTAAGTGGTGTTGATTGGACGTGATTTTATTTCCAAACACGGCAGTTATCACGGAGCGGAAGAATTTGTTGTTTGAGAAATTTTCATTAGCTTTTCATCAGACTCTGAGGCCTGCAAACTCAGGAGACCAGAGGCCAGCACTTTTGTTTTCTTCCTGTCCACATGGAGGCGTGGAGCTGCTAACAATTGAGGAGTGCCACTCATATTCTTATTTTTAAATGGTTTCTTAGTGGGCGTTTAACAGCATTTAACAGAGAGAGGAAGAAAATTTTTCTCAAGCATGAATATCCTGTTTTCTCACATCACTGGAGGAGAATTATTCGTTCCAGCCCACTGACTTCCAACAGATCATTCAAGTTAAAAGTCAGGGGTCTTTGCAATGTTGAAAGATTTAGCAGTTAGAGTGGTTTTTGTTTTGTTTTTTCTTGAGGTGGGTTTTTTTTTTTTTTTTTTTTTTGAGGAGGGGAGTGCAGTAAGATAGATAGTATCGCTGGAATCATCTTTAAAAAATTTTTTTCCCAGCACTGATTAGAGTGATTACGTATAAGATTTTTTTGTTTGTTTTTAAATAATTGTAAAAGAAAGCCCCTTTAGCTTTTTAGACAAACAGGCTACTTGAGAGAAAACAGATACTGGGCTTGCTGGTTTAATCGAGGGTCAGCCTGGAAGAGGTTTACCCACTTTTCATTGAAACACATACAAGAAATCAAATGAGGGGGTTTTTCTGTTTCTTACTTTTTAGTCTCTACTTCGGTGTCCAGAAGTCATTTCTTCCATTTCGGGAATGCTGGGAAATGCTGGGAGCCTGTCTGTGATCTATGGAAGGGTAGCAGAATCCTGAGTTGTTTATTGCCTGTGAATGCTCGCTGCTTTCCCCCCTCAGCCCCTACCCCAAGCCCAGCTGCCCCCCATCCCCATCCCCACCCCCACCCCCACCCCCCAGCACCCAAGCAAAGCACTAACATCTTCAGTGATGCAAATAGTTGTGTGTTGAGCATCTCTGGGCCAATTATTCTTTCTTTGGGCTAATTCCCCAGAGTGGAATTACCAGGTCAGAGGGTATGAACAGTTTTACGGTTCTTATTACATGTCCCTAGATTGCTGTCCAGAAGGACTGAACCGATTTCTAGTGCTACCAACAGTGTACCTTTTCTTACAGTCCCACTGACACAAGGCATTAGCATTTCCACAAAATAATTCTGACTTTTGAATTTTTAATTGGTATAGAATAATTTATAGTAGTGAATGATTACTCTTCCCCCAACAACATTTAATGAAGCTGCATTAAAATGGAGAGGGTTCTTTTGAGGGTGGTAGTAAAATAGGGTTTGGACATTTTTCTCCCAAGAGAATGCTGAGGAAATCTTTACTGTAATTACTATTGGGAGGGGCCACACTAACTAAGTTCAGCAAATACTGTCCTGAACCTCAGCAGTCCCCTTTTCAAAGACTCTGCTAAGCCTCGACAAAAGTAAGAACAACATAGAGAGTGAAAAATACTGGCATTTTTCAAAACAGGTTGCGTTCATTTATTTGCATCTTCTCTGGAGTGCAGTCACGCGTGAAGGCGGCTGCAGCCCTGCCCCTGTCTGTGCAGGTGACACCCTGTTGTGTCTCTGGAACCAGAGGCTCGGCAATACTTCCCAAGAAAACACTCACAAGGCAACTGAGGGCAAAGGGGGCTATCCCCTGATTTCTTCCTTTGGCAGAATTCCTGCCCTTCCCCTTTTCGGTCACAGATCAGTTAACTGTGAGTGGATGGTGTAGGGCTGGGGGGTAATGGGGAGGGGGACCGAAGGCAGGAGGCAGACTGGGGGCCCAGGACATGTCAGGGGAGCACTCACTGACCCCTTCCTAGCTGCTGCCTGAGTCTGACAAGGGTCAGGTATTTTGCCTCCTTAAGCTCAGAGACTAGGACCTTTCCGTGGCAGTCACTAAACGTGGTGCCCAAGGGTGGGGGACGGTGCAGGGAGAGTGAGACCGCGGGTCAAGCTAGCTGGTGCCACACTGCCCTTCAGCTTCCAGAAGGTCCCCTGTGTCACCCCTTGAGAATAATTCTTCCCTTGAATGGTTGGAGCATTACATACTTCGGTAAGGTTTGTGGCATGCAGGAAGTGGGCAGTAAAGTCTCCCTCCTGTCCCCGTTGCTTGTGACAGGACCTTCTGTCACTGGTTTGAGGTGGGATGGGGCAGTGGGCTGATCAGCTCATGGACTCTGCAGTTGGCTCTTAGCTGTCCAGATCTGTGTAGGGGACCAAGATGTCAGAGCAAAGTCTGCTGCTTTGTGTATGTGTGTGTATGGGTGTGTATATATATATAGCATTCTGGGCACACAGCGGCATTCATAAATCATCTTGAATTTGCAGGGAACTTTGCATCCATTGAAAATTTGAATTTAGCCTCTATGAACTGCAGTGAGATGAAGGCTTCAGATGTCGTAGGCTCACAGGGCTTTTGGTTGCCGTATGTATTTATATAAGCATGTGTATGCTTTTTGGTGACTGTAAAGTACATTTAACAGCGTTCTACTTTAAAATTTTTTTTTTAAAACAGAGCTTACACACTTTTACTCTTGCTTTTTATTTAAATGACTAAACAAATACTATCAATATCAAAGATAGTTGCTGGTCAGGAAATTGCCTTAATTGTTTCTCAGATGTACTCACTAAGTTCTCAGATCTGTGCCTTTCCTTATTGGAGGTATTTGAGGTAGTCATATAAAACTCTCTGTCCTTCTGTCTGTCCATCTGTATGTCACATGAGAAGAAAGGGGCTTTCTGAAATAAGTTGGTCTAGTGGTATGGTTCAAGGTCTGCCTCTTAAATCCCAGCTCTGTTCTTTTAGTTCTGTGTGGTTCCACTAGCTGCAGCAAACCTTTTCCAAACCCATAACAAGCGTAAATAGTGTTCTCTTGTAAAAAGGTCTCTTTTCAGCATGGTAATATACCTTATTAAATCCTAAACATAATAAGTATTGATGGCAAACACATCAGGACTCGGTACAGCTTCTACTATGATTTAGTTCTCTACAAATGACTCCAGCACTCAGCTCCCAGTGCATTTTGCTAATTACATCATAGATTTCCCTATTGATGAACACAGACTGAATTAACACAGGAGCACTAATGTACCCTTTCACCATTATTGTTGTACAAGAAGCCGTGGCAGATGCTGGCAGTTAGTTACACAAACATTAGTATTAACGATTGGCCATTTGGAATTGGTGACAAACTACTGCCCGGCAGAATCCTGAGGCTGAAACCAATCAGGAAGTTAATGAGGAGAGAAATTACCACTGCAGCTTCCCCTTAATTACATTCACTCTAGGCAGGAAGGGAGTTCTGGGGGTGGGTCTGAACTCGGCTAAGGTTAAGAAGGTCAGAGACCCTTTTGCTTAAATTTTGTATCTACTGTGGCTTGTAAGGTTGCAGAAATTGCTCTGCGCATTACCATCCTTCATATTTAATGTCAGGTCCTAGTAGAGTTTTACATTCGCGGATTTGCTTTTAAAATCTCTACCTGACTCCTCTTTTAGTGAAGGTATTCCTTTAAGTTTTTATAGTTAAAAAAAAACCAAAACTCTTTAGTTTTCAAAAGTTACGTAAATAGCAAGTGTTTGGCCCTGTAAGTCCCAAGAGGAACACCAGGTATATTAATCTATCACCTTCGCTGGCTACATGTTGGAAAACTTAGGGTTACCTGTCAAACGGTAGAACACATGCCCGGAGCCTTGCTTGGGGTAATTTGTCAGACGGATCATTTGACAAGACAAGTTCTATTAGCGTCCTTTGAATAAAGGGGAGGGGTTCCGTGAAGGGAGGAAATAGTTTCTGCAGAGGGGGAAAGAGGAAAAGACTGGGTTTTTTTATTTTCCTCTTTATGCACGTAAATTCAGAACTCTGCTACCTAACTTTCCCCTTCAACTCAGATAACTGAATAGATGTTGTGCAGAAATACTGTGTGTGTGTGTGTGTGTTTTCCTAAAGAAACACTGGAGTTTTTAATGAGTGCCTAGAACAACACTTTCAACTCAGAATAGAAATGCACAGTGCCTCTATCTTTGTTGGAACCTAATTGAATACTGAATGCGGAAAGACTAGCCACTTTTAACACTCTTCTCCCTCCCTGTCTCTCCCCACGTCCCAGTATTCTCGCCGCCCAGCAGTCAAGATTCTGGCTTGGTTTCCCTCTCCAGCAGCTCTCCTATTAGTAACGAGAGCACAAAGGGAGTGCTTGAATGTGAGTCTGCCTCCGAGCCCAGCAGCTTCGCCGTCACTCCCGTCATCGAAGAGGACGAGTAAATGATGCCTGGTGCCTTTGGCGGTTTCCTTCACTTGGAATAGCAGGCTTATTCCATTTAGACACGGGGTTTGTTGTTAATATTTTGCCTTGACTCATGTCGACTTAACTGTTGAGAGCGTGTTTGGTTTATACTCCTTAGAGCTTAGCCCAGAGGCTAAAATACATTTGGAATAGTTTAGGATCCTTGAGTACCATCTGCAAGAACTAAGTGCTTTGTTCATGGAGTTAAATAGTAGTATCCCCCCCCCCCCCCATTTTTCATGATTCTGGTTTACATGTAGTTTTCAAAAAATACAATAATTCACTAAAGTCAGGGAGTACATTTGCATCTAAATGTGTCATAATTAGATATTACTTCTGGTTTTAAAATGAAATCTTAGGTGCCTTAGATGTTTCTATTTTAGTATTTTAATAAAACCGCAAAAATATAAATTTAGCCAAGTGCCTGACCAGTGAGAAGAAGAACGCAAACTTAGTGATTGTTCTAGAAATCTATAGGTCAGAGTAATTGGAAATACTGTGTGTTTGTGTTGCTGTTGGAAAAGCCAAGCTCTCCTCCATCCTCCCAACTCAAAAACATGATTGAAATACAGTTGGAAAAAGACATTAAAGTCCTAAAGAACCACTGCATTTTCTATAAAGGGTATAATTTCAAAACAAAACATTTTAAAGTAACCTCAGCAATACAAAATTCCTGGGTTTGTTTCTAGAATAACAGGAGAGTTTATCCTACACATTCTTTCTACTACAGGGGGAAAAAAATGGATGCAATCTAGACTATTTTGTAACCTTAGGTTGTAATCTGATTTGAAAATAAGTACATCTTTAAAAGTTACTACGGATTTCTGAGTTCATTATTTTGTTAAAAATTGCTTGTGGAGTACTTCCTTATGTAACAGAAGCCATCCTGAAATGAAACTAGTCGGAAAAAAATTCATTGTTCTGTGTAGTTGCAGCTGTACCTGAAATAAAAATGTTATTGATGACTGAATTTCCTTGTGTGTATATTTGGTGAGCGGTATTAAACAGGAAAAAAGAAATTACTTGTATTTTCTTCGCTCTGTGCTTTGAAAACATCTATTTGATTTCACCCCCGTCTGTTGTAATCAATAACCTGACCATCTTGTTTTTTATTAAATGCACTTACTCTTAATTTCATCCACCAGTGGTTTTAGAGAGAATAATGTGGAGTTACCTATATAGGTTTGACATTATAAATCACTTCTTGGGGCTGAATCGTATAGTGGTATCGATTGATCCTGATATATCACAGAAATTTACTGTCACTTCTGTTTTCAATTAAAGATACAATCAGTCAGATAATGACTTAATTGGATTTTACAGAAGATTGAGTTTTATTGCCCAGTGCTTTACGAGTTTAGTTAAGGAAGATCATTTTATCACACTTGTCAGGCCGCTGCTACTGCGGGCCGTGTGCCCTTCGGGGCGGCTGTAGCTATTGTGAAGGCGTCGCCAGGAGGCTGCGGGGTGCGCGGCACAGTCGCAGCCTCCCAAGGCCTTCATGGTGGCTTTTCCCAAGTTGAAGATACTTCGTGCCCTTGCTGCCCACAGCCCGGGCCCCCTACATTTTTTAAAATAATCCTGGCTTTGCGGATCCAGGACTCTTCCAGTTCAGCCATTCTAAAGAGAACCCCAACACAAGAATTTTGCAGGGTGGTTTTGTTGGAGAAGCTGTACACACCCCTTCCGTGGGGTTGGTGGGGGCTGCCCCTTAAGTGCCCCTGCCTTTCTGAAAAGTCAGGGGAGCCTGGGGAAACATGGCCAGCGCGCTGTCAAAGACGTGGCCCAGCCTATTCTAGGCCCCGGGCACCCACCCTACTCTACCCTGGGCCGGGCTCCGGTTTCCAAGTCTCAGGATCAGGTCGGGTGGGCAGCTCGTGTCTTTAGAGAGACTCCTCTGGCCTGCAGTGCCCAGTGCTGAATCGGGTTCTGAACCCTGCACTACCCTGCCCCCAGGAGGGCAGTCCTGGCGGGAAGGCCGGGCCCCAGGTCCACTCCTCCCGGCGTGGTGGTGATTTCTGACGGCTAGGGAGGGAGTCAGGCTGGCCCGGCAGGTGCTCCGCGTTAGGAACTTGGCAAATTCTGAACACGAGGTAGAGCGAAGAAGGAAGGCTTGTGGCTCGGTTTTAACCCTATCTGAATACATGTATTTAAATCACTTTTCTAAAGCTTTGCGCCCTTTTGTACGGAGACCTGTAACAGCAAGGCCGCTTCCTCGCGTTATATCCATGGAGTGTGCGGTGTACGAGTGTGCCCAACACGCGTGTGCAAGTATGGGCATGTCGGGCATCCCCTGTGCGTCTGGCGTTGGCTCAGGACAGACCTGAACCTTTCCAGGAGTTTCTGCTGCTGCATCGCGGGGAAACTGAGGCAGGCTCACCGAGCCTTCCCCTCCCGGGAGCTGGGTAAGCTGCCGCCACGCGACGTGGGGCAGTGGACAAACGAAACGCGTGCTTTTCCCCAAGGCCACCTCGGGCTCCTGCAGGGGCTTCGGGCGAGGCGACCGTCCCCCCCGCTATCTGCGGCGCCCCACTCCGGTGCCCCCTGCACTCATCCTAATGAGCTGCAGGACTCGGGCACCAGAGAAAGCTGCCTTACACGCCCGGGGCGACCCTGATGACACCGCTTCCTCGCTGTCACAGCCACTGCCACAGTCATAGCCATAGCGGGGGCGCGCTCCGAAACCCACGCGCGAAACCGCAGTTCGGGGCAGGGGCGTGAGCCAGACCCGCCCAGCCGTCATCACGGTCTCCCTCGCACCTCTGGAACCTAGATGCCTGCGCACGCCTAAAAACCGAGCCCCTCTCGGCTTCCCGGGAACTTCGGAGCCGGACCGGTCTCACACGTACGCGCACACCGCCCGCATTTTGACGCTCTGCATCAAGTTGTATTAAAAGAGCTTTGTGGAAAGGGCCACGCGACTCAAAAAATGCCTGAAGGCAGCGGGTGGAAAGAGGGACTTTTCTCGGCCCTGTCTGCCGGCCGCCCCTTCACAGAAACACGAGCGATCTCGCTCAGCCGCGACTTCGCCCACTCCCCTCCCTTCTCTACCGCTGACTTTCCACGGGTTCGGAGAGGCGGCCCCGCCGGCCGGGGAGCGCCCGGAGCGGGTGGGCGGGGCGAAGAGCGCAGCGGGCGGGGCGCTGGCTGGGTGGGCGGAGCCCCAAGCGCCCCGGAAGTCGCCCCGCCCACGAGGCTCCGGAGCTGGCGGTGAGAGCCGAGCGTCCCGGCCTAGGCCCGGGCGTGGGGCGCTTACGAGGCCGCCACCCCGCGTCTCCCAGCGTTACTCTCCCGCCTCTGGCCGGCCTTCCGTGCGTGCAATTCGCCGCCAGGACCCCTGGGGCGTGGGTGGCGCCCGCCGTTTCCCACTATCCCCGGGCCCCCGGCGTTGAGCTGGGGGCGTCTTTCCCGGAATCCCGCGCCGTCGCGCGCTTCCCCCGCCGCGGGACTTAGTTCCGGGGCCGCGGGGCGAGAGGGGAGGCCGGGGGGCGAAGGGTGTCCTGGCTGAGCGGCTGGTCCCGGGGAAGGAGTGAACCAAGGCCCCGAGAGCGAGCAGCGGTGAAAAGAAACTTTCCATGCCCCTTCGGTGTTGCTCAGAGCACCTAAAAAGATTTCCGTGGCCTTTCTGTTCTGCTTTGAAGGCTGAAGGCTCAGGGGAAACGTCTTTAGGATGTTCTCGGCCCGCGCTGCTCGCATTTTCCTTTGGGGAGGACATGCTATTTTTTCCCCCTTCGCTCAGAAGGCAGACAGGGTTTGCAGGCCGCCCACGGCGAGCCTTCGACAAAGTGCTGTAGGGACAGCACCGGCGCCCCAAGGGCACCCCGGGCCCTGCTGCCCGGCGTGGGGGTGGGGGGTCCGGACGGGCCCGGGAGCCCCATCCCCCTCACGCCCTCGAGGAGGGAGAGGCCTTGCCCAGGACCTCCTGGGGAAGCGGGCCGGGGTCTGTCCTCCTGGGGAGCGCCTTGAGGATGCGCTTTCCCACTTTCCCCTGCGAAGCTCGGGGCAGAGGTGGGCGCTCCGTGGGCCCCTCCAGTAAAGCTGGAGCGACACCCCCCAGCCCACCCCGAAAGGTTGGCGGCTGGCACGGCCCAGTGTTTGGACGGGGTCTGAGGCACCTGCGCGAGTGGGAGTGCTCACGCCCAGGCGTGAGCCCCTGATGGTTTCGAAAGTTCGAGAACGTGAAGCACCGAGCCAGCAGTAGCACCTGCCGTCTGCACAGGGCCTGAGGGCTGGTCTGTGCCCCCTTTACTTAAGAATGCCTTGGCCCTTAACGATCCTCAGGCTGCCCACTGTCCAATGGTGTGGGGACAGGACCGTCCTTAACTCTCCTTGTGCCCAGCCCTGTCTCCAGGCCCGCCAGACGTGTTTATTCAACACCCCCGCCCCAGCCCCAGTCCGCGCGCGGCGGTGCCCTCGACCCTACGCCCCAGAGGCTGGCTACGGGGGATGCTGTGAGAGGCGCGCCGGAGTCTCTCCCCCATTTAATTGAGGGAGAACAAGGGCATTATTGTCACCTCAAGCGATCAATTGCTGGTTGCCCCACCGCCTCACCGGACATTCGTTCCCCACTTTCAGTTTGAAGCTGGCCAGAGAGAGCAATGCCTAGAGGCGTAGACGGGACGAGAGCCGAGAAGTTCACGCGCGGGCAGAGGGGCTCATTTTCCTGCTTGCACCGGGCTTTCTGCACGCCCCCGGCCTCCAGCGTCACCGTGGTCACGATTGAAACGGAAAGTAAGAACCCTGACCTCCCCCTCCATGAGAAGCCAGCAAAGCAGAAAATTTCCTGCCGCATTCTACATCCGGGACAATGTGAAACTGTCCTTTTGATTAAGTGGGGTTTTTTCTTTGTTTTGGTTTTTTGTTGTTATTGTTGTTTTGTTTTGTTTTGTTTTGTTTCGTTTTGCGGGGAGGAACATCCCCCAGGACTCCTGGACTTGGAGGCAGAACATCCTTGGCTTCTCAGCCAGGGCGTCTGCATTCCCAGCTTTTAAATATACACACCACGAGATTGTGCGCCAAGAGAAAGAGTGACATACGCACATTCTCTTTCACCCTTCCGCTGTTAATAACTGTCACAGTTCTACCTAGTTAATTGTGGTTTGAGCGGATGCACCACCCAGAGCAGCACAGGAGTGGATCCAGTCGAGCGAGGTTACATTTACTTGTAATCCTCCTGCCTCCCTTTCCAATTTCTTTGATGATTTTTCCCATAAGCGCGTAAGTGGCGGGGACTTCAGGAGAACAGGCCGCTCCTCCTAAACGTGATTCAGACCATATGCTTTCTACATTCATTCCCGCTTGGGCTTTTCTTCTCTGCACTAACTGCTAACACGTTATAGTCACCTTGAAATTTCCTCTGCTATTTTCCAATTAAAAGCTTAATAGCCCTGGAAACGGAGTTCATGTGGTGAAGTTTACCATAGCCCCTTGTTCTGAAAGGCTTTCTGCTGGGATCCCATTATGTGCTTGAATAAACCCTTTCTGCAAACAGAAATGGGACTCGGGGTTGTCAGGTGTTGGGTTACAATAGACTTTGAGGCAGGGGACATTTTACCAACATAAATACAAACCTGTTCCTATAGGGAGATGTTGTCAAATACTGGGATATGGAAAACATTCCCATCAAATATGAGAAAAGGATTATTGCGCTATATCAAATGAGTATTTAGGTCTCAGTCCCCGATGTGCACTGGAGTGAAACGGGGCCCCGGACCAAATAATGCCGGACTGTTCGAGTGGCGAAGGGATAGGGTGGCTAGGTGACTGACGGAGGAAAGGAGGTCTCCTTAGTAGTGGGAATGCCCCCCCCCCAAAAAAAGTTTTGAGAACTGTTCATTTCCTTAAAAAAAAAAAAAAAATCCTTTACTCCCAAGTTACTTATACGCCCTAGTTACCCTGACCGTTTGGAGAAATTTGGGAGTCGGGTCTGAAAAGAGGTCCATGGTCTCTTCACTCCCAAGAGACCCGGAGATTTCCGCGCGAAAGTTCCCAGGTTCAGTGTCATTTTAGACCCTCCTTGTCTTTACCTGAAGGGACTGCCAACATCCCACTTCCCAGCCCCTGGCCCCCAGTTGTTCCGGTGACCTCTGCCTCCAATCCCGAGAGCTTATGAAGTTCCTTCCAGCTGTCGTGTTTTAGGGTTTGTTTTCCTAGCGAAGGTTGGAGGCAGAGGGCTCGAGGTGGGGGATGGGGTGAGAGGCGCCCGAGGGGTCTGTGCTGACGCAGCGTTGGGGGGAAGCCTCCCAGGGGTAGTACTCTGGCATCAGGGTTTCCTGCCCGGCCCCACCAGCAAGCTAGCATCCAGCGATCCCCAACTCCGGGACAAGTCTGGGAAGAAGGACGGCTAAGGGCTTCGAGGGAAACGCACCCAACCGAGTTCGCTTTATAATCCTCCTCCCTTCCCGGAATCACCCTGCGGGCGGAGGGCTGGCCGCCAGGACGCCTGGCGACCCTTTACTTGAATTCACAGCAAACACAGAGGGACGTTTTCCTGTTGCTTGTTTGCTCTCAGGGCAGTGCAGAGAAAAACGGCCTCCCCGAGGGGACAAGGGGCGCTGTGCGGCCGAAGGGTTGGCCCTGGCTGAGGGCTGGCCTGGAATTCGACTCGCCCGACCTCCAGGAGATGAGCTCAGTGTCCTCTCAGGAGCCTGCGGAAAGAAGGCTCGGGAATGCCGTCTCCCGCCGCTTGGCGCGGAACCTTTGTGCTCCCTGCACCGCCTCACGCTCCTGTTTTTGTTTGTTTCTTTGTTTACTTGCGTGTGTTTGTGTTTGCTTAGGCTTCCCGGTGCACTGCTGGCGTCTGCATTAGGCCAGAGCGGTACTGGTAGATCAGAGACGCGCGGGTGCAGTTTCCACCGAGTGTGATGCGCCCCCGCGTGCGCCCGCGCTCTTCCAGTCCCCGCCGAAGACGCTGGGGTGGGGGGAGGGGAGAACGGCCCCATCTCGCATCCGTAACTCAGTCGCGGAGTCTGCGGGGGTTTGAGTGAGGGGACTCCAGATCTCGGTTTGGTGGCACGGTGGCTGCTGGGCAGAGCGGAGCCGGGATCCTCACATCCGCTAACTCGCGGGGCGCGAGCGTGGCTCCTCCGTCCGCTCTCGGAAGGGTTAGACCCGGCTCTTAAGCAAACCTTCCACAAGAGCACTTCCGGGCCTTTCAGGACAGAAGCGGTTTTTCACTAACACCTGGGGAGGAGGGTAGAGAAACAGAATCAAACGCCCGAGAGGGAGGACTGTTGTGTTGAAATGGGAGGTCATCCTTGGGCCAGCAGGTTTTCATCAACATTCATTTTATTCCACAGCAGCAAAAGAGAAAAAAAATGTTGCAAAGGGATATCAAGGAAACCCAAATTTCCCGAACCAATTCCACCGCCCTAACCCGATGCTACTCGCCAGCGGCCGCACGGCCGGACTCGTCCCAATTAAAAACCCTCTCGGCTCTGGCCAAGTCCCGAGCGCACCCGCCACGCTCGGCTAGGCTCGGGATCTCGAGGAGCCCTCCCTGCGGCCAGGCGTGGGCTTGAAAGCGGCCTCGGGCTGGGTGCCGCCAGAGCAGGCCTGCGGGGCGAGGGGGGGGGCACGAAGGGGAGCGGCCACCTCACTGGCCTACGGGCACCCCCACCCTCACCGCGGCTGGTCCACCTCTGACCCGCCCCGAGCGCACCGCCGCGTCCCGGAGCGCTGCTGTCCGGCAAAGCGTAAGCAGCTTGGCGCAGGGGGCCGTGAGCGCCCCCGCCAGAGGGGCCTGGCTGCAGGTGGCAAGGAAGGTGAAGTGCAGGGGACTCTGGGGGCGCGAGCGGAAGGGCAGGAGGAAGGCGTGGAGTGGGGTGGAGAGTGGGGAGCGCAAGGAGATCGGGACCCCGGGGGTGGGGGTGGCAGTGGGAGGGAGGAGCGGTGGGGGGAGGGCGGCGGAGGAGGTGCTGCGGCCGGCCTGCGCGCGCGGGAGCTGCAGACCAGCTGGCTCAGACCGCAGCCAGAGCTCCCGCCGGCTCTCCGCAGCCGCCGCAGCGCCTCGGCGAGGGAGGACGTGCCGGCCGAGGCAGCCGCTGACGGAGGCGCGACGCGCGTGGGATTGCCGAGCACCGTTGGGAGGCTGAGGCTGCGGGCGCCGGGGGATCCGTGAAGACGGCGGCGGCACCTCCCGCCGTCTCGGAGCGCACGCGGCCGCCGGGGCTGCGGGACCGAGCAGCGCTCCGCCCGCCGGCCGCCCCGGAGCCGGCCTCGCTGCCCCGCGGTCCAGCGCCCCCTGGCCCGCTGCCGCAGCCAGCCCGCCTGCTCTCCCTGGAGCCCGGGACATGAACGGCTACGGCTCCCCCTACCTGTACATGGGCGGCCCGGTGTCGCAGCCGCCGCGGGCGCCCTTGCAGCGCACGCCCAAGTGCGCGCGCTGCCGCAACCACGGCGTGCTGTCCTGGCTCAAGGGCCACAAGCGCTACTGCCGCTTCAAGGACTGCACCTGCGAGAAGTGCATCCTCATCATCGAGCGGCAGCGGGTCATGGCCGCGCAGGTGGCGCTGCGCCGGCAGCAGGCCAACGAGAGCCTCGAGAGCCTCATCCCGGACTCGCTGCGCGCCCTGCCCGGACCCCCGCCGCCGGGGGACGCCGCCGCCGCCCCGCAGCCGCCGCCGACCTCGCAGCCGTCTCAGCCGCCGCCGCCGCCACCGCGGCCCGCCGCCGAGCTGGCTGCGGCCGCCGCGCTGCGCTGGGCCGCGGAGCCCCAGGCCGGGGCGTTGCAGGCGCCCCTCGCCAAGCCAGGTAAGAGTGTCTGCGGGGCGGGAGCCGGGCGCGGCGCGTCGGCGAAAACTTTGCAGCGGCCGCGGCGGCTTTGGCTGGGAGGCCCGCGGGAAGCGTCGGGCCTCACCGCCCCGCTCTCGCCGAGCCGGTTCTCACTGTCCGGGCGCAGGCCGGCTTCCCTTGGACCCGCAGCCGGCACAGCCCAGGCACCCGGGGGCAAGGCGCCTCGGGCGAGGCACACGGCGGGCGAGACTGGGCGTCGGGCTCGCCAAACGCCTTCCCCGGGGGAACGTGGCCGCAGCCGCCGGTAAATAAGGAGATCGAAACACGACCAAGTTAAAACCCACGCGGGCACACAGCCCACGGCGCGGCCGGGCTTTTCTGGCTGCGGCCATAGAGGGCCTTGCCTTGGGAGGTTGGGACAGACAGGGGCAGGTCACTCTAGGCTAGGCCAAGGTTTGGCCCAGGCCGAGCTGGGCCTGCTTCTCTGGCCCTGCTTCTCTGGCCCCAGGAAGCTGGAGTGAACCCGAAGCCTTTCTAGTAAGGCGCGGACTATGGCTTCCAGCTTCTTGTGATGTGTGGAAGGAAGCCCTATTTAGAAGCTCAGTGAAATGGACCAGAAAGCTTCCTGAGCTGGTATGGGGGACCCCAGATCTGGCGCACCCAGCTCTTACAGATCTCAGATCTTTGAACGCAGTTTCTCAGACTGCCCTCAGCGGTCTCTCCGGTCTAAAGAAGTACAAATGAGACTTGTCATCCGGCAGGGAAGAACAACTCTGTCCAGAGCTTTTCCAGGGGTTCTCAGTTCTCCGGGCCATGCGGGCCTCTTGCTACCAAGCGGCAAGATTGGGAGCAAGGGCTCTCTTCCCTCCCCTCCAGTCCTCTCCTCCTCTGCGGGGCTCCTGTAGAGAGGGTGGGTCTCACACCCCCACTTCCCTGCTTCCATCTGCTGCCTCTCTCCGGGCCACAGACCCTGGATGAGTCTCTTTCCTCCTGGGGCATCTCTAGCTTGCTGTCCTGCCTAGCACAAGTGCTCCTGTGATTTTAGGCTCTTGGAGTTCAGTGGACACACGTATTTGATGTTTCCCTTGGAACCGACCTGTACACAGGTAAAAAGCACATCTTCCCAGGAGGGGGAGTAGGGGCTATAGTGAAATTTGGCAAGCGCAGGCCCTGGAAGGGCCAGAGGCCTCTTGTAGGTGGACCTCTGATAGAGCTTCTGGTTACACCACCTTTCCCCCCAAAAAGACATTGCCCTTGGCTTCTGGAGAGACGCCTTCAGGAGCAGACTCACTGGTAAGGGGATAGGCAGCCTGGCTGGCACAGGTCTGTCGGCTGTCCTGTTGCTCAGTTACGCTCTGCAGGCTTGAAGCCCTGAGAATATCTATGTGAAGAGGAGGACTGGGCCTTTGTGGACGGAGGACAGTTTGCTGAACTTGGATTTTGTGGATATTTAATCCAAAGTAGGGTATAAGCATAAGTGCGAGTAATGGGCGGCCCCCATCCCCCATGCCTTGGCGATCTTTTGTCCGTCTCCTCTCTTTGTATTTATACATTTGCCGTAGAGGCAGGGGAGGCGAGGAGAAAGAGGGTCACAAAGATTCTTTTCGCTTTTCTCCTTTAAGTGAGGGCAAGTAACCAGGACGGTTGTGTCTCAGTTCCAGAAGCTGACCCATGCCAGTAACTTTTCTTAACCTTTCCGTTTCCAGTTTACCCTGGCTCCGTTTCCCCAGCAGCCTAGCAGGAGTCAGCGAGTCTGTCCCCTTAGTAGGATTTTGCAGTGGCCCGTCTGCCGTGGGAGGGGGGCACCCAAGGGGGGGGGGCACCCCAGGGGCATTGGGTTCTGGAGTCTTTGTCCAAAGGGGATTCTTTCACACCCTGTGGTCTTCAAACCGGTCTTTGGGATAGTCAGAGTTCAAGTCTTCTGAAGAGTCGCAAAACCAAAACAACCTGGGGGAGGAGGGGTCATGAGAGCAGGAAGGAAGGCGGGCAGGGTAGCAGCTGTAGTAGTGAGCTTTGGGGGATCAGAGGGAGACGGAGACAGATTTCTACTGGAGAAACCAGCCCTGGCCTTCTGAATCGAAAACAAGTAATTGAAAAGACCAGGCTTTGGGGCACCCGAGCATCAGGAACTAAAAGCCCAGTTTCCAACTCCTCATTCCTCGGACTCCGTACTTTGCACATTCATTTATATAACTTTTGCTCTCTTCTTTCAACGGGTCCGACCCCGTAGCTCCATGCTTTTAAAAAGCAGCCGGCCACCAATCCAACGGTAGGAGCAGGCAGGAGAAGAACAGATAATGCTTCCCATTAGGAAAGCAAGCCTACAGATGGACCCGTTCCATGCATTGCTCCATATGGAGGAAGCCCATTTGGGGTTTAAGTTAGGGAAAACTGTCTAGTGTGGAGACCGGTTGCTGTTTGTATCGTGCCTTTTTGCAGCTCCTCTTGTAATGTATTTGTAAGTAACATACTATGCGAATTCAGCAGCCTCTCGGATACTCCTGGACAAGTAGCTCTCTGCATTTAGAGAACTAAGAGACGCTCTGTTAGAATAGTAGGTCCACGTGTACTTAAGTTCACAGACCATTAGGCACCTCCATGTCTCCTGGTGCATTATAGGCCTGTGTTTGTTGTGATATCTGTGCCAAAAATGCCGCTGGTTCTTTTTGCAAAGGACCTCTTGAGTGCATAGCTATGGACACAGAGGCTTTTTTGCTGCCGGGTACAAACACAGGTGCACAAACTCAGGAGTCTCTCCCTCTCCAGAAATCTTTGAGAAACCCGCCCGCCCTAGAGAAGTGTATGTTTCTTGGGCACTGCTGGAAGAAAAGCATCCACTAGGGGAGTGACACGGTCACACCACAATTCAGTTGTGTTGCTGAAAGAAATCTCTATCCCAAAATTCCGCTTCAGATTCTCTAAGGGAAGGGGCGTTATTTTATCTAACAGCGGAGAACGCTGAGCATCCCTGTCAATATGGCCGTGGCCTTCAGGAGACTTTGCACACTCTAACGTTATGACTTCCAGTTCCGGACTGGAGCGTTCTTTTTTCCTTCTGGGTGTGCAATTCCCATGCTCCTTGATTATCGTTTAGGACTGACCTCATAGTACTCGGTTTTGATTGAGCCCCAAATTCTAATTTAAGCTTCTTTGTACCACTGACTCACTTACTCTCCTAAATTCCCTCTTTGTCCTCTTCACTCTCTCCCCCTGCCCCCTCTCTCATGAAAATATCATGGGAAGTGTGAACCTTCTTCAGCTCTTAGTGTATCTGAGTCAGCAGCTTCAACCAGCCAAGCCAGCCTTTCAGGACCTGGGCTCAAGAGCCGAGGCAAGTTAAGGGTCACGACCAAGGTGAGGAGCTTAAGTTACAGTCCTGTGTTCTCCTCCCTTCCCCCACCCCAGCTTTCCCCCCAGAAGCGTGTTCTCAGTCCCCCCAGGGCTGTGCAAGGAAAGACCTGTGGCTATAGAGTCTTCCTACATTTGTCTACACAGTAAGTAGGCGCACAGGTTCTTTGAAATGCTCTTAAAGGAAAAAGAAATAAAAAACGGCATAATTGGTTAGGAACCGAACAGGATCAGAAAGGACAGAAGGAGCTCCTTTTCTGTGCGTTTCTCCTGAATAGGAGCAAACAGTAGGGAGAAAAGGACAGTGTGGAAAACTGTCTTTAAAAATTTTACCTCTTGCTGGACTCCTCTTAGCAGCTTAATGCTGGCTCGGTGTTTTTTTGCCCCAGCTTGATTGAGTCCTGTCCCATCTGCTTCCTAATATTTAATTTTACTCTTTATTTATTTATTTATTTATTTATGTATTTGAAGAAGAGACAGACGCACCTGCAAGTGTAGTGATTGTTGCCGGATCCCTGGTCCAGGCCGGAATAGGAAACTCTGGTGATCATAGGCTAAAAGAAAAGGAAAAAAGTGGGAAAGACTTTAAAGTCATTCATCAAGCCTAGTTATGAATTTAAATAAAAGCGGGGAGGGGGGGTCTGGTTATGTAGGACGGCTTGACCTGGGGCGAGGAGCCTGACTCACAGTTGCCCTCTGAAACTGGAACACCGACCCACCGCAGAGAATCTAGCGGTCCCCTACTCCTGGTCCCCCGCAAACCTTTCCCCGAGGCTGGTGCAGGAGGGGGGGGGTGGGGAGACGCAGGGCGCACAGCTGGGGGGTGGGCATGAACTTGCGGTGGGCCCGGGGCAGCGTCTGGGAGGAGGCCCCCACCCCGCGGCACCCATGCCTGCGCTGTCCTCTCGGAGGGCAGCGGAACGGGCACCCCAGGAAAGGTGTGCGCAGCGGCGGCGGCACGGCTGCCCTGGGCCGCTGTCCCCTGCCACCCGGTCTGTGTCCCGGGGACACTGCAGGCGGCGGCTCGGGCTCGCTCCCAGGCCAGCCGCACCTTCCCGGGCTGCCTCCAGGCTCACGGGGCGGCGAGGGCAGGGCCCGGTTGTTGCGCACCGCCCCGGGCAGAAGCCGGCGGCCCCTCCGCGCCTTCCCGCTCGGTCCCCGCTGCCGCCGCGGCTTCGGTGGCGGCCAGACCGACCACAAAAGCGTGCGCTCAGGCCAACCAAAAATAGGATGTCACTATGGCCCGGGGCGCACTTCGACTGAAAAACTTCCAGTCCTCCTCTGAAGTTCAGATTTAACTGGGCGTCCTGCCGTTTTGTCCGGCAACCCTAGGCCCAGGCAATCCCCCCTCCCCAGCCCCAGTCACCCTAAGGGTGCCCCTGGGGGTGGGGTGGCTCCAGGGCGACCACCAGCTTCTCGCTGTCCGCGGGGGCCCTCCTGTCCCTCTGGCGGCGCCAGGACAGGGCTGGCCGGAAAGAGGAGCGCGTCGTCCGGGTCTGGGAACCGCAGGTCCGCCGCCAGCCAGGAGCGAACCCCCCCACCCCAGCTCGCTCCTCTGGGTTATAAATCTGGCGGATAGCCGGGCTCAGGACCTACACAACCAACTTTTCTTCTCCCTGATGGATGAGCTCCCGGGTTTAAAAGATTACAGTAATCACAGGAGGACAGTGTAAATCGAATCCGATAGCAATAACTTTCGGGGAAGGTCAGGCTCAAGTGAAATGTTACCAAGCAACAGGCATTTTGTTTGCAAAATACAATCAAAGAGCACTGATGAGAAATTCTTCCTGCCGCCAGTCAGCACTTTCTGCTAACAGCTTTACAGAGAGAGAGGGAGTACATCTTCATAAATCAAGGTCCGGGGCAGGACTTGGAGCCCCTTTCTGGAAATGTTGCTCCTCTTCCTGAGGGGTACGTGTGTGGAGGTTGGAGCTCCTCCTCGGCTTGCCTGCCTCTCCTCTCCCTCCGTCCTCTCGTCCTCTCTCCCTCCCCTCCTGTCTTCCTCCTTTTTACCTGCTCTGGCGCCTCAGGTCTCGGGATTGCCACCCTGCGTCCCACGTGGGCCTCGAACTGGGCTCCCGTGCGTGCTCTTGGCAGAGATGGGGGCCTGACGAGTGAACAGCGGGTCAGGTTGTCCTAGGTCCTTCACCCTGGGATCATCCTGTCCCTCTCCAGTCCTACAGGCTCCAAAGCAACTAATGGGAAAGGAAAACCTGTATGGGTTTTTGTTCCCTTTTGACTTTATCATTAAACAGCTCTTTTAAAAATGAGCACAATCAACTACCGACTCACCAGTATGATGGAAAACCGGAACGTTCAGAATGGGTCAGTTCTGTACTGAATCTCTAATTTCTTTTTTGGATGGCAACGACTAGGCAGGACTACATTTTATGAAGCTGGGATTAGGCTCCTGTCCCCCCCCCAACTTTAGTACTTTTATTAGTTCGCTATGTGTGTTTGTTGCAACCATTGTCTCTATGCGGGAATGTTTACAGCAGTATGAACTCTGTGAATGCGCCCTAGTCCGCCCAGCTGCTGGCTTTTGAGTTACTGGCTGTATTTCAATGTAAAATTTGACCAACCACACAGATAACGTGGAACTTTTACAGAAGAAGATTTATACTGTGAGCGTCTCAGGGACCAAGAGGCAATGTTTTGATCAGCTCTGTATCATCTTACATAATACATTGCCTGGGCACGTAGTAAGAGATGTAAGGGTTTTTGTTAAGTGGATGGATGAATGAATAGCCAGCTGCATTTTTATCAGTTCTGAATAAACTTGGAGATTTATACATCATTTTCCTCCTGCTTCTTGAAAAGTGCTCCTGAGTCACCGAAGGGTTCAAAACTAAATTTTTGCAAGACCTACAAAGTCCACAGTTGTGAGTCTTATTTCCTTAAGGACCTTTCTATACCAAGGTTCCCCCCCCCCCCCAAATATTGATCCCAAAGAAGCACCCCTTGTTGTTAACGATTTTTTAAAAAGCAAAGCAGGACAACTGTGTACTTTTCACAAGTCCCCCCACCTCTCCACCCAGGAAGAAAAAGAAAGATTTTCCACTGATACTCATTCCCTGTTGTACTTAAGATTTTCAGCCACTCAGGGTTTTTTAATGAGTCAGCACTTCCAGTGTGAGATAAAGATAACAGAAAATGTAAAAAAGTGTGTCTCCGATTAGCGTTCTGACATCTCTTCTAGAAGCACGGTCCTGCTTGGGCTCCTTCCTGTCATTGCTGTAAGATTTGTGTGCTTGGAAAACCACCCATCAGGGAACAGTTAGAGGTGTGTCCCCAAAGCTCGTCAACAGTAGAGGACATAGAATCCATGTTCCAAACTGTGTGACATGATTTCAGAAGGAAAAAAAAAAAAGTTCAGTGACTTTTGTACTAGGAAACATTTTTCTCTATACCAATGCTTTTGTATTTTCATTCAAGATAATATTTTGTTTTTTTTTTTAAGATTTTATTTATTTGACAGAGATCACAAGTAGGCAGAGAGTCAGGCAGAGAGAGAAGGAAGCAGGTTCCCTGCTGAGCAGAGAGCCCAATGTGGGGCTCGATCCCAGGACCCTGAGATCATGACCTGAGCCCAAGGCAGAGGCTTTCCCCCACTGAGCCAACCAGGCGCCCCTGGGTTTTACAGATATAATTGAATAGAATGGATAAAACCCACCACATTCATGTCTGAAAGATTCTCCATTTTTATGTGTATGTTTATTCCACATATGTGGTAGGCTTCCCCAAAATATTTGAAAAGAATACCTAGTTTTTTTTTTTTAATATGTGACTACATTTTCGCATAAAAACGTCTTCTAAAGGAGGAAAGATTTTGCAAACTGTAGTTTTAGATTGGAAGTTACTTTTGCGTGTTGTTTCTCTCCCTTGTTAAAGTCGTTAGTGAAAGGGAAAAAGAAGTCTTGTAGCTATCTTCAGGCTGATGTATGTATTTTCTGAAGTTGGTCGTATTATTGTTGATAGAAAAAGTTTCCTTCTTAATCAAATATCTCCTTCTTTTACATACTTTGACCCGAGTGAAGGGTTTAGTTCCTGGGTGGCTAGGAATATTTCTCTATCATGAAAAATATGAACTTGAAGAGTGAGTAGTAAGATTTTTCAAATTCCTGGATGTTTAAACATGAGAAACAGCAGACTGTATAACTTTGAGTAGGGGATTTGGAATTTCCCATGAAATTGGTTTCTTTCTAGAAACTTTTGGGGTAGAAGGTCTGGGTATCTGCATCCATATTCTAGGGGTAAAAATGTTATCAGTTGGAGTATATTCTTACTCTCTATGTCCCAGGAATTAGTGTGTCAGTTTCAAGAAAAAAGAAGGTAAAATGTCTGGGGGACCACTTCCCTTTTCATCTGTTGGTTGGCTGTGTCACATTTCTGTATCTAGAAAGGCCTTTGTGTTTCAAGACAACATGAACATTTTATAAAGTTCATTTTTAGGGGGGGGGAACCCTAGAGATGTAAAGCAACACCTGTTATTAAATTACATTTTATCGCTGGGCTCGAAACCCACCCTCTATAATTACTTGTGAAAGTCTGTATTTATAGAATAACGTACAGTACATCTAGTTTAGGTACAACAGGTCAACCACTAGTAGGCCGTGCCACAAAATCGCGTGGGCTCCAAGCTCTGCCCTTCAGAAATGGTGGTGGTGAGGAAGGATTCTTGGCACAAGGTGAGAGGCTAGTCTACTCTTGCCCAGGTTTGCAACCCCAGCAGCCTGGGCAGGGGACAGGGATCCTGCTCCCCGGACAGCCTGGGGCAAGACTTTATGGGCTGATTCCGAGCAGGAGAGCATTGGCTGTGCCCCACTCCTTGGTTCCTTCAAGGTCTCCTGTCCTCCCTCTGAATGTGGTATGAAGAGTCCTGAGCTCAGGTGCTTGGAATGTCCTGAATTTGTAGATTTGATTCCTGGGACACCCTGTTTGCTTTCTTCACCCTGTGGCCCTAGCCTGGACACTCGGAGAGGCCAGCCTGACTGAAACCTGAGAAGAGAGCGTGGATGAGTCAGCACCACTCCCAGAGAAGCAGCCAGAAGCACGTGCTGCTCCCGGCATGCCACTGTGGCACTGTGGGGTTGGGGGAGGGCAACCGGGAACCAAGAAAATCAGACAGGCAGGGGTTTTTTGCAGGCTGGGGGGTCCCAGCTGGTGAACAAGCTGCCCATATGCCATTGTCCTGTGGCCTCTTCTGCAGAGCAGGAACACAGGTACCAAGGTGGAATCTTGCATCGTCAGATTCAGCGTCCTGTCACCCAGGGTCGAGGAGACTGGGATAGTGTATCCTTGGCCATTATGGAAAAATGGTGGATGTGTCCGATTTGCCAGAACATTGTTCTCTAGCTCCTGTCTGGCCAAACCTTTGCTCTTGGAATCACTTTCTTCTGGAGCCTGGCATGTTCTGTGAAACAGTGAATTTGGTGATAGACCTCAACACACTTTCCATAAATGGAAAACTTATTTTCCATTTGGCAGCTCATACGGGGTGGGAAAAATTATATTATATCATATCATATCATATCATATTATATTTCATTTTATTTTTAAGGTAAACTCTACCCTTAACATGAGGCTTGAACCTGGAGATCAAGAGTCAAGTACTCCACAGGCTGAGCTGGCCAGATACCCTGGGAAAAATGATCTTTTAGCATAGGAAGCCATTTTTAGGTTCACTCATTTAAAAAACAGCTAGGTTTTGAGCTTCCTGGCTGTACTTACGTACCTTTTATTTCCTAGAAGAACCAGTTGTTTCTCTTGCTTTCCAAAAAAATGTCACCATCCCTTACACTGCGGTGACACTGTGTGTCCTATTTCTTTCTCTCTCTTGTTTTTAATTATGGTAAAATATACATGCAATAAAATTTACTATCTTAACTGTTTTTAAGGGCACAGTGTAAGGGGACTAAGTACATTCAGAGTGTTGTGCCACCACCATTGTCCATTTCCAGAACTTTCGCATTATCTGAAAGCCTGTGACACAGTAAGTCCCAGTCCCTCTTCTCCAGCCCTGCTGACCACCATTCCACTTTCTGTCTCTGTGGGTTTGTCTGTTCTAGGGACCTCGTCTAAGTGGAACCCTAGAATATTGTCCTTTGTGACTGACTGACTTCACATGGCATATTCTCAGGGTTCATCCCCATCATAACATGGGTCAGAATTTCATTCCATTTTGAGACTAAATAATATTCCACTGTATATACGTCCCAGGTTTTCTTTGTCCATCTGTCCATCCGTGGACCCCTGAGTTGCTCCACCTTTGGCTACTGAGGGTGATGCTACGATGAACCTTTGTGTGCAGTACGCATCCTGCTGGAGAGGAAGCAAGTTCTTTCCTGGCTGTGTTTGCTCTTCTCCTTGTACGAGCATCTCCTCTGCCCAACGAGCTAAGTCCCCCCAGGTGGGGACCAGTCTTAGACTTCCTGGTGTTTTTCACCTTCTTTTTTTTCCTGTTTCCCTGAGTATCTTGCCTATTACAGGGATGCAAATACTTGATACTGATAAGACTAGGTAAAGAAAGCTTAGAGGTACACAGTATTTAAAGCACAATTTTATTAGTTTAATATTTACCTGGGGCGTGTCTTTGACTTGTTTCCCCAGGCTCCACTGAGGAGGGGGGCGAAGTCCAGTCGTGTGTTGAGGCCGGTGCTGGGTGAACACACAGTCTCTGTCCACTCATTTTCCAGGGCTTAATAATCGAGTAAGCGCTAGGAGGGACGGATGGACCGGTCAGGAGTCGGATAACGTAGATAGGTCTGCCGATTAGAATGTGAATCTGTGGAAGCTTTTTTGTTGTGGCTTTTCTCTCTTGGACGAAGAACAAATACCTGTTCACTGAGGAGATGGCATCAGGGTCCCCTGTCCTGGGGAGTTGCAGAAGGGAAGATGGCAAACTTCTCTTACAAAAATAGGTCTTGAGCACGTCCCAGAGGGGTTGCAGAAAGCAAAGTCGGCTTTGTATTTGTGGGCCCAGGATGACCCCTGCAGAGAAACCTTGTATTGGAAAAAGCGGTAGTTGACTTAAAATGCAGATTTGAGTTAAGTGTGAATTTATATCAGGCTTAAGACTGAAGGTCGTACTGATAAGAGTTTAAGCCTGTTTTTAAAATGCATTTACCGTTGCCAGACACACACCGGTTGCTTTGGGAAGAATCAACATTTTGTTTTTCCTTCATATTGAAAATAAATCCCACATTAGAAGAATGTTCCTAAATGGGCCTTTGTTTAAGGCTTTTGAAACAAACAACAATACATTGGAGGAGGGAGATTTTTGGAGCTGCAGTGATGAAATGTCACCGCTGGCTTTCTAAGTACAGTCAGGTGTGCCCACAGAGAAGGCGACAAGGAAGCCATTCAGGCTGGGCTGTAGAAACAGGCTGACCGAATGTTTACAACCTGACAACTGGGTCATTAATAATTTTCATCTTTAGATCAGTTACACTGGCTCTGAGTAGAGACAGCCAGTCAGTGTTTTCAAAAGGATAAAAATCTACTTGCATCTAGTGTGCTAGTAGAGAATACGTCCTTTTATTATAAAGGTCTGTTGGCATTTCCTACTGCAAGCAAATCCAGGCTACTCCCTTCAGCCTGCTTGGCGCTGTGATACCAGCCCTTTGCGGGGGCAATGTCTTAGGTCAAAATGCTAAATTTGGAGCTGTTCTGGTTTTCAGCAAATCTTCCAAAAATCTTGGGACGCCCCCCCCCCCGCCTTTTGGTATAATTCAAGAAGGTGTCTTTCAATCCTTTCCATGAACCTTAATAATAAAACAGTTCATGAAATGGTTTTACCTCTTTACCCCTACAGTCCTGGAGTTATGGGCTCCTTGTTTCATGGGTGGGTCATGTCCCCTGTGCAGTTTGACAGATCTCTCCAGCCATTTCCTCCCTGTCCTGTGACCTACCCTGCCATTCAGAATTCACAGCTGGTTTTGCTTGACCCTTAGTGCAAGGTGCTGCGAAGTCAGGTCTGTCACTCCCTGGAGTGGCTTTGTAAGAAAGATTTCAATGAAGAGAGGCCTCTTCCTGGCACTTCTACTGATTAGTTATTGTACTAGGTAACCCGAAGAAACATAGGACCAGTTCACAAGACCTGTGTAATGCAAAATCTGCCTATGGGAAATGCATTTATAATGTGAAAATCCCCTTCTATGGATAAAGGGTCCTGCACCCGCTGCTGACGTCCCTGGGTAACACCAGCCCCCTCGTTTGCAGAAAAAGAACCAGGAGACAAACCTGAGCTCATTTTCCTGTTCTTCCCTGGGCTGTGTTGATCCCTAAACCTGCAGAGGTCCCTATTTAGATCGTGACTGCTATGACAGCTACATCTTTTATGGTTATAGGTACCAGATCCCTGTCCTGTGTTCAAGGCAAGCCTCTCTGTGCACCTCAGTCTGAGAAATCATTCCAGTTTTTAGATTTTTATGTAGTCTGCCCCTCCCCCCACATTGGCCAACGAGATGGTTTGGATTCTTCTTAAAGGCTTTCGGAACAGGGGGTGCCTGCCTCGCTCAGTCCGAGAGCCTGTGACTCTTGATCTCAGGGTCATGAGTTCAAGCTTCACATTCGGTGTAGCGATGACTTAAAGAAAGGACGAAAAGAAAAGGAAAGACAAAGCAAGGCTTCCGTGTGTTGATACCCACCCAGTGGCATCCGCCCTTCCAAACGGCCTGTGTGCGGCTCTCCCCCAGCTCCTCGGTTCCTCTTCGTGCACCCCGGGGCAGGATTAACCCAGCTCTTCTCTGCTTTTCAGACTTGACGGAAGAGCGGCTGGGGGACAGCAGCTCGGCCGACAACACGGAGACCTTCAGCGACAAAGACGCGGACCAGAGGGGCTCCCCAGACGTGGCCAAAAGCAAGGGCTGCTTCACCCCGGAGAGCCCCGAGATCGTGTCCGTGGACGAGGGGGGCTACGCGGTGCAGAAAAACGGAGGCAACCCGGAGAGCCGCCCAGACAGCCCCAAGTACCACGGGGAGCAGAACCACCTGCTGATCGAGGGCCCCTCGGGGACCGTGTCCCTGCCCTTCAGCTTGAAGGCCAACCGGCCGCCCCTGGAAGTGTTGAAAAAGATCTTCCCCGCGCAGAAGCCCACGGTGCTGGAGCTCATCCTGAAGGGCTGCGGCGGGGACCTGGTGAGCGCCGTGGAGGTCCTGCTGTCCAGCCGCTCCTCTGTCGCCGGGGCTGCCGCGGACCGGGCCGCCGAGCCCGAGGGGCTGGTGCTGCCCTCCAACGGCCACATCTTTGAACACAGCCTGAGCTCCTACCCCATCTCCTCCTCCAAGTGGTCCGTGGGCTCGGCCTTCAGGGTCCCGGACACGCTGAGGTTTTCGGCCGACTCCAGTAACGTTGTCCCCAACCCCTTGGCCGTACCCCTACAGCATCCTTTCCCCCAGCCGCCCCGCTACCCGCTGATGCTGCGGAATACTTTGGCCAGGAACCAGTCGAGCCCCTTTTTGCCCAACGACGTGACCCTGTGGAACACCATGACCCTGCAGCAGCAGTACCAGCTGAGGTCCCAGTACGTGGGCCCCTTCCCCGCCAACTCGGCCGGCGTCTTCCGGAGCTCGCCCGTCCTCCCCGCGCGCGCCCCCGAGGACCCCCGCATCTCCGTCCCCGACGACGGCTGCCCGATCGTGGCCAAGCAGCCCCTCTACACCGAGGAGGACTATGACGAGAGGTCCGACTCCTCAGACTCTAGAATACTCAACACGTCCTCCTAAAGGCCGCTCCCTGCGGGGCGGCGTGACCAGGTGACCTTTTCTGTGCATTCGAACCCCGGGCCCGTCAGGAGAGGCCGCTTCTGTGTCCACCCTTCCCTTCTGTTTGACAAAGTGACTGTGCTTGATTCTATACCTTAGCAATAAAAAGCATAACTTATTTAATTTCTTGCACTTCATTGGGAAAAAAATGCCAAATAGCTCTGCTCTGTGGCTTTAGTGCTGAATGTTTATTGTCAAAGAGAGTCTGATGCTAAGAATAGTCTTGGGAAAGCCGGGTCCAGCGGCAAGGTTTATTTGGGGAGGGAAGGCTGGGGGCCCGCTTTGCTCCCAAACTCGACCCGGAATGTCCGACAAAACAGTATACTTGAATGCGGTTTTGTGAAAGAGGATTCCTCAGGATCTGTAAAAACGGAAGCAAGCGATTTCGGTTGCAAATGGACCTTATATTCTTATGCTAAAATTCCTTCTTGCATTTTAGAGAGACGCTGCACTTCAGGAGGGAGTGAACCGCTCACGTGCTTATGTAAGCTCGGACAGTTTTCAGAGACAAACTCCTTTAAGAATTCTTCTTTCCACGTGGCTGAACTGAAACATGCGTGATTCCGTGTTAAAGCCCATCCCAGCTGTGAACTGCATGAAATGTATTGTGAAATGAACACAAGGTTAAGCTTTGTCAGGTGAATGTAGCATGCTGAGGGCTCTAGGAAAAAAAATAATAAACTAAGGAGACGATCTTCGTTTATGTCATTTCTGCTTGTGGAAAGAGGATCTCTAAAGAGAGCAATTTGATGTAAAAGCTGCTTCCTAGCACATGGATCGGGGGCCCAGGGGTCTGTTGAATGGGGACATTTCTTGAGAAATAGGAATGAGAGTTTGGGGGCTATGTTCAGAAAGAGGATTTCCTGTTTAAGAATAGAGCTCAGTCCAGTCCCTCCACACCTCCCACTGCTCCGGCAGATGCGTCGTGAGGGCCTCGCCTGTGTAAGAGAATGCTTTGGGTCTGCTATTTCCCGAGTCCCCTGTGCGCGAGTCCGAGCTAAGCAGGGATGATCATGGAGAGTCCCATTCAAAAAAAGTAAAAATGAAACAATTTGCACCGTGAGGCGCACGTACTTAGCACTGTGCCCGACACAGAGAAAGCGCTTGGTGAGAGTGAGGACTGCTTTTAATTGAGCTCCCTAGCTTTTGCATTCGTGATCCGATTATTTTAAAAAGAGAGTTTTTAAACAATAATGCACAGTGGTGCCCCACTATAGCCACTTCTCTTGCTACATCTGTTCTTCAAAGAGCCTGAAGGCAAGGATGACCCCTTAAGTCACAGGAAACTTACAAAGGTGGAAGGAGAAGGAAAGAGGACGCAGAAGGAGCTCCCAAGGCCAGAGGAGTCCGAAGGGCGCTTCAGTCTGGAAGGGAGGACACCAGGTCCTCTTGGCCTAAGTTCCTCCCTCAGCTGGGGGGCAGGAGCTCCTATTAGCTGCCAGCCACTCCTGGAAGGGGTCCCAGAGGGATACAAAAGCTACTTAGGACCCAAAAACCCCCCATCTCATCTTTATTTCTATGGAACACTTTAGGAATGAGAATCTCTGATGGGAAAAATCTTATGTTAATTCGACTACTATGTCTTTCAAGGACATGAGTCCCTAACAGAGAGTTCAAAAGTACATACTCCTGTTGTTTGGGTTGTATCATGACATTAGCCTATGGGTCAAGGAAGAAAGTGAGGGACTGAGGAAGAAAACTGTTGGACCCCTGTTGTCTGGGACAGTTTATGTCGTGGTGCTGGGCTCGCCTGGGCCTACCCAGGCCGAGCCTATTTCCCAAGGCGTGTTTGTCTCAAACGCTTACCTGCATTCATTTAACAAGCAACAGCGGTAGCAGGTCCCCTTGAGCCCATGGGGCTACGAGATCTGTCTGCAGCTGTTCCTTCTTCAGGGTGAAGGCCCCGGATGGAGCAGCCCCCGCCCTAAGGTGCAGTGTCTCTTCAGCGCGATGGCCCCGCCCCCAGCAGATCTCCAAACTTACTGACTCCCGACAATGGCCGGCAGCGTGGGGTCCACCTGTAAGGCAGCGACCTCCTAGGCTAGTGCAGGTATGTTCGATCCTTGTACAGTCTTCTGAAGCAGGACTTGCTTGTTTTGGGGGGTAAGTGTGGTCGGGGGTCAGATGGCAGAAATCGGTTCAGATCCTGCGTCCCACAGTCGCTGTCCTGTGGCCAGAGCCCCCTCTCAGATTCTAGCTCAGCTCTGGAAGACCACCCTGCTCCGACCGGTAGCCCAGGGGCGCTCAGTTACTCCTTCGCATACAAGAGAAACAAGTCAGCCACCTCCTTCTGGGGTGCTTGGCCATGGCTTGTTAATCCACAGGAAACCAGGCCTCCCGCCTCCCCTACTAGTGAGGACCGGCCAGAAGCTGGTCTTAAATGCTTTGTTCATCCACGATGAGAGTGTGGGTGGGCAGTCACCTTCTACAGGTTCGTCTGCAAGTGTGCCCCCCGCGCCCCACGGATTCCCCTTCTAGTTTAGATTCCTGAGCCCTGCTTGTTGAATTCAGGATCTCAGAGAGCCTCAGCACCTCCATTTTTATTGTCCTCCCCAGGTGTTAAATCACAGCGACGGGAGAACAGCCCATCCTTAGGTTTTCTTCTCAGGTTCATGCGCCCTAAAGGGGCAGAGGGAGAGGTTGAAACGCCTGCATCCTTCACTCCTGCCCTCCATGGAGTTCAAGGAACTTCAGGGCCAAGGTTAATGTTGGACTCAGGGACACATTTGGGATCAGAAGTGCCTGTTTTTGGAAACCCCTGATGGGCAAAGCACCTGATCTTAGCACAAATGCGCTCCCCTTTCCCTCAGGGAGGCTGCCGCTTAAGGCTCCGGGCTTCTCCAGGGCTGCCGGCCCTTCAGGTGTGCCCTGATTCCAAGTTTACTAGTGGCACCTGGAAATAGGTTTCGCTCGGGAGCTGGAGCTCCGAGTGGTAAGAAACATTAATAGTTCCCTCCCCGAGCCCTCCCTGTTTGACTAAGATAGAATTGACATACAACATCGTATCAAAGAGAACATCTCTCTCCTGTTCTCTTGGTACCTTCCAAGTGCACAGTGTAGCTATAGTCACCATGCGGTGACTTGGATATCCAGAACTTTCTCATCTTATAAGTTTGTTTCCTTTGACCCACATGTCCCCATCTCCCTCCCCATCCCGTGGCAAGCCTGGTTCTACTCAGGTTCCGTGAGTTTGGATTTTTAGGTTCCATGTAGAAGCGAGATCCCACAGTACTTGTCCTGGTGGGACAGGCGTATTTCAGTTAGTAGGTGACATCTGCTTTCTCTCTGGGCCTAGTGAGGGACACTTAGGTTGTTTCCATGTCTTGGCTATTGTGAAAAATGCTCCAGGGAACAGGGAGTGGCAATTCGGGATGCTGACTTCATCTTCTCCAGAAATGTACCCTCAAGGGCCATTGAGGGATCACAGGGCAGCTCTGTTTCCCGTTTTGTGAGGAGCTTCCAGCCTGTTTGCCAGAGACGCTGCAGCAGTTTGCAAATTACTAATGTTGCACGAGGGCTCTGTTTTTCAAAATTTTATTTTCATTTTTTTGGAAAATATTTTGTTCATTTGTTTCAGAGAGAGCGAGCATGAGTCAGGGGAGGGGCAGAGGGAGCGGGAGAAGCAGCCTCTTGCTGAGCAGGCAGCCTGATGTGGGGTTGATCCCAGGCAGGACCCAGGGGTAACGGGATAAGGACCTGAGCCAAAGGCAGACCTTCACCAGCGGAGCCACTCAAGGACGCCCTTCTTTTCTCATTCTTGCCAGCACGTAGTTTCTCTTGTCTATTTTGTAAAAGCCACTCTAACAGGTGTGAGGTGATGCCCTCCTGTGAAAAATCAGTGCTCTCGATGATGGGAAAAACAAAAGTAGTTGCACAGACGTTTCTAGAAGCAAGGCATTTCTCAGCTGGGTACGTGGCTGTGGTTGAAATTAATAGCAGAGTGCCTGGACAGGTGACAGGGACTTGGGAGAGGGGCAGGGGTTCTGGACCCCCTGGTCCAGGCTGTTGGATTTAACTGCAGACCTCTAAGAGCCTGAGAACATTTAAGATTCACAGAAAGAGATTGGACCGGAGGAGGAGGTGTGCCTCGGAGCAGTCCTGTGTTATGGGGTCTGCTCTTTCGGGACTCATTGTCCGAGGTCCCCAAGTGGCCCTGTGGCTAGGTTGGTGGGAGGCGATGGGAAGGGGGGAACCTTGGGAACATTTGTTGGGTCCCCAGAAAACAGGCACTGGCTGCCTCTGATCTGACATGTTTGAAAAATGGACTTGATTTCAGGGCGTACCCTTTCAGCCGTTCATCCTTTATATGCGCATTTACTCAGCAGAAGTGAGTTGAAAATAAGATGGATGCTAAATTTATATGTTAATTTTCATATTGAAGCCATCCTCTACTTGAAGAATAAGATCAATGCTTCAATTTCATTTCTTATGCGGGACCGAACGTTGTCATTACCGGAAAAAAAAATCATCTCCAAGTGCATCCTCCGCGAAGTCCAATCTCCGAGGGCAGAGGCTTGCAAGGGGCCATCTTGCCTCTTGCCGGTCGTTGGTTCGGTGAGGTGCCTTTAGTGTCCCCACAGTGTCATTTGCGATGAAAAGGGTCGTGGCTTTCCTAAAGTACAATGGAGATTTTTTAGCGATTAGATTCTGAGAGTGGGTGGGGGTTGTTAGACTGTGTCAAGAGTTTCAAAGCGGGCAAAGCCACTGCACTGAACCAAAAGTAAATTTAGTAGTTGCAGAAAAATTATACCTCCAGACGACCTGAGTGGCTGCTTGGTTGTTTTAGAGCCTGACCTCCTCCTTACTTACACTGCAACAACTTCAACAACAACAACTTCTTCTCCTTCTTCCTCTTCCTGTTCCTCCTCCTCCTCCTCTTTCTTCTTCTTCTATTTTAAAGTGAGCTCCACACCCAGTGTGGAGCCCAGTGCAGGGCTTGAACTCACAGCCTTGAGATCAGGACCTGGATGCTGCCACCCAGGTGCCCCTACACTGCAACGTAAATGAAAGATTCCAAAGGTCTACGGAAGGTTCTTTGGGGAGGAGAAGGAGCCTCCGTATCTCCCAGCTACCGCGGGTGGAACCAGATGGGGGGTGTCTTCTCTGGGGGGAGGGTTGGTGGGTAGGACTTGGGACCCAGAACCACCATGGCGATCTGCATGGGCTCTGGCTCACCAGCGACTCCGGACTCCCTGAGCCAGCCCTGGTCCTCCTCACTGGCTTCTGCCTCCAGGGAGCCCACGGTGACGTTGGCTGCCATGGGTGGTTGTGCCTATTGGGTGATGCCCCAGAGAGTTTGGCTAAGAGGGCAAGGGGGGACTCAGCTCTGGACTGCATGCTCTTTTCTGATTGGCCAGAGCAGATCAGGGAGGTTCCTTTTTCGACTTAGCATGAAGGTAGAGTCAAGCGTAGCAGGCGCCCTGGGGAAAAGTCAGGAGAACGGACAAGAGTGAATGAGTTGCAAGTGAACAGCCTGAGCATTCCAAGAATTGGCTGTGGACGCTAGTGATGTCTTTGCCACGGCATCTCCCTCAGCCTGTCCCTGTTCAGGAACTAGGAGGTCATTTAAAGTGTGAGAAAATTCTGCTCTTGCATTTGAGCTTAGAAGGGGGAGATGTGAGGGGCACCTGAGGGGCTCAGTTCGTTAAGCATCAGACTCTTGACTTCGGCTCAGGTCATGATCTCCGGGATCCTGGGGTCGAGCCCCGCATCAGACTCCATGATCAGCCGGGAGTCTGCTTGAGAGTCTTTCTCACTCTCTCCCCCTGCCTCTCCCCTGTAGTGCTTTCTTAAAAAAAAAAGGAAGGAAGGGAAATGTTGGAGAGGGAGGAGGATGAGCCTTTGTTGAGTGATCCTATTGCTGGCGTGTATCTCAGCCTCCATTCAGAGCCCAGGACATCTCAAGGGTTGTCCTGGTTCTGAAATTAGCTCAGGCCTCCAGCAGCTGAGCAGACAGATGTCATTTGGGGCTGCCTGAGTGGGCAACAGTGTAGGGAAAACAAAGCTGATGAATGAAAATCGCCGGCAGCGAGCTGGGTGAGATGCAGCTTCCTGTCTTCAGGGGTGCTCTGAGAACCAGCCCGGCTGCCTCTCTCTAATACGGTCACGTCCAAGGTTCACTGCAGACCCTGCTTCTTCGAGAAGCATGCGTCTTGTGGTTTAGTCTTAAAGATATTGTGTGTAGGGTTTTAAAAATTGGCAGTTGGGCATGATATGTGTCTAGCTCCCTGTTAAATGGACTATTTGATTTGCCAGAGTCCCCTGTACGTATGTCAGAAACGTGTTCCAAAAATCTGTGTTTATACCCATAGAGAAAATATTGTCAATCCAACATGATTTATTCAAATGAACAATTCAAAGTACCTGTTAGATGCTACTAATTAGTTTAAAATATGTCTAGAGCCAATCCAAATGCCAAATAATTTATTAAAAACAGAGGGTGTCTGGGTGGCTCGGTTGGGTAAGTACCTGATTCTTGATTTGAGCTCAGGCCATGATCTTGGGTCATGAGATTGAGCCCAACGTCGGGCTCCACGCTGGGTGTGGAGCCTGCTTGAGATTCTCTCTGTCTCCCTCTGCCTCCCACGATCTCTCTCTCTCTCTCCCTCTGCTTGCTCTCCATACTCTCCTTCCCCCTCCCTCGGCCTGCCCCCTGCACTCTCTATCTCTCAAAAAACAAAACAAAAACAAAACCAAAAAATGCTACCCAGAATCCAGTATTTTTCAGAAATAGTTGGGAGTTAAGAGGGACTCAGGAGCGATCATTCGTAAAGCACTTACTCTGTTCTAGCCGTTTTTCTACACGATGATTAGCATCTATTAGCTCATTTCATCTCTCAATAATCATATCAGGTCAGTAGCAGTCCTGTCTCCCTCTGATGGATGGGGAAGCAAGGAAGCAAGTTATCCAGGGAAAATCACCAGGAAGTGGTGGATGTGGGGCTCACCCTTTTGGGTTCATTCTATGGGCTTAGACTTCACAGGATTTTATTTATTTCATTGTTTATTTCTTCAGTTTTAAAGATTTTATTTTTATCTGAGAGAGAGGGAGCACATGCAGAAGTGGTGGGGGAGGGGCAGAAGGGGCAGGAGAAGCAGGCTCCCCGCTGGGCAGAAGGCAGATGTGGGGCTTGATTCCAGGATCCCAAGATCATGACCTGCAGGGAAGGCAGATGCTTAACTGACTGAGGCACCCAGGCGCCCAACAGGGGGTTTATTTTTAAGAAATTGTTTTAAGTAGGCTCTACACCCAACGTGGGGCTTGAACTCACAACCCGGATTATCAAGTGTTGCCTGCTCTACAGAGTCAGCACCCCCTACCCCCCGACCCCGCCAGAGTTTGTAGGGGTTTTTAGAGCTCCTGCTCCTTTCTCTGCCAAGCTGCCTGGGTTTCCCCGGAGATGGGAAAATGCAGCTGTGGCTGCAGTCTGGGGCTGTGGGACAACCAGGACCTTCCCGGTCCCTTGGTCAAGTACGGCTCGCTGAACCCACCATGACCTGCTGCCGCATTGGTGAATGTTCTTCCCAGCTCTGCTGCTCCCTGGAGGCCAGTGGGAGTAAAACGGAGGCCATCAGCGGTTCCCCTCTGCTCCTTGTGAGGCAGGAGGAAGAGGAGGAAGGAGGCGATGAAGATGGAGACCCTCTGGGACAGAACAGGGCCCCTGCTGAACTGTGGAAGGTCCGTGGTCTGTGCCGGAGGGTGGGGCTGGTGGTGGTAGCGTCTGGGACCTCTGCTTGGCTTCTTGACCAGCAGCGGCATCCGCCCAGCTCCCCCCAGGAGCGAGACGGTGAAGGGGATCAGAGTGTGTCACCCCGAATGGGCCACTTTGGTGCAAGGATTATACTGAGCTGAAGGCAACTGAGAATCAAGAGATGCAGGAGGTCTTTGCCCGCCCTGTATCTGCCTAAAAGCAGGGCATACATTTCCCTTTGAAGAAGTTGCCTGCCCAATATCAGGGATAGAAGAGCATCTCTTATCACTGCAAATAGGCAATCAACACCCCGATGAGCTTGCATAAACATAGCCCTTGTCTTCCATTAGTTTCCACTATGTACATCCTAGTCACTTCTCTGTAATTTATCACCTTTGACACACAAATCCTTTCTTTCCTCTTATAAAAAGGCATATAAGCCCCACGCTTAACCACTTCTTCGAGTTTCACTTGTTTTCTGTGAACTGACATGCATGTAAGTATTTTTTGACATGCATGTAAATAGTAATTAAAATTATGTGCCTTTTCTCCTCTTAATCTGCCTTTCATTAGTTTAATCTGCAGACCCCCGGTTACTGAACATAAGAGGATAGAGGAAGAATTTTTCCTTCCTGACCGTGGACAGTGTCAGACAATGAAGTTCACGGTAAGGGGGGAGGATGGTGGTTTCTGAGCTCCCTCTCGGGGTTGTGGGAGTGGGAGGGGGAGACTAGAACAGCCCCAGCGGAGCTCCGCAGCACCACCGGCCCCCCTGCTAGGACTTAGATGATGAAGGTCCAGAGGGCAGTAGAGGTGAGCAAACCTGTGTATTGGAATTCCAAGCATCCTGCTTCAGTCGTCACGGCAGACACCATGTACCCATGAGCAGTGGGCTTGTCTCCCAGGGGATCAAAGGGAAAATGCGATGTGCCCACTGTGACCTGAAGGCCTGTCACCTGGACAGAATTCAGCTTGCTGAGGGATGCCTGACCAGACAGCCAGATCCAGCGGTCAAGGACCCCACTTGCTTATGGGAGTGTGTCGGTGTGGCTTGGATTAAGTCTACTTTATTTTTCCGATTTCCTGGACAACTGAGACCAGAGAAAGGAAAGCTCACTGATGAGCTTCCTTGGTCAGGCGCCAGGTACAATATACCAGTTAAAATGGAATTTCACATAAGCAGTGAATATTTTTTTTTAGTGTAAGTATGTCCCAGGCAATACTTGTATCCGTATCTATGTTGGTGTATATCTGTATGCACAGTATAGATTCTAAGTATGTCCCAGACAATATTATATTGTGAGAGTTGCCTACAGCATATTTCTATTCTGGAATTTAAGTATTGCCTGTCCATACTTATACTAAAAAATTATCCATTGTTTGTCTGAAGTCCAATGGAACTGAGTGTCCTCTCTGTCCATTTGCTAAATCTGGTGGCCCTACCTGGAGAAAAGGGCTCCTGTGGCCTGCCTGTGGCCATGGCTGTGGTCCTGTCTCTACAGTCGAGGAAACAGGACCCCCAGAGCCTTGACCCTATGGACTGAAGGCCTCGCCAGCCCTCCGATGTATTTTGTCTGACCAGTATAGAGTTTTTACTTTCCTTTCAGCCTTCTGCTGACATTGAAAGACTGGCAGATCTCCCCCGTACGCCGGGGTTCAGGGCTTTCCTGGAAAAAGTGGGAGATCTGGCAATTTCGCGTGGAAGCAAAGTGGTTGGGGCCCCTGCTGGGCTCACTAACTTGTGCCTGATTCCTGTAGCTGAATTTGGGACCAACGCATTGAGAACATTGGGATCCTAAATCCTGCCCTAGGTGGGGAGGAGTTTTCTTTGGTCGTGCAGCCCTGAGTGACTGTGGCCCTGACTCGGTGCCTCTGGGGGCTTGGGGGGCTCTGTCTCTCTGATCCGCCACTTTTGACCTGGTAACCTGCTCTTCAGAAGGGCTGAGTTGTGATGTAGCACAAATCCCTGACCCCTTCCTCTGGGTCTCTGTTTTCACCTCTAAAACGAGAGGGAAGTGGGACGCCCGGCTGACTCAGGCAGAGAAGCATGCAAGTTCTGATCGTGGGGTCACGAGTTCGAGCCCCACGGTGGGGGTAGAGGTTAGTTAAATAAATAGGATAAAATGACAGGGAGGTAAATCCAGGTTTCCCAACACTGTGTTGTTGTTGTTGTTTTGTACCCAGAGTTCTGTTTTGTCAACCCCGTGCCACTGCAGACCCAATGTTTTGAAAGATCTCGTTTCCCTGAGCAAATGACACGTACCACCAAGAGCCTGCGAGTCCTGGTCAGCCTGAGAGCTCACCAGCGAACCGATGTCACCACACCTCATTGATCAAATTCCCTCTAAAAGCAAACACATTCTGTAAGCTGCAGAGCCGCGAGGGGCTGGGGTCCCGCTCAGTCACGTTGGTCTCGGGGACGCTGCAGCAGCAGCAGCTCCGGAGTTTCCAAGGCTGGACCCAGAGAAGGGGAAGCCCACGTAAAGCATGCGGCGGGCTCGACGGGTAGTGACGCACGTGCTCGGGTTCTTTCTCTCCGTGGCTCTGCCATCATCTCAACACTTTGTGGTGAGGGAGGAGCGAGCAGAAAGAAGGGCTTTTCCTAACCTGCCTCTGCTCGCATTTCACTGGCTGGATCCCCCCTGGGGCCTCACTTCAGGGAAGGGGATGGGAAGGAGCAGAGAGACACACGCAGTGAGCACGAAAGGGGACGCACGATGAGCCACGGCACCCCCTCAGCTCCAAGATCCCACACCCTGTCCCCCTTCAGAGTGGTCCCCCGGTGTGGGTCACAGGTCTGCTGGCCCATGCAGGATGATGACTGGTCGCTCCAGGCAGAATGGATGCTCAAGATACTCTGGCTTTTTTGGTTTTAAATGTTAAAGATTTTATTTATTTATCTGACAGGGGGAGCAGCCGAGGGAGAGGGAGAAGCAGGCTCCTCGCTGAGCAGGGAGCCCCATGGGGGGCTCGATCCCAGGACCCTGGGACCATGACCTGAGCTGAAGGCAGTTGCCTAACAGACTGAGCCCCCCAGGTGCCCTGATATCCTGGCTTTTAAATATTTCCGAGTCGCATCTTTTCCTTCCCCATCAGGATAGATAACTCTAACTCTTTTACGTGCATGGACTCACAACAGCTTCACCAGATGGATATTGTATTTTTTTCCAGTCACTATTCTTTTTTTTAAATAGGTCTGTGTTTTATGGATTAAAAAAAAACAGGCACTGTCTGTGTTTGAACTGACCTACTGACCCCACAGCTCGTGGTTTCACAATTTGTCTGTACGTGAGGGTCCCCCCCAGCACCACGCCAGGAGTCCCCACGTGCCTCCCTCCGGTGACACAGCTGGCCGGTGGGGATGAGACTCTTCCTTCCCTGAGAGCCGCAGCACGGAGCCCGGCCCCTGGGGGGCTCTGCCGGTGCTGGCACTGACTTCGGGGGGCCTTGGGGCATTGATGCGCCGCGGCTACCTCCAGAGCCCCTTCCTCTGGGTTTCGGAGACCACCTCATCTGAAGACTTCAGCCTCCATGGAGGATGGAACTGGGATCGTCGGACCAGCCTCCAGGATTTGGCCTCATTTTAAATTTTTTAAAAGTAATCTGTACACCCAATGTGGGGCTTGAACTCATGGCCCCGAGACTAAGCCGTAGGCTCCACTGACTGAGCCAGCTTGGCGGCGCCCCAACAGGGACTTGGCTTTGATTGATTTAGAAGGGATTCTATTTTGCCACTACAGGGAGCATGAGCCATGTTTTGTGATGTTTTGTGGCCCGGTGGCCCATATTCCAGCACATTTTCCTACCGGATGCCCCAGCCTCACCCTCCATCCAGGTCCCTCCTGTTTCCCTGAAGTCTGGTTTGAAAGTCAACTGATTCCTTTTTGCTTTATGTTGTTAGGAAATTAACTGTATCTCTACCTTTTGAACAGGTCATGTATTTACACATAACAGAGTTCAAGAGTCAAGAGAAAATTCTCCCTCCTGCCAGCAACCTGAAAGCCACCAACGCCATTCATGTGTTGGGCATTCTTCTAGAAGCTTCTCTGTATGCACAAGCAGAGGTAATCTTCTTTCATTCTCTACACAAATGATTGCATACTATAAACAGGGTTGCTTTCTCTGTCCTGCTTTGCCCTCCTCACTTAATATGTCTTGGGGGTTAGTTTGATATACTTATAGACATGACTTCATTGAAAATAAGTTACATATTATTCTGTTGTGTGTGGCTGTTGCATAATTTATTTAACACTCCCCTCTGGTAGGTATTTAAGTTTTCAAATCATCTACTAGTACAAGCAACGTGGCAATGAATAACAGACACATGTTGCTTACGGTGGGAGCAAGTGTGAGCAGGATAAATTCGCAGGAAATGGAATTCCTGGGCGAAAGGGCGTATGTGTTTGTAACTGTACTAGATGCTGCCAAATTATCCTCCAATGGGTTCTGCTCCAGGTTACACTCCCACTAGTAAAGCATCCATGTTCCTATATCTGTAGCAAGTATGTTTTCGGGTGCTCTGATTTTCCACAACCTGGAAATCTCACTGTGTTTTAATTTGCATTCTGTTATTATGAACAAGGGTGAGCATCTTTCGTGTTTCAGAGCCCTCTGCGTCTAGAGAGCGGTCTCTCCTGGTGTACAGGGACAACACTTGGGTTTGAACAGGTGCCTGACCCCAGCTCAGAGCTGGTGGAACCCCCTGCGGCCCGCCGCCTGGATTCGTAGGTGAAGTTTCTAGGCGAACTCTTAAGTTGTTTATAGGGCGTCCCACTGGAGGTGGCTGGAGGCACGGAATCCAGTCCTAACCAGGCAGGTGGCGCCCTCTGTCCTTCTGAGATGGATAAACAGAGTGCTTTGGGGTTTGTGAGGGGCACATTGGGTCTTAACATAACACTGATGGAGGTCCAATACCGGTTGTGGGTGTTTTCCATCTCATTGACCTACTGAATTTTCCTTTGTCCCACAGACTGTCACAGAGATAGGAACGCCTTTTTATTTTTTGATTATTAAAAACCTTCATGGTAGGGGCGCCTGGGTGGCTCCGTGGGTTAAAGCCTCTGCCTTCGGCTCAGGTCATGATCCCAGGGTCCTGGGATCGAGCCCCGCATCGGGCTCTCTGCTCAACAGGGAGCCTGCTTCCTCCTCTCTCTGACTCCCTCTCTGCCTACTTGTGGTCTCTGTCTGTCAAGTAAATAAATAAAAATTAAAAAAAAAAAACCTTCATGCTATGAAACAAAAAGTATACACAGAGAATACTGAACCCTAACATACACGTGGCTGTGATTCAGCTGTCATGGTGATCACGTCACTACATTCATTTCTTCCTTTTGCTTCAGAGCTTAAGGCAAGTAATATCAATCCCCCCTTACATGGGTCAGTAAAGACATCCCAGGAATGGGTATATTCATACATGACAAGAACGCCATTACCACAGCTGACAAGATTAACAGTAATTCCGTGGTCTCATCAGATACCTCATCTTGGTAAAAATCCCCCAACCATCTCAAGGCTCTCTCTCTGCCATCGGTTGGTTTCACTCATGCGGCACACGCTGCGTTTGGTTCTTTTGGTTCTGAATTGCTTGATTTCAGAGCAGACACTCTCTGCCTTTGCGAGGAACTGAGGTCCTCACGCCGAGTCCATTCATTCTGAATTCGCATATTTGCTTTCTTGTGGTACCATTTCATTTGTTCCTGTAGCCCCTTGTTTTTTTCTGTGGTGGGGAAGCTAGTGCTCGAAGCTCATTTGATTTCTTTGGTTTTTTTTTGGGGGGGTGAGAGTTCACAGGATGTAGTGCTTGCCTCCTCTTGCATTGATACGGAAGGCACAGAGCGGGCCTGTTTTCACACTAGACAACAGTGGGGTCAAGTGACGTCAGCCAGACGCCTCCATTGCAAATTTCCCCTTCAGCCTTTCACACAATGATTTCATCAGCCCACTGTGGTGCCCGAGTCAGTTATTTCACTAGTGGGGGCAAAATGGAGATATTCTAGCTCTATCATTAAAAAAAAAAAACAAAAAAAAACCCCACATTTATTTATTTATTTGAGGAAGGAGGGGCAGAGGGAGAGAGAAAGAGAGAATCTTATGCAGGCTCCATGCCCAGGGCAGAGCCCAGCGTGGGGCTTGATCCCATGACCCAGAGACCATGACCCGAACCAAAAATCAAAGAGTCAGATGCTTAACCTACTGAGCCACCCAGGCAGCCCAAGTTTTATCATTTCTATCATTTTTCCCCACATTTATTACCTAGATTTTTTTTTAAAAAGATTTTATTTATTTATTTGACAGACAGAGATCACAAGTAGGCAGAGAGGCAGGCAGAGAGAGAGGGAAGCAGGCTCCCTGCTGAGCAGAGAGCCCGATGCGGGGCTCGATCTCAGGACCCTGAGATCATGACCTGAGCCGAAGGCAGAGGCCTTAACCCTCTGAGCCACCCAGGCGCCCCATTACCTAGATTTTTTTAAAATATGAGTAAAACCAGGGTGATTTGGTCACTCTGGAATAGTTTATGCTGTTTGTAAAATGGCTAAGGATCTCCTCAGGTTACTTTGGTCCTTAGTTAGTCCAACCTTTTCCAGTTGAGAAAAACAAAAAATAGTACAAGAGGACCAGATGGTGTTCAGGCCATGGAATGGTCCTGGGAGAGGGTTTTCTTAGCTTAGCTTAGTGTTTTACATTCAGCACCGAATATGTGTAAAACTTCACAATTACTAGTTGATTCATTTTAACCACTAGTCTTACTTTTTCTCCCTGCCTCTTGTCTCCTCTTCAGGGTCTGTCTCCTCAAATAAAGAAAGTACTGAGATATGAACAAGCATGTAGGCAGAACTATCATCACTGAATTATTCTTTTAGGTCTAAAGCCAAGCGGGTTTTATTTGAGTAATATAATGCAGTGACTATCAATCATATACACTTTAGCGAGAATTAATACAACTGGCTTGCTTTCCATTCCGCAGCTTACTGAGGAAGAATACATTTGTTTGAAAGTTGGTGGGGGGAGAAACAGCCCTGGGAAGGAAGTACTTTAGAAAAAAAGGACTAAAGAAGTACTAGGAAGGAGGGAAAGAGACAAAGGTGTTCCCAGAAACTTTTGCTGCTTAAGAATGGGTTAGGTGCTCCTGTTTTGGGCATGTAGAATACCCATTCTTCCCTTATGACACCGTATCATTAAGATGTTTTGGCTACAAGTCACGGAATACCAGACTAAGAAAGACCAGCTTTGGAACATGTGCATTTGTGAATGGATATTGATTGAGAGGTAGTACAGGGCACTGGTCAAGTTCGCAGGAATTGCGACAGATCAAATTGGGTTCAAGTCCTGGCTTCATAATTTGGGCAAGTGCTTTAATTCCTTCAGCGTCTCCACCTGTAGAATGGGAATAATAATAATAAGGCCAGAGGGATGAAATTAACATTAAGAGAAAAATGCACTTAAAGTACTAAATACATTTTCATTCACATAAGCTCCCAATACCCAATAATTTTGGGAAAAAGTTTTAAAAAATAGGAGAGGCTTTTTTTTTTTCTTTTTCACTTCATAAAAGGATTCTACTAGTGTTTGTAGAAAGCGATTACATTTTCACTAATCCACTGGGCACACAATTCCTCCAGGGATCTTTGTCTCATGTCAATAAGAGTGACCTGGTCAGCCCCCAACAGCTGGATGCTTCTTAGACATTGCTAGATTGTTCCAAATGTCAACGGTTCCTGGCCTGATGAAAAGCAGCTTCTAGCAGCCCTGAGTTTTCTCTCATATCATGTTCCTTCCACCTGTCTAAGGATTGTTCCCTAAAGTAGGGCTGAAACCAAATCCACACCGTGAGGTTACCGATGCTTTATGTTCCTCGAGCCAACAGCGCCATCTTGTGGTGATATGGTGCTAACACACAGTTTGGCTCTAGTCCCGGGTTTTGCATAAATTCTCTGATTTACCATGAGGGTTCCCAAGAGCCTCTGGGTTTTAAAAATTTATTATTTTTTTATGACATCCTCTTGTTTTCCACACATCATAAAGCAAGTACAGAGCCGGGTGTCTGGGCTTCATCAGCTTTGGAGATGATGGCAACATTGTTCACAGTTCTCCTTCTGGCTCTACCGGTATTTCTGTGCCTCTTACTGTGTCATGTGTTGGCCCTGATCGAGCTGTCGGTGGACATGAGGGATCCGGAGGACCCAGGCAAGAGTGTTAGCTAAGGGAATCCCGGAACCTTGCTACAAGGTGTGGTCCGGGGATCCAGAGCCATCGCCCCAGCAGCACTGGAGGCTAGTTAATTATGCAGACTCTAGAGTGATCCCGGCCTTGCTGAGCCAGAATCTGAGGTCTAACAAGACCCTGCGGGGGTCGGTATGCACAGTAACATTCAAAATGCACTGAGCTACAGCAGTGCTTCTCGACTTTCATTGCGTATTAGAATAACCTGGGGAGCTTTAAAAGATCCTGAAACTCACGCCTCAGACCAGACTGGTTCCAATGGGATTTCTGGCGGCGGGACACACGTTTAGAAAGAAGTTTGACCATTTAGAACAGAACCACACAATTACCCAGAGCTGGACTTCCCCATAATGATGGTTTAGGGAAGCTGGACCACAGACCCTTCCTTCCTGAAGACCTCACAAAAAGACACAAAGTGTCAAAACCAGCAAAAAACCAAAAACCAAAAAACAACAATAACAACAACAAAAAATGAAACAAAGAGATACAAATCCTTGCTAGAAAGTTTAAAATGTGGTAGACAGAAGCGTCTCCTGTGGAACTGAGAAGTATGTACCAACTCCATCTTTCCCACCAGAAGATATTTCAAAGAAAGAAAGCTGGTGACAAAAATCTTGAGAATTTTCACTATTATCTACCACTGTAAGGAAAAACAAAAAATGAAAAACAAAACCTCCTAGAGAGTAAATAGGCGGTGTAAAGAAAGTTCTGAGTGTTGTGTGTTCTAGAGACCTGAGCAGAGGCAAGAAAACCAGCAGATCTGGCTAGTGGTTTTCCAGTGATGCATTGGAATTGGGCAGATGTCCACTCAAAGAATCCTGGGAACGCGATTCATCTCCCTGTATAGAACATGTATAAAACCTCGTGTTGACCAGGGAGCTCAGGACCTTCTGTAAGGATGTGCACTGTCCCAGCAAAGCCTCTATGCCTGTAGGCTGGTATAAGTGGGTCATACTGCACTATGCAAACTTCCAATGGAAGTTTGGACCGTGGACAACCAGGTCTCAGGTGGTCAAGGAAAATTCAGATCAAATAGATCACAGGTTTTATCACTGTAACTTCCTACCAGGACCAGGCAGGTGCCATAAGTAAGTGAACACGGGTTAGATATGCGACAACAGGGAGTGGTATAGTAACTAGAAAGCAAAAGCATCATTTCAAGCAATGGGTCTTGAACTGTGGTCCTCAGATCATCAGCAGCATCACTTGGGAGCTCATTAGAAACATATTTCTTAAAGAAACTGTGGAGGTGGAGCCTAGGAAAAATGATTTTAATGCCCCCAACCCCAGATGGTCCCGATACTCATTGAAGTTTAAGAACTGCCAATGTAAAACGTCTCTGGTGATTGTTGCTATCAGAGAATGTTGTCATGTTTCCTGGTGGTTTTCCAGAGAATTACAAGTGCAATTTCATGTGGAACCTCCCGGTTTTTTAATGTTGGTGACAAATTTGCATTTTTGCAGGAAATGCTGGGTGGACCGAACAAAATACATGTTTGTTTCACGGGATGAAAGGTTGTTTGATGTGGAATGTCTGGGTGAATTGCCCAAGGTAAGCCTGTAAAGATGAAAGGACATGGCAAATGCACAAAATACTGCAGAACAGAAAAGGAATAAGAGAGACAATCCAGTCTAGAAGGAAAAAAATACCGATAAGTACCCAAGGGAAAAATACTTAAAAAATGGGATGATAAAATGTCAAGAAAATGGTGCCATTGCACTTTAAAGAGCCCGGAGACATACAGGTTTGTCCTGCTTTCAGAAAGTAGCTCTACTTGCCTCCATTAGGACCTCTTTTCCTCAACCTAAGAAATCTGGAGATTTTCACTAATAGGAAGAAAGCTCTGATCATATTAATGAAGGTCTTCCATGGAAGCAAAGTGGTGGAAGGCGAATTTTCCGAAAGCAAGGTACACGTGCATCCCGGGCTTAAAACCCCGCCAACCAATCAACAGCGCTGGAATTCCGAGGACAGGCTTTTACAAGCCAACCAATCAGGGCCAGCCTCCTCTCTGAAAGCCAGCCAATCAGGAAGGGACTCACTGTACTAAACACGCCTCTGACTGCCAACCAATCAACAACTGCTTCATCCGATGACGTCATGCAAGGGCTCTCATTCCTTCAACTGCAGGTGACGTCAGGAGTTCCCTCTACTGCGGAGACGCTGAGAGAGCGGGACCTCCGGGTTTGTCTTTTTATTTTGGACACGGACGGGTGGTCTCGTGGTTGGACCGAGGCTGTAACGAAGAAGCTGCCGGAAAAGAGAGACATTGCGGTGAGTGACTGGTGCAAACCGGGACTGATCAGAAAACCACCCGAGGGACGTAGTTCGGTGACGAAGTGAGATGAAACTAGTGAGAACGAAACAATCGCGAACAGGCTGGGGAGGAAAGTGGGAGGAAGTTTAAGATGTTTGATTTCCCGATTTTTTTTTTTTTTAAACCTGGCATCGTTTAACAGTATAAAAGTCAACCAATACGTTAAAAAGGGAT